>NC_133026.1:21635576-22250192 GCF_048771995.1 Taeniopygia guttata | reverse complement strand
CCTTTGATGCATCTGTACATAAAATTAATTATGCAAATAGTATAGTATCTTATCTCTATGGATAATTACAACAGTAATCATACTTATGCTGTTTGTTTTTTGGTTTTTTTTCTTCTCACAGGTGAGCCTATTCTGAAAGTGTGAAACAAAACTCTGTGATTTTACCTACGCTGTAACTACCTGGTGTATCACAGAGGGGCTGAAGCCAGGAGACTCCACTGAAGCCCAACCAGTTTAGTGCTCTGCTCTGGACAGGGTCAGCTGGGGCAGGACATTCAGGGCACTGCTCAATCGGGTTTTTAGTATGTCCAGGGATGAACATCAGTGTGCCAGTACTCAGTTATGCACACAAAAGAAAAAGATTTTCCTGATGTTCAGACAGAACCTCCTGTGTTTTAGTTTGTGCCCATCTGTCACTGAGCACAAGCTGAGAAGACCCTGGCTTCATCATCTTTGCACACTCTCTTCAGGTATTTATGCACATTGATCAGATTGCTTCTGAGCCTTTTCTTCTCCAAGCTGACCAGTTCCAATCCTCTCAGTCTTTCCTCTTGAGAAAGATGCTCCAGTCCCTTCAACGTTTTTGTGTCCCTTTTTTGGACTCTTTCCAATATATCCACATCTCTTTTGTACTGAGGAATCCAGAACTGGATGCTGTACTTCCAGTGTGGCTTCACCAGTGCTGAGGTAAAGGAGGACACTGAGGACCTCATCCTTTTGCATGACCTGTGTCACTAGGACCCATGCCCACTCACCAAAAGCCTCAGTTTTCCCTAGCCTTCCTTTCCCTTCCAGTGTATCTGGCTTGTGTCTGTGACAATCTTGCCAAGATTCAGCTCCAGGTGGGCTTTCCCTTTCCTAACTCCATTTCTGCATGCTCAGTGTCTCTCTCTTCCTTCTGACTGCTCTGATCCTACTGCCACCTTTGTATAATTCCTTTGTTTTAGTTTAGCCAGGAGCTCATTATTGAAACCTGCAGCCTCTCTGCACCTGTGCTACTTTCTTCTTGATTGCTCTTGAGCTTAGATGGTCTCTTCCTGTCCCTCAGCACCAAAGCAATTCCCAAGCATATGACAGGAAGGTGTA
The DNA here is from genome assembly GCF_048771995.1 of Taeniopygia guttata. Lineage (NCBI taxonomy): Eukaryota > Metazoa > Chordata > Aves > Passeriformes > Estrildidae > Taeniopygia > Taeniopygia guttata. The sequence continues at coordinate 22,249,106 of NC_133026.1, read as the reverse complement.
GGAGGTGTTGCAAACACATGATATCATGAAGAACACAACTCCCCACTGTGCTGAGAAGTCAGGTCATCCAGGGCAGAAACTGTCTGCCTTTTGTTACCATAAAGACAATCTCAAATCTCTTCTCCCAGAATTCTCCAACTTAAATACAAATGGTTTCCATATGCTGCCATTCCAGACACTGTTCACACATTTTCCTGTGTCTCATGCACTCATTTTAAATGACAGCAAAGAAGAAATAGGAACATTTATGAAATGCATGTCTCACAGTGGTGGAAGTTTTACCTTCTGCATTCCCCAACCTGCTGTCTTTGTTTATTGCCATCCCTCACTGTGTTATGTGCAGCTTAGATTGCATGCTCCTTGAGGTTAGGATCTGTCAGATTTTATTTGTCTGTACAATGCTATACATACCTGTAGCACTATAGAAATAATTAATAATAACTATTTATGACAGAGTACTTTGGTACCAATCATCACATATTGTGTTCACTCTGGTAGGACACAAAAAAGCTTTTCTAATGGAAGTGGAATAACATGCCTTGTTTCTTGATAGTTCACTTCTGAATATATTATGTGTATAAGCATGAAGGATTCCTGAAGAAGGGCTCATTCTTCCCAAGCTGATCTGTATTTCCAACTTCTATACTTTAAAAAAACGAGTTTTTCTTCAAAATGTGCTTTTTGCTTTATGTCCTGAAACTGACAAACCAATTCTGGTAATGCAAAGATTCTACTGTCATCATTGTGGCACATAACATGGATTTTTCCACACAAAATACTTTGCATAACAGGAAAAATGCAGTAACTGATATATATGGACATAAAGCAAAACACAGGAGTCTCTTTTCTTCCCTAGATTAAATTAATTTGCTACAAAAATTAATCAAGTATCTAGTGAACTTCAGCAAAAGAAAACAGTTACCTCTGAGGAATTTATATAGTTTACTATCTTTTTCAATATGAACAGAAGATATTGAGTTACTCTTCTACTGAATTATTCTTTATATCTACAGCTTAAAATTTTGGTTTACCTAAAGTCACTACTCTGGAAAACAACTATATCATATGATGTATCTGAATTTCCTTTTGCAGTCAATAATTATGTTTGCCCACTAGTCTAGAAAAAGAACTGGTTTTAGAATTTGTAATAAAAATATATTAAAGAAACTACTATGCAAAGGAAGATCTGGTTTACCGGTTTTTAGGGAGGAGTTTGTGGAATGAAAATTTCCACAACGTAACCAAAGCTGAGATGATTCTTTCAGAAACACTGTGCTACTATATAAACAGAAAAAACTCTGAACTAAAGAGCTCCAAAATTTTCCAGATGTGCAGTAAGCTGCTAGAAGAAGACTCCATTTTCCCAGAGAACCTGATCAAAAAATCAAATTGCTAAGAATGGCCTGCAAGTACACCTGGAGTTTATTTCCTGTGGACCTACATATTTTCCTTTGAGGCTAAAAAAACAAACAAACAAGCAAACAAAAAAAGAAATATTTTCAGAACCACTACACCTGCTATTCTGCTATTCTGTACATATACATCTTACAACTATTTTTCATGCCTCCAGAATTAAAAATATAAAATATATCACAGGTTTGTAACACTGCAGAGAAAACTCTCTTTGACAACACAGGTGAAGTATAAACTGTAAACATTTTTATTTTAAAAAATTGTGCATTATTTGTGGGCTTATTATTTGTTTTTACACGTTTCCTATGTGTGGAATTCTATAGTTCAGTTAATACTGACATTTTTTAAGCTGAAGATTCATTGTTTACTGATAGTTTACTCTTGATAGCACAGGGGGTTGTTTCCTTGGTTGGACCTCTCAGGACAATGTCTTCACATATTTCAACACTCTTTGTAATCTTTTGTAACAAATAAAATTTAATAATACTGACCTTTATGAAGTACTTTGACTTCTGCCAAGGCATGAAGGTTGCTCTCTACAGTAAAGTCCCATGTACTGCTTGTACATCACTAACAGAGATTTATTTTAGCTCCTTTACATGGATTGAATTTCACCAAATTAATTTTATTAACTCATTACGCTGATTTTATCTTGTTCAAGTGATATTTAATGTCTCTCCTTTCTGCAGTAGAGATTGTAGCAACTTTAGTCACACAAACTATGCTCTATTATGATTGGGTTTGAGCATGAACATATTTACATTTCAACTACCCAGCAATTCCTGGCTAACTGCTAAACAAGATATGTAATATAATAGACGTCAATCTCTAAGAAAAACCCCATCAAAAATATGAAACGAAACAGTCTTATATTTTCCTTGTTAAGTTGATCACTATGCATGTCTGTAGCTTGAAGTGAGGAAGAAATGTTAGGAGATCTTTGTGCATGCTGCAATCTTGAGGGACAACACTGGTAGATACAGTCTGTGGTAGTTGGGAGTGGGGCTGCAGTGGAGCCTCATCCCCAGTGGGCACAGCAGTGAAAAGCAGGTGAGCCATGGTGAAGGGAAGGAGACAGGGAGTGCCCAGCTGCACTGAGCAGCCACCAAAGGGAGCACAGGGCACAGGTGCAATGCTTGAACAATCTAGAGTATAAAGAACAGGCCTAAAGAACAGGAAGGGCTGATGCGTGCAGCCTTCTGAAGTGATGTTACACAGTTTGGGCAGATGCCTGAAGCCTTCTGATGAGGCCTGGTGCTACTGTGTATTGGTGAATGCTTAAAGACTTCTGATATTGTATGGCGATACTCTGTGTGTTGTGGCCATCGCAACTTTGACATATGCTGTGACAGACCTTAGGAGAAACAGCTATCCTGTTATGCGAGGCAAAGAACTCATTTCCTGTACCCTTCCTTTCCCTCTTCTCTCTGCTCCTCTCTGCTCACACGTCCACTCTTGCTCCCTCTTGTCTCTGTGTGGCCTTTCAGGGACCACAATTTCTTGCCACTTCAATTGTTTAAATTATGAAAATTTGGTGTGTTATTTTCAAATTGAATGTTGTATTAAAAGTATTTTAAAGAGTGGTTTGTCTTTCTAAGTGTAACAACAAATGGCGTCTTTCTAAGTGTAACAACAAGTGGCATCCTTCATATGGGGATTGTATAGTATACTGGGGACACAAGCTGGTGTTTTCTTTATGTTTTATAAAGGAAAAACAGATCAGAAGTGACAGGTAATATGCAGGTATCTTTAAGACCTGAGCATAAGTTGCATGAATACTGAAGATAGACAAACATGCAAGCACTGTAAAAACATCTGCTTATAAATTGAAATTTATTTATGACACAATTCCAAAAGAATAGGAAAGCAGAGTGTCCTCAGAACAAAAATCTGAACCAAAATAACGTATGAATATAAATATCAGATTTGACCCATGCTAGAAAGATCTTTTTGCTGAAGGAGGTAGAAACTTAAAAACATCTCTGACATTTACATCTCTTTCCTAACTGTAATCTTTGCTGCTATTTGGTGAGAGCCACCTCAGGGCAAAAACCAGAAAGGTGTTCAATCATACACACAAATGCTCATAAACAAGAGAGGATGGGACCTGGATACTTTACTCAAATTGGAGTAAAGTGAGATCACTACAAAGAGACTACCTGTGTTTATGACTTTCAGTGTGGTAGGAACACTCTCTGTCACTGAAACTAGCTAGCTTGAATCCACCCATACCCATATTAACAAATACTTATTTTCCAAGGCAGAAACAATGTGGTCTCCTCATTTTAATAACTCTCCAAATGTGCTCAGGAACTGTACAGGAAAATGCAAGCTGGCCTGAGCCCAACTGTGTTCCAGGAATAATTTTAAAATTTAATAGCAGAGATAATTGTGATCCAGTGCCTATGGCTGTTTCCTGACACTACCTTCTGTATGTGTACAAACACAGTCAAAATATCTGGTTTACATTTCTCAGGGCTTCCGTGCAAATCAGCATAAGGTCTGTTAGATTTCACAGTGTGCATGGATTAAGTGACTTGGCACTGGCCTTCCAAAAAAAAAAAAAAAAAAGTTATATACATTTCCAAGAATATTTATTAAACAAATAGGCTGCTGAATAGAGAATATAAGTCTAATAATAATAAGTCGATTTCTTATGTTCTCCACATAGAATTTAGAAATAGTCCTTAGACCTGGCAATCTGCATGTCAGAAGCTGAAAAGCTCTGCTTCAAAATAATCTTACACTCATACACAGACTGACATAAAGGCAATTATGTGTTCCCTTTACAGTAGATGATTGACTGGAAAACTGCTGTACATGTTTGGTCATCTGAACTAGGCTTTGATATCAAAACCATAATTTGGTGCTACTTTGCATATGTTATGTCATACTTAGAAAACGGCTGGTGGTCAAAACAAATAAGAGGAGACATGCAAAATGAATATAGGTCCTTGACAGCAAAATTTTCTTATTTAAAAACTTAAGAAGATATTATTTGCTTACTGTAACCATAGCCATTATCTTCTTCTAAATAGGATATTTGCATGCAGTGGTAGAATTTATTTACTTCTTTTCTAAACCATGTTTCAGATATTTAGCAGAAGGTAAGTTTAATAGTTTTCAAACTCTACTATCAAAATGGACTGCTTCAGAGCTGTCTGTCTGAAAGGCAAAGAGAGCTTAATTCAAATTTTTGTGAGGGCAGAACAAGAAGATTCTCATCAAGCTACAGGCAGAGGGATTTTATTGGCATTTGCGTAGTTAGACCAAAATCAGTGTTAGTTGCATGTTTCTCACTAATATGAAGCCTGAACTTAATAGCTTTGTTCCCTGAGCCTGTTAAAGAGTCAAAGATTCACAAAGGACATTATTTTCAAAATTCAGTACTCAATGCAGTGTAATTAACAGCACTAAATTAAACACACTGCTCCCACTTTACACTCTCAGCAGAACATCCATGGAAATGGGAAACACTGACACAAACCAATAAGAGATATACAGTAGAAAGTCCAGTCTCAGTGTGTGAATATTTTCTCCATTTTTGAGTTTTGCATTTGCAATGTAAGGCCTGTCCTCGAATAATGGAGGCAAAGGCAGCAGAGTGAGAGTGATCAAAGGGAAATGAGATATCTGGGGTCAAAGCCATTCTCTAAATCAGACCTAGTGAGGACCTGATCCTATGACTCCTCTTCAGGGAGAGGTACTAATCAAGTTACATGGGATGAAAATCTTCTGCTCTTTTAGATTTCTTTTAAAAAGAAATTACCTTGGCAACTAACTCAAGTTAGAGGACAGAACAGTGATCTTAGGTGGAGATTTTACCCCATGAATATCACTCAGGTACAATCTTGCCACCATAAAGAGGCCAGTACACAGGTAAAATCCCTCTAAAAAGCATTTTTTAATTTTGGTGAGTTAAATTCACTTTTAAGAATCTCCTCTCCAGTCATCCAGCTCTTTCCAGATATTGTGGGGAGCTTAGATTCTAATGGGAGATGGCAAATTCTACATGACAGGCGAGTCCAAAAATTAGTGAGTTTGGAACTTAGAGATGATGTGGCATGAAAACTCTTGTTATTCCTATATTCTGTAGCAATTTTTGAAATTTTAGCAGTGTAACCCCACCTGGGTTATTACCCATCAGAGTTGATTGTCGCTTCAGTCACAGGGTTCTACGGAGCCTTTTGTAATGGAGCTTTTGTGGAGAAAATAGTGTTGAGGTCCTGGGTGCCTTTACTAATTATTGACTATGGTATTTTAGGGTGTTTGCCACACACACACAACCGTGTCATATGCTTGAGACAAGCATTTTATAAAGACCAGTTGTGACAAAACCCTGTAAAAAGCACCCGTGTGGCTGTTTGAGTTCACAGATCCATGATGTCACTACCTTTGCTGCAGCTGCCACAGATGAGCAGGCTGCCACATTTTGCACTGCAGCAGCAGGGTTCTCTGACTGAGAAAATCCATATAAAAGGCATTTGCTGACTTAGATTTTTTTTTCTTTTTAATATCTATAGCAAGATTCATCTTTATTATTTGGTATTACACAAGCTCTCAGTTACCCAGGTATAGATCTAAAGGGTCAAGTTGTGAGAAATACTGAAATATTATTATCTTTCTTTACAAACATATATGCTCTCAGGGTATATCCAATGGTAATAATTTATACTACATCTACATTCACTGACCAAAGAGCTACTAATATACTACTACTCCTTTCCTATTACATCTCCCATAAAGCCAGCAGCAATTAAGAGGAATTTGAGTTATGAAAATGAATTCCTAATTTGTACAAATGCTTAAATTTTTGGGTGTTTTTCTATTTAATCTATACTCTGAGAAAATAATGTCATAAGAAAGGAGAAAAACAGCCCAGGAACAATGTCAGGATCTGACCCTTCAGCCTAGATCCAAATAAGTTTTGACACCCGTATTCCACTGAGTTATGTTGGACTTATGTGTGACTATCTTTTTTTTATATAGGAAGATGCAAATGTTCATATTTTGTCATCATTCAGGTATTCCCAAGAGGTTTAATGTTTGATGACATTCTATGGAACTGAAAGGAGCAGGAAATTCTTTTATGGGTCACATATGGTATGGCTCTATTAATTTCAGTGGAATTTCAATAATTTTAATATTCCCTGAACTTTTTCCTTTAAAAAAACAGGAAAGAATTAGATTCTGTTAATACGAGAACAATGAAATTAATTGATTGAAAATAATACAGGCTGTTGATTTCTAGGGAAAGAACTGCAGCATTTAAATCTTTTCTTTAGCCCTCCAACTTGTATGAATAGGGGAAATTTAATGACACGAGCTGACATTTAATACATGTAGCAGTGTTCTGAAACTGATATCTTTTTAAGCAAACTGCAGTGCACCAAAAATAGTTAAATAGTTAATGAATTATGAAACAAAAATATGGTTATCACTGAGAAATATCTTGAGCTTAGGTAGTCTACTGACAAACCTTTCAGGAGTGGTTTGTACAGGTGGTGGCTCTCACACTATAAGCCAAATGCTCCTGAGGTTTTCTGCAGAACCCTTTTCCCCTGGAGCTTCTACCACCTCTCATGAGAGGAAAACCTGTCACAATGCCCTGGCTCTGCAATTTCTTGTCTCGGCCACCTTGTCCCTGCTGTCCTACCCTCACCTTGGCCATGCTCTGGTGGGAATGGCAGACTAAGGCTTGTGACCTGACACTGTCATTAAAGCTTAGAACCTGACCCCTCCTCACAGTTTACCAAAGGAAACTTCTACCTCCTGAAAGGTCTCTGTGCATCTCTGAGGTAGAGGGGCAGCTTGACCTGGGTAAATAATCTCCCTTTGCAGCAGCTGGTAGTCTGGACAGAGCCGACACTCAGCCTGACAGCTCAGAAAACCGCTTGTTGTGGCTGGGAAGGGTGGCAGGGGAAAAGACTGAGAAGCAGATACACTCTTAAATCAATCATAAAGATATATTTATTTATGCAGCTGGCAAGTGTCCAAATCCACCAGGGCTCTGAATGAATTATGCTCTCCAAAGCTTTTGCAGAGACCTACAGATTAGTCATGCTCTAAATGAATTGCCCATTCAGCACTACAAGCTCTACCTGGCTACTTTCTAGTTAGAAAATGTGTGTGTGGCAGCATAAATGGACAGAGCCAGACACTGAGTTGTTCAGTCCCTGGCAAGGAAGCGTTTGGCACATTCTCAGGGCCAGCAGGGCTGCAATTGTTACCTGTGATCTGTTTCTGTTCCCTGTAACACTTTCTGCACAGAGCCACATTCAAAAGGCTGCTGTACCTTGAAATGGTGATCACAGTTTCAGCTTGCCTTTTCTGCCTTAGTGTCTCGGCATCTTCATTAATAGTAATTTATCATGCCATGAACTAACTTTGGCATGATTTCTCCCAAGAATTCTTCCATATATCTGGGCAGGGATATTTTGCACTTGCACTTAAGGAAACGGAGCGATTTGGTGCTTATTTACATATGTGTTTACTTTCCTATCCGCTCAGAGTGGGCTTGCAAGATATATCTGTTTCAAACTTATATTACAATCCACCCTCTGTTATCACAATATTTACTATACTTCCCTTAGATCATAAAGTCTAGTCAGCCTCAGATAGGAAAAAAATTTTGGGAGGAAAACATCAGACACATTTTCTGAAATGGAAGAGAAAGTTGAAAGAAAATTTGATGGTGGTAAAAATACTGAAAAATACCCTGGGAAGTGGGGGAGTTTTGAGTGCCTGAAAAGTCAAAAAAGTTGTTCTGAGAAGGAGGGAGAGAAAGATATTTGAGGGGAAAAAAAGGAATGCAAGAAGAGCCAATTATGGGATACTTGCTAAGACATAAAAAAGGGGGGATTACGGCTGAAAGAAACACATTTAGAGATGAATTTGTATGGAAAGTGGGATTAGAACAATAGCATGAATAAAAAATCAGATAAAATAGCATCTTGAGTGGCATACCATTCTGGGCCTGATGTAATGCATAAGTTGAAGGATTGTTCTGGCTGTAGCAGAAGAGAAACACAGACCTACAGTTAGAAGTTTGCTTGGCTCTGTGCACACCACTGCTAAAGAGCAGTCTATAGATGAGGTAAGGGCACAGTCTGCTCCTTCACCTGCATCCCCACAGCTGTTTCACAGGTCTGGGAGTGTGTGTGCACATGGGATACCACCCACACTGGGACACTGCCCATCAGGGCCAGGCACTGGGCTGCTGCCTGAGGCACAGCTGGGGAATCAAATGTCAGAGCAGCTCTCCAGGGACAGCAGAAGCAAATTCACCATGGTTCTAGGGTCAGGATATTTCAATGCTAGCTTTAACTAACCAGCAGTTTCCTCTACACTTCTTCTGAGCATTGATTAAAATACTAATGGGGATAGAATGAACTGCGAGAAAACAGACTGTGCGAAAAGCAAATGTGATTTTGAGAAGAGTGCATCAAAGCAAAAAGCTGCACTGATAACCAATCACTCAGACAGCAATACTGTCTTCATAAGGTGTGAGCAGAATAGAAAATTCTAAATGTAAAGTTAATTCTGGCTTCATGTCATATCACAAACATGCCTGTTGTCAGTAGTCATAAGTAGTGATAAGGAGAGCTTAGATGGTTCTAGCATTTTAATGTCTCACTCTTGTATTTACCCGAACAGTGAAGTTTTATGCCAGTTACTAATCACTCCTTAGCCAGAAGCAGCAGACTCCTTATTCCCTGAAGTCTGTTCTCAGTTAATTGCACTCATGAGTACGGCAAATTTAGAGTTGTTATTCTTCAGCAAATCCTTCCAACTCCCTGGCCAGGAAGCTGGTATAACAGCCAGGCAATATAAGCTACATTATCACCTCATACTGGTCTAATATTTTAATGGTGTTTTTTTTAGCTATCAGTAACGGGCATCTGTCCTGTCAAAAGGTGGGATCAATAAAACATACATATAAATAAAGTAAAAAGTAGTCCTCTATAAAATCAGAGTGAAAATTTATGCTACAAACTATTTAGCACTTAGTTTACAGGGTAGGCTTTATGAATCTACACATTCCAGGAGAAGCTGTGCCCAAGCAGGGCAGCTAATGGTAATAACTGATTAATTCAATTTCTATTGAAGGAAACAGATTAGCCCTACACTTTGGAACTGGCTATTTCCATTAGCAATTGTCATGGATTGTTCTTAATAGCCAGCCTGAAAAAAAATAGTTATCAGTTTCAAAATGTGCCTTTGGGGCCAGATTCACAGTTGGAAGAGCTCTGCTGATTTTTGTAGGCTTATACTGCTTTGCTCTGATGTTTACATGAAGTCTCATTCTGATTTAAATGATCTGAAGGGAACAGTGGCAGTCATTAAGCCAGCAGAATTTTCTTTAGTGCTTTCAGTATTTTTCTGTCAGAGGTTAGATAGCTTTGCTGCTTGACTGAGTTGTAAGAACTGGTTTTCCCTAATTTTTTTTTTTTTTTTTTTTTTTTTTTTTTTGGTGAAGGTAAGTGACAATGTCTTTTATATCTAAGGCAGAAAAACAGGTTTTAAGAGACCAATTCTAACCCTTAGCTAGGGTCTCCCAAGTGACATTCCCTCTGAATGTACTGACAGACCTCACAGCCTTGCTCTGTACCCCTGTACTCTTCTGCATTACCGCAGCTCAGACCCTCCTGCTTTCTGCTTAACAGTGGGAAAGACTCCCTTGCTGTAGGGCTTGAACAATAACACAGAAGTAGATGAAAAGATTTAACTGATGTTGGCAGACTTAGGCTCAGGACCTGCTCCCATTGCACACTGTGATAAAAGGGGTGAAGGTGACTTTCCTGGGCTTTATCTCGAAGAAAGATGCTTTTCTTGAAGGGTGTCATGAACAGCAGCTCTTAGTGTCAGTAGTGGATATGAGCTTGGAGACTTGCCTAGAAGTGATCAACTTTTAAAAGGTTCAGTCAAATTGTAAATAATTTAACTCTAACCCCTTTTCACAAAGTCACGAAGACATAAGATAGTGGAAAACTCTGAATCACAGACTTCCATTTCAAAGGGTTCTGTTCAGAAATGAACAAAATGAAGCCAAATAATGTAAACCCAAAACTATGACTGCGGTGATGTAAAAGAAAAAAATGGTCTGAAAAATGGTAGTAGCCATGGTTACACACATACACACCCCATCACAACACAATGGTCCTGTCATCCACTGCACTGAAAAGCTGTTATATCCCCACATAATGAAAGTCTTGGAAGGAAAAACAAGAAGAGGCAGAACACTGAAGCCCAGTGCCACTTGAAAACTTGAGAGTTTCAACTCTCTGCAGGAGAAGATTAACTGTTCTGCAGGTACACCCTCAATTTTAGAAACACATCTTGGGAAACATGACAAGTTAATTGCTTACTTAAGCAACTTACAAGCTATCATAAGCAAGCAAACTGAGGAAGAAACCCCAGGACTGCCTTTTTCATACCAGGTAACTCCACTAATGAGCAGTGCTAAACATTTCTATTTGAACTATATAATGCCTAAAAGCTTTGACACGTGTCTGGTATTACTGGCTTTTTATAACTTTATGTAATGAATCAGGGCATCTACAGAATATTTCAGAAATGCATACTGCAACAGCTCTCAGGGCTTGTAAAGTTGCTGAGTACTTTCTAAAATAATTTTCACTAGACTTTCGATGAACACAGATGGGTATACTGCTACCTTCCAAATCACAAGGTTTGCTGGAGTTGGTCCAGCTCCTCCATAGACTGCATGGGTGGTTGGGAAATCCCAGACTGGCATGCTGCTGACCCAAGGGCAGCCAGTGCAGGTCTTTTCTGTCCATATTTCATCCCTGAGGGCCGTGGCACAGCTGCAGTCTGGCCATCAGGAAACCAAGCTTTTACCAGACACATCCTCTTTTCAGCTGGGCCCTGCTGATGGCTCCCAGCCACAGGAATGCAGCTGTACAGATTTGGGACTGTGCCTGGCTCAGGGCTAGGTTTGGAGCATCTTTATATCTGCTTTTGCTGTATAGGGAATCTTTAACCTTTTCTGTATTTCAGTTGGCATTGGTGAAAACACAGAGAAAAGAAGCTTCCTGCTCTCCCCAGGTGTTCTCAGTCAGATTACATGGAATATTGGATGCACTTTTCTCACGAAGCACAGACTGCTGATGGCATGGCTAAATCAAGAAGAGTATTTTAGTGGCATCCTGAAGTAAGTGTTCAAAATCCTGTGATGTATGGAGCTGTGAGGTTTTGCACATATGAAAAAGGCAGAAGGGACCGTTTTCCACGGACAGTGTTGCTCTCACCACCCGGAGCCTTTTATTTAATTCAGCAGAGCTCAGATCACTCAAGAGTCTTAACTGGGAAAGAAAATAATTGGCAAAACCCCCAAGTTTTGCTGTCCTAATCTGACAATAGCACTACATAATGCGGTCTGCATGCAGAACAGTACAAATCACAAGTTTAGCTCTTGCTGTAATTCTCTGGAGTACAACGTGGCATCAGGGGTCCCAATTATACTCAGAGAGAGCACTTCTTTGAATGGAAATGGAGAGGAAGCCATAGAACAAGGCTAAGGGTATTTAGATTCTGAAGTTCAAGAAAAATTACATCTATCATATATCACTCCTGGGAAAAGAGTAATTGATCAGAAAATGTGTTTTTCTAAAGCTTAGCCTCCCCATGACTTTGTTTATTTTTAAAACATAATCCACTCTTAAAGAACATCCAGAAAGAAGGAAAGCAAACATCCTCACCAGCTAATCAGGATTCTTAATTCTGTGTTTGCTGCAGGTCTGGCAATTGCTTGGATTCAGGTAATTAGTTGATTTATGTGCCTAAAGACATAAAGGCAAAATCAGAAGAGGTGCAAACATAGATTCAGGGGAGCCAATGTTTTAGATTTTTTAAAATATAAATCCACAAGAGGAATGCAAGAGAATGAATATAGAAAAGGAAATAAATGAAAGAAACCTTTCTGGGGGACTCTAAAATAGCGTAAATTACAATAATGCTCCCTTCCCATCAGCTATTCAAATCTAAACAATCACATGGACTTTTTTTTTACTGTAACTACTTAGAGTCATTTACTTGCTGTAGTAATAAAGAAATTATCTCTGAATTTGGGTCCATTGTGGATGAGACTTCAGACAACTAAGTGCTCTGTCAAAGTCTAAATAGTTGCTGTAATATATTTCCCAATCAGTGCAGGGGAATTATCATCTCTGGCTGATGATTTGTCACAACAGTGTAAAAAACCTATTTTAGAAACATTTTCTGGAGGTACCTGCTTCTTCTAAGTGACGGCTAGCTGCCTCCCCATAGTATCAGTGTCACAATAAGGTCCAATCCATAAATGGAGTTTCCTTTAGATAAAAAAAGATTACAAATAAAAATGTTTTCCTTCTAAATCAGGAAGAAAGGTGAAGGTGTCACAGAGTGGGAGCAACAAGAAATATAGAATCAGAAGTACTGAGCTGTTTGTTTTGATTATTGTCTAATTGTCATACTTTGCTAATGTTAAAATATCTCAGAAGATCAAAAGTATTTAAATAGCACTGGAAAAATAAAAATTAATATAAATTATAGTAGAGATGATCAATGTGTTCTGTCAGTGTGAAAGCATGTCTAAATATGTGATATAGCATAATAAAACTATATTAAGTTGAAGAGTCATAGCAATTTTTTCTAATACACATACTGAAATATAAAGACCATTAGTTCCAACAGTTTGAAATTTTTTCAAAATAAAAAATAGAAAAAATGCAAACAAAAGTCTATTTTCAAGTGCAAAGTTTCTTCATTTCTGCATCTGCCATCCCTGTAAGCAGGAAATCACACCCTGTTATGAAGTATCACTATTTTGAGGAGTGAATGGGACAAGACTTCCAGCGGTCTAAGCATTTCCAGCTCTAGAAACTGAAGTGCCAACCAACAGGTTCTTCCTTTACAGCAGCCCAGTAGCAGTGGTGAGAGGGCCCTGTGCAAAATCTTGACCTCGTTAATGACAGCACAATGCCAAGCTGAAATGCAATCTTTGCTTCCTTGGACTTTGTATAAACATACATTACCTGGATTTTTGATTAATCCTTGGAGTTTTAATTCTGATTTTAATGCTTACCATTAATGAAAAATATTTGTGCAATAAACATTATTGCAACAAGAAAATTGAGACCTACAGGGCTTATTTTTCAAACTAGATTTAAACCTTAATGTACTTGTATTTTATGCTTTCTGTGTATTATTAAAGGTCTACAGCATAGAATTTCCAGCCAAATATTCCCTATATGACCTCATCTTTTAACCAAACTTTTGTGCTAATTAACCAAGAATGTGAATTAGTCTTTTTGGTTTTTGTCCTAATCTGTATTTTATTCTACTTACCCCATGGGTGTTTTTTTTGTATAATATAACTGTTTCTGTCAATGACAGGCAAAATAGGACAGGCCAGGAAGGAATTGTATAATTCAAATATAACTAAATTTCACCAGTTAAAAGTGAGGCTAAAGTATAAAAGAATCCTAGAGAAAACCTATTTTAAAAAAATTATTGAATTTTCTCAGATTTTATGAGTTGCCCAAAAATTTAAGGGCTACAGCTGTCAGTACTCAATTTTTTTCAAGATAAAGGAGACTAAAATGCTAACTTTTTTAGCAATAATGACAAGGTTGTTACAACAGTGCAGCTGTACTTGCATACCTTGGGATGTTATCCTGACTGCTGGACATTGTTTAACTGGCATTATCCATACAATTCTGAAAAACAGTAAAAAGCTAGTCTCCAAACTTCAGCTAATACCTCCAGTTATTCCCTCATGGAGACCATACATGGCCTCTGACTTCACAGGAGAGCTTTTTTAATTTTCCAGTAAAAATTAATAATGGAGAAAAAAGGAGAGATGAAGGTAAGAGATGTCCCTTTGAACTGACATCAGAACAGCTGAGCTGGGAGACAGGGCTGTGAGCATCACCCGCTGTCCTTGCAGACACACTGGTGGGCTCCACGTGTGCCCAGCCTGAATGCTTCCCAAGCAGAGCCACCATGTCCACCATGGAGGTGAGTAGCTGGAAAAGAGGATCCTAGAGCACCCAGCCCAGAATGGAAAACAGTGTTCAAGCATCTCTGGTGAAAACCAGGTGTTTTCTGCTGGAAGAAGGCACCTGGTGTGAGAAATTTCATGCAAGAGGCAGTGTTCCACAAAAAATAAAGGTGAGACAATTTGAAATAACTCACTGAAACACATTTGACAAACCTGACATATTGCCTTTGATGAGGACATCTTTCCCAAGCTACCAGGACATAAAGCTATATGTGCTGACAGGGATGAAGAGTGTTTAATAATTGTGCTAGAAAAAAATGTAATAGTTTACAGCTTCCAGCTGCATTTCCTGTTTTATCCATTTTTACACAGTGAATGGATATAACAACAATGGAGGTAGAGCCATCTAAATCAGCTATCTAAATGCCAAGTCCTCATTCCCTGAGTAAGTGATGGGTGTTAAGTACTTATCTGAGTAGGGACAAAGTCTGCTTCTCCAAGTGTCACAATAATTCTCTCTTTAGCCTTACATCTTTTTCATTAAATGTATTATTTTGAAATTAAACTTCTACTGTAGATCTGGGGAATGTCTTAGATGACCCTGAGCTTGTCCTTTTGTTGCAGCTACATTGGATAGTCTTATAGGAGATATTACCTTTCCCCACCAAGCTTTTTTTCCATTACTGTTCTTAGAACACTACAACTGCAAAAGCACTAGCACTAGTTTCAGTTATTTCAGACAGCACGAAACAGCTTTCATGGGACTGAGAAAGCCTTTACACAGAATAGACTATAGTGTGGCCATTATCATGTTCTTCTGGGACATGGGGGAGTGGGTTGAATCCTATTAAGTAGAGGAGACAATTGAATCTGCATTTCCTGCAACCTGGGTGGGTACTTTAATCATGACTTATTGGATAAAAGGTTAGGGGAAGATCACAATTGGCTTCTCCAGATACATTTCATGAGAAATGAATAATAGCTCCCTATGCAGTAGAGTTTCAGTTTTGTGAGTCCCACTGGCACTAATGTTGTAAGTACTGGAGGACAGCTTAAACCCATCTTTGTTCCTAAGCAGTTCCTGTGGCTAGCTTAAGTAGCTCAGCACAGTTTACAAATCTCATTATTTGGCAGTTATGTCTCCTAAAGCACTGTACTGAAACCAGGCACCTAACTCAGGGCAGCAATCTAAAAATTTAGTCATTGAACAGGTAACTAGGAAGCCTGAGACAAAATTCTCCAAAAGTCTTAAATTATGCATAATTTTCTGATAAGCTGGTAACTTCAATATCCTACTTCAGAAGTATAATTGATGTTCTGAAATAAAATATGTAACACATGCTCTTTGGAATCTAATGTTACTCTGCATTCTGTACATTTTTCTGAATACTCCAAGTGGAAGTGATTCAGACAATTGAAAACATAGCTTTTCCATTGTTGTTACAACAAAAGACAACATTTTTGTTCTGAATTCTCTTAAGATATCAGTTTTTAGGTAAATCAAAATCATCTTCTTTACACAAATTTTTACTTCAGAGATTCTGTGATAATTTACTTAACCTGATCTTCATAACTTAAACAACTGGAGAAGGATTTATGGGTCACGTGTACATAATTTATTATTATATATTGCATAACCAAGTAAATAAGCACAAAAGTGCAAAACCAATAATACCAGATATATACATGCTTTTTTCTATCTAGCCATATATTTTCACCATGCTATAACCACACAAATAGGCAGAGATTGCATCCAATGTCATACAATTAAACATACTGTATGCTCCAGTAATAGGACCAAATACTTACAATGGTCCAGTTATCAATAAATAATTTAAAATGTTTTGCTTAGAATTGCTGAGGAAACTCTGCAGATGCCAGGTTGTAACCATGGAATTCATCCTTCTGCTTCTTAAAAGTTAGCAAAGACACATTTCCACAGCTGCTCTTGCTCAATGTTTGAAATGCAATTGAATACATTGAGACATACGATTTTTAAAAATATCATGTTTTCATCAAGTCCTAAAACTGTATTTGACATGCACTGAAATGTCAGTAGCAGTACATGAGATGACTTGATGTCACAAGCCATGGTGCCATAATAGTAAACAACTTTGGGAATGGGAACTGGAGCAGCATGCATATCTGAAAATGCAGAATGTCCTTTAGCTGCTTACAGCTAGTTATTTTCTTTGCTGTCATAAAGATATTCAGCCTAGATACAAGCTCAGCTTTTGAATTTACCGATTCTTTTATCTCTCCTACACTTTTTCTATATCAAATTTCTTTATAAATTTAAGTTGCATCCATCTATGTTTGCTCCAGTGGGAGTAGAGACAAAGGAGCTAGTAGTTAGTTTGAAGGCAGGCTTGGGTGCTCAGCACCACACTGTCACAGAACCCTTTGATGAGTGTGGGAAACTCACTCAGCAGCTTTCTGTTTGCAACTTATATGCAAGTGAGGCTACTGTGAGGTTTGTGAGGGGTTTAGGTAGTACACTAAAAGGGTCTTCTAAATATCATAAACCAAATTTTATTTCTAGAGTGAGTCAGTATTTAATTTAGTTAACATTTCATTGATGGATTATGGTACAGAGCTGTCTATACTGGAAGCTAAGAAAGCAAGTGTTTTATAATAACCTCACTGGAGACATTGCACTGCCACTTTACATCTGTTTCCAAACCCATTGGTCAATTCTTCATTGTCACACTGAAACAGCTCAGCTAGCAATGGAAAATTAGTGTACATCTTGTCTCGTAATATCACAGCCACATGGTGAGACTGAAAATTATGCATTGCATTTAGATGTTTTTATTCTATGTATGTGCAGTCTTTCAATGAAAAGCATCTGAATATAGTCAGCAAGTTATGACTTTTGAAAATACTATTTTTCAACACTGAAATAACAGTTTTGTTTTTCTATCAGGAATACTCTGAATTTTATGCTCTATTTTTCCTGAAACTCTCTTAGAATGCTACCTCATTCCCATCTGTAGTTAGCAGACTTCAGATTCCAAAGCAAAATATTTGTTTTACACAGAATTAAACGAAAACTGTAACTGGCAATTGCAAGAAATTGAGATTTCAAAACTATATCCTTTAAAAAAAGAAAAATCAATGACCAAAATCTCTTGCATAATTTGAATTCATCCCCCTGTATATATCTTTGTATGTGCTTATATATGTATACATATACCCAACTGTAATAGTAATTATAAGTATAAACATATATGTTACTTTAATTGTCATTTTGAGAAGAATTCTTCTGTCCCAGCTGCCATGTATAAAGGTTTTATTTGAAATCTAATTTAGGCTTTTTAAAAAATGGAAGGAAGCAGTCATTCCCAGAGGATGATCCCTTTCTGCTGAAGAAAAGTGCCCTAAAAAAGAACAGATGAAACCATTCTCTGGTGTGCACATTTTCTGCAAAAACTACAGAGTGGCATACATAACTTTAAGTCAACTTTCTTTTGACAAGCAAAATAATCTAAAATCAATCCTATTATTTGACTTTCTCTGATTTCACCTCAGGGTCAAAATTTCAGAGCCTCATGTGCTCAAAATTTGAGTTCTAGACAGCATCAGGGTGGTTGAGGTTGGGATAGGTGCCCAGTGGTGACCAAGCTGGGCTTCCCCCAGGTGCCACACTCCATAGGAACATTTCTTCCTGATAGACAGGGATCTTCAGAAGAAAAAACATTCCTGCAGAAAATTTCTGATTAGTTCTAGTCTTCAACAGCATTGATTTTTTTTCATTAATTGCAATGCATTCTAGATGGAGTAGATGTTTTGATTGAGCCTTATGGATGCCCTAAAGACAATAAAGAAGCTGACCACAATTCTGACGTCTTCTCTTGCATCACAGTTAATGGAATTTCAGTATAAGTTGAAAACCTCGTTGACCAATGTTCACAACAAAAGTGATTCCCCAGATTAAGATGTCTGTGTGCAAACTGCTCATTGTCTTTTCTAGCAATGTTCAGAAACTAAGAAAAGATCTCACATCAATAGGGGTGGGACTGAGTGATGGTACCGAAAAAGGCAACACTGAATGCAAAGCTAAATAGCAAATGTGGGAAGAAACAAGTGTTATAGTTAGACATTATATGTTCAAAGGAAGAAAGAAGGGTACACAGAAATTAATCTAGGTAATCCATCCAAAAGAGACGTCAAGATGATTATTTTAAGCAAAGCAAAAACTGAGTCTCTAAAGAAATACTGTAATGGACAGAAATTTCCTCTGAATCAGCAGTTGTTTGCATGCTGATGACAGCTGCATTTATTGTTAATCACTATTTGTTTCAAGTTTAATATTTCTTAGTCTCCTTGACTGCCCTCTGGTTCCCTTTATATAGCGTTCGCAGATTGAAAAAAAAAAGTGAACTGAAATTCTGTTTCCTTTTCTTCTAGCAAAAGATAATGAGCAAAATTCATCACAGGAATAATTAGTAGAAATTATTCCTATTGTGTTGTGAAACCAAGTGACATTTAATTGTTTATCTGGAGGCTTAATGATGATTTCTGGTGATAATTACTAAGCTTTCAAAGTTATTGTTAATATGCACCAGATTTCTCTGTTTATCCAAACTCAGAAAGTATGTGACTATATAAAAAAAATTCAAATAGGTGTCAACTGTTGAGCTGTCCTGAATAGAAAAGCAGTTTTCATTTTTATATTTTTTATAATGGATCCATTCCTCAAATCTTTCTCTTGAAATCTGGGTGTAAGAATTAAAGCTGAGAGTTTACAAATGGGCTTAGATGTTGTAAATCATGAATAATGGTAATGAACAACCATAAGAAAAGCAATACCTAAAGAAAAAAAACAAATAGGAAATATTTAAGTTCTCTTCCACTTCTAACTTTTTCCAGTTTAGTCACACACATCTACAATACCAAAACTGTAACAGGTAAAACTTATTTCATGAGTACCTGTAGTACAGATGGTGCACAAATCCTTGAGACAGGGCTGATGAAGCCAACTGTAAAACACCTGCAGTATGCTTAGTTCAGATGCAATGCAACTTCCACGTGAGTCTGACTGCTTTCAGGGCAGTAGTGCATGGTGTTCTGCAGATGTACTGAGTTACAGACCACTACACATTTGAGGTACTTCTAAGGTCAAATGGTAAGAGCTTTAATTATCTAAATGTTGGAATCATGCTCCTAGAGGGACAGTTATGGAGGTGAAATAGAGACCGTTAAAAATTAATTTGAAGAAAAATGTGTAAAACTGTGTAGTATCACTGTTTTACACTTAGTTCCTCAATTATTTTCTTTTTAACTACATTTTTTTGACATATTGGAGATTTTAGGGTCAGGTAGGTTCATCATCCAATGTGATCTGCTGGTTTAACTCATGCCAGAGAAACTTTCAAAGGATATTTCTTAAAGTGATATCTTGATGCTATCCTTTTCCTATGGGAGCTGAAATAAAACTTTACTGGTTTTGGAAGAATTCAGCAACATCAGTGGGACTCCATTATACTTGTCACCAGTTCCAAGTCAGATACTATATTTGTCCTGTGTCATTTTTGTTTTGATTCTTCTACTTGGTATGCTATTTCTGTTTTCACTTTCAAGACTGACAGGCATACTAATTTTCCTTTTTCTTATTTGTATCCCTCCAGTTTTTTATAGGTTTTAATTAATGGCTGAATAGTTAGGACTTAGATTTTAAGGCTATTCTGATAACAAATTTAGTTATCATAGTAAGAATAAAATGTTTTTCAAAATCTAAAAAAAAGTCAGTGGCTCATCACATCACACTTCAAATTAAAAAAAGTGACATGCACTTGTCCAGAAGTTCCATACTTTATATACGTCAAGTTAAAACATAGACTCATAGAATAGTTTGGGTTAGGAACGACCATAAAAATTCTCAATTCCTAGATGCCCTGCCATGACCAGGGACACTTTCCACTAGACTAGGTTTCTTAGGGCCCCATCTAACCTGACATTGAACACTTTCAGGGATGGGGCATCCATAACTTCTCTGGGCAACTTGTTCCAGTATCTTACCACCCTTACAGTAAAACATTTCTTTCTAATAATCAATCTAAATCTACTCTCTTTCTGCTTAAAGACATTCCCCCTTGTCCTGTTCCTAAAGGCCCTGGTAAAAAGTCCCTCTCCATCATTCTTGGGGGGACCCTTTAGGTACTGAAAAGTTGCAGTAAGGTCCAGAGCTTTCTCTTCTAAGCATGCTGAACATCCCTAACTCTCTCATCCTCACACCAGAGGTGTTCCAGCCTTCTGAACATCTTTATAACTCTCCTCTGGACTTGCTCCAACATGTTCGTATGTTGGGACCCCAGAGCTGGATGCAGCACTCCAGATGGGGTCTCACCAGAGCAGGACAGATTCCCCTCCCTCACCTTGCGGGCCATGCTGCTTTGGATGCAGCCCAGGATACAGTTGGGTTTCTGGGTTGCAAGCTCACATTGCTGGTTCATGCTAAGCTTCTTGTCCAACACTCCAAAATCCTTCTCTGCA
The DNA here is from genome assembly GCF_048771995.1 of Taeniopygia guttata. NCBI lineage: Eukaryota > Metazoa > Chordata > Aves > Passeriformes > Estrildidae > Taeniopygia > Taeniopygia guttata. The sequence goes on along the minus strand of NC_133026.1, from coordinate 22,228,195 downwards.
AGGCTGCTCTCAGCCCATTCTCCACTCAGCCTGTATTTGTATTTGGAATTGACCTAACCCAGGTATGGCACATTGCACTTGGCCTTGTTGAACTTCATGAGATTCCCAGAGACCCATCTCTCAGCCTGTCAAGTTCCCTCTGGAAGCACTCCTTCTCTCGAGCACGTCAACTGCACTGCACAGCTTGGTGTCATTGGCAAACTTGCTGAGGGTGCACTTGATCCCACTGTCCATGCTGCCAACAAATATGTTAAACAGCACTGGTTCCAATACTGACCCCTGAGGAAACACTTGCCACTGTCTCCACTTGAACATTGATCTCTTGAGTGCAACCTTTTGAATTCCTTATCCACCTTCCATCTCAATCCTCCTTCTCCAATTTAGAAACAAGGATGTTCAGGACAGTGTCAAATGCTTTGCCCAAGTCACAGAATCACAGAATGGATCATCTGGTCCATCCTGCCTACTCAAGCAGGATTATCCTAGAGCACATGGCACAGATGTGCTTGTGTTCATCTTGTATTCAGATGATTCTTGAATGCCTCCAGTGAGGGAGACTCCACAACCTCTCTGGACAGTCTGTTCCCATGCTTGGTCAGCTGTCCAGTAAAGACATTCTTCCTCATGTTCAGGTGGAACTTTCTGTGCATCAGTTTCTTTCTGTTGCCTCTTGTCCTATTGCTTGGAACCATCGAAATGAGCCTGGTCCATCCTGTTAACCCTCTCCCTTCAGATACTGACAGACATGGATGAAGTCCCCTCTTAATTGTCTCTTCTCAAGGCTGAACAGGCTCAGTTCCCCCAGCCTTTCTTTGTAAGAGAGATGCTCCTGTACCTTAATCATCTTTTTTTCTCCTCTGCTTGACCCACTCCAGGACCTTCAGGTCTCTCTTGTACTGATAATCTCAAAACTGGACACAGCATTCCAGATGTGTCCTCACCAGGACTGAGTAGAGGGGCAGGATGATTTCCCTTGACATGTTGGCAATTCTCTTCCTAATGCCTCAGGATTCCAGTGGTCTGCAAGGCCACAAGGGCACTGCTGGCTCATGGACAGCTCGTTGTCCACCAGGACCCCCAGGTCCTTCTCCTCAGAGCTACCTCCCAGCAGGTCAGTTCCTGGCCTGTACTGATGTGGGGGGTTATTCTTCCCCACATACAGGACCTTGCATTTGTCACTGAATTTCAAAAGGTTTTGCTCTGCCAATCCCTCCAGCCTGTCAAGGTTCCTCTGAAGGGCTGCACAGACCTCCAGAACCTCAGCCACTCCCCTCAGCTTCATGGCACAATGAACTTGCTGAGGAGACATCTGCCCCTTCATCCAAGTAACTGATGAACAAGTTAAACAATTCTGGGCCCAGTATTGAACCTTGGGGGACACCACCAGTGACAGGCCTTAAACTAGACTCTGTGCCACTTATTGCAATCCTCTGGGATCTATCATTCTGCCAGTTCTCAATCCACCTCACCATCTACTCACCCAGTCCACACTTCCTGAGCTTGCCTATGGAAGACAATGAGTTTGCCTATGGAAGGATGTTGTGCGAGACACTGTTGAAAAACTTGATGAAGTAGAGGTAAACAATATCCACTTCTCTTCCCTCATCCATCCAGGTAGTTGTTTCATTTTAGAGGATGATCAGGTTGGTCAAGCATGATTTACTATTAGAGGTACTGTGTTGACTTCTGATCACCTTCTTGTCACCCCTGTGGATAGAGATGGCCTCCAGAATGAGGCACTCTATCACTTTTCCAGGGATTGAGCTGGGGCTGACTGGATGGTAGTTCCAGGAGCTAACCTTTTTTTGCCCTTTTTTGAAGACTGAGGTGATTTTTGCTTTCTTCCAGTCCACAGACACTCATTGTGACTGGCCTCACCAAGGTGTCCCTCAGCTCTCTCAGTACTCATGACTGTACCCCATCAGGCCCATGGTACAGGCAAATCACATCAGTTAAATTTATTGCAAGAACATCACAGTCCTCATTAATGTCAGTAAAAGTATGTGTTCTAGGGACAGTACTGTATAAACTATCCACCCAAATACTGGGATCATGGAAAGTTCTAGTCATGCTTTTTTGAAACCTACATCAAGTAGATATATTTGCTGTCTACAAAGAGTATGGCAAGCGATATGATACAGCACACAAGTAGTCAACAAACTGAGGCCAGGCGTTGAACTTTTGAATAAAATTATCATATTATTTTAGTTTGAATTTAGGAATTTAAGACAGCACAAGGACATTTTGATGTGCCTATCTTCGCAGACACATCTAGATGTTTATCATTGGAGGGAAGGCACACCAGTTTTGGGGATCCTGAAATAGCTCAGTTTCTGTTCCTGTTAATGCATTATTCAAATCCCAAGACCTATTTTAGCAGAAAATTAACACCAAATTGAAAAATCATTAAAGAGAACACCTAGCACTAGGAACTTGGACTGTCACCTGACTGTCTGAAGAGACACAAATCCCTGTTTAAAATCAATACCTCTTATACGCTCATCTGTTCATTTATGAAATAATTAACATTCCCTGCATCCATGGAGTGGTGACCATGCTCATCAGGAGGAAGCACTGGCATATTTCTTGTTGAAGCCAAAACTGAGATATCTTTATACCTCATTTTTGACAAGCTTCTTGTTTGAGTCTCTCTTTAAGAACACATGAGCTGGCAGCTATAGTTGTAGGAAAAACACTCAAACAAATACAAAGAAATTCACTCACATAGAGATTCATCAGTATTCTTGCTCTAAACAATCATATGAATTCTAATAAACTGTAATTAACAAAAAACCACTGCAATAAGGGCAGGTACTAGCTCTTACATTTTATTGACCTCTGAAGCCATTCAAGCATCTTGCACTTGACTGAAATGCTTAGGAGTTTACTGTGAGCTATAACAGCATCTCCCTTACTTCTAATTTTAATTTGATGTGTCTTAAAATGAGACATAAAGACAAGAGCTGCTTTCAAAGCAGTAATTGTTTCTCGATGTTAGGCCCAGTATCAACCTAGCCTCAAACAGAAAACTTTGATGAGATTTAGCCAACTATTAGGGCTATTAGTTGAAACATAAAATTGATTTATTTTTCCTGTTACATTAACCTTCTCCTTTACATTCAGTGGTTTCTTACACAGGGCAAAGTAAAAGCAACTTGATATTTAAACATGGCAAAAATGAATATAAGACATCTTGTTATGAGCCACGTTACTGTAAAAACAAGCTGACAATGACTTCTTAAGGATGTTCAGTGCTAGCAACAAAATGGAATATTTGTAAGAGCGTCATAGTGGAAAATGAATTTGATGGCATGGAGAGAGGGAATGTAATTAGTACTAAGCAGGATTTACTTGAAAAGTTTATGAGATATATGACCTGCAATGCTAATATATTTGAACAGAAATGTTCATGCAACTGTAAGGCAGGGCAGAATTAAATTAATTTGTTCTGCCCATTTATCTAAAGCTTTTATAATTAGATTGATGTATTTATATCAATGAGAAAAGCTTCCATCTTGATTGTGGAAGAATTCCCATAACTAGAGAAGGGACCAGGTAACCCTGTCATTATTAACAGGGAATTATTTAATTAAAATAAAATTCTCATTTAAATACATACTGGTTTTGCACAAAAACAAACAATCAACAAAAAAACCCAAACAAAAAACCAACAAAAAACTAAGAGCAGAATATGAACAATAATTTCATATATACTAAAGCTGTGGATGTTTTGACAGGATAAAGCACCTGCTCTTCACCAGCAGAAACTGTATTTTGAATTTCAGCACAGGATCCATACAGCTGCTGTCCTTGTATTTCTATCAGAAAGATATCTTCATACAAATATGTAAATTCATGAATCCAAAATGTATTCACTCTTGATTTCTTATGTGTACAAAAGAAATCTTTGAAATGTCAGATGTTCCACCTTCTATTTCTGTTTCTACTAACAACCTCTCAAAAACTCCACTGATCTAATAACATAAGTCAAAACATAAAACTGGCGGTTAATATCATTTCTCTAAGTATCTAGAGAGACCTTTTTATCTCCTTAAGATAAGTATCTGAGAGGAAATACTGCTTGTGAACAAATGTGCTCTAAGTTTTGCCTCTAGACAGAGGAGACTTCTATTTTGGCTAGACTGACACAGGGGAGGCAGCTGCCCCAGTGATGTCAGGCGGACACGTGTGAACATGTGTGTCCCAAGCTCCTCTGTCCCCTGCACCACTCACATGCACACACACACAGAGCCACAAAGGCACCAGCTCATGCTCTGAGCACCATCTGTAGGTGAGGGCACTCTCAACACGGGCAGCTGTTAAACCAGAAGTTTGTTTTGAAGTGCTGGTTTGGGTGCCCTGGTGAGAAGGGAGACTTGCAGAGCTCTGCACATCAGATGGATGCCTGAACCTGCCACCTGGACCAAGACATCAGCAACACAGGAGCTAAAATACTTTCACAAAAAGCATCTTCTACTCCACCATCAGCCTATTCATGCAGAAGCTGAGTACCAAGAGGGAAGAGCACTCAATTTTACAGGAAGAGAGTTTTTTCTCGTTTTCTCAAGCATCACTCAGAGACAGTGTTTCTAAGGTTTCTGGGTATGATGAAGGTTATTGATACTCACTGTACCATTTGCTATTACCAAATGTCACTACTCAGAGTTTTTCTCAGGTTCCCTTTTCTTTGCTGCAGTCTATGATTAACACATGGTGTTTTCAGAGAATACCCAGCCTACACTTACTGTTTTGCTTTCATATTTTTCTCCTTGTTTATTTTGTTGTATTCCTGAAATTGCTTTGCTATTTGGGGACTTAGAAAAATTTGGTTTTATGGAGGTATTTGAAAAACAGCTTAGCTGGGCTTCCTGAGCCTCTGATAGACAGAACGAACTCAGAGATGTGTTTTCCAGTGACCCACTGCTGGTATTCCAGTGGTTATCTTAAAATACCAATGAGCTTGTAGGATCATGTCCACTTCCAACTGGGAAGCTGACCTACCAGCAGGCTTGTGCTGGGAACATGTGGCAGCAAGGTTGCCATCAGGGATGTCATGCCATTCCTTAAAATAAGCTCAGAGGGATCAAAACTAGTGCTGTAGTGTTTTAGGTGCCCTTAGCACACACACCACCAATGCTAATAGGTGGAGTCACTCATTTGTAGACCCATGCCAACATTCACATAAAAGAACCATACATTAAGGTGAGGAAAGGAGAAAAAGATGTCGCTGACAATGGCAGTGCTTAGAATTTGGTCAGAGCTCTGAAACTAGGAAAAACAGCATGAATGTTCAGTCACATTTTCAAACAATCTGCTTTTGACCTTGTTTAACTTTGCATGAACATTTGGAAAACCCATAACACCATATTTTACTATTATTAATATTCATGTAAAGCAAGTACTAAGTTTTTATGCTCAAATATTTCTAGAAAGTGGATTTTATGTTTGTTTATATAAACATTGGTATCAGAGTCCTGGTTGTTAACATCAGTGCTTCACTATCAAGAGCGAGAAACAGCACTATGTCTTACACAACCATCACAGTTAAACAATACAGACAGTACTCTAAAAGAGATCTATAGAGCAAATGAATCATAGAATAACAGAACAAATCTGCAGAAATAGTCAACTTATATAGGCTTTCTGTCAACAGAGAGAAAAGCAAAATGTATCAAATGGAATTTAAGTATTAATTATTCAGCCAACTCTTTTTGCAGACTTGCCTTTCAGCATTATTATTTTTCACATTAGACTATACTAACTCACTTTGTGCACATTAGGAAGCATCTGATCTATTATTTTTATAAATTATTTGAACACAGTGATAGTGCTGAGGGCTTCTGTTCTTGTGTTCCTAGAAATTAGTCAAGAAAAATACTTCTCCTGCTGAGGCAGTAAAGAAAACAAATTAAATATGAGATGACAGGAACATTATTGTCTCCATTTTACAGAAGGTAAAAGAAAACCTTTTAAAAATCAACCATTACCATGTTTTTAGATAGCATGGTGGTAGATCTAAAGATCTAACCAAGTCTCCTACTCCTAATGACTAATAAGGTGCATGTAGACAGATTCCATTTTCCTATATATGTTTTATAGTAATTTTTAAGATCCATTTCATCTTTTCCACAGAAGCTTCTTGAAATCACAGTCGTTGAATAAAATTCTTCAATATTATGTTGCTTCCTCTAGAAGTCACATTTTTTAAAACAATTGCCTTCAGTTCATCCAGTATCTATGAGGAATATTTGCCCTCACCTCTGCACTAGGCTGATTGCTGTACACCCTGATGTGGTTTCAGAGCTCCTTTCCAAAGCCAGGAGCATGCACAGGCAGGATACTTTTTTGGCTGTGTCCACACAGCTTTTTGAGCCCTGCTCATTAGACTTGCATTGTCATAAGCATCCATGTAACCAGCTCCAGGTGACACAGCTCCAAGAGAAGCACCAATGGACCTGCAGAGGCTTCAGAAGAGTGACAGAGAACAGCAAAACCAGTACTGAACAGGGAGAAGGAAGCTGGAATTAGAGTGGCCAAATCTGTATCCGCATTCAGATTTGTCCTTCAAAAGCAACTTTTGGAGCAACTTCCATGTTGCCTCACAGCAACTTCATTGAGATTCTGTTAAAAAATTCCTTTTCCACAGTGTTGTCACAGGTTAAAAACCATAATCACATGATGTGTTGGCACAGTCACTTTATCTCAGCTAGATGGTTATGATTTTGGACAGTATTTCCCACAAGATGTTTCTTGTGCCATTTTTGCACTACCCTCAAATCATGTTCAATTTCAACTTTTAATAAAAAGGGTTATTTTTAAATCTTAACTTCATACTGACGGCAAAGCCTACATCTTCAATGAAAGATCTTAAAATCTGACTATATAGCCTTGTAGACCCTTTATTGCTAAGATCATTCCTGTTAAGATTCAGGAAGAGGTAGTGACTAGCCCCCTGGATCTATTTGACTTTTACAGTATGGGACAGCCTTTCTAACCAGAGAGAGGAATTATTTTGGTAGCAGATCAGGATCCCAATTTACAGGGACCATGCTACAGTCAAATGCCTTCTCACACTGGTGAATTCCATTGTGTTTGCATAGCGCTTATTTTTAGCTGCTGTCATTGAAGTTATTACTAGAGACAACATAAGTTCAAAATGTCCCTTGCACTTAAGCAAAAATAAAGGTTTCCTGGGATTCTCTGCACTAGGAGTTTTGTCCTTCATTTTTTCCTGGGCATTAATGCATTCTCAAGCAGTCATCCCCAATTAGTCCTGCTGATATCATATGCTTGTAAAAGTCACACTTTTCATATCAAACTTCCACACTCCCTATATCTTTGTAAATTCTGACTTTTAAAGAAAGGGTATTTTTTATGTGTAATCCAGTTCTCATTTAGGAGTTCATTTTATTTTAATGGTCTTCACATTTCTCAAATAAGCTCCCTAATTTTCACTCATAATTAGTATATTATCCAAGTAACAGATCACTCTACTTAAAACTGTTATTATACAGGCTGCTTAAATGCAGAAAGATTGGTAGCCATTGCTGAAAGCTGCCTGACGAGAACAAAAATAGGGGATAGTGAATAATATGGAGATTCAATCAAATAGAAAGCATTAAATATTCACTGAGCAAATTGACCACTATTCAATCAATACCTTATTTATCTGCAATTAAATAAAGTGAGAATTAATCATTTTTTCATTGTGTCTGAAAACAGATTTGGAGAGCCATAGCTGCTGCACCAGCTGCTCAGCTAGCAGGGTGGGAAGGTGAAATGAAAAGGCTGGGCATGGCTGGAGGCAGCACTGACCTATACACAGGGCCATGCTCTCCCTCAGGTGTGCTGTACAGGGTTAGGTACATGCCATTTCTACCCAGCCTTATCAGGAAAGTATGAATTAAACCTCTCAGTATCCCTTCCCCTCCCTGGGCGTGATGCTGCTGCTCCATGTACGTCCCTGAGGAGCAGTGGCTGCTGTGGCTGCTGTGACCATCAGGGCACAGCGGCCCCTGGCCCCTGCACTGTGACCTTCACAGCTGCTGCCAGCCCTGCCAGCTCAGGGGAAAGTTTGCCCTCCAATTCCAACCCTTTCACTGTGTCTTTGCTTGTGGACACATGGTGCCCTTTTTTTCCTGTTTGTTTTTCCTCTGCAATCTTTTCAGGATTTCAGTGCTAAGCAGTGGCTGCTTTTAGTCACAAAATGCATTAGTGGCTCTGCACAGATCATAGTGGAAATGATTTTGTAGCAAATGACAGTCAGGAGGGAGGCATAAGGAATTATTTTTGGGAAATAACTGTTGTAAGGGAGTCACTTGTGGTATCACTCAAGTGTTTTTAGTACTCAGAAGCAGGCTATGTGAGGTAAAAGCTTTTTTTGCATTGGATGCAATACTATAAGGGACATAACAGCTACTGAATATATTAAAGCAGCTCATCTATCCTTCTGTAACAATATACTAACTACTGTACATGTCAATTAATGTAATCAGTTCACAGGAAGATGATCTCCTACACCACTGAAGTATTTGAGAGGAACATATGTCACATGTAAGGTTACCTGCTCTCCACTCCAGATAGAAGATGAAGAAAGCATTAGGGTGGGCAGGGGAAGGGGGCCTGGGGAGGGGGCTGGGTGGGTGAGGAATGCCACAGAGAAGCACTTCCCACTGTCAAACAGTGCTGCTGCTGAAATACTCCAAATGCAAGCTCAGTACTGAATGTGCCTCATACATTGGGATTTCCCACCACTGCTATGTTCCTCAGACATTAGAAATACACACATCTGCTCCCCAGTTGTTTTAAAGGAAGGCTGAGATAGGTTGTGGTGCTTGCATGGAGGAACTGACTTCACAGGACACGCAGAGCTTCAGAACTCCCTGTAAAGGGAGAGCCAAGAGCCACCCATGTTCTGAGCGAGGGGCATGGAGTGCTGGGCTCTGAGCTCACAGCTGGGCTGAGGCACAGCAAGGGGTATTTCCACCTTTCTGGCACAGGACCAGCCTTCAGATGGCTCTCTGCTGTGGCACTCAAGACCAGCAGGGAGAACCTTTTATCGAAGGGTACAGCTGTTGCTTCGAAGATAAATGGCTTTGAGAAGCAGGACTCTCCTTTGCAGTCAGCAGACATTAAGTGCTACTCTATAAGATGCTACTTCTTTCCATGGGTTGCATTTTAAAGCAAAATGTAAAAACCAGTTTCCTCCTGAAATGGGTAGCTGTTTGGTATTCCCTAAGCAACTGTGAAGTCCTTTTCACAGGAGATATTGCTCAGAAAAGATTTATGAAATGTGGCAGGGCAACATCAAGGCCTTAGAACCTTTAATTTAAAATGCCTTTCCCCTTCATCCTCCCGTGTAAATTGCTGAGCAATCATGATTTCTTCTTACCTTCTGCTCTCAGTGATACAGCTCGTGTCATGCCAGGATCACAGTTCCATGACATTAATTATACACAGCCAAGATACACTTTTTATTTTGTGCCCCAAATGGAAAATAGTGCAAAGGAGCACAGAAGACACTGGCTGTGCTTAGGGAATTTCATTCCAGTTCTGTACCTTAAAAAAAAAAAAGAAAAAAACCTATGGCTTGAGAAATCTTTCATTTTGAAAGTAGTAAAGGGGTCACTGCTACATTCAGATCTGCTTACAGTGGAATGGCTTGAAATGTAGAATAATAATATCAGCAGAAAATTTCTTGGGCCTGTTTACTTTTATGTAAGTGAAGGTAGATGACATTGCCAAGATAACAATCTGACCCTAACCTACTCCCCTCAGTGCAGTAAAATAGAACCATGCAAGTCAGATGTAACAGAGCCAGAACATCAGGTCAGTGAGTCTGCCTCTTCCTAAGACAGGACTGTGGCATCTGGTACATCCTGCAGAGTGAACAACTTGCATCATTTTAACTACAAATTCATATTATCAGGTTTTACCTGTAAAGCTGCAAAAATCATCACAATGTATTAGTCTAAATTACTTATGTTGTATAGAAAGAGACCTTTACAGGGCCAGATTCAGACACTCACCCAGAGCAGGATGGAGAGCAGCTGATTATGCACACAAGCACAGGACTATGTGTGCACTTTTTCACTCCTATAATGATCTCCCCAGCCCAAGGGTAGCACCTCCTGAGAAGTCTTCACTGGATCAGCATGGGAGCAGTTTTCAAGATCTACTGTGGTCCCTGAGACAGCTCTGCCTAGGATACAGTTTACAAGTAGTGTTGGTGCCCATCCAAATGCCTTGAGGATGCTAGGTGGGGGAAAGCCCCCACAAAGCTGAGAAAAGCAGCTTTAACATCAGATATCACAAAGCATCAACACCTCATCTGCAGCCCCAGGGGCTCACAGAAAGGCCAGCACAGCGAGGTCCCACTGCTCCCACAAAGACAATGGGAGCTGGCAAAAAGGGAACAGTAACCTGAGATGTTCCCAGATACAGGCTACAAGCTCAGGCAGCTTGGCAGATGACCAAGCACAGCTTCGTCCCTGATGTGATTTTTCAGTGCTGAGGAGCTGCACAGAGCTGTGTACTGCCCTGTAGCACCCTTTGCTTTGCAGGTGGTAAAATGGAGAATGAAATATTTTTACTTCAGCAGCCATGACAATCTGGATAACATCACACTACTTTCTTCCTTTTTCAGTTCTGCCAACAACTATCTCAGGCTACTCTGCCAAATGTAGAGTGCTGCTGCAGACAGAACTAGATGCTTTCTAGACAAGGCTTTAAAAAATAAAAAGAAATTTTGGACTTCTCAGGTTTCTAAAAATCTATTTGGAGTGTTTTGAAGAAAAATTGCTGACTTTTAATCACTTTTCATACAAATATTTTCCAATTAGTTTTTCATTATTTCTGGATCTTAATCATTTGCCTTCCTCTAATGCTGTGAGCTTAATGAAACTCTTTTGTGATTGATCTATGGTGCTTTATGAATCTGACATTTCCACACACATGAAATTCCAGGCAATGAAAATGCAGTGATTTATTGGCAATCTATATTGTATAAAAGAATAACGGGGAGGAATATAATGGAATAAGAAGGAATCACACACAGCCAAGACCTGATTCATTGAAATACCTTCAGAAATTTCTTAAAACATGTAAATAGCCCATTCTAATAGATCATCAGAACCAGTCACAGATTTCACTTATTAGAGGGTTTTTCCTACCTTGCTGTTACATGTGCATTTAAAGTTTGCTACCAGAAGAAAATAAATTTTTTTTTTTCTTTACAAAAAAAAAAAAAAAAGGTAATTTTCCTTAGAAATACTGGTTTGAGACTCCTAGGTGTGCCCAAAAGTCACACCCACAGACTTTTGTCAAAGAGAAAAAATTTGAGACAACGAGGCTGCCACTGGCTTTGGCTGTGACCAGCATCTCTGTAACCCCAAAGAGCCAGGACAGGAGCTGAGGGAGGGACACGAGGGCCACCAGCACAGGAGGAGGAGGTGAAATCCTGTGGGCCTGGGCTTGGGACAAACCAAGAGATGTGACCTTACCCCATCCTCAGGAGAGGCTGCAAATCCAAGGCACAGATCAGGCCTGGAGAGCAACTGCTGTAGGGAAGGACTATAATTTATGGTAGAGAAAAGATTCAACTACAGACTAACCAACCTTACCTTTTTAACCTGTACCTGTGTACTTTACTTCTCAATGTGGAGATTCAAAATTCTTCAACTTTTCAAGAGCAACCAGTTATTCTCTGCAATAATAAAAGAACAACCAAATTGGATGCATAATGAAAACAAATGGTACAGTGATGTTATGCCAGTTTAGCTATGTTAAGCTTTTACTTTATTCCTAGATTATATTGAGGGTTATTTATTGGCGATTCACAGACTTTCTTGTTATGATGCACACGATAAAATTGTCCATGTATGGGGAAACAAATTAGGAGTCTGCACACTATTTATCTCACATACAACATTAGACCCTGGGATATGAAATGAACAGAAGGATGTCAAACCAGATAGTAATTTTCCCAGTGGCTCAACTAGCACTTTTTTTTTTTCTGATTCTGTTTTTATTTTTCAAGCTCAAAGTAACCATGATCAGCTCCCTTGCCTTGCTGTGTGTAACAAGTCACAGGCATTCAGACTGTCACTGATCACACTAGAGAATGGCATTTAGACTGCTTTGAAGAAAAAGTACTAGCTGTTCTTTAACTTTCAGTAGATCTATTCCTATAGAATATAAAACAGGAGCATAAAGTCATAAACCAAATAGAAGAACCACTGAGTACTGAACAACAGCTGCCTTACAAAAGCCCCCAGGCTGATTCTGCTGGGGATACTGTCTAGTCCACCGCATCCTGAAAATTTCAGACAGAAAGACCAACTAACAGCTTCAGAGAGCTCATAGGAAAGAATAAGGGAGAGCAGAGCTGGCAACCACAAGGATTTTGTGGTATTTTGAGAACTCAGAATAAATTAATAGATTTGAGTGCAAAAGAAATAACCACAGTAATTTGTCACCTGCTCTCTTCACTTAGCTATAGGCATAATGCTGAGATCATAGAACACCTATGCACTTCCTACCCACAGTCCAACACCTGGAATTACATTTCAATTACATTACATTTTGTATTGGGAGCATATTTTCAGTTAAAAATCTAGCACTTCTCTGAGGAACCAGCATTTGCTTCTTTAAAATACTTATTTAAAATTCGAATTTCACAAGCCACAACTTCCAGGTATTGGCTTACTTTGTGCAGCTTGTGAGATTAAAAAGCCTACTGTTTTCCACTGAAAAGGTTAATCTACCTGTGTTCTTATGTTTGTGTGGCAAAAAAGGACTTTTATCTTTAGACAAAGACAATAGTGTTATTTTTAAAATATAGGTAGCATAGAAAAACTGAAAAGTATATTCAGAGCATTTGTCCAAGGTTCCCTTCATAAAGAGTTGGTAACATAGCACAAATGTTTTTCATGGACTGAGCATAAAACTATTATGAAAACCAATTTTTTTTTTGCATATATTCTCTAAGAGAGGTAAAAACCACACAGTTTTTTCCCCTGAAAATGCAGAACAAAGAAAGGCACTCTTAACTGTGGTAGAACTTGTGGAAATGATCTCCACTCATCATCCTAAGATGAAACACAGGTTTATTGTAATTAAAAACCATATTCTCATAAATAAACCTATTGCAATGCTTTTAACTCACAGATTTCTTTAATGAAAACATGTGAAATGTTGATTAATGCATAATGCTGACGATTTTTGCTTTTGTGTCAAGGTTCAGTATCAAATACAAACTTCAAAAAAGAATCATGCAAATCACAGTCATTAGTGTATTAATCTTTTGCAGCCAGGTTTTGCAAAAAAATAAATCTCATTAATGTGCTGAGACAATAGGAAGCCATGTTACACATGCTGTCTCCAAAACATAATAGTTACTGAAAAAAGTGAGAAAAGAACCAGTGCACAATACCTATTGCCATCTAAAAATGTTCTATAGAGACTCACTGTTCCTTTTTTTTGTACACCTGGTGAATTCTTTATCTCTTGCAAAATTGAACTTATTGTACTGGATTTTTAACCTCCTCAGTGATTAAGTGCAAGGTTGTGATTGCTAATTATCTTTGCCATGTCTAAGTAAAGCAAATACCTAAATCTGCTGTTTTTTTCATGAAACATGTCACTGTTCTCAAAATCAGCCTTGGGGACAACAGATGAAGGCTGTGTGTGTCCCCACAGCCAGTGTGGCTCAGGGCAGGTGGCACTGGGCTGCTCCCGTGGCTGGGGTCCCCAGGGCCAGCACACCACGCAGAAAGGCATGCCAGGTTTCTTCTGCCACTGCCTGTGAGTGAGGAAAAGCAGTTTTCCCTCTACCCTGGTCCCAAGAGCACCTGCATGTTTTAGCAAGTTCTGTCTTCTCAATATTGCAAAGACAGATGCAGCTCCCCATTTCTGAGATTCCTTACAGGTCTAGGATGGGAGTAACTTCAGCTGCAAGTCAGAGATATCTACAAGGAAAGCACAACTTCAAGGCAATGTTTTTTTCTTTGATCTTGCACATCCTCCCCTCAGACTGCGGGTAAAACAATTGAATTTGCTTTTTATCCTGCAGAGAGTTTGGGAGCTCTCCCAGGTCCATGTACAGAGGGGGTTGCTTGCTAGTACACACCAAGAGCATCTGGCTTTGCACCGTGTCACCAAAGTCCACCTGGCTAAGGGTTAGCAGCAGCACAGCACACCGGTGACAATACACTGCTGTCCCTGGAGCTACCTCCCAAACAGCTGTCCAGTGAGGGAGATTGTCGCCCTGATTCTTAAGTTTTTCTAAAGCCTTCTGAGTTCACATTCTGTTGGAAAACTTTCTCACACAATTTCTGTAAATAACATATTGTTTTGCATTCCTTCATGGGGGTGGAGAAACTTGATGTACTGGTGGTTTGTCCAATGTCTTTGGAGAGGTGGCCCATTCACTCTCCAATCCACTGTCACCTTTGGAAAAGTATAAAAGTTGGAGTCAGAAAATAAACTTCCTCTTTTACCTTGCAAAGTGGCAGGTGGCTCGCGTTGTGCTTTCTCGTGTCCTATAGCGACAGGAGACAAACTGGCTGTGGCTGTCATTGCAGCCTCCTCCTGCAACATCCATTTGTATTCACTTCCATGATGCACTTAGGTTGCAATTAAACCTGCATCTCTAAATGGGTACATTTAACTATAGGCTCTGATATTTTTGGAGTTAATAAGCTGAAACAATTTCAACAGCATACGCACTACATAGGTGACCGCAGTCCTCAAAAGACAAGAAAAAACAAGTAAAAAAAACAAGTATACCTCTTTTAGGTATATCTGCTTCTTTTCCTTCTTCCAGCTGAAACCAGCTGATGTGGTTTCATGCCACATTTGACAGCATGATGGGAGTGCTGCAGGACAGGCCACAAAATACTGCCAATGCTTCAAATCTGCTCCATCACATGTAGTAAACATGAGCAAGACAGAGCAACTGTTAGTAGTTAAAAGAAAATAAGGTGCCTACCTGTTTACTCGGTACTAAGAGCTCATTAACCACTGGTTGTTGCACAGGCTGAGCTTGATCTCAACTTTAGCATGTAAAATTTAAATGGACATGATTACAGAAGACATGGGAGATACCCATGACAGATGCTCTACTTCAGACTTCTGATTGGAAGAGTGCAAATTTTTAATGAGAGGATTTTCCAGCTAAGAAGAATAGCTTCATGCTCAAAAAAGGAACCAGAAGTTAAAAGCTTCTGGTTTGTTTTTCATGCTTTGTATTTTTTGGTTTTTTTGGGTTTTTTTTAATGATGCTTAGCTGTGACAATACACCTATATGGCCTAAACAAATTAATTCAATAAACTCACTTTTGTTTCTAGTAATTTAAATTATCTGTCCTTCCTGTATATCTGAGACAAAGCCATACACTCAGAGCTTCTAGATTGCACAAAAATGTCTTTGAGAGCACAGAGAACAGTATCCAGACTTCTCACTGGCTTTTTTTTTTCAAATTGCCCACTATACCAAAGTGGAATGTACCCAGCAGCAGCCACACTGCTGCGGAGACAGATCCCTCTCAGCTCCCTTTGGATGACAGTAGCTCTGATTTGGGAGAGCCCCTGCTGACATGATCAGGAAGTGCTGAACCATGTAGGCACTTCTGTTACACACAGTACAGATACTTTTCTGAGGGAGTTTGCAGCAGCTCAAGTCCAGATACTCTGCATCATTCTCAGGCGACTGGATCAGCTTTGCTCTCTGCAGGCAAAAGCACTGGGAGAAGGCTGTGAGTAAAGTTATTGCAGAGGGCTAGCCAGAAAGACTGTGACCTCCTGCTACAAAAATCCAATCTGGGGCAGCACACCCATTCTCCTCTTGACACCAGCCATGTATTTTCAGGAGGTGTGCTCTATCCCAAGAGACAGCAAAGAGGGACAAGCAGGAAACCACTCACCAATACCTTCCACCTCTGAGATTTCCACACTTGGCAACTCCTGTTATTCCTTCACAACCACCTCTTCTCAGTGCAGTTACAAAGCCCTCTGAACATAACCTAGAGGACAGCCAGGTTGTTGAAGGAAAGTCCCTCTGTGCAAGCAATTAATTATATCTTTCATAAAAAGTAGTTTTAATGCAGTTCCATCTGACTTTTTTGGGTTATTGTTCAGATAGGTATTAAGATCTAACAAATTGTCATCATTTGCATTAATTGGCATTTATATTACAGTTAAAGGCAGATGGTAGGAGCCTGCAGGCTGCTTTCCTTATCTACGTTTGCCATTCCACTATGACTTTGTAAATCATCGCTTTCAAACTGTTGGAGAAACAAAGCATTGAGGAAGTGTCTTCTGAAGATGGTGTACTTACTTTCCTTAAAGAGTTGGTTTTTGCAAGGACAAAAAAAGTACATTTTTTAAAGAATCCTGCACAATTTCACCCAAGAGGAGTCAGAGAGAGGATACTGTTCTCAGCAAAAGCAAAATGTGTAAAGTGAATAAGCTGTATGTATTGGTGCAGATTCTGTTGACAATTTTCCACACAGAACACACCTCATTACCCCAGCTGGCACAAAACTGGGAGCAGCACCATTCCCCAAGTGAGCAGCATAAAGGAAACTTGGTAACCCTGGGTGAGGCTGGAGTCTGAATCTGGAGCAATGCTCCATACCCCATGGGAAATTGTGTGGTTGCTGAAAGAACAAAATGTGAAATTCAGAAGCCTGGAGTGGGCAGAAAGGGAGAGGAGATGATCAAAATAACAACTCCTTGTTGTCTTGTCACAGAGGGAGTCTGGGCACTCCTGTGCTGCAGCAACTGCCACACATTCCCACTCCACACATCCCCAGCTTTTCACCCTTTATCTGTTTCAAATATGTGATGATACTAGATATTTTCGGCCAGATGAAAGTTTACCTTTACTAGTAGAACAGTTGTTATATGCTCATCAATTCAAATTACTAGATACCTAAGGAAGATAGTCATCCACAGTATCTAAAAGCAGATGAGTTATTCACCATATTGCTAGGTGAAACATGTTACTGTCCTCCCCATCTCTTTATTTCCTGAGCAAAAGTTCCTGATAAATTAGTTGTGGTACAATGGCAGAAAATATTTCAGCTAGAAAATCTTAAAATGGAAAAACCTGTCTGTAAATTCCCCCACAAGTGGGAGTTACTTCCTAAAACATTGTTGTTAAATCTCAGCACACAGACAGTACAGGTCAAATAGCTAGTTGGATGCAAATATTCCCAAGAGCCAGAACATTGCTGATGACCACCAAATGCCTCTAATGCTTTTAAACCCCTTTGCTACTCACATGGGTACTACCTCTGTGGTGCTCACCTTCCTCAGTGATTTATTACCCTGAAATCTTCTGTTAGGTTTGATTCAAACTCTGCAGTCTTCCAAAGCTTGGTTTGGTAATAAATTTACCACATTTTTGGAAAGGTAAGTTATACAGCAAAAACTTGTATTCTTCAGGGTTGGTTTGGGGAGCATTTTTGAGAGGAATTTTTAAAAAATTTAGACTTCTTTCAACAACACTGAGACAGTATTCTGATTCCCCATTTTTATTTCTAAGCTCATTCTCACTCACATACTATTTTGGAACTACTGTTATTAGAAGAGTGCCTGGCACCATTCTCTGTGTTCAGAGCCTCATTTATTGCTATTAGCCCACCACAGGTGTATTGAAAAGTGTGGCACTCATCAAATGTAATTTGTCCATCTTAGTTCTTTATTCTTTCCCTACAAATGCTCTGAGTAACTGATTTTTCCCACAATTTTCTCTGAATCACTAATTATTACATTTGATTTCCATTAATATGAGCAGCTAATATTATTTGAAACAGTCTGTCAATAGGGCAGGCCATCTTATTTTGTATATTTCATGTTTGTATGTTTTCCAAATATAGGTGTATAATTGTAGCTAATTAGTGTTTAGTGCTTGGTACCAGCATTCCAGCTCTATCATATGTATATATGTATATATTATATATATATATATGCTGCAAGGACCTAGTTCTGCAAAGCATTTAAACTCCTGTCTTGGACCTTTGGTACTTTCCAAGACAAAGCCTAATTCTCTATGGCTTTTCTCCAGACATGTTTTATAGACGCCAAGGCAATGGGAATAATTTCAAATTGGGATGCTGAGAAACTGATAGCAAACCCACTCTCTCTGAATGAAAATTTAATCTGACCTTAGTAGAAATCCTCCTGTGAGAAGGGTTTTTCTGTTCCCACTGCCTCAGATCTCAGTGCACCAACGCTGCATTCAAAGCTCTGTTTTCCCACTGTAGGAAACATCCATCAGGAAGTGGAATAGTGCACAAAGAAGCAACTTCCATTATTATTTCTAGTATAAAGACAAGATTTAGGTGACATTAAAAATGACGAAATGCTCTAAATTTTTGTGCGTTTGTGAGCATAGAAGGATGCAAACTGTGTCCTTGGAAGCTTCACAATAATGGGTTCTGTAGATCAGTGCAACTTGTCCTCATCATTCTGAGCTGAAGAAAAATTACAGTTGTATTTCAATCAAGTAAGTTTTTCAATAAAAATATCAGAAAAAACCCACAAAAGTTTCAAATTGGAAATGCTTCTTAAAGTAATGAAGAGGTGAAGTTTAGCTGCCTGGTGATTCCAGATGCAGCACAGCACTATGACTTCTGGGAGGACCAGGCACAGCATCTGCACAAGTTAGAGGCAGTGACACATGGGATAAGATGAGCTGGCCAAGAATCTCATCTGCAGGTGAGACTGAAAAATGGCTCAAGATTATTATTCTCAGGATAACAATTTCCAAACTGTGCAATTTCAATGATAATTTAGAGTTTGAGGATCAAAAGTTCTGTCATTGTAATACTGATACAATTTTTTTCTTTGTTCTCCTTGGGCAGGTGAGGTATATCATAAATATTTTAAATTAAAATAAGTTCTCCATTATGGACTGCATAAAATGTGTGGAATGTAAAAAATGGTACATTAAAAAAAAACCTTACTACAAGTGTAAAGCATTGTAAAATGTGTGTCATTAGAGAAAAAAAAAATTGCAATTTAACTGGTAATTTGTTTCTTGAATTCTTCATTTCAAGAAAGTAAGACACAATCATTGACTAAATTCAGGTTAATAAAGTAATTGTTTGCTCATTCTTTATGGAATAGGTTTGATTGATGTTCTGAGAGGCACAATTCACCATCTGAATTTTCTGCCCAGGATTATATTGCCAATAGGTCCCTCTAGCAGGAGACATAGTTGTTGTTTGTTTTCCCCCAAGCTGTTTAAAATTATAAACATATGGTGAAAACATAGAACAATATTATGTCAACCCAAACTGGAATGTGAGTTTGTAACACATTCCAGTTTGGAATGTACAATAACAATCTTCTCTAAAATAATCTAAACAATCTCTGTGACTTCAGTCTGACTTAATTAGCTTTTGGACTCACCTTTTTATTTTATAAATGAGATCCAGGGAATAAAGAGGTAATATATGCCAAGTTCCCCATACAGACACTGACATGCTGCCAAATGCTGCCCAAAGTAAAATAAACTGCCTGCCATGGAAATTCACCCACACAAAATATAATTCTGTTTTTCTACTCTCCCCAAAACTGCCATACAATCCTTCTGTTTAATTTGAGAAGACCGGAATAAGTTTATAGCATAACCCATGTAATAAAGGAAACAGCTTCTGTTGAGAGTCCTTCATATTGTAGATGTAGTTTACAGAATAAAGACAGCTGACATTCTTAAAAAAAAAAGGAAAAAGCAAGTAGCAAGTTAAACCTGCCTGATGTAGTGGCTTAGCAGAGGGGAGCACAGACTCTACTGAATTATAAGCATCACAGTTGATTTACCAAGCCACTGTCTAGATCTGGGGAGTAAAGCAGCAGCTAGCACTGGCAGAGCTGCATTATCTATTGATGCATCTACTGTGCTCCATCAGAGCTGGAGACAGCACCATCCATGGCCACGAGTACCTCTGAGGAACAGCGACTTCCATATAAGCCCTACCTGTTTCCCCCAGGATGGTAAATATTAGTCTTTTCATTTTAGATTAACAACAGGCCACTGGGGCCTTGGGGGAAAAGAACCCCAAACCTTAGCAGAAAAATAAACAAAACTTTAATGCAGAAACCATAATGTGTGATGTGAGGGTGTGCAGACAATGTGTTTGTTCAAAAGGAGGAAAAAGTGCAGTTATCTCCTGTTCTCTGTCCTCCAGTCAATCTACAAATAGAGATAAAAAACAAAGGAAATTTTCTAAAATTTAGCTCTTATTACAAATGTTTTGCAAAATGAATTGTAGAGATTCTTTTGCTGTCTTTGCAAGTGAAGTTTGCAAGGCCTTTACAAATTTGCTGGTTTCTTTTTCATTATTCTTCCTTCAGTTGCACCTGCACTCAAAAGCATTAGCGACAATGATGCTGGTCTAGCAGCAGAAATGCTGCTGCTTAACCTCTGCCTGCCCTGTCTGCACACAGGGAGGCATGCTGAAGACACTGATAACTGAACTGACTGCCTCTTGGCCTTCCCATCCTACAGCACCATGGAGACCAGGTACATGGAGGTTACTGAAAAGTAGGAAAGATATTTTTGTCATCTAACTTGAAGCATTTTGTCACCTTCCTCTTCACACAGAAATAGCAGCAGGTAGAAGAAGAGCATTTGTCAAAACGAGGGTAAAAGTTTTTAAGGACTTGAGTGTCTTTTATATGGCAAAATTTGATATCTTATGACAGATATAAAACACTACACTATTTTTTTTTTTTTTGTGTAGAATTTAATCTAGTGGCTATAGTTATTTTTTTATTATTTTATTGTCATATTTTTCAGAGATGGTTTGGAACATACAAAAGATTACTGGAACAAATGCTTTTGTGTTTTAGTGCAAAGATGTGAGGCAATATTCTTCAAATCCAGTTTCCTAAAATCAGGGTTCTTGTTTTTATGTACCTTTGCTTTACAGGGTTTCACAACCCCTATAATGAATGGGTTTGCAATTACTTGGAAAAGTCAAACCAGTTTTTTTTCATTTTCTTGATAGTTACTTTTGAGTCTAATCTTCAGTATAAGCTGTAAACATGCTGTCTCCCAGAAAATGTCTGAGATTTTTAAAGATATTCAGGGTTAGCCTAAATCTACACCACTGTTTAGTGAAAACATTAAATGTAGATCGATTTCTATAGTTATGGATAAACCAATACCAAGCATTTGTGAGAATCTCATCTTCATCACTTATAGGTTGTAACTCTGACTTTGTTACTGAAATGGAAAATAAAGACCCTTCCAGAAATGTTAAGATTGGGCATGCACAACTCTCTTTCAAACCAACAGATTGAATGGCTGAGTCAGAGACATGGAGAGCAGCACAAGTGGCAGCATGTGTAGTGCCTGAGGGTGCAGGGTGAGTACCCAAAACTGTGGAAGTCTCCTGGGGAGCCCAGAGCACCTTGAGCCGTAGGAAGGGCAGGGGCTTGGGGATCACCAGGCACCCTCTGGTTCAGGGCTCCAAGCCACCCCTTTTCTGCTGCTGCTCCACTGACTGCCAGGTTGCACCTCCTTTCTGGAGTAAAGCTGATCAAGCCCAACTTGTGAAGGCTGTTCTGATGGTGCCCCATCCATGATTATTTCCTTGATTTGTAAGTGGCTGGTGACAGGGGTAGTGTGCTATGAAAAACTCTGTTCCATGGATGGGACCTTGTCAGTGACAGCAATAGCTTTCTCCTGATGATTCTTTAATTTAACCTGATTTCCACACCATCTACATCCTAAATTAACCCTTGTTTCCCAAGACTGTTCACTACACCACACCATAGCTCCTATTGGCTTGGGCATTTTATTAGTGCAGCTGAAAATAGTCTTCAGATAGGAAAAATTCCACCTGATCAACTTTATAATTTTGTCATTTTATGCCAAACTTTCACACAGTAGAGTAAGTCACAAGAAGTAAAACAACAACAACAAAAAAATCAACATGAAATAAGATGCTCAAGGTGTCCCTGCTAATTGAAATAATAGACATTATCAAATTCCTCTTCGTTTATAACAAGTTTTCCTACTATAACATAAAGATTACGGGAGACCAACACATATTGTAATTATATTACATTAAATAATTGAACACATTAAGGTAAAAATGTCCTGGATTTGATATTACTTGGCTTGGGTTGTACTTTGGCTGGAATTAAATTAAGTTTTTCTAATATTTCTGACATAACCATTTTAATCAAATGCTTTGTAAAAAAATCCATGATGACACAAATTAAGGGGTATCCCATGAAAGTCACAAGTTATTTGGCAAAGACACACTGAAATTTATCTGAATGCATGTTTTTTATATGAAAGAGAAATGTTACTGGATTCTATATTCACAGTGAAGGAGAAAACCAAAAGGATCTCATCATAGGTTAATTGAGTTAAACTGGAAAAAGAAACAGCTTTCAAAACACAGGAAAAACTCAGTTACTTCCTATTTTTTCCTCCCTCCATGCTGTTACACTTTTTCTACTAATTCATCCTGTGTTTTTTCTTGTTTGGAACATTTTTAAGCCAGTATCTGGCATACCTATAGATGGAAAATATTTAATTTGAAAAGGGAAAAATTCAGCCTTGACACAATTGAACCTAGCAGCAGAGGTTGATATAATTCCTAGTGAAGATAAATGGTGTACAACCCTGGGCTTATTTTGGTGCTTTGGGCTCAACTCAGCTCCTCACCATTTCCAGCAGCACACACAGCTCAGCAGGATCTGTCTCCCCCACAGCCCAGCGCTGACTTCTGCAGTGTCATATTCGCTGACAGAAATCTTCCTCCAACCTCTGTGTTGGCCAATGTAACATGAGATTTTCTGAAATAAATAAGCTCTTCTACTATAATTTTATGTGTATTTTCATACATGAAAATATCATTGCCCTCTTGACCTCTGTAGCATATCATAAATGCAAGTTTTGCCCTTTAAACAACCTTCTACTGTTTTTCTTCTCTTCCCTTTCTGTATTCCCTTGTCAGTTTAGCAGTGACTTGATTTACTTTCTTTTTTCCATTCAGTGTTTGTCTTTCTTCTCACTTCACAAGTGTCACAGCATCTACAGTTCATTGTATTTGATCAAGTTAGATCACATATACATAGTGAAGTCCCTGAAACACGCAGGCACTGCAAGATGAATTAAGGAGGTCACGCAAGCTCTTAAAATCACATTTTATGAAACCAGCAGAAAAGCCAGTGATAATAAAAGGCAGTCAAACCACAGATTCCACAGAAAGTTTCTGCTATGAGGCAGCAGGCTGACCACTACTTATTGCCTGCCAGCTAAACAAAATGGGATGCAACTTATTTGCTGGCTTTTCTGCCAGTCTGATAAGATGCAATTCACATTTCAAGTGGTAAGACTGTGATCTCCTTCAACAGTAACATTTTCATTGCAATCACTCAATCTGTCCCTCTGCCTCACTCCAAACACTTATGTGCTAATGGGAAAATGTTGATGGCCAATTCCCATATAAGTATCTAGAAACTTGCTACTGATGTTGAGAATTGCACTGCTTTCAGCGAATTTTCAGCAAATTTTCAGATCTTTTTCCTACCCCAGGAAAAAAGTGAGGAATGTTATCCCACCTCTGACTTGTTCTACTTGATGCCAGAAAGCAAAACCTTTTTCCGAGTTAAGAGAACAGGGAACCAGCAAGTGCCCCAGCTTACAAATGTGTCAAAACCAAACCCACATTTCTGACAGAAAGTGGTGCCCTGGGGGTGGAGGTTGCTTCCCACAGTGACTACAGCACCTGCTATGTCTGGAGTATGTGAACAGTAAATGTGAACATTTCCTGGGATTTAGTTCAAGCTCCAGACATCACAAAGTTAGCACAAGTCACTTCACTTTGTGCAAGAAAGAAGGATAGGTAGAGTTTATACAGATGTTTAAAGCAGACTGCTAAGAGCAATTTGTCTGTGGTACAATTATTGTGCAGCAGCTGGAAAGGGAGGTGGTGCCCATTTATGTGCACATGGATGTATGCTTGTGTTTGCAAAGTGGGACAAGTGCAGATAGACTTGCCTCTCCTCAGCCCTTAGCAGGCAAAGGCTTGGAAGTCCAAAAGCTGCAAGTCCTCAAATACCAGGGGAGCTCAGAGGACACAGGACCTCTGAGGTTGGAAAGTCTTGGTTCCCTGTCTCTACACCACCACAGATTTTCTACAGGACATGGAGTGGGGCCAGGCAGACATACTTAGCTTACTGTTGAATTAGTAGTAAAGCAGTCATCACAACCAAAAAATGATGGGGTTTGATCCCAAAAGACCAACATTTCTTTGCACAAAAATGAATACTTAGCAACAACACTGCACTCACCGTTAATGGGAAGTTTACCCTATATTCAAAGATCAAACTGTGTATCAAAACTCCATACACTCAGAAATATTCAACAGAATGTAACTGTTCTCCCAAGACACAAATCAGAGCTCCCAAATGTAACAAAATGAGCCAAGATGGAATTGACAACTACTAACGGAGAATGCAATTCTTCTCACAAAATTCAACACAGAGAGGAAATTTACCTCTTAGGAATAGGTGCTATTTATAATTTGTTTGCAGTTCCCCTGCTGATCAGCTCCCAGCTGTACACCAACTAAACATCAGGGGATTAACTCAGCTTTGATATGGAGTAATCAGTCTATTTGGTCTTTGAGCTTGAGGCTCTCACATGCCTCTCACATCCTTAGAAAGACATGGTATTATTTCACTATTGCATCAACAAACTCTAAAAATGGTAGTTAAGCCAAAAATTGGATGGACTGTGAAAAAAAATCTCTTGAATAACAAACAATATTCTATTTGATAATGAACTGGCTAAGAACTGTTCATTAGCACCCTATTAGAGACTACAAAGATCTCTAGCATCACTAGTCATAGATATACTAGTTAATGATATCGTAAGTGCTGCTCACAACACAAATAAATTTCTTAGGCTGAATTGCCATAGACTGAAATAGTCAACTGTGCAATGGACTGCTTGTTTGATGAAGAATTAGCCCAGCCACAGGAAAATATTCTACTTTCCAGGTGTTCATCTGCTTTCATTGAGATACTGGCTGGTCTTACAGAAGGTCAAATGCTTCAGCTGGAGTTGTATTTGATATACATTTCCTACTGTGATAATGTGATATATTCACAATGATTTAGAGGTATTGCAAACATAGAACAGTTCTCTGCCATTTACAGGTGACATCAACTTGCACAGGTTGAAAATATCAGCTGCATATCAGTAGTCAATGCAGGTTTACAAAACTTTGGGCCAGTGTATGTAGGTTGGCTCTGGTTGTACATTTATAGACATAGAGACCCCAACCAGGCACCTTATGGCTCCATCCTCTGACACCATGACAGACACCTCAATTTTGCTCCTGACAGAGCATAGTAAACCTATGGCCATCTCAGTCATAATCTCCAATTCTAGTGAAAAAGAAAACAAAAGAACCACAGAGGCCAAAGGAGGACAATCCCATTTGGATTTCTTCCATGTGTAAGTACCAGCTGTTACAGCAGGAAGGTAGAATTTTCTGCAGAATACCTGCTAAAATGTCTCTTACTTCCCATTCTGGATTGGTACCTGTAAATACAGGCTTGGGTCTTATTTGTTTGTTTGTTTTTCTAACATGGGCTCATACTCTGTCATGCACTGACAGTCTTGCTCAAAAAGTTAATTAAATGTTTAATATATATTACAGCTGCCTTCCGTTAGTATTCATTTTTAAAAGCCTGGGTCAACTCACCCATTAAGTTCAGATAGGTATAATTTGTTCTTAATGCATGCCTATTATTTGCCATGAAAATATGAAAGAGATTTCTACACAAGCCTTTTATTCAGTACAATTTCATGCATAGCCAGCTAGGCAGTACAAATAGCACTGGTTCTATTTTTGAGTCTTTGCATCATGAGGGTCAGCGTTCCAGGCACATGCGTTGCTGCAATGCAATCTGGACACCCGTGCATCAGCAGATCACTCAAAAGCATACACTTAATTCTGAGCTGTCAAATGTGTGTCAAGCATTTGTTCAAAAATAATTCCTGAGGCAAGATGACTTGTGTCTTTGTACTTCTTACTTCCAACCCAGCAATATTTTTGGAAAAATGTTAAATAGTTTATTAAATGTTTTAATTAATATTTTGCTATAAAATGACAGGCAATTATTTAAAGATTAAAATAATTTAGTAATTAAATAATTTAATCATTTAAAGGATATATAATTGCTATTTTGAGAATCAGACAGAAACATTATTCCAGGGAAGAAAAGTATTTCTTCTCACCTGTCCTATGCTTTATCTGAATTCAATAATTCCCTAGCAGTGAACATTGGCTAACAGTCCTTTGCCAAGAAAAAATCAATGAATCCCCTTAATTAACTAGTAATGCCCATGGTAAGTTAAGGCTTCTACATCTGCATATTTTAGATAGTGACAGCCAAAGATTAATGTTCTTGTCCTTACCAGCAGCCTCATTCAGAAAAAGAGCAAGGTGTATGCTAAACTGAATTTCTCCGTCTCCTCATTCACTTCTCTACCACTAGGCAGTCCAGGAAGTCCTGCTGTAATTTTTCAGACCAAAATTGCAGAATTCATGAGACTTCTGCTTTCACAGAACAAACATCAACCACGTAATATGAATGACAGACCCAGAAGCAGTACTCTTCTTATATGAATCCCAAGTTTCCATCCTTGCCAAGCACGTTCATGACAATCAATGCACAAAGCTTGGTGTGATTTTAGTTATTACTTTGGACAGCAAAAATACAAGACTGTAGAGTGCATTAGCCGGCTTTTTTTTTTTTTTTTTTTTTCAAAAGAGAAAGAAATGTTGATTTTTAATTTTTTGATAAGAACTATTTTATGGTCTGAATATTCCATTTGCATCTGTTTGAAGTTTTAATTTAAAAATAATCACTTTGGTAAATGCAGAAATAACAAGTCTCAAACTGTCAGTTAAAAGAATCATAAAAAACCCTTAGAAATTAGGCAGATAGCAACAAATACTTCTTGGAATTTCTTTTTATCTATAAGTTTCCAGAAATTTCAGTGGTCATAGGGGTACCACAATTACAGTCTTGAATTTTAAACTGATCCTTGCCTGGAAGACAAGAGTGATATTGAAATAGGCCTATCCAGCTGAATTTCCCAACCAAAAGAAAACCCAAACAACTTTTCTAATAGTTTTTTCTGAATTTTTGTGAATCCTTTATTCACATTTTTGGGGTTTTTTTACTCATGAATGTATAAAAATTCACTAAGTAGAAAATTAATTCAGAATAAAAGGACATCTTTCAATTTAAGCAATAAGGAGGTACCACACACGCAACTATCTTCTTAAAGGGTGATGCTCCTGGGCTTTTATCTAGGGTATGGTCTAGAAAAGGGCCCACGAGATGAATGAATGCCCAGAAGCTCTCCCAAAACCACTTCAGGCTGAGGTGGCTAAACTGGGACATACTGATATGTTGACAAAGTTACTGGGAGATCCTGGCCTGTTTCAAGCTACGCCTAACACAGCACATCGAGTGAGATGTGGAAGGGTTTTTGTGAGAGAAACCAAAGTTGGCTGGAAGGGAGCAGGATGTTTCATGGTGCCCTCTCTCTGCACTGTAAAAATCTTGTTTCCTACTGCAGGAGCTTTTTTGCAGCTGCTTTGTTTGCTCTGTGATTACATGTGTGAGCAACCAGAATTTATGAGTCCACACAGGTCAAGTGAAAGGCTAAAATTTTTCATTCCAAGAAAATGACAAGAGAGGGAGTCAGGGGAAAGTTCAAGTCAAAGGCTGTGAGGAGTTAAATACAGATGAGTCAATAGCTCACATGTGGACATATCCCAAGAACAAAATGCTTCTATACTTCTCACTAAATTTTTCAGTTCTCTGACTGAAACATTTTAGACCCATTAATGTGATTCCTGTAATAGTGCAAACAGCCTTTTTATGCAGGGATGCCTCTGGAGATACAATAACTGGAGGAATATTCCTCTCCATCAGGAGAACTGTCAGAGGAAATTACTCTAATACATGTGCACAGGGTTCCTCTAGAAGTGGAAGGCTGCTCCCTTATGGGGAGATGAATGGAACCTCAAGGATGTTGTAGGTTTTAGTTATTCCCTTTTGTTTCTTGCTTGAAGCACTTTTAGAGCATGTTAGGAGATTTTAAGCACTGGAAGTAAATGAGAGCTTCCATTTACTTTTCTGGTAATTTAATGTTTGGCAAGCTGGAAAATATACAGATTAATTGATCTGCCAGGCTTATCTGGTTTAGCAAACTAATGAGTCTGCATGAAAAAGAGGAAAACTGCAGAAGCTTTCCTTCCCTAGCAGGTTACATATACATTATCTGAGTGTCCTGTCCTTCCTCTCCAGTGGGGGTTTAGGAGCTCAGCAATGCAAGTTAAGAGGATTTCTATTTACATCAGTGATTTCTGTGGTCTTTGAATAGGTGCTAAGGATTGTACCCTGCTCTAGTGAACTGCTTGGGGAAGTTTCCACTGATTTAAAAGACAGGTTAGTCATTCAACAGCTAAGAAAGGGGTTTAAAAATATAGGGGAAGGAGAAATTCTCTGAGAGAAGATGTGAGGCATACCTCTGGATGAATAAATTGTCCTGATGCTGCCCCAAGCAGATCAAAACTGCTTTAGAAAATTCTGTTTCTTTTGAAGTTAAGACAGAAACAGTCCACCAATGCATTTTATATTTCCAGTTTGCAACACATGCCTGGAAAAGGGGAGGGCAAGATCTAGAAAGAGTGTAATTGTTTTTCTGCTGAAGTGTCACAGGTAGACCAATAGGGGCTAGAACAGAGGGAACTGGGAGGACCCTGGAAAATATCATAAGCATTGTGAAGAGCTGCAGACCTGTCATGTCCCTTACACAAATGCACTTTCCTCGTGCTGTGGGATGCCCTTGTCCATCCACCTCGGGGTCACCAGCTCTGCCAGCACGCAGGGCAGCGGATGCTGGCTGCACTCAGGCAGGAGCTCCAAGGAGTGCCCAGCCCAGGTGGGTGATCCCACCACAGCACTGCTCTGGAGGGTCTGTGCTGTCACTTAATCCACTGCTACTGAGTTATGAACAAATAGAATAAGGGTAAAAAGTCTGAGGCTAGATCAAACCCAGGACCTTCCCATTCCAAGCCCCAGTGTGACTGCTGCAAGCATCCCTGAGAGGGCTGGGGGGAAGGTGCAAGAGAAGCATTACACAGGCCTCAGACTGGCAGAGGGGGACAATTTCCAACCCGTTGTCATCCTCTCAAACACTTAATAGGATGCTTTTTTTGTATAATACAAACGTTTTTTGCACCACAGACAGTACATCTCTCCAACTACTCTTCAGAATTCTTGGCATGTTTAAATATTTATTATAAACTAATATGACATTTCAATGAGATAAACACAGCATTTATCTTATCTAACAGACAAGAAGACAGTTACTCAAGCACCTCCCAGAGCCATTAAAAGTTCGAGGTCTGAAAAGGGATGCTCTTCTCTGCTCCTAAGCTTGTGGGTGGTGCAGAGTCAGCAGTTTGTCTCTCTGGGAGCAGGAGCATGTCTGGTCTGCTCACATCCCACTCCCTCCAGTTACATTTCTAAACTACCAGAAGTATTGGGAAAGATTACTCTGCTTATCACCAGTGACCAAAAATTGCTTTTAGAAACAGAGAATGTCATTAGTGACCTCATAAAAACAAAAATAAAAACAAAAACAAAAGAGATAAATTTGAAGGGTGGGTTAAGCCTGCATTGTGCAGAGATAGCCTAAGGCAGTGTTTGCACTTTATCAGCTTCCACTGACTCAGTACGTTTATTTTTTTTATCTGTTTGTTTTATAGTAGCTGAGGTATTTGTTTATAACAGCATCATTTTTTTTATCAAAATGTTAATTTCCATACATAGGATCTGAGCTTTAAATTACTGAAAGCATCCAGAGAAAGAGAAACACAAGGGATACATGGAGGTCAACAGATTGCAATTGTTCAATGATTAATCATGTCCAAGGAGCCAAGGCAAGCAAAGTAAAACCTCTGTGCCCACACAGGCAAGCAACTACAGGGCAAGGTGAAGGCATGATATCCACATTTTATCATCCAAATAGAAATCAAGCCAGACTGCATTTTAGAGATATAAAGGGAGGTGCAACAACATAATTTAAAACACAAGAAAAATAAACTTTAATGGGTCACATAAATATCAATGTAGATTGATTGCAGGGGAACTAGAATATTAACAAGCCAAACAAGTTCACTGTCTGCTCTAAACAGACATAACTGCAGGTCAGCATGCAAATTCCTTCTATTATTTATACAGTCCCAGACAGTTATAGGATATTGCACGCTGCATAGAATATTAGCAAAGTCACGGTCCTGCAGAAAAAAATACCCTCTAGATTTTTTAACTCTAGTTGAAACGTTCAGAGCAGACCTGGGAAGTGACAACAGAGCATTATCAGTTCAGCACAATGTCACCACACATGCTCCAGCTCCCCACCCAAGTTATATTGCATTCAGAGTCTTTACACCAGCTAATTATCCCATTAGGAACCCCCGGAGGAGTGAATGAGGCCAAGATTTGGGCTATGCAGTGGGAGAATGGGTAACTGAAACACAGCAAACAAAACCTCCAAAAAATGAACAGAACTATAAGGCCTTTGTTGGGACTTTTTTATTTAGCTATTGGTTATTTCTGGTACTGGGCAATTTTCAAAAAACAGTGTGAAGAAAAAAAAAATGCAGCAACATTCCTAGAAAGCTCAAAGAGATCAGAAGAATTAGTAGCAATTTCAAGTGAGACTGTGTATCAGCCTTGGACTGAATCAATGAATATATAACAATCCTATCTGTTTTTTTCTTGTCTCTTATGAAGGTAGTTCTGTATATCTTAATAGTCTGAGACTTTCCAGTGACTAAAAGTCATTAATAAAGGAAGAATAGCATAGATTTTTTTTTTTTTTGTGCGTGCTTATCAAAGCTACCACCAGCATTTCCATTCTGGCAGGTGAGAAAATGTTGAAAGATAAATAATTAAATTAATCCATTAATTTATGTATTATGTACAGGAGTTGCTATTATAATGGCTTTCACATTTCCCACCAGGATACAGTCTCTGCAATTTACATTGCAAGTACACATTTTTTCCTTGCACTCATAATTTATCTCACGACTTCTGCCTTCTGACTAATGGGGACAGAATCCTTATTCCCTTCCCTGCTGTCACCACTCAGCCTCGAAAGGACTGGAACTGCTCTGCTGTCCCCACTGCCCAAATAATCCAGCTGTTTACCCAGACCTCATATTCTTATGGTACACGTGGGAAAGGCCCAAAAGTGCTTTAAACCCTGTTCAGTTTGCACAGTGCTGCTGTAGCTCAAGCTGGATCATGGTAACTTTGAAACAAGCCAAAAGCAAATTCCACAGAAACCCAGCAAAAATAAAAAAACCCTCTCTTGTTCCTTTTAAATTATTTAGTAAATAAATCTCAAAATAATTTTCCTTTTCTTCATGGCACCTCTGAGCTCTTTTTTTACATTTCTTTATCAAAGTGACCTAAATAACTGGACAGTGTACTTATAGGGTGATATCACCATCATTCCTTTCAAGTGTAGTGCTGCTGGCATAAGCCCAGCAACCCTTCTGGACAAGACACCCTTGTACAGTTACCTATGATGGCCAGGAAATGGACTCCAGGTCCCTCATTTGCTATGTAATCAACTCATAAGAATTCCTCAGTGCTAAGAACTCGATGCCAATTAAAATACAATGTGTTGAAAGTCTTATTTCTGTTATTTTTTTCCAGTAGCAAAGAAAGCTTGAGAATGAAAAAGTTAAAAAGGGGATTACATGAAAAAAAAACCTTCATCTCAAAAATATAAATTTTGTTTCATTTAATAAAAGTGGGGCAAAACAAGGGTGTGGAAGACAGAAAAACTTTAAAGATGATGCTTCTTCCAATGGAAAAAAACCCTAGATGGAGAAACTAAAAAAAATTATATATACTTTAGATCAACAGAATATTTTCCAGATTAAACTTCCAGGTCTAATTAGGATGGTTCTCTTGCCCTTGATGCTAGGAATGGCAGTCTCTACCTGCTGGTAGAGAGCTCCTGAAGTCACTAGGGCAGCAATAACAGCAACAACATTAAGGTCCCAAAAGCAGTAGGAGCCAGCATTCATTGATTTTGGCAGCAATAAGGCTCATTGATTTTACTGCTTGACACAACTAAAAGCAAAAGAAAAATCATCTTCAAGGAGGATATGGCGTGTGTATTCTCTGAATACATTAATGAAAGAGGCCCTTTGGAAGCATATTAATATTCTACAAAAGCCAGAGAAAATCTGACATGTTTTGAGGATGGTGTTGAAGTGTCTGAGACATAACCAAGGATGAGTGGCAGCCTCTCACTCTCTCACCATGATCACAACTTCCACTGCTTTTTTTCTCAGGTAGTTTCAGTGCCTCTTCTTGGTACTGGGAAAGGAAGGACAGAATGGCAGTGTAGGGATGCCAAAGGGTGAACAGGAGTCTCAGCATGCAATCTTCTGGATTATCTGTATCTCATCTAATAAAAAGTAGTTCAAATAAGAACAATATTGACTGTGAAAGAAAACACTTGAAAATCTGCTCTAGAAGGAAAAGTATAGGAGCACTTTCACTGACAATAAAAGAATGTACCTGTGCATCACTACCACCTTTCTTCTCTTTGATATCAGTCTGCAACTTCATTTCTCCTAGAGGTACTTTAATCTGACTGGAAACCAAATAAGCAAGTACATTTCATTGTTTTCCTTACCCCACTTAGATAGCATAGATTGCAGTTTGCAGAGTAAAGCATTTCTTGGGTATTATATACTATTGCTTAATTTACTAGAAAATATTAACAGAATTAACAGATTACTGTGTTCAAGACTTGGCAGCTACAGATTCTTGATATTATTCTTCTTAAAAAGAAAGAAAAAGGTAATGAAAATAAATTATATGTCTTGTTCAAAGGCACTAAAGTCAAATCTTTAAACAGAAATTGAAGAACAGCCTTTTGAATAACAGAGGGAAATAACAAAATGTTGTTTCTGGTTGACCAATGAATATAATTTTGATTAGCTGATAATTTTAAAACATAACCAATCCAATGGAAATATTTTGTTCTACCCAAAACAAGCATTTTTATGTTTATACTTTCTGGTGCAACATTATTCAGCAGCTACTTTTAAAGTGTAAATTATTTCTTAATATAATTCAAGCATTTAATTTAGAAAATATGTTCACAAAATACTTGGGCTTTCCAAATTGAAATAATTTGCAAAAGTGTACATTTTGAAAGCATTTTGCATGACCCAACTCAAAATACCTGTGAAAAAAGGGTCTAGTTATGTTCACTGTACACAGTTCTGTTCACTACACTGTCCTTTTCATTTATATCAGGACTGAATTAGAAAATAATGAAAACCAAATGAGCCAGAATAGGATTGTTTTCTCAATTTAAACACTACATTGCAGAATGAAAGGATATAATTAAGGGCCATCAATTATTATTATTATTTCTCTAGAAGAGAGAAAAAAGACCCTTGCCTTTTCACTGCCTAATGTGACTACAAGAGAAAATTCCAAAATAATTTTCTTAAGAGTTTTCCAACATTATTTGGTCTCCTTAGAAGCTGAAAATAATTTCTGGCTATAACATTGCAAAAGAACCTGGTGCTCCCTCAGTAGTCACTTTAATTACCAAAGTGGCTTACTCTGTTTTACAGATCTTAGCCTGAGAATTTAGAAGCCTGTTGTATTTGTACATACATCCCACCAAGCCTTAATCTGCTCAACATACCTAAACAACATAAAATTACTAAACATTATTCACAGTGTACCAGATACAAACCAAAAGTCTATTTAACAAAGGCATGTATGAATTAGAATTATTCAGTCTAATTTCAATTATTCTGCTTCTGAAGTGGCTGGAAATACTGGTCAAGATATGTGAAATCAACCAATCATGCCAAAGACTAAGTAAGACACAGGTTGGAAAATAAAACTTTAAAGCTGGAAAAACTTATCAAGCTTCTCTGTGTCTTATTATGTAACAGACCAGCAATGGAAATAAGCAGTCAGACTGGTCAGTGTAGACGAGACTTCCAAAAAGTAACCTGGCATTAAAAATTTGAAAATTAACAACCTTCAGAAAACCTTCTCCTAACAGCAAGAAAAATATTCTCAACATCCTTTCAAGCCGCAAGGTCATGGGTGGAAAAACCTCCCCCAACTTCAGAGGTTCAAGGATACAAATATCTAAAACAATCAAGTTGGCATTCAACCATATCTAAATTTTCTCTTAATGAATGGAATTGTGCAACATTAATATTTGACAGAAAACACTCACATTATTATTATTTTTAGCTATAAATGGAAAAAGGCAGAATCCATAGAGCAGCACCGGGTAGCAGTGTGAGGAAAGACAGGAATCCCAAGTGTAAGGTAGAAGGCAATTTCATCAACGACCAGTAGGCTGAAGCATAAAGGACCATAGTTCACCCTGCAACCCAAGTGCAAATGTCCATAACTGGATATGAAACTGGAATAGGGTACAAGAAATCCTCCCTCACTCAAACTTTTCATAACAGGGATAAAAATGCCCTGAAGTGAAAGAGCAAATACATCACAATGCTACCAATTCACTGATGAGTAGGGGGAAACACCTCCTAAACTCATCGAAAGCTGGCACTGGCCAGAATAGAAATCTTAAAATTGACATGACCTCAAAGACTATTCATTAGCAAGTCTCACACATCCACCATGAAAGTAACATGTCTGCTCAAAGGATGCTTCATGTTCCTCATCTTTATCATCAGTCTGTGCAGTGCAGAACCAAAACTGGACCCCTACAGACCCAGGCTTACCAGCTTCCCAAAACACCATGATTCATCCCAAATGTTTTAGATGAAATGGGTCTAAGGGAGAACTGGTTTTAATACTTGACACACGTGCCCCCAGTGTTTCTTCCAGGACCCTACACAACTTGTGTTTGGCAGGGAAGCAATGCAGTATCTGAGCTAGTACTGAGCACAGGGCCACAGGAGCAAGCACTTGCTGTGGCTACTAAATGTGTGAACTGACATATCCCATCTGTGTGCCTTACAGGTCTGAAAAACCCTATGCCCTCTCTACCTTGCTCCTGCCTTTAAATTGTGCATTTCACAGACTTTAGCATGACTGAACTAGATGACTGACTTTCCACCATTCTCACCCCTTTAGTAGGAATAAAAGAAAATCCAAATACTGCCTGTGAGAGTGGCTGAGGTGCGAGGAAAGAGAGGTTGTTCCCAGCCAGGAGCTACCACTTCCCTGCCAGGAAGTGGTTTCTTGCAGACCACTTTGGAGATGAAATCTACCTGCTATGAATGGCTGGGAGAGAGCACCTGTAAATACAACACATTTGCACTCCAAACATGACAGTACTAGAGCCATAATGATGTTAGTTCCTGATTAAGAGGAATGAGCTGTATGCCTTCACCTACCAAAAATGAGGAGATGAGCACATTTCTGATGTGAATATATGCACAAATGAGCAGATTTACAGATAGCCCTCAGTGTTGTGTTTCCTTCTTTCTTCAGTCTGAAGATTCCATATACACTCAATGCAAATTACAGAAAAAATGTATCATTAGGAGTCACAGATTTCCAAACCACTTTGGCAAAGAAAATGGTTCTCTAAATTATAGAGATAGGCTGTGATCTGTATTTGCATAAAAACATGAAAATGTCTACTGTGTGATTCAAATACTTCTAGCACTTTTAACATAATTACTGTTCCTGCTTAAAAATCACCCATGGAGAAATGGATGAGGCCTTAAAATATAGCACAATGCAAAATGCATCTTATGAACTGTACAGATTCTAAAATGATCTTGAAACTCAAGAGGTAGCATGATTTAAGGTATACTCTCAATTTCTTCTATATTATAGACTATACCTTCAACCCCAAATAGTAGGATGTCATTAGCCTTCAAACTTTATGAGGTTCATAACCTAGTAGACGATTTCATACTGTGCATCTGCATTAGAATTTTTATTCCTTTCAGGAATGCACTTTTGAAACAGATCTCCTGGTCACTGAATGAGCTTTAGGCCTGTGATAGTCTCAAAGCACATGGACTTAAGGGACACTGCCTTCAAGAAGTGCCTGCATTGTACTCGAGCCTCCAGTGGATGAGCACATCCACTGGATCAGGCTACAGTTTTCTCCCTTTAAAATTACTGAAATTTTTGGAGTGTGGATATTGTGTCTCTAGTGCAGCTTTACTAATCCACTCCCATCGTTTTCACTACTTGCTGATGTAGAAATAGTGTATAGCTGTGCAGATGTTAGATTAGACCCTTAAACCCCTATTAGAAAACAGGATTAATCTTCACAAAGTAGCATTAAGCAAGATTGGACCTTGTGTGTTTTGACTTGGTTCTCAAACCTTCATGACATAATGTTCTCACTGTCTGTGCTTTTTACCCAGTAGTCACTGTGTTCTATCAAAAGAATAAATTGCCAGAATGTGGGGTGCTTTTGGAAACATGGACTGGCTGCACTTGTGGAATTAAAAACTCACAGAGATTAAATAGTAAGATTTTCATCTTCTTTACCAATATATGGAAACTGGACCACATATTGCCTTTCTCATTAAGATATTAAAAAATATTTTTGCTTCCAAATCCTTATATTCATATCTTTGACTGTATTCATGATTTAAATGTTCTTCTCTTGTCTGTGCTGCAAACTGTAGTGCAGAACTCAAAAGCCAGAAGTGAAGGTCTCATTTCTTCAAAGCTTTAGCGAAACCTATAGGCAATTTATTTACTTCAGGCTAAGATAATATACAGATAAGAAAGAGATTAATGGAAATGGTTCCAGCTTTGGCTGTGGTCATAATACATGCACCTGGAATGCAATTACTGGGAAATAAAAAATTACAATAGCATAGGCAGCATATTTTTTCTAACTGTATGTACAGACAGCAAAGATGTTATCAAACACATACATCTGCATTCAGAAACGTTCTCTTCTTCAAATAAAAGGAAGCAAGGTACTTGTTGGTTGTAGAGTGACTGCAGTGTTCTGATGATATTAAAACAAAATCACCCACATACATCATTCTGTAAAAAAACAGTAAGTGATAAAAAAAATGACAATACAGGTACTGGGACTAAGATGGAAAAGCACCGGTCACCAAGCAAAATTGAATGTTGCAAAAAGGATGATACAGACTGTAGTTGTGTAGTTTATAATTCCAGGAAGATATCAACTTCTCAGTAAGGTC
Source organism: Taeniopygia guttata (assembly GCF_048771995.1). Taxonomy (NCBI): domain Eukaryota; kingdom Metazoa; phylum Chordata; class Aves; order Passeriformes; family Estrildidae; genus Taeniopygia; species Taeniopygia guttata. Next base: position 22,190,903 of record NC_133026.1, on the reverse strand, counting down.
AGGCAGTGTACTTTGGCATTAAGAAGCATGGAACTAAAGCAGATGAAAATATAAAATTAATGTATGCACAGGTGAAAAGGAAAAAAAAAAAAAGTAAATGTTCCCTTGGGAGTTTCTCCCATTGCTCTACTAGTGAGAGAGAAGAACATGCTCAAATCATAGCCAGTGATGTCCATGAAGGTTTATCTTTAAGCCAGAACAGCGAAACGTAATACAATAGAAATAAAATCATGCTTGTCAAGTAGTCCAGAAGTCCTTACTCTGTCCTGTCTACAACAGAAGAACAAGGAGGGAAAGTCCAGGCAGGAGGGGAGGCTCTGGAGAAGTGTGTAGGGAACAGGTGGGTGTTGGAAGGAGGCACTGTAAGAAGGTGTTTAAACTGCCAGCTCTGGCCCCTCTGTGGCCAGCAAGCCCATGCCTCTCTTGAGCAAGTCCCTCAGCCACCTTCTCCACCACCTGTCCCCTCTCTGGTCAGGCTTCCCTTTCAGTGGCCTCAAACGTCCCATCCTCAGGTCCTGTGCGTGGTCCAGGAGACAAAGGCTGCAATCCATCTGTGCAGTTGCAGGGGCTGCGCTGTTCTTGCTGCAGACAGCAGCACTGCAGTTTGGCAGGATGAGTCAGAGGGAACCTGCACATCCTCATCCCCCACTGCTCCCTGAGCTCCCCTAGATGTGCCACCTGGATTAGAAGTTCTGCTCCTTTCACTTCTCATTTCAAACAAAGAGAATTAGCTCACATTGATGTTGACAATTGTCACTACCTGGACAAACAGATTACAGAAAGGCAAGACACTGACCACCTCTCCTTTTCCTGAGATGAAACACATACTACTTTTTTGCTGTCTCTTTCTTAGTATGCTTTACTTAGTTGTTATAAGCCAAAAGAAATACATAAGACTAACATTTTAAAATAAACTATAACAATTAAAGTGAAAATTTTATGAACCTTCTAAATAGAAATGGTCATATATGGCCTATTTTGCAAACAGCCTTTAATATTAAGCCTTTCTCACAAGAGATTAGCAAGCAGAAATTATCAAATTGGTATTATTAATCTAAGTAATAACCTCATCTAAGTTTCCACGTTCTTATTTATCCTGTTACAACAAATTTTTAAAATTTTATCTTGTGTATTTGAAATTAAATATTATTTTAATAAATATTTTAATATTTAATAGAACAATAATTTCATTTTCCTTCATAAAACTGGCATTATTCTTTCATCACAAAAGAATGTTGTTAATTAAGTAGTTACTTGCTTATGAGCAAAAAATGTAAAGCTCAGCTACCACATGAATGACAGTTCAATCAATTTAAAACGTCTGAGCATTCCCAGACTTTTTTATAAATGAATTTGAGTTAAGGTGAATAAAACTTTCAAAAAACATTTAAAACACAGTTCGTACTATATTAAAATTCCCATTCTTTATTTTCTACTACACAGGCAGTGAGAAATTGAATAAAAATCAACAACATGATCCTAAACACAAAGTGAAAACATAAATGGAAACTTTGATACATGGCAATTTTATATGTGAACATAGTGCAATTCTGGACATGAGGTGTTTAAGTGCTATTTAAATATTAGGTCTGTCAATCAAGCTTCTTTGCCAAGTGACAAATTCCTAAAGTGGTAGTCAACCAATAACCCAGGAAGCAATTGTTTACTTTAGCACTTCTTCTGGATAGTTAAATTTGGTTCATGCAACAAAAGCTTTTCTTGAATGATGCCAGCACAGCTGGTGGAATATTAAGCATTTACCCTTAAAAAGATTTCTTTATTTGGGAAAGACTTCATCATCAAAAGATAAAAAAATTGTGAGTTGTATCAAATGCTTGTTTAAGGATACTGCTAAACAGAATGATACAGTAAATACCAGATGGAAGTTGTGTGCTTCAGGCAAGAGAATAGAGGCCTGTAAATTCTGGAAAAGTGAAGGGGGAAAATGAACAAAATAATACTATATGAAATTTTAGCCCATTTTCAATCCCAAAATTCAGTTTAAAATAGTTTAAACTAGCTAGGGCACAGACCAAGTTAGATAGTTTTATGTAATTTCATAAATCTTTTTCAGAGGCAGAATCTCAAAGGTATTGCAGGCAGAATAATCAACATTTAACGATGAGCATTTCTTTTGACAAAACATAATGAAATTCCATCAATCAATGAAAATACACATGTACAGAGTATACAGGGAAATATTGAAATAAAAACCATTAAATAATTCATTATATAAATATCATCATGTTGTTGGTTATAGGATAATATTCTAACACAATATGGGAAGACTTTTGATTTTTAGCACATCTAAAAAAGTATTCTTCTCAAATCTTATCCGAGACAAATATTTTTTTCATGTGATACCAGGCATACAAAATCCATATCTGACATATCAGAATACAAGTGAGTTCTGGTCCTGTACCAGAGGATATGTGCCTACAGGCTCATCTTAAATGTATAGATTATGTTTTCATCTCTGATGTGTTCATTTCACAGACACATGTAAAAAGTATTTGCCCCCTTCATGTCTGCAGAGCAGCTGTTTATTGTATCTGCTGAGCATCACATCATTCCTGCAGACATCTCTGATCTCTGCATACATGTGAAGGTACACTAGGTTTTACTGAACTTGAATTCTCCAATGTTTTTCTCCAACTCAGGCAGTTGGATATGGTGAATATCTCTATCTGTTTAATGCTAGATAAAGCACCAATCCTTGAATGCAGTTTGTCTGAACTGCATTAATAATTACTCTTCAATTGTGGTTAGTCAGCCATCTGTCTAACAATTTCAAAAGCATTAACCACATCACTTTTTTTTCTGATGTGGAATAATGTCAAATGCTCTGTGAAGTCAAGAGATATGTCCTCTTTATTCCTCTTTTCTATGAAGCTTATTATCTCATCAAAGGCAGAATTCAAGTTAGCTTGACATGATTTATTTTTATTAATCCATACTGACTTTCTGCATTAATCTATTTTAAAAACTTGCAGACCGTCCACTTCATTGTTTGTTCTAGTACTTCAACTACTTCTTCTGGCCTATGCCTTACAAGATTTGATATTTTATTCATCTTTCCTAAAAAGAAATAGTTTAAATTGATGTTTTGTACCACTTCAGATAAGCTGCTAATCTTCAAATTGAGTCCTGGCCATTTCTTTTACTATCCAGGTGAACCAGATGGATTAAAGCCAGATTTGAGACATTTCTGCCATGCTTCAACTGTATCATCGTAATGGAAACCTCTGACATTAGATTGTCTACCACTGCTAGAGACAGTGGTCTCCTGTCCTCTGCTGATTCCTGTACCATGCTGACAGAGAGGGTATCTTGATATCTGACTAATGATTTTTGACTGTTAAAGGACATATTTTTCCTAGTGTTCTCACTGACACCATTTAACATTGTTGAGTGAAATTCACTATCAAAAGAGAAATGTAATCCAAACAAGGATGTCCAGCAAAGCTGTGTTCTCTGAAAAGAGTCTAGAGGCTGTGGGGCAGCTGTAGCCACACCTCAACATTTCTTTCACCAAGAATAGCACTGTTTTACTGCAATTTTCCCACACAAAGTGCCTATCTGACCCAAGGGAGTTCAGGACTTCTCTTCCCATGCCTTGAGTAAAGCCAGGTGCAATTTTACTGTGAAGGTTAGGATTTATCTTAGAGTTGCCAGTAACGCTTGACTTCAGACAGTAATTCATGGACTTCAGGGACTGAAGTCAGGCAGCTGTGGATATTGAGGAAACAATAAAACCTGATTTGAATACAGGATAAAATTACTGAAGAAAGTTGAAAGATAAGATACAACTACATCATCCAAATCTAATGGGAGCCCACATTATCTGTCATCTCTGTCATATTACTTGTCAACATGGACAAGAGCATTGAAGGCATTTCTGGCAAGATTTATTTTTACTTGAATGACAGCTAATTTGTCATATAAATTGATCTCTAGAGCTATATGATGTCCAGTGTATAAAAGTCAGTGACTCATGTTAGCTGAAAGATATGGCATTTTTAGTGAGACCAGTATATTAATACCAATATTTTTATTATTCAAGGAGCATAGGGCAGAAGAAAAAACATCTAAGCTGACATTTCAGCATTACAGACACAAATGTGGAACTGTGGCTGTTTGCCAGAGCAAATAATGGCAGAATGCTAAATTTTATATTAATTTTCTCACTGGTGGTGGATTCAGAGCTTCAAAAATGAAATAATTGCGTTATAAAAACAGATAAAATTCTGTCACCATTTCTGTGTACATTTAATTGTGAGATTCACTGTTTCATTCTCTAGACCTCAGCATTAGAGAAAGCAAGTGAGGTCACACAAATGAAGACAATCATAATTATTTTTCTTAATTTTTATCACCATTATGTTACTGATTTTTTTTAAATAAATACATTAGCAGTAATTACTAGTACAATTAGAGCAATCACTTTTTAACATTTATTACCCAAACCAATTAATTATGGCATATCTGTGCAATAAATTCCAGACAAAAGTTGTATATCATTTGAAGAATTGTGATGCTTTTCTTCATAATGCAGTCAAAACTTTGACCTAAACCACATCCTCTGTGTCCTAGTTTTCTAAAAGCTGGGCAGTGTTTAAGCACACATCTACATGTATTTACATACTGGAGAGACAAAAGTGTCATCAATGCAGTGTAACAAAACCTGTAAGTTTTCAAGAAGGAATAAGTTTCAAAAAGCATAACTCTCTACATTTTGTGTGAGCCATGTCTGCACATATGTAAAAAGGTCACATCAGGTGGCCCATAGCTCCTCTCTAACTGCTACCTGTAGGGCCATCTAATGCTCTTTAAAAGGAAAGGTTACATTTAGGGACATGCTCTCTTAAGGTTATGTCCACCATATTATGTAAATTTAGCATTCTAGTCATGTAAACACAGCATTCAAAAATGCCATAAATTTGGTTTCCCTGTAGGATGTGTTATTCCAGAGATTTTAAACATTTCTTGGTGTATACATACACCACCAAGGTATCTGATGTTACTGTCCAACAAGACCGCCACTACCTTATCTGAATTTCTTGTGAGCCAGAACAATCCCATGCAACCACTGTAGCGCAACTCCAAACTCAAGCTAATAAACTGAGATAAACTCTCCTGCCAGTAATTATTAGATTTATCTTGGCAGTTGCACAAATTCAGGTCAGCTCAAAGAGAGCTTGCACTTGCCCAGAGTACATTTTATAAACATACCACAAAGAGGCAAAATAATTAACAGCTACTTTCCAGGGAAAGACATGTGCCTTTTCCCTCCTTGCTCCCTGATGAAAATTATATGATGTTTCATTTTTGCTAGACTAGCCCAATTTACCAAAAAAGCAGTCTGATAGCTCAGTTTGTTTAAAAGTACATTACATTGTTAATTTTAGTGCTGCAACTTGGTTCATTTCCTCATCCACTAGATATTTAACTTCAAAAATATTCAAGCAGCATCTGTGTTCCCCCATACACTGAGCCTCAGATACTTAGAAGAGATCAAAGGGAAAGTTATAGCTTTAAACCTAAAGCAAATTTTCAGGGTAATCTTGTTGCTCTGAAATGGATTTTTAAAACCTGTATCTTGTTGATCTGAAGTGCCTTCAGAAATCTCAAAATGCTGTAATTTAGATCAAGTTTTAGGAAAAAAATCTCTGGTTCCTACATACAGCTCAAAACAAGGAATTTAAGGTAAATTTCTGTCAAGGAATGTATCCTTTCAATCTTCTACACAGTTAATAGAGGATGTCCCACACTGAAGTAAAAGCTTCAGTACAGACAGCATGAATATTTTGTGAGGAGAGTCAAAAGCTCAAAAAGGGAAAGAAGATTTGAGCATGAAAAATTAACATTCATTTATGGATTGGGGGTTGCAGTCCCAAAAATGTGCAATTCAATTGAACAAAACATGCGTTTTTGTGAATAAGATAGGCAGTTACCCATATAATTTACAGTCTGTAATTAGTAACGATGAACAATTACAGGTCTGGAACAGGAAAAGTGACCTTAAAAAATGCAAATCCCTTATCATGATTCTTTTCCCCTAATTTGAAAAATTTGCAAATACAGAACTATAGTATGTAACTATAGTATGCATAGTATGTATAGTAAGTCAAATAAAAAAATAAATTTCTAGGTGAACAAAGGGCAAAAATCTGGAATTTCCTGCAGCGTTTGTAAAAGTCAATGGATAAGTGACTGTAAAATATCCCACTGGCTGTCAAGATAGTATTTCACAAGAATATCAACCACCTTGTTAACATGTGTGGCAACATGCACCCTTTCTCACATCTGGCCTTTAGAAAAATTGTGCATCTTGGAAAGATATACACAGGTTCTTTCATCCATCTATCTAAATCAGCAAGGTCCTTATGAAATTTTGGGTGTGTTAACTTTGTATGAGACAGGTCTGTGTCTGTCAGAGATACCAGAGAGGCAATCCCTGTCTGCTGTTTCCCCCTGACTATCTAGCTAGCAATCAAAACTTGCAAGGGCTTCCAAGTGTTCTCTCCTCATGTATCTTTTCTCTCCACTATTGTGGAAAAAAGGGTAAGTCTTTTTTTTTCTTTTTTTTTTTTTTAATAGGTTTTACAGTTTTATCTGTTTTCATGGTATTCTAGATATTATATTAAGAAAATAGTTGCATATGAGCTGTATCCTATTTTCATCAGGTGTTTCTCAGATGTGTTTTGCCTGATGAAATTTCAGTAGTTTATTTTGCCCATTGCTATGTATGTGTTTTGTACTTCTGTTGAGAAGTTCCTCCCCATGCTGTTGTTTCTCATGTTGCTCACCATCCTCTCTTGCCTCCTGGTCCTCTTTACCCCCATCTTCACATGTCAGATATCCAAGCAGGGCTTGCTCAGGGTTTCTGCTGTGCCTCAAGCTACTGCGTTCGAATTATTAACAATGTTCTGAGTAAAATGCCTTGTGAAACATTTGGTCAAACTGATCAAAAGTGGTTTAGAAGCTCATACCAACATTCTACAAAACTTGACAGGCTGCATTTTTCATGAGAAATCTTGAAACATGTTATCTCCACATGTCCTGCGAGCCATAGATCCCAGTACCATTACTAGGCACAGCCTAATAATCCTCAGCTCCTCTGCAGAACTAGACCCTTCCTAAGAGACTTTCTCTAGCCAGTTGGCCTGGCTGTTTAAGATACATAAAACTCTGGAATTAAAAAATTTGCAATGAAAATACACTGAGAATTCATTAGGATAAAACAAATGAATTTGACATTTGTGTTCAGTGAAAAAATGCGGCAGTAGCATATCTAAAGAACAAAGGAGATCCTTAATGAACTACAAACTGAGAGCATACAACACATTGCCTGACACACTTTAAGCTGGCTTTCATGCACAAATTAAAGGCAGCAGACTAAAATACAGGACTGCAATTTATTGGAATTTCAATATTTGTGTGAGGTGCATGATAAATGAGATAATATATCTCTGTGACACAAAGAGGGAAGACCTGAGGGCCTTGTGGCTGAACAACAAAAAATGGGATTCAGGAAGAAGACATTTAAAGATGAGAGGTCAAATATGAAAGGGAAAATAAGAGGTAACACTGAAAAAAAATCCTCATTTTCAAGAGCAGAGCTTTGAAAAATCCATTCTGATGATAGTAAAAATGTAAAGACTTCATAAAGACAAGACAAAAGGGGAGGTACAGGGGACCATGACAATGTACAGGCAGCTGTGCAATACACAGATCAAACAGTATCAGATTGATTCAGATTTAGATCTAAAATATGATGCCACTCCAAGGAAAGCTATTAAGAAAACTTTTAAGGCAGAGAATATGAAGTGGCAAGGCAGGAATTGAATATGCCTTTCCAAGAAATTTGTTGACAATAAGAATCCAGAAGCCCTTACAGAGCCAGTAGGATTAATTTATGAAGAGAGACTGAATTTGCTAACCTCATAAAGGCTACATGACAGTACAATGGGAGGCTGAGCATAGATATTTCTACATATTTAACAGTGTATAAATGCCACAGGGTAGAACCTGTGCAACCCAACATGAAATTTGAACTGATGGAAGTGTGAAGAAGCTATTGCTAATGGCAAATATTTTTGACTGACCTTACCTTATTTTCACAGGAGAAAACAAAACAATTTTCACTTATTCAAATGCTTTATTTTTCTTGACAACCCTATTCCTATTACAGAAGAACATTAAATTCTTGCAGTTTCTATGTTATATGCAAATTTTACAAGCTAACATGCCTCAAGCAGGCCACAGGGGTGAGCATTCTTCTCTACAGATTTACACAGTCCTGATCCCATGGCACATTTCACAGGAAAAGCCTAGCCCTTAGTGCAGTGGATCTTTAGAGGTGAAGAATTTTTAGAAGCATTTGCTGCTAGGAGAGTGAATAGAAAAACTGTTGGAATTACCACACTCTACAGTAAATCAGTTCCTGAAAGCTGACTAGGAAGGCAGCTTGGAAAAAAGGCGAATAGTCTAAATGAAATAAACCAGCTAAGAAGATGTGTTTTGACCTTTCCCTACTTCTTCCTTTGTTTTCCATGTTCAATCTCCTTTTCTGAATCATCTATTTCCCAGTTTTTCTTATCTCATTTTATTTTTCTTATTTTGTCCTTTCTCTTGACTGTTTTATGATCTTGTTCTCCATGTCTCTTTCTTAGCACTTTGATATTCTTACCCACCTAACTCATTAGCCATCTTCCTACATGCCCTGTGCTCTGACAATTTCTCCTCTTGGAGAAGTGTTTTTTTTATGAACAAGGCATTACAAACTTGTTTTTTTTATTTTTAATAAGTAATATTCAAAGGACTGTACTAAAGTTGCCACTAAATATTTCCAATTTACAAATTGGCAAACAGAAGCACAGGGAGGCTTGGTCTACAGCAAGCAAAACTTCTGTCCTCCAAGTAAAATTTATATGCTTTCAATTATTAACTGTCTCTTTACCTTTATTCTGTGTTTCAGGTTCCCCTACCTTATCAGTAGCTCTTCTTTACTCTCCATATTTTCTTTCTGCTAAAAGGTTGTTTCCCTTTCAGCCACCAGAAATATTCTGTTACACATGTACATACTACAAATATGCTATATCCCCACATGTAGCTGAACAACCAGAGAACTGTGATAAAAAGAAGGTATGCAGTAAGGCATCAGTCATATGGAATAATGATGACTGAGACACGCTGGAAATCACCAGATATAAATATCTGAGAACTTAAAATATTTTTCTTATTATTTCACAGTGTTCATCACTCTCTCAAGAACTGAGCATTTAGCAATACCTTGACACAAGTAATAAATAGGTGTTCTGTCTTCTGTTTTTGAACCCATTTTGGTCCTGGGATATGATTTTTTTTTTCCTAGTTTTTGTTTAACCAAATATTTTCATTCTACGTGCCACAACATTGGCATCTTAAATGGAATTTAATATGTCCTAAATCTAATGACTCCTCTTTAATTTATCATTAGTGATTACACTGAAAAAGAAATTTCCATTTGACCTAATTTTTATGAATATTCTTCCTATTAGAATTTTTTTGCCTGAAGTACTAGGTCTCAGCTTTCTATCATGATTTAAAACACTTTCTTTATACACCTTCTGAATTCTAGTTGTTCTCACAAAGAAATTGTGTCACTTAGTGCCTCATTGCACATGTCAGTCACATGTCAGTGTCACATATCTTCAAGGGTTGGGATCAGGGAAGTCTGTTAAATATTAATGATTATCCATTCAAATGGGAATAGCTTATGACAATAACATGATCACTTTGTAACTGAGGTTAGATTTGTCCAACTTTGATCCCAGTGATTGAATCCCACAAGGTTTAAAATCCCTCTCAAAAGCAGACAGGTGTTTCAGCCTAAACTTGGAAAAGCAAGTCTCCCTGAGATATGGGGAACTTGTATAGAAGGAAATTACATACAACCAAGAACAGTTAGTGCACTCCTTCATGACTGGACTCCTTTTAATAAAGCAGAAAAAAAAAAAAGTGACAATGGGAAATGGTTTTGGACTGAAAGAGGGCAAATTTATGTTAGACATAGAGAAGAAATTCTTTACAATGAAGGTGATGAGACACTGGATCAGGCTGCCCAGAGAAGTAATTCCTGTAATACTCAAGGCTGGATGGGATGGGGCTCTGAGCAACCTGGTCAACTGAAAGATGTCCCTGCCCATAGAAGGGCGGCTGGACCAGATGATTTTTAATCATAGAATCACAAAATGGTTTGGGTTGCAGGGAAATTTAAAAATCATCTAGTTCCAACTCCTCTGATCCTGTGCCTCACCACCCTCTCCTAAAGAATTTCTTCCTAATATCTAATATAAACCTATTCTCTTTCAGTTTAAATCCACTCCACCTTATCTTGTCAGTCCCTCTTGTAAATAGTCTTTCTCCTTCTCTCTTGTAAGCTCCCTTCACGTCCTGGCCACAATCAGACCACCTCATAGCTTTCTATTTTCCAGACTGACCAACCCCAACGCTCTCAGCCTTTTTTCATTTGAAAGGTGCTTTATTCCTGTGGCCACCTTGGTGGCCTCCTATGGACTGGCTCCAAGAGGTCCATGTCCTTCCTGTGCCAGGCATCCCAGAGCTGAATGAAGTGTTCCAGGTAGGATCCCACAAGAGTTGCACAGTGTTGTCTTGGACCACAAGAGTTGCTGTCTTGGATCACCCCCTTGTTCCATATGACAGAGCATAGCTTCTGGGAGGATTTGTTACATGATTTTACCAGGCATAAAGGTGAGGTTGATGAGTTTGTAGTTCCTCTCTTTTTGAAGATGGCAACTTTTTCCTTTTTCCAGTCACCTGGGACTTCACCTGACTGCCATGACTTTTCAAGTACCATGAAGAGTGGCTTGGCAACTCCATCAACCAATTCTCTCAGGACTTTGGGATGAATCTCATGAGTTCCCATAGGCATGTTTGTTCAGGTTGTTCAGGTAGTCACAAACCTGATCTTTACTTATGGTGTGGGGAACTTTTCTCCCCCCAGTCCCCATCCTGCTGTCCATCCTGTTAAATGGTGTGGGAAGAGAGTTTGCCCATGAATACTGAGGCAGACTTCTCATCCATTGCTGTCAGTTTGTTAGCATCCATTACCAGGAGCTAAACCTTCTCAGACCTTCCTTTTCTGGTTAACATATCTGTAGAAGTCTTTCCTGTTATTGTGGCCCTTGTCAAGAATAATTCCAGTTTTGCCTTGGCCTTCCTCACCAAACTTCTCTTCTATACTCTCCCCAGGCCACTTATTCTAGCTTGACCTGCCTTTGCATTTGCTCCTTTCCCTTTGCTTTGACCAGCAGGTCCCTACTCAGCCTTGCCCATCTCTTGTCTTCCTTGCCTGATTTCTTAATCCTGGGGGTTGCCAGCTCTTAGACTCTATGGAAGACTTCCTTAAAGATTTGCCAGCTTTGTTCTGATTCCTTGTCCCTGAAGGAAGTCTCACATGGAATCCTATTGATAATTTCCTTGAAGAGCTGAAAGCTTACTTCCTTGAGGTTCAGACGTCTAATTTTGCTTCTTACATGACCCATATCTCACATAATCCTCAACTCCATCAGTGCATGATTGTTGAAGGTCCAGTCATGGCAATTATTCCCTAGAAGCTGCATTCTAGAAGAATTTTTGAGTCTGCACAGAGAAGAATATCCACAAAAACTATCCACAGGCACACTTTGAAGAACACTTATGTTCTCTGCTAAATAACTGTGAAACTAAACACCTGTTAAAGGTAAACATGGGCCTACAGGGTTTTCTTAACTAGATCAGTATGGCTAATTGCAAGTAGTTGCTTATTCCCTTTAAATGGGAAGCTGTTTAATTCTTCTTGCATATGCAGGTTTGAAGGGTTGATTATATTACAAATTACCATGTTTGCTACCATCTATTTCCTTTTGATAATTCACGAATAGTGTATGCATTTCAGTGTTGGAAAATTTAACTTTAAACTCACAGAATTTCTGTCAATAACCAGAATAAGTGTTCTATAAATTTATAGTTTTAAAGTATCTTGGTTAATAATCAAGTCAATAGGTTCTAAAATGATATATGGCTTAAGATCATTCTTTTTTAAATAGATATATTTAAGTCAGTGAAGAAACATTTTATCTAGCAATGATTTTCATTTCATGAGGTCTGCCTTAAAATGTTTTAATCATTTGTGTACATAATGTCTTCATTTTCAAGGTTTTGGCCTCTCAGTCATTTCCTGTATATCACAGCTGCATTCCTGTCAAATACCTAAGAATTTATACCAAAAGCTGATGTATCAGAGAAAGCACAATCTGAAACACACGTGCTATTGCTACCTTTTAAAAGAGCATTTCTAATAATGGCTATGCTTTCACATGCAAGAATTTATGGCTGCACAGGGAATCTCCTATCCACTCAAACCCCATAAGAAATCCCACTGCAAACCAAAATGATACTTGCTTTTTGCTGTGGCTGGTTGACTTGTCAGTCACTAGTACAATTAGCTACTTCTCTATCTCTAAAAAGAGTTTCACACCATTGTTTCAGCCACATCCTAGACCATGAGAACCATAATATGAATGGAAATTCTTATGTCAGATGCATTGTTATGAAGTCTTATATTTGCAACAGGACCAACATGTGCTCAAGAATTTCAAGGCACAATCAAAACTTAGTTATAAACAGATACTGTTGATAAAATCCCAGAGATATCTAAAATTTATATGCAATAATTCAGCTTCAGAACTATTGCACTAAGGCTGAATAGCAAAAGATCTGGTACAAAGCTTTCATATTGACTTTTTTTCATATCTGTTCTATACTTACATAGAAAATTAGAAATGAAAGGATTTTAATAAAACAAATTGCCATAATGTTTAATTTTTTTTAGTTTTTCATGGATAAATAATTGAAAACCTATTGTTTTAAATATATTCCATATTATCTGGTGTTGGAGCCAATACTCAGGAATCAATAACACCAATTTCCTGACAGTATAAATTCTAATGAAAAATAGCTTATTACAATCAATGCAGTGAATCTACATGCATTCATTTACATTCCAGGAAAATGCAAATAGATATTAAAATAGAAACTAATTTGATCCTTTCTCTTGGGTATTTTTCTATAGTAATGAGTCAGACTGTAGCATACCAAGTGTTGTAAAATATCACACTGCTGCATACACAGTTTAATCCCACAGTCAGAAAATAACCAAATTAATATAGTCTCAGTTCTGTTCTCATGTATGGAAGCACTACAATAACAATCATTTTGGTACCATTTGTTTTATCACATTTGTAATGTTGGCATTTCTCAATATAATCTTCAATTTAAATTGCTCTTTGAAACACCACACATCATAGCTTTTAGGCTGCTCTGGACACCTAGGTGATCTCCAGAGCCTTCAGAGCTGGGCAGTATGAATTCTCTCACTTGAGGTTGTAAGATAAGGTTCTGTGGGACTTCCTGTGAAAGGATGGAAAAGCATTCCACTTTCTGTGAGGAATCTGGACATACAGGAATAAGCCAGTCCAGTAAAGCATTTATTCCAGGTGTTTTTGGCTTGAGGTTTACATGGGAAAGATGTCTGGAGGTTCCAAGGCCTGCAACACCTCTGCAAGGATCCTACATCCTCACTCACAGTTCTCCCACCTTTTTGTGCTGGCACAAGCAATTATGAAGCTGTGCTGTGATCAAGAAGTGAATCTTAGTAGAATTAGATATGATCAGAAAAAAATTAGATCTGGTCAGAAAAAAAAAAGTTAGTTTTAACCTAAATCAAGTCACTGATTTTTTTGGACCCTAATATTAGAATCCTCAAAAAGATGGACACATGATCTGGAGGAAAGATAAGGCTGGTGGATTCTCCAGATCCAAATGACCAGGCTACAATGCTATGACAAGCTCCCAGAACTACTTATCTATAATGTAGTCATAGGACAATCAACACTATACCACTAATCCAATATCTTATCTACCTATTAGAAAGAAAAAGATAATCTTGAGTTATAACTCCAGCCCAAACACAATAGGACTCTGTAAGTAGCCAGTGGAAGTTCTTACCACTTAAGTCAGCTAACAAGTTCTCCTGTTATTTAGGGTCTTTCTTTAAATACTGAACTTATCTGTTAAAAGAAAATCCTCACGGTAAGACTCAAGAGGTAAGACTTTATCTTGCCACCCAAGCCACAATTTTACATGAATGTGGGCATTTTACAAAACTTTGTAATATGACATCTGTTCTATATATATATTCCCCATTCCTGGAAGCATTCAAAGACAGGCTGGATGGGGCCTTGAGCATTCTGATCTAGTGACATCCTTACCCATGGTGAGGGGGTTGGAACTAGATGATCTTTAAGATCCTTTCCAACCAAAACCATCTGTGATTCTATGTGCATTTGGCAGATCATTACTCAGCACTGTGGGACCATTATCCTCACTCCTCACCCCCTCACTCAAAGGTAGTGCTCTGCTCTGCAGAATGCTTTTCCTCTAAATGGACTGCAGTCCTACAGTAACCCTGCACTCTTGCCATTTGACTCCTGCTAGACTGCTGAAGTTCAAAGGAAGCTGTCTAAATGAACAAAAACTGTAGGTGCTGGGCAGGAAACCAGGCTTACAACCCTTCTCTGCCTGCTCCAATGACTCTCCTCCAGCTACATTAGACTTCTCTGCAATCCCAGCTCTCTACAGCTTCCAGCCATGAAATCTAGACACAGCTGTGAGTAGATACTAATTTTTTATCTTGCCTATCAATTTCTTTGTTGCACAGATATTCTGGATATTTATTCAAAGCACTCTTCTGTCTTCCTGATTTGCAAGTCAAATATGAAAGCTCTTTACCCTCTTCTGGTTCCAAATTTGACAGTTTACTCATAACTTTCAAATCAGCTAAAGCTGAGCAAGTTTTTAAAAGGCTACAGTAGTTTTCTCCATCAAATTAGTGGGGAACAAAAAAAGAAAAAATGTATTAGTCAGTGTCAGAACTTCTTATTAAATCTGCTGCCCTGTTGATATAAAATGAGCTCGACTGCAAGGGGTTAGCTTAGAAACCTAACAAGAATTGTATGACTTCTAGAATACCAATTTAACACATGCAGCTCTAAAGCATTAAACATGACAGAGACCATACACAAAGGGTGGTAATTGAATTACAATTGAGTTATAAAGCGATAAATGGGAGGTCAAATTTTGTTCTCTCAAACTATACCAGCATTGTTCACTGCAGTGGCATTAAGAAGTATGGACAGAAACAGAATGGTTTAAGATGTGTCTAAAATAAAGTTCTCACATTTTACTAGAGGTTAATCTCTTATTTTAAATGCAGAAGGCATTCTCAGATAATCTAGCTTGACATTCTGATTAATAAAGGCCCCTGAATGAACCTCTAGCTTCTGTCTTCCATACTATAAGTCACAGAGTCCAGCCCTGAAATAATTTCTAAATATACCCAATGGGCAGAGAGTCTAAAATTAGTCTAATCATACACCCAGTAAGACATTCCCCACTATGACTTGGAGTGATACATTTCAGTTTTCTCAAAACTAGGGTTTTTGACTCTAAAAATCCCCAAACCCATACAATTAAAGAGGACTATAAAGTATGCCCAAAGGCTACACACCCTCATGGCAGCAAGCATGCTGGTTTTGAAGGTTTCTGGAGACCTTCAGGTTAAGTGCCATGTTTTTAACTACAGAACATCTGCCCTCTCATGTTTTCTCCAGAGGAAAAACGAGGAGATCCCTGAACATCTGGCCTCCAACAAAGGGAGCAATTCTGTGACCAGATAATCAAAGCTGGTTGCTCTTGGATGAAAGTAAGAAACTGTCTGTAAAAAGAGACAAGAAAAAAACTGAGGTCCAAAATCAGTAGAGGGATTTGGGAATTCTAAAAACATGAAGAGCGTGCTGAAGAGATCAAAGAAGTCTTCAAAGCCTGGCTAGGACATCAAACTTTCTGACTGCTTATCCATATGAGACCCCCACAATTTAGAGGTTTTCTCACAGGGGAACTAAATTAAAAAGATTAGAACCAGACAAGCAGTTCAAGCTCATATTTGAGTCTTTTTTTTTTTTGGCAAGTGACCAGCCTAAAAGCAGGCTTAAGTGGGGAATCCTACTCAGAGGCAGAAGACAGGCAGAGCACAGATTTGGGCTAAAGAAGCCCTGCCGTTTCACCAAAAGTACAAGGTGGAGCTGGATCTCCTCGTATACACACACACAGAGCTGACAGAAATCCAAATGCCAGTAAATTATTGTGTGGCCCAGTCTGGCACCAGCAGTGTAAAGTAAACTGAGCAGTCTCTTGTATCTTCTGACTGCTGCAGGTGCACAGTGACAACCAAAAGGAATCGGAAGCTTGTTTTAAAGGCAGACCAACACAGGGCAGATTTCAGTGTCTTCCACAACAATAAACTCAGAACAGGAACGCAATGTTAATATTATTGACAATACCACTCACTGCAAATCATAATATCTACAAGTGGGTAGGACACTTGACAGCTGCTGATGAAATTATCCACTATTACCACACCACTAGCACTTGGACCCTGGAACACAGGCAGGAACTTCCCTATTTTGTCAAAACAACTTTCTGTGGTTAGCCAGATTGAAAATACATTGAATCAAATAATAAAAACGGCACATTTAATGAATACATTAAAAAAGCAATATAAAACTATTTATGGCTCTTAAAGTAGCAGAATCCAAAGGAAGGCATCATTCTGATAGTTCTGAAAAAATCCAATACATTCTTAGGTGTCAAGACTTGAACACATGTCATAAACACATGACTTGAGACAAGAAACTCAAGTCAGCTCAAAAGCAACCATTACATCAGAATACTTTTGGGAAAAGCGTCTTGACTTATTGTTAAGTAAAATAACAGTAGATTTTAAATTGCAGTATATGGCAATGAAGCCTGTTATGATTTCAAATAACAAGATGATTAAATAAAAAAATAAAAGCAGAGGAAAAAAATAAACTTTGGAAAACCCAAACCCCTGCAGGTGCCACCATCAAAACTGGTATCACAATATTCCAGCCCAGCTGAGAGGGTAAGTGCTGGCCATCTTGCAGATCAGTGAGATTCAACAAGGCCACCTGAGACCCTCCATGTTCCCTCTGAAGAATTCAACAAATTCCTTCAATAACAAGTATCTGAAGGAACAAATGTAGGTAAGGAAACAGCAAGTAGGATCATGGCAAACTAAGTGGCAAGGAATTCCATGTTTTGTGAAAACTAAAATATGTGTATCTTCATTGGCCTCTGCCAATCTGCAGCAAAAAGCAGAGCTCACAGTCCCAGCTGATGATGGTTTAATTTAAATGAGCAAAACCAGGCTAACAAGAAAATGTGTTTTTTAATTCAGAGCACAGTTTTCAATTTTCAATGGTAAAAAACAGAAAAATAAGCTAAAGGCAGAGTTTAGAGTGTGAATTAGCAGCTTTTATGCTGAAATACTATGGCTGATTTCATCATATCAACAACATAAGGGTTTCAAGTATGACTAATGTGATTGTCAATCTAGATTCAGTAAAATTACAGTAATAATAACAGAAAACTCCCTTACCTTTGAAGATAATCCAAAATTGCTATTTTCCTCAAAGACTTCCAAAATAACATCAGATCTCCAGCAATGAGAATGTAATGCAATCTTTTATTTCTGATATGCTGAACAAAAGGCATTTCTTGGAATATGGCTGTGAGTTGTCTCCAGATAACCTAAGGATCTCTATGTCCTCCAAAGTATAAATCCTGGTATCTTCTTATCAGGCTGGGATAGTTAAGCATACTTATTTCCACAGCTGACCATTAAGATGAGGCATGTCTCTTCTAGTCATAAATTATTAAGATACAGCCAGAGATATCAAAGCTAGTGTCAGCAGTCAGCATATCGGATACATTTAGGATGCAGAGCATAAATAAGATAGGCAAAGCTGTCACATGTCATCAAATGTGTGTCTTCAGACACAGGCAGACATTTGCTTCACACTTGGACCTGTACGAGGTCCAAACTCAGCAATATCCCACAGATACATCCTGAGGCACGGAATACCTTAGAGAATAGGTTGCTCCAAAGAAAATAACAAAATCCTACAAGATCCTGAAGAAGGATCACTGAAAATCCAGGTTATACACATACAGTTTCAATACTGTCAAAGTATCCCAGTGTTTCTACTAGATTGTATTTACCCAAACTAACTGTAACTATCTAGAAACAACATCCATTTGTCTGTACTTCATCAGCTGGTCTATGAGGATGATAAAACTCTAGTTGAAGTCAAGATAAAAGACATCCCCTACTCTTCCCTCATCCATTACCTCATCATAGAAATCTTATCAGGTTGGTTAATCTTGATTTGCCCTCCATAAATCCATGCTCACTACTTCCCCATTAAATCCAGTCACTTCCCCTTTTTCATATATTTGGAAATGGTTTCCAGCTTCCACCAGCTCCATCAACTTCCCAGAGGTCAAGTGAGGCTGACTGTGTTGTAGGCCCCAAATCCACCTCATTGCCTGTCATTTACATTCTGAGCCCTCAGAAGCCTTCCCCAATCACCATCACCTGACATTATCAGCTTTCTTTTCCTAGCAGTCCTTGATCCTCAAAGATGGTCCCGTGGTCATATACCCCCAAATATCTGGTGTCAACAGCAGCCAGTTGTTAGATCTCTAGTCTTCCTGAAGCCCTTGCCCCTCAGTAATAGGATCAAGGGGAGACCTCCTGTGTCCCCATGCCCTTGAAAATCACCCCAGAGCCCTCTAGTCATACTTTAAACACTCCAGATCTCTTCTGGCAGAGAGTGGTGCCAGAGTCCTAAGACCAGATAGGCCTCTGAAGTCTCTCCACATCCTGGATTTGAGCTCCAAGCAAGCAGAAAAATCTCTAGACAGCAAATCAATCCAGACCACCTGGGCCTCCATCCTGCATAGCAAAGAATTATTCCCAGCTATCTGTTGCCACCTTCTCCTGATCCCACACAGTTCCCAGCCCCTCATCTGCAGCCAGGGCACTGAATCTGCTCTGTAGATACGGATCCACAGGCAGCCAGGAATTGTCCTCCATTGTCAGAAGTCACAGGCTCCCTCCTGTGCAGACTCCTGCAGCCTTTAGCTGGGTGCTGGGTGCTGGGAGCTGACACTGGTCACTCCCCAGCACCACTGCAGGGATCCTCCAAGCCCCTCTTCAGAAGGCACCTGGAGCAAGAGCTCCAAACCCACTCTGGGGAGGGACAGCTGGCAGAGCTCCTTGGAGCTCACTGAGCTTCTCCTAGAAGTCAAAACCTCTGGTAGCTGCCTTTGGATGAAGGAGTCTGCAGAGAGTATTTCATAGCATCCCCATTCAACAATCCTAGAAGTTCTGAAAGAACATATCACCGTTTTTCTTGGCCACCTATTTAATTTCCCTTAAAACTTCCTCCAGGAAAATGAACTTTCAATGACAGTAAAGAAATTTGCAACAAAGACTAAATACAATATGTGGAACTTTGTACTGCAGGTGCAAAGCTGTATTCCAGTATCTTCTTTCTCTAGTTTGTATTTTGCAGCCTTTGGACTCACTGAAACATTAATCAAAGGCAATGCAAAATGCAGGAATATTTTAGAAGTAAACTATTTTTAAAAGATCATTTAAACATAGAAGTGCAAACAATTATCCATGTTTAAGTTCACACGCACAGATGACCACAAAGACAATGGAAGTCGTGTGTGAAATCAGATATCAGCCAAGAGCTTGTGATGCTGAGGATCCAGTCTAATGTTGAGAGAAGTGCTCTGGCAAAATAAAGTAAATTTCAGTGTAAATTAGAGTTTTACAGTGAAACAGAAAAATCCATTCTGAGGCTAACAGGTTAATTTTTAGCTGAAGTCTTTCCTAAAACTGTTAAAAATGGAATTATTATTTTTGCACCACATGTAAAAGACAGAAGGCTGCAGTTAATAAATAGCATTTCTCATTCTATTTTCCAAACTTCCCAGGGGAAGACTTTGGCCTCTTCAAAGGGGGTGAAATCCATGCAAGGCAAAAACTGAAAAGAAAGCAATATTTTTCATTTTATGCTTCCTCATTTTTTCCTAACATTAAGCAAAAAATAGAACAATCTTTTAAATATAGGCAACTAAATACATGGGCTCTGAATATGCAGTTTCTGCTTTGAGTTTTGCTAAAATGTTCACAGAAATTATCCACCAATAAATAAAATAAATTGCCACAAACACATATCTTGTTGAACATCTATATTTTCTTCTAAAAACACATGACTTTTTATTAAATATTGATATTTAAAAGGCAATAATTTCAGGAAAAAATAGTCATAATTCAGAATCTTCTACACATTTATGAATTTTAGTTATGGAAAGATATGATACAGTAATGACACAGAACTGTATTTGAAATAGCTCTTATGATATTATCTCATTGAAAGGCTTTTGTTGAGGCACCCAATTTCCTTCATCCTATTATTACATTAAGAGGACAGACTTGGATGACTGAAGAAAAAAATCCAGCTCTTTCTGCAGATTCCCCAACAACCTTAGTACCACTGCATCCTTGCTCTGAGCACATCTTTTTACAGCCTGAATGTATTTTCAATATAGATTTTTAGTTTGGTTTACTACAGGAGACAAACTTACACTGTCATATCTAATAGCATTTTTTGCCTCTTAACACTTAATTTGAACTCACAGATCAAGCTTAACAAAAATTGGCACCATGGTAAAAGCTCCAAAACCTCCTATGAGTGTCATGAAAAGAGATGTGGAAGAAGAAAAGAACAGTGTGGCAGTAACGTATGGAAAAACACAGTTAAAACCAGCTCATGCCAGCAGAGCCACTATTATTGTAGCAAGACAGTTATAACTGCATATTTGTATTAACTGACATCTAAGAGACGCTGTGTGAAGACATTTAGACCCCAAGTAAATTATAGAAAACGACCATATGTAGACCAAATGAAATACAGCAGTTCAAGCCAGATGCTTTAAGTACAGCCACAGAGCATCAAAGAAAACCTCATTCATCCTCTTCTACAGACATGTTCTTCCAGCTACTCTCCCACTGCCCTGTGTGAACATTTTGACCAAGGTGTATGTTTGGTGTGGGGATCCAAAGGTGATCAGGGCAGGGCTTGGCAGGGATTGCACCACTCCCCCTTGCTGCACAAGAACAGCACCCAGGGCACCCCAGGGGCTGGGCTCAGGGATTGCATCTCTTCCACCAGCCCCCTTTTGACAGAGGTGATGCTCAGAAACACACAGCCATGAATCAAAAAAAGGTGGTCACCATATACTGGTGTTATTTTGTGGTCTCCTGATATGGCAAAGGCTATCTGAGCAGTGCAACAGGCTGTTTTAGTGTTTTCCCTTGCTGAGGTGCAGATGGACCTAAAAATTAACATTCCCTCATTGAAATTAAATACTTCATATCTTCCAATCACTACAAGTACCATACAGTATCATTCTGTTTGCAGTTTTAGTATATTACATGTGTAATGCAAACATTCCAAACTCTATGTGAATATAGCTTTCTGTCAGGGAATTTTTTGCTGTTCAAGGGTGGCAGTAGTACAATCCAATTATCCCAGGCTCAGGTATTTTATACTCAGGAAAACCTAATATTGAAACAAACAAACAAAATAAAATCATATACAGACACAATCATAATTCAATCTAGCCTTGAGTAGAAAGTATATGGAAAAATTGTCTTTCACAGTTTGATTACTATAATCTGGAATTAAAATATTGCAACTGAAAATATATGAAGAGCATATAATTCTCCAATATTAGTGGTGATTTTCTGGGACTTTTTAAGGCTGGTTCTCATATAAACCTCAATTTCTGAAACATATTCTTATATTAAGCATTCAGGTGAACTGATCATTCCTTGAATGGGATGTCTTTTTAAGAATGAGGAACAGATTGGCATACTTTGGAGGTACTGACATTTTGAGCTAGTTTGACTTGCAGAAGGGAAACACAAGGTAAAAGAGTTGCTCTATCCCTTTATAGCTGGCTTTCAGACCCAAGGACTGAGAGCATAATTTTTCACATGGAAGTAAAACTTGAATGTAAAGAAGGTAAATTGAGCCCTGACAGTTGATAGCTTTTCTTTTTCATTCACATTGAAGAAAGAGCACCTAGATTTCACAACTTATGAACTGATAAATCCTTTTCCTTAAGTCTGAAAGGCTAATTCTCCAATGTTTGTGCTATTACTTCATGAAGATAAAACAGTTATTTTATATGTTCCATTAATAAGAAATTCAAACACATTTTTAATTATAATATGAGGGGGGTTTTGATGAACTTGTTCAGAATGGTTTAATTGTTGACTACTGCTTTTATAGATTTCTTTCCAATTAACTGAAAGATTTGATAGGCAACTTATAAACTGACACAGGGAAAAATATTATGTATACTCAACGATCTGCAGATAGAGAGAAAATACATGTGAGTATTTGTTTGCAGCCAGTGAAACTACTGAGAACCAAGAAAGTAAGAAACATAGTATAAAAGATCCAGAAATAGCAATGAGGAATGGATGACTATATTAATATCTTTAGATACAATATAACTAAACATGGATTGGATGAATGAGTAGCTAGAAGAAATATGCCTTAGAGATAAATATGCTCATGAAAACCAATTTGAAAAATCAAATCAAGGTGCAGCGAGCAGACAATGTTAAAAGCTTCAAAAGCAAACAAAACAGAAGAATATCTGATCAGAGAGCAAACAACAAATTAAAGAGGAAGAAGCATCCTGGGAAACTGCCTCTAGATTAGAGTATGTAATTACAGATTTGAAGCTTGAAAAAGCAATTGAATAATCAATTGGATTAGCAGTGGATTAATTTTAAGTCATGAGTGAATACCAGGATCTGAAAAAGAGCCAGTTTCTTTCTTGGCAATCTTCTGCTCAGAAGTTGTAAGTTAGAGTTTCACCCACTTGATGATCAGGGCAAAACTAGAAAGGTCCTTGAGATATGTGTTTATCACATAAAAGCATGCCTAAATACATCAAACAATGAAGAAGATCTTTATTATTGCAATAATTTTCAGACTCAATAAAAAATTACAGCACCTTAAATTTAACATTTTAAAGATAACTTTAGCAGCCAAACATGATGTATTTATATAAGCACAATCATCACTGCATCCAAAAACTGATTTCTTCACCACCTGCTTCATTTAAAACAACTGTGTTCTGTTCTTTTCTTGCATGTTTACACATAAAGATTGGCATCTGTGGACTGATCACACAGTACTTCCTGAAGATCCAGTTTTCCCTCAAGACCATCTGTGAGACCCAGCCCAGTGGGATTTATTGTTCAGAGTGAATCAAGACAGCTGCATACATAATTACCTTTATTGCAGAAGAACAATTTTAATTCTATCGATCAAAGCTGCAAATACAGATAGCTCAAAGGAACTTAAATGATACAAACCTTTTCATCATCTGTTACAGAAATCTGAGAACTTCACCAGCTCACTCAGGTTAAATTCCTAAACATACTTCACAAGATTTAAGACACTAAATTGTTTTCAAATGCTTATTATTTCTTCACTTCAAATGGCAAGACTCTGTGCTTTATGTGATCTGGTCAACCTCCCCAGTGATGCTCACCATCTGCTCCTATTTCTTTTTTCAAAACAGCTTCAATTGTTCCTAGCTCCACAACCAAAAAATATGAATATGAAGAAGAAAGGGAAACTGCCACATTATATCAAACTATGCAAACAATTTTTATTAGTTTGTGGAGGATCACCATGAGTCTTGTGTGCAGTTCTGGGCACTGCAATATAAAAAAGACATTAAGCTATTAGAGAATGTCTAAAGGAGAGCATTGAAGATGGTGAAGGGCCTTGAGAGGAAGCCTTAAGAGGAGCAGCAACTTGGTCTGTTCAGCCTGGAGGAGACTGAGGAGAGACCTCACTGCAGTTTTAATCGTGAGGGGAAGAGGAGGGGCAGACACTGATTTCATCACTCTTGTGACCAGTGATGGGACTTGAGGAAATAGCAGGAAGCTGAGTCAGGGGAGGTGTAGCTTGGGTATCAGGAAAAGGTTTCAATAACTAGAATGTGGATAAGCAGTGGAACAGACAACCCAGAGAAATGGTCACACCACTTTTGTGTTCAAAAATTGTCTGGACAACACTCTCAGGCATATGGTGTGATTCTTGGGGGATCTGTGCAGGGCTGGGATTTGGACTCAATGATCCTGATGGTCTACTCCAACTCAGCATATTCTGTGAAACCTCCCTCACACAGCCGACAAAGGAGCCTTCCTGGAGTGGTTGACTGCTAGACCTGCTGTTTATGAACCGAGAAGAGCTGGTGGGAGGGGTGGAGGTGGGAGGCTGTCTTGGGCATAGTCACCACAAAATGACAATTTTCGGTTTTCAGTGAAGTAAGAAAGGGGATCAACAAAACCTCTACCTTGTACTTTCAGGAGGTTAAAAACAAGGGGACCAGGCTCAGCCAGCATGGGTTTAGGAAATGCAGGTCCTGATTCACCAACCAATCTCCTTTTAGAACCAGGTAACCTGCCTAGTCAGTGAGGGAAACTGTGGATGTGTCTACCTGGACTTCAGTAAAGCCTTCAGGACCGCTTCCCTCACCATTTTCCTGGTGAAGCTGGCAGCCCATGGCTTGGACAGGTGGACTCCTCAATGGGCTACAAAGTGTCTGGATGTCCAGGCCCAGAGAGTGGTGGTGAAAGGTGCTACACCCAGTTGGTGACTGGTCACTAGTGGGGTTCCCCAAGGCTCAGTACTGGGGCTAGTCCTGTTTAATGTCATTATCAATGATTTTGGTAAGGGGATCCGGTATACCCTCAGTCAGTTTGCAGACACACCAAATTGGGTGAGAATGTGGATCTATTGGAAGGTAGATCCACCCTCCCTTGCAGAAGGATTTGGACAGGCTGGATTGATGTACCAAGGCCAGTTATATGGAATTCTACAAGTGCCAAGTCCTCCCCTTGGGACACAACAACCCCACACAGTGCTAAAGGCCTTGGGAAGAGCAGCTGGAAAGTGGCACAGCTAAAAAAGAACTGGGGATACTGGTTGACAGTCGCTGAACATGAGCCAGGGTGTGCCCAGGTGGCCAAGAAGGCCGGTGGCATCCTGGCCTGTATCAGACATAGTGTGGCCAGCAGGACCAGGGCAGTGACTGTCCCCCTGTACTTGGAACCAGTGAAGCCACACCTCGAGTACCAGTTTTGGTCCCCTCGCTACCAAAAGACTTTTTTTAGGCTATGGACCTTTGCTGCTTCTCATACATTTGACTTACATATTTATTGAGTCAAATTAGACCTGGTCACTTCTGCTATGTAAAAATTTAAAAAGTTAGTAAGGATATATTCAACTATGTAGAGTGACACATCTTGGCTAGAAAAAAAAAAAAAAAAGTGAAAAAATAGATTCCAGATTATAAAACTTTATTAAGCATTTTATGAGGGTTTTGTGGTCTGGTTTATATGCAGTAACTAGAAGAGGGAAAGAAACACCAACAATGGCAATGGTAAATAATATTCATCTCATTCACTTGTGAAAAAAAATGGGTAAAATTTAGTTTGTGTTTAATCAAAACATATATCTTGGAAGTTATTTAACTAAAATACTCTTCATTCTGCAAAAATTATTTAGGGATAAACCTTTGAAATTTCATTTGACATTGGCAAAGTGCCTTGCTTCATATTTAGAACAATCTAGGTAATTATGTAATTTTTGCTTGTTTGCATTTCTTTAGCACTGAAAAAAAAATCTCTCCAGTTTTAATCACACTGGGTTTTTTAAATTATGACATAGGAAAAAAAAAAAAGGACTTTATCCCCATTTCTTTTTACTGATTTCAGTTTACACAGATGTACTGTATGAAAAATTGTGCCAGATAGTATGAAGCAATGTGCTTTGATGAGATGCAAATATATTCAAATAGATGTATTATGCAAATAATTCCTATACTTCAGGAAGTCTAGACATATTCCTACAGGATCACTAACTACTGGAAACAATATTTGAGCAAATATGCAAATCTGATTTGTTCTGCAAAATACACTTTGGAACACATATAATGTCTAGAGTTCAGACCATATTATTCTAAAAATTCTCTTATGATCTACATAAGATGTACATGCTATCCAACTGAAAAAGAAACATGGAATGAGGAAAGTAAAACACACTTGTATAATAGAAATGCCATTGCTGAGAGATTGACTTCACTTGATCATGATATTTAATAATAATAATCCTATTACAAGCTACAGAACATCAAATTTAGCTAATCTCTTAGAATTTGCTTTATTAACTTACCTACATTATTACAAAAGAAGAAAGCTAGTTCAGAGAAACCTACACACCAATCTGTAGTCAGACCTCTTGACAATAAGTAAGAATCAGAACCTCTTTTCCACTGTTTAAAGATGCATAACAATCTTTGTCCCTTTTTAATGAAAAATTTAAGTAATGCTATTAATGGTGAAGTAGAAAACATAAGAAAATAGCTTTTTCAATCAATTTTTCTAATTTTATTTCATATCATTCTATTAGGAATTTTATGCTCCTTAAAATTTTATAGCTTCGTTTAAAAGTGTCTTGAGTTGCAAAGGAGAAACTGCTTCAAGACCAGAAATAGACTTTGAATGTGAGATAAATAAAACTGTCTGGTTTCCTTGAGGCTTGGCAGAAAATGCATGGACAGAAACTGTGTACATATTTACACATTTACTCAAAAGTGTACTCAAATTTACAAAAGTAAATTTGCATATATTTTTGCATGCACGCTTGTATGCCTGACCTTTTAAATATCAGGCCTATTTTTACTGTGATTTATATATCATGTAGATGATCATTAGGTACTGGGGTAGAATCTTAATGACTGCAGCTTACCCAAGACTAGTTTATGTACTTTGGTGCTCACCTGACAGGATTTGGCACACACACAGGTGAATGTTTTTGGTGATAAAAAAATAATCAGGGACAAAGGGATTCAAAAGGCTACAAAAGGTACATGAGCCATACACAGCCAAACAACCAGTAGGCCAGAATATAAAAATAAGGTTGAAGCATTCCAAAACATACAGCTCACTTGCTTTATATACCTGGGTGGGAAAATTAATACACTGACATCTGACAGTGCTGCTCAGGGCCAGGCTCAATACAATCTTGATTTCATCTTCAGTTTTCCACAGAGGTGTGCAAACCTTCAAAAATCATTGTTCTAGGGATCGTACAACCTTGCCCAGGAAGCAGCAGCACAGAAACTGGGCAGAGTCTGTGGAAGTCAGTCACCTGTCTTGTAGAAATATAAAAATGACTTCAGCAGCAGCAGCAGCCATTGCTGAGATTGCAAGAGATTAGGGAGGTCAATCAGTCTTTACAAGAGGTCCACAGCACGGGACAACTCACTCATAAGAATGCTTGTGTCAGCAAAATAACTTCTCTTTAGAAAACAAACAGCACTGTCAGAAGACAACCAGTTTCTCTACTTTTCCCAAGACCTAACCATGGTGCTGGTACAAATCACTCATAAGTTTTTTGGAGGGCCAGGCGGGTAAGGAAAATAAAAATTTCAGACAACAAATATGAAGCTAGCAGCATGGACTGAGTTTAGGACAAGCAGGCATCTCAAACCTACAGAGAAAGAGGAGGAAAGGGACTGGCTTTGGAAACCACTCTTAAACACCTCAGATGAAGTTAGACAGCTCTTTCAAGAAAAATATATTTCCCTTCCACCTTGGAGGAAGAAACATAGGAAGTCCAAATAAAGTAATCAGAATATATTTGAATTCTTATATAGTAAGGATACACAAAGCAGAGCATTGAAAAACAACACTATACCAGGAGCTGAGCAGGACACCACCACTATCTGTACACAGGCTGTAAAATGGATGCATACTTAGTTATACTACAAACATGTCACATTCAGCCTTAAAAAGCTGAGGGTGCACAGTAGGCATTTTGTGGAGACTGATGTATGATGCTAGTGTTAGGCTGCTAAAGACTCTACTATTACAAGTTAAAACATTTTAAGTTCAAACCTCTACTCCACTGTATCTTTCCTCCCACCCTATTCCCATTTACTCCTCTTTCTTAGGGCAGTCAAAATAAATTTAAGATTTGTTAGCACAGCTAACAAATTAGCAATTATATAGATGATTTATACCTAATTGCCCCTAACATTTTCATTGGTAATGGTAATTTCATCATGAAACATACTGCTGGTCAGTTTCATCACTGAGTCAAAGCAATGTAAAAGTAAGTTAACTTGAACAGCTATTTTTATTTCAGAGTATGAAAATATGACATTTACATTTCACAATCAGCAGCCAATTATTGCAGACAGAAAAGTAGGCTCTTCTGTTACACCTGAACTGTTAAAACTAGCCAGACCATTTATTCCAGCACATCACCTCTTTACTGAGAAGTAGTTTTTCTTTTACCAATACATCTGGAAAACAGTATAAAAAATTTCTAGTCAAAAAGAAAAATAGTGAACTTTCTTATTTCTATTTACCTGATGGATCAACAATCTCAGGAAAAAAAAAATCTCATAATTTAAACCACAAGTGACAAATGTCTAGCTTTCTTGAAAAATCTTCCTATTTTAGGAAGTACTCATTTATGCTGTACTGTTGATAGGCAATTAAAAAATCCCCGAATAATATATAATGCCAAATATTCCCAGAACAACAGCATACAGGTTCATTTGTGACATTTGAAGTAACTGTATTTTGTCCTACACATTAGACAGGGGAAAAGCGGGCTTCACAGAATATCTACCAATAATCTTGTACAACAACACAACAACATATATCACTAAACCTCAAATATCAACAAGGATTATGATACAGGGCTTAAAAACCCATACAGCTTCTGCAGAAGCAACACAATATTATCTCTCTACAGACCTCAAGAGACCTTCCAAAATCAAAGGACTGCTACACTGCCAGTCCCATGTGCAATAATATTATCAAGTCCCCCCCAGCCTCTGAAATATAGACCTAAAAATCATGAGATTTAAAGATAAGAATCAACACTATCCCTTATCTTCCCATGAAAGAGCTTACAATTCTTCATTTTCCACAATAGCAAAGGTTATTTATTTTCAAGGGAAGTTTTGCTTCTCAGAATAGAATCTGATTTCATAGCCAGAGCTCTAGGAGAAACACTGGATATTGGTATGTCATATTGTGAAAACATGTAAAAAAAATATGGTATACAGTTGAGTTTTTACCCATCGCCCACCTACTACAAATCCTCAGAGATGTAAGCAGGGCTCTTTCAAGGAAAAACACTGCATCTTCCCATGAACAAATACGACCCCTGCATAATTTCATCATGATATATGACTCAATTATACACACCTCTAGTGGAAGGACTCCTGTGGCAGCCTGGCTATTAGGAAATACTCCTGTATGCACTTAGCATGCAGCACTAGCAGGTATAAGAGATATTAGTTTAGAGTGGTCTTTCCCCTGCAGGGCAGAAAGGTCAATGCCCCATCTGCAGTGCTGGCCCCTTCCCTCCTGGAATTAGTGCTGTAAACTCACTGTGGACATTACTTGGAGGGAAAGACAGCAAGAAAAAGTGGTACTGTCCTGCCCTTTCCAGGATCTGTGCATTTCCACACTTCATGGCCAGGAGAAATATAGTTCAGAGTTTTCCATCTGTGTTGTCACCTGGGATGCTGAAGGTGGAGGAATGGATGTCAGGAAGGAGAAGGATAGGACGGAGGGAAGGAAAAGGAGGAGAATAGAGGAAGAGAGTTCTGCTGCAAAAGAGATATTGGGAAAATGCACCCAGTCAATACTCCTCTTAGACTGTCTCAGATTGGGGGTGGAGTAGAAATTCCTACACAGATCTACTGCCTGCTGCTTTGTACACCTTGGTTTTGCAAGTGGACACTTGCAATATGGTATTTACATGTAAAAGACAGTCAGGGCTTTACATAAATTGTTTTAGACACAAATATTGTAAGATAGTGAACAAAATTTATTTGACAGTGACAACACCCTGAATTTGTGTCAGGGGAGGTTTAGGTTGGATTTCAGAAAAAGATTTTTCACCTGGAGGATGGTTGGGCACTGGAACAGGCAACTCAGGGAAGTGGTCACAGCACCAAGTTTGGCAGAGTTCAAGAAATGTCTGAATAACACTCTCGGGTGTGACTCTTGATGGGTCCTGTGCAGGGACAGGAGTTGGATTCAATGATCCTGATTCTATTCTATGATTTTACAGCACTAGGTATCAGACATTCATATCCAACTAGCATTATTTTTCTAATACCTGGTTTCTTCTTCTGATCCCTAATTTCCCTAGTTAGAGGCCAATTAAGCTAAAGATCTGCCATCAAGGGCATCTTGCTCCATATGGAAGATTATATAGATCTGCCATCAAGGGCATCTTGCTCCATATGGAAGATTATATGGAAGAAACAATTCCTGCATGCTGGACACTCCCCACAGGCAACAATGAGACTATCAACCATACCCTGAGGGCTAGGTTGATAACATATGCCCTTTACTCACTTTTTATAAGCACACAGAATCAGGTAATTCACTGGGTTTTTTTCCCCAGGCTAATCTTCCATGTATAAAGCTCCTGACATAGCTTATTTATTGTTCCACTAAGCTCAGGCCCATTTACAGACTGCACTCAAGAGAGCTCCTTTCTTCTCTGCCTCACTAGCAGAGCCTAACCATTGGCAAGGAACCTCCAGCATCCTCCTTCCGCTGCTGCCAGCAACAGTCTGCTCCCTGCTGAGGGAGCTTCCTAGGCCTCCAAATGAAATGCTCGGGTTGTCACTGACTTGTCTTTCCTCCAAAGTTTTCCCTAAGATTAATGCTTTCAGCCTGCCACTCACTTTCATACACTTGGAAGTGCTCTGGTTCCCTTTATTTTCCTCTCCCAGCTTGTCAGGCAGACAGCAGCTCTGTGCCGGCCAGGAGACCCCAGCATCTGCTGGAACACCTGCATGCAGCACAGAATAGCTGCACGCTCCTGTACAGCTCCAGAATGGGGAAAGGGACCCACTTGTGCTTTCTCAGCAGCTCCCAGACCATCTTCTCCTACTTTTCAAAGAGTCATACAGAGAGCAGGTGAAAAACCCCAACACAAGTTTCCACGGCACTTAGCAACTAGCAACATATTTCCACACACCTATGTTTAAATGCAGCTGGCAACCTGAAATGAGCTCTTTCAAAATAAGCTTTTGAGAAAGACATCATCAAATGTTCTATTAAAATGTAAATATATAGTCTCTATTATACTCCTTTCCTCCATTAATTTTATAATTTGGTCATGTTTTTTTTTGTTTCTTTCTTAAAAAACCTATGCCAGTACTGGCTCAGCTATCCACTAATTATCTATATAAATTACAGTGCCCTTAAAGATATTAGTAACTGTTTTGATAGTGTATTAGGGATTGAATTAACCATCCACTGAAAACAGCACAGAAAGTCATATGTAGTAATCATGTACCTTACACTTAAAAAGCTGACAGTGAATTAGCCTGAGTTGGTACAAATTATTTTCCATACCTCTGAAAGCTTTAGTAAATCTAATAAACATTTTTGCTTGCACAACAGTCCCCAAAACTCTTAAAATCAATGTTCCTTTCCAACTCTCACAATGTTGTGAAAAGTTTTACAATCAATATTAGTAATGCCTGGTTACAGTGGTGATATACTAAAACTGCTTTTTATAAAAAACAACAATAGAAGAGAAAAAAACTCTTCAGCAACAACACAAATCTGTTCGTGATTAAATTTGGATAGGTGTAAAATTCGTAAGTAGATATAAAACAGTGAAACATTACAAGTGTACTGGCAGTTTTATTTTTAAAACATCTTTTGCATTGTATTATTGAAAAATAATAAAAACACATAGTCTGAATTACATTCAACAGTTCCCACCATGAAGCTGCAAAGGTTTTTCTGTATAAAGGAGAGGAAAAATACAGGGCTTTTGACAGAATTTTCATATCTTATTCTTAGCTGTCCCTTGAAAGAACCATAGAAAGAGGAAAGCAGAAAAATGTTCAGCTGTACTTTCCATGTCACACTTCCTTTTTAGAGGTGTAATACAAAAGCTGTCTACTGGAGACCTTAGCTGGAATAATTGATCAGAGCTTTATTCATTGCTAATTATCAGTACATCCTTCCATAGGACTTTGCCTTATAATACACCAGATTTCACAGTCAGAAGAAAACAACAGAAGGTTTTCTCCATGGTTTAGTAAATTCTTGGGTTTAATTCTAATATATAATTGTGAGTTGAAGTACTCTTGAAATGGCTTTTATAAAAGCTTACGAAGTAAATATGCAAACCCAAAGCCTGACTTGCATTATCATGAGTTAGAAATTTCTTCATTTCTTAGTATAATATCAATATTTGCAGACCTGCAATTAAGAGTCATAAAGTTTCAACTCCTTTCTTAAATTTGTGCTTCTAATTCAATCGATAATTTATTGTCAGCTGAAAACCAACACAACTTACTAATAGTATATAAAAAACACTCTGCCTTAATAGTGCCACATTTAAACAAGATGACAATTAGGAAATCCTGATTTTCTCTAAATATCCTATTCTAGGACAGAATTAACTCTTTAGACCAGGGAGGCCAGATTAACAATTTTGAAGAAAATATCTGCAGCAGACTTCATTACCATCAAAATAAAAAATACTGTATTACTGAAACAGAAGCACGTTTCGATCCAAAGCAAGCTACAAGGCACCCACAGCAGAGAGCTTAAAGGAGGACAAAACACAAAACCTAAGCCAAAGAAAAGGAACACAGAAAACAACAGAAAATTATATATCTTAAATCCAGGAAGATACAGATACACACAGCTAGAAGAAAACATTAGGACATTTAGATGAAAACAAGAAATAAAGGGAAAAGCAAAGGCAAATTGGATTCTACAGGAAGAAGTAGTGAATCAGAAGATATGGTAGTGTTACTGCATAAAGTAATAACATAGTATGTCAAGTACACTCTGTTTCTTTGATTACCTAATCATAGCAAGAATATTACAATGTTTGAAATAATGCTGCACAAACCAGGCAGAACAGTATTAGGACTCAAGGTTAAGACTCAGAAATTACAGATAGAGTCTCCTTTTACTCTTGAGATAGCAGTAAACTAGATGAAGTAATAAAGTATATGCTAGGAGAAAAACTACAAAACAAAGAAAAACACCCCAACTCAAAAAAAACCCAAAAAAAACAAAAAAAACACCCAAAAGCAAGCAGCAAAATCCAGATGGTTTAACAAAGGCAGAGGAAGCAAAATGCATAACTTTAATTTTTTAAACCTGTATCTTTCTAAAATACATGTTTTACAATCAGTACATGAACTGGTGAGCTTACTCCATCTTTTCTTCAGAGCTTTAATAAAAGTTACAAAACTAAATCTAATCTTTTTAAGAATATTTGAAAAAGTATATGTATGATCCAGTACCATATAAAGAATTCTTGCATTATTCTGATCATCTGGACAGGATTTAAGAAACAAGAAGTGGCACCAGGTATTTTTGAAGAAGAGAACAAAACTCTGTCACCCTTTTCACAGGCTGAAGGGTCTGGACAGGGACTGAACAGAAGAGAGACAGAGGAACAATTTACTATGATAACCACCTGGTCTAAGAGAGAGAGCAACTGGAGGGAAAAGCTGCTGAGTACATAAACAACTGGAGGGTGGCTGTGAGCATGGTGTGAGAGCAAGCAGATTGCTGGGGTGTGAGACCCCAGCGCTGGCAGGGAGGCTTGTGGCCCTCCTGACTGCTGAAGCTTAGAGTGGTGGAGACATCCCTGGGGTAAATGCAGCCCTTGTTTTCTAAACTGGAATGGCCCATCCTCAGCTCAAAATTGGTACTGTGGAAATTTCGAGTGTAGAAATCATAGTACTAACATATTTTCATTTATATTAAAGACATCCTGTAATTAAACAGCAGTTTAGAATGTGTGCAGGTATCATTAATACAAACAGGATTTCCCCACAGCATTTGGTATCCCAAGCCCCCACTCCATGCTGCTATTGTTTTTCCTTTGTACTTTCAAGTCCTCTACATTCAAGTTCTCCTTATGTCTCCTGTTTTTCTTCATGTTTTCTGGAGATGAGAATTACCTCAAAGGCAAGGCAACTTGTCCCTGTTGCTGAAAACACACAAATACCAGATTCTGGATAGAAACTCATTAATTTCCTCAAACCTAGTGGAAATAAACAAAAATTATCCCTCCTCATCCTTCTCCACAGAAACACAGTATCATTTAGGCTGAAAAAACCCATTAAAATCATCGAGTCCAACCATTAACCTAACAGTCATGACTGAACATTTCAGCTCTTCCTATCAAAAAGTAGCTCGTGCTGATACTTACACACTACTAGTTTATATGTACTAGATTCCTACATATAAAAAAGAAAAAAAGAAAGAAAAAGGAAAAAGAAGAAAGGAAGATGACTGTTTTTACTGCTTTTCATAGTGCTTGTAAGTGAAAAACTGAAATGCTTACAAAAATACATCTGACAAAAAAAATTAAACAACATATGAACTGAAAATTGTATCAAGAAAAATACTGATAGAAAATTATGAAAATATAGTGTTACAGTTTCAAAATAGGGTTCATTTAGCAAGTATCATCTCAGTGGAGAAAAACCATTATCAGTAGGCTATATCACAAAAGTACTCAGGCCACTCAAAAGCCCAACCATATCAGAAAATTATATGAATTACAGACAAAAGTCCCATTAGTCCATCTTGAAGCACCCAGGTATTACAGTAATACTTGTGGGTGCTTTAGAAAGAAAGTAGGAGAAAGAGACATTGCCTGTCAAAATAGAGTTTTTCCCTGATGCTTTCCACTATAATTTTAAATGTCTTAAAGGATTGAGCTTTTAAAATTTTTTTTACAAAAGCGCTTCCACAATTGTATAGATCTCCATGTCAGGTAGTTGTCTTGTTATTGATCTAAACTGTCTCTTCACGAAATTATATCCCATTACATCAAGTCACATTCCTTTTGGCACATTTTACATGCATTAAGTACTGAGACATTCCTATCCTAACAAATGCAAATCATTTAACCACATTTTTGCTGCCTCCCTATACTCACATAATTCCTGTTTCTCTAGGTGCCTTTATTCACTATTTAGGCAAATTATATACAATCATAAAATCACAGAATCATCTATGTTGGTAAAGATCTTCAAGATCATCGAGTCAAACAGTCAACCCAGCATCACCAAAATGACCCCTAAACCAAATCCCCAGGTGTCACACCTCAATGCCTTTTGAACACTTCCAGAAATGGTGACTCTACCACCTCTCTGGAGAACTCTCTGAGATGTCTAACCACTCTTTCACTGGAAATTTTTTTTCAATATCTAATTTGAACTTTTCACAAACTTAAAAGAAACTTCCTCTCATTCTTTTGCTTTGAGACATGGCAGAAGAGACCAAGCCCCACCTCACTACAACCTTTTAAAATCTTCCCTAAGCCTCTTCCAGACTAAACAACCCCACCTAACTCATCTTTTCCTCACAGGACATATTTCCTAGACCTCACCAGCTTAGTTGCCCTTCTCTGGACATGCTCCAGCCCTCAAGGTCCTGTTTGAAGTGAGTGGCCCAAAACCAAACCCAGCACTTGAAACGCAGCCTCACCAGTGCCAAGCACAGAAGGACAAAACTTTCTTAGTCCTGCTGGCCACACTATTCTTGATACAGGCCAAGATGCCACTGGACTTGTTGGCCACCTGGGCACCCTGTTGGTTCATGTTCAGCTGCTTCCAGCCAGCACTCCCAGTCCCATTCTGCTGAGCAGCTCTCAAGCCTCTCCTCCCCCAGCCAGGAGCACTGCACAGGGTTGTTCTGATCCACGGGCAGGACACTTCACTTTACTGAACCTCATGCAGTTGTCTTCAGCACATGCAGGTTTTGCTTTGCTCTTTCAGTTCTGTCTGACCACTCTCTTCATAATACCTGTAGGTGATAAGGAACTGCACATGTATATTCCAGCAGTCTTCTCACCAGCATGTTATAGAATATCACAGCTTTGTGATCTGGTACCTTCTATAAGTGATGGTACCACTTCTTATGGGGTAAGAACATCTTTTCAGTCATTATAGATATTGATTTGCTGATAATGTGGCGTACGTAAATAAATATAAGTAAATGTGAAAGCAGTTGAGTCTCTACTGTGTGTTTGTTTGGTGTTCAGGTAAGAAAAAAAGCTCTATATGTATATATAATGACATTCTTTGGCTCCTTCTCCTTGCTTTCCTTATATTAAGTTAAATATAGCCTAAGCTCAGGATCCTGACACATTTGCAGGATTATCTTAACCCCAAAAGTAATTTTGAAGCATACAGCAGAAAACACAAGGCTGTTACACCCCAGAGCAGATATGGGTGTCTTAGGGAGAGTCACTAAGTCAGACACCAAATCTGAGAACCATCACTGCAGCATGTGGCTGCTCAGAAGTGTAGGCATTATTGAAGGGAGACACAGCCC
Source organism: Taeniopygia guttata (assembly GCF_048771995.1). Classification (NCBI taxonomy): domain Eukaryota; kingdom Metazoa; phylum Chordata; class Aves; order Passeriformes; family Estrildidae; genus Taeniopygia; species Taeniopygia guttata. Next base: position 22,154,389 of record NC_133026.1, on the reverse strand, counting down.
CACTGACAGAGGCAGCCATTCCCTCCATCCCAAATGACAAACCTCTCCATGGATTACTGGTGGAGCCTGAACAGGATCAGGACCCTAACCAAGGACTAGAAACACTCTCTATGTAACTGACTCTCCCCAAGGATACAAATAAAAAACTTTGTCCTTACTCCTCCAATGAAGCAGGTATAACTCCCCACTTGCACAGAATTACTTTCATCCATTGAAAATTGGATTTTTGCGCTTTCTGCCTAGTCAACCAGATAAAAATGAAAAAAAAAAAAATTACACTTCAGAAGAACAAGCCCAAAGCAATATTCTAAGCATGAAATGGCAAAAATTCTCTGTACCTTAGAGGAATAGTTTTTCTGACAATTGGGAATCAGGGCACCCTACTCCTGTCGTTAGTTTCACTTGGCCAGCCACTTTGAAATCTTCCTCTACAATCTCTTGATCACACTCATACTACATTAGCTGTGGTTCCTCCTCTAAATCAGTTCCTCAAAAGGGTCATCAATTGCTATATTTTTTTTCTAGATATGAAGTTTGAAAACTCTTCAACCACCAATTTAATGAATAATGGCATATACTGCACATGCCACGGGGCACCTTCTGGGTCTTGAAGTTGTTAGGTGCTGTAGCTACAAGCTCTATGCAAATACATGTAACGAATTGAAAGAATGTAAAAAATAAAAAGAAGAAGATATGGCTCTTTTTATGTCAAAACTGAAAAAACCAACAACAACTGAACAATTTTTATGTAATCATACACTTAAACATCATCTGTAACAAAAAGCATCAGAGAGGGAATTTCACTGATGCCAATGCTGGAGTATAAATACAAACCTCTCTGCATTGTTCACTGTCTGCCTCACCAAAAAAAACAATATTCTGTTTTAAATTTTTTTTTTTGGTTGATAAAGGAAAACAACTTTTGGTTTGTATTTGGTTTAAAAATATTTCATGCAACAATCCCAGTTTTCCTAGGAGTGTGTTTTTACCATGATTCTTATTTATATACAAGCCTCCCACTAAAGCTAATATGATTTGTATGTTTGGTGAATGCCAAAGAAAATGTCTTGGCTCACTGCAATTTACCATACTGGATTTTTAGGCACAGAAGTCATGTTTACTGTTTGTTCAGTTATCGAGTATACAAAAAATAAAAATAACAATAAACAAAATAATTATATAATCAAAAAAGGTCTATAAAATAGAAAAATATTTATTTAACTACAAATATCTTAATCAACCAGCTGCTACTGCAGTTGCAGTGGCATATGAAGCTTTTCATAAAGCTGATCAACTCTTTTAACTCTTCAGTTTTTTATTTGGAAAACAACCCATTCCCTACAAAGGGTTTCTGAGGCTCCTAGTAAAGACCATGACACAAACATAGCATGGAGTTTCAGGAGCATGCTGGGTTTGCAGAATGAAGGAACTTCATAAAAATGCCTCCCTTTCCTTTCCTTGTCTTGAAGAACAACTAAAAACACTAACTTCTAAGTTTTACCTAACAGACATTATTACACACTCCTGCACAAATCCCTGCCTTGGAAATAGGACTGGAAAGGTCAAGGTGTGTGTGGGGGAACAAAAATGAGCCCCTGAGCTGCAGGAAGTTAAGAATTGTATTATGAAAAGATGAGGACGTTGGATTAAAAAATATAGTAAAATAATCCGTTTTCTGGCTGCCTAATTAGATTAGTGTTGCTCTTATGAGGAAGAAGAAGTGGTTTTGTCATGCTAACACACATAAAAGAAAGAAGGATATATTGTCTACGCAAACAAGGCCATGAGAGAAGGATGGGAATTTGAAAACACTCTGACTATCCACTATATCAGCAAAGCTGACAACATAAAACTCTTGTTAAAGGGGCTACAGATGATGCCTCCCATTGGGAATCCTGGGCAATTTTAATTCAAATTCTTGTGTTTTTTCTCAAATGAAGGAAGAAGCACAGCAAAATAATGAAGATCAAGATTTAATGCTGTAGAAAAATGATAGTAATAGATCAGAAAACATTAGAATGAATACTGATTGAATGGGTATCTGCTCCATGGATGTGAATCCATAGAGAAGGTTGAATCAAGATGAAATGTATGATAGTAGGGTAAATGAGATGAGTTTTAAATTAAGGAGTACAGGGGAAAATTAGAAAGAGATCTGCCTTATTTGCATTAGCTTTGTTTTTCAGTGTGGAGGGAAAAAGGAAAACATGTGAAGCTCTAAAAGCAGATGAAGGTCTGTGCACGGCTGTAGTTTACAGAAAGAGGAAAATGACTAAGTAAGAATATGACAGCAGAAGAATGATTACCAGGAAAAATTTGAAAGTGCAATAAGGAGAAGGAAACTATTAATGTCGATGAGAACGGTAAATATGCAATCAACATAGATAATGAAAGAAATGAGCTGGCCTAGCCAGCACAGTCGGAAAGAAGGTAGATTTGCTAGTTCCTAAAGGAAGTAAGTGAACTGCTGAAAGGCAAAAGCAACAAAATGGAAGTGTTCAAATTACTGATACAGATCTCAAGGCAGCTAGTGTAAGGATAATAAAAATATTAGGGTAAGCCTGTCAGGGACAAAAAAGCATTTTGGAAAGATGCCATCGATGAAAGACATATTTTTCCTATGAAAGAGAGAAATATTATGCTGTAAGATAGCATTGTAGTTTATTGACATGACAGTACATTACAAGGCAAAATATCCAGTTGGAAGCCAGTCACCAGTGATGTCCCCCCGGGATCAGTGCTGGGCTCAGTCCTGTTTAAAATCTCTATTGATGATCTGGATGGGGAGATGGAGCCTGCCACTAGCAGCAGTCTGCACTTGCCTGCAACACCCCCCTGCAGCACTACAGTCTGGGGACAGAGTGGCCGGACAGTGGCCAGGCAGAAGGGGGCCTGGGGGTGCTGACTGACAGATGGCTGAACCTGAGCCACCATGTGCACACAGGGCCAAGGAGGCCGAGGGCATCCTGGCCTGTATCAGCAACAGTGTGGCCAGCAGGAGCAGGGAGGTCATCCTTCCCCTGCACTAGGCACAGGGGAGGCCACACCTTGAGTGCTGCGTCCAGTTCTGGGCATCTCAACTTAGGAAGGGTGTTGAGCTGCTGGAGCACGTCCAGAGAAAGGCAACAAGTGAAGGGTCTGGAACACAAGTCCTATGGGGCATGGCTGAGGCAGCTGGGGATGTTTAACCTGGAGAAGACAAGGCACAGGGGAGAAATTACCACAACTACAATAACCTTAAAGAAGGTTATAGCCAGCTGAGGATAGGTCTCTTCTCCCAGGCAACTTGCAATAGGACAAGAGGACACAGACTTCAGCTGTGCCAGGAGCAAAAGGAGGAATTTCTTCATAGGAAGGGTGACTGGAATGGGCTACTCAGGAAGATGGTGGAGGCATCATCCTTGGTGCTGTGGTTTAGCTGACAAGGTCATAGGCTGATGGATGATCTCAAAGGTCTTTTCCAACCTAGTCGATTCTGTGATTCTATAAAGAAAGAATAATTCCAGATCAAAATTAATACAACAATTAGGTTTCAATATCAGCAATGTCAATGAGCACAGTATCCAAGGATGAGGGCTAATTGTGCAGAAGGTACAGAAAGGTTTTACCTGACCTAAACTGAGAACAGATCTAAAGCAGTTTAATGCTTGAATATACTTCAAGTTATTGTCAGCTTTGCTTACCATGTGAACTTCAGAATGCAATGGAACAAAGTCAGGAATAACATCTAAGAAGCAGGGAGGAAGGAGCAATGAAAGCATCATCCAGAATTTGAACAACAAACTTCAATTTTTTAATGTGGAGAAGAGGTTAAAACAGTTAAAAATCTAAGAAGGTGCTATTATAGCAGCTTTGGAGAGAAAACTACTTTTATGTCTGTGCTAAAATGTGAAGTACAAATGGCCTTGGTGGCATAATTAATAAGCTAGAAGAGGAAAATCCTTTAGTATTATGCTCTCACTATATTTTAAAAACCTTGCTTTAATGCAAGTTTTGAGTGCATTATACAGTGCTATCATGTACTCAAAACCTATTACCTATTATTACTTATTATCAAGGTATAAACTACACATGATGACACCCCGCTACCTGCTTCTGAGGAATGACAACATATTACTATTGCAGTTCTGCTGACTCAAGTTAGCAAGAGATCAAATTTTAGGTTGGTACTTCTAAAAAGAATAGCATCTGCATATCATGATTTTGGTGGATAAGAGCAGATATTTAAAAAAAAAAAAAAAAACAAAGAAACAAAACCCAAACATATTAATGTTTACTAATAATTCGAAGGAAAATATTCTGGCAGTAACTTCTTTCAGCATAAATAGACAATATATGATACATGTTATAAACAACTGGGGTCATTATCTCAATATAAAATTACCTGATCATTTCATAATATGAGAAATTCAGTTCCCCTAGTTTTGGCAAAATCTGTAGCACAATTGGTATAATACACACAATATGACCATGTGTCTTGATGCAAGCTGAAAGTGCACCTAGCCAGTAAACAGCATAAGATGTGAAGCTTGAATGTTTAACAAAATTATAAAATAGCTACATATATCTGAAACATTTATAGGTTTGGGGGGCATTTTTCATTATTTAGTACTAACTTCCAAAATGGTGAAAGATGCTTTTCTTTCTGTATGTTTAAAAATTGCCAAAAAAATGTACTGACAGAAAGTGCTGAGCAAATTAAAGAAATAAATTTAAACAAATACTTTATAATATAATAAAATACAAAAAATATTATGCAAAAATTTTAAATGTAATTCAACATAGGTATGAGGATATGCTACACCCATTGATATTTAGTAAACCAATTGAGTAGAACAATATATCACATTAAACAAAACATACTGGATATATCATATACCATCCCTAAAGCAGGCTGTAACAATAACCATTTGAGATTCCACTGAAAGCACTTAATTTTGACAAAATTTTCCTACGTGAAACAGTTTATTTAGAATCTACTTCAGTATTTTCAGATGCTTTTGCCAGTTTCTAATATACCTTGAACTCACAGGGGTTTTGGCTAGTAGGATGACTCTGACTCACTACTAAGGACTTAAGATTTTGCATATTTTGGCAACACCAAAAATTAGAGCCCTTGTTATGCAACAAAATATGCTAAATTTTTCCACATTGCCAGAAGCATATTTTTATCTCATTCATTTTAGCTCTTAATATTGGGCCTCTTATATTAATTCTTCCCTTTGTGCTTCTGTAAAAATATGGCATAAGTTCATGTTATTAAACCAGGAAAATCACTTAGTGAATTGTGTTGAATTTACATAATAGCATGGACAACCTTGCTGAACAGAGCTAAGTCAAAAATGTAAGTTTCTATTTACTCATTTAAATTACTAGAAAAACTTCTAATTGAAGTGCATTTGTATAACTGGCACAAAAAGGACAAAGCACATGCATTTTTACTCTTGCCTATTAAAGGAAAAAAGAATAAAGGATGTACATAAAAAGCCATTCATCTATATTTCCTCAATCTGCCACGAGATGCATTATAGTCTTATCTTTCACCAAATTCCTGCTTTCTATAGATTCTCTTCCATGAGCATTAGCAATGGAATCAAACTAGTGGCTAAATCAGGGGAGTGTCTGTATAACATACAGTAGACAGAACCCATGATAAGGTCATACTGGTACTGCCTCTGCAAGCCATGCTACTTACAGAATTAATAGCAGGATCATTGTGCATGCTGCCTCTACACATGGAAGGGCTTTGGAAAAGAAATTTAGAAGCTACAAACAGAATTAACATGCTGCCAGAGATGTCATGTTCAAAGGTGCATGAAAGAGAGTTTAAATGTACAGGTTGATGTGCCTTGAAATGTTCTTTACCCCAACATAGGGAACAACACTGTCCTGGGGGGCACAATCATTTAAGTACTTATTTTGTCACTAAAAGCCACATTGAGAACTACACAGACGGGGCAGGTATTCCTACAGGCAGAAAATGTAAAAACAGTAAATCAAGTTACACTAGTTCCTCTATCACATTACCAGAATTGTCACTCAGACTTCTTGAAATTCATACCATTCATATTCATAAACATAGGCCCTTTCATATAAACAAATTCTTACTGAAAATTTTTGTTTCATCACTGAACTTTCCTCTTATAATTTTATTATATTACGATGGCATCAGACAAGTAAAATCACAAACATGACATTCTTTCACAAATTGAATGTTTTGATAAATTGGTTTTATGTATGCAGCAGACTTCAAGTACTTTTTACATGAACTATAACTTCCACTGTATTTACAGTTATTCATATTTTTTTAAATGAAGTTTATTCCAACTAATTCAGGTTTCTGTTTAAGCTTTACATTCTAAAAGTTTAAACAGCTAATCTATTTCTTCTTCCCTCATGCTAAGAGAAAACCACAACTCTCAGACAAAATACTTAATCTGAAACACTTGAGTTAATTTCCTTTTCAGCCTTAAGTGTTCCCCTCTAGAAATGGGGTTTGATTACTTTCTATATTAAAGATCCCTATCTAAAGTACTTATGTAATATTTAGAGATCTGTGTCAGAAGTGATGGGAAGCACTGAGGAGTAAGCCATCCTCTCTTCCTCTCTCAAGCTGTGGTCCTGCCAACCAGAAAGACAGCAGAGTTGTTGGGGGCTGGCGATGATGCAGATTCCAGCCCATGATTCAAAGCTGATCTGATTTAAAACTCTCTTTGATTCAAAGGCCATTCTGATTCCTTTGGTCAGTGGCTCATTTTTGCAGTGAGTTAATGCAGGCCATTTATCAGAACTCTCCCTGGCTTTTGAAACCTTGACCACAGGTTTTTCCTCACACATTTTCAGATCTCAGCAGGACACAGAGAGTGGTACCACTGTACCATTTCAGTAGCTTTATCCCTGATGAAGTCGAGATGGTAATTGAGCTGGCTTAACACAATTAGTCCCACAGCCTGCTCTTCTGGTTTAACTCATGGGAGAAGCCTTTCCAAGGGATAGTAAGGAAAGAACAGCTATACTCTTCAACTGGCACATCTCTCTGACGCTGCCACCACCCAATATGTGCAGAGCTTGACACAAAAACTACACGACTTGGTTATGAAGGTTGGGGGAAAAGTCCAACAGACTACAGAAAGAGTTTAAATCATACCCTATGTTTAAATTAAAAGATTTTATGTGTTCTCCATAAAATTCAGAATATTTTATCAAAAAAAGGGAGAAAAAAAGAAAATAAAGAAATAGACACTTCCACAACAGCTAGGTCTTGAATAAATAATCAACCATTTATAACATTAAATGGACTATTTTACTTTTGACTATCTACACTTGGTTATAACATTTCATCCAGTCAGCAAAAACTCAGAATGGAAGTGGGTTGCCTAAAATAAAAAACAAAAGTGATATCCCTTTCATAAGAACACAATGAGGATCAACAATATGAAGAAACTTTTGAGCATTGCTTTTCAACACTTTCTCAACCCAAACTAAATTCAATCTCTGTTACTCAGTACTTACTTAATTTTTGAGATTATTGCAGTATTTTATTTATAGGCTCTTATGAACCAAACTGCCTGAACACATTGCATGATGTTATTCAACAAGGTACAGCAAAAGATCAGCACTCATTTTAAGTCCATTCAACTTCACAGACTTTGAAATCAATACATAAGTAAGTAAAATTATGCCACACAGAGTAATTTGCTAAGCAAATCTTATAGAGTCAGTGCAAAGTTCATTAAATCCCTTTTTACTAATCCCTTTTCTAAGGTTTTTACAAAATAGTTAATATAGGAAAAAATTTCAAGTAATTCTGAAAAATTGATATTTGTCATAATCTTACTTTTTAATTCTAATACTAATTGCATCATGGAAAAACCTATGAACTAGAAAGTAATTTTAAAAACTGGATAAAAAGTGAAATCAGATGACAAAAACTTTGTTACTAGAAAAAGCATTTCTTTAATGTACTGAGAGAGCAATAAAAAGGTTTTCTGGAGACCTTTGTAAATCATATTAAAGTAAGGAGAAAGGATATCCTTGTTTATTTCTTAAGGTATTTCTTACTCATGGTCAATAAGTTTTGAAATGACCTTGTGTTGCCCTTTCAGAGACATTTTTGCTTTACAGCCTTGAATTCTAAATTTAAGGCTTTCTTGACTAGTAATATAAAGAGGAAGTCAAAATTAATTTCAAGGAAAATTATTTTGAAACAAAAAACAAGGCTTCAGACCTTTTCAAGACCCTAATAACTGGATAGTGCTGTCATTCAATTCTTTGCTGGAGAAAAAAAGGAATGGCAGAACTTATTTAATTGGTGCTGATATCTGTTTTTTTACCATTTCATCTTTTGTAATAGTTTAGATCAAGCCTAAAGACAAGATGGATTCAGAATAATGTTCAGACCTTGGAGCTTCTGCTGCCAAATAATACCAAGAGAAAGAATGAGACATATTCAGAAAAAGATATTTTGTTTAAATGCTTTCTGGAGAGGAAAAAATTCCATTTTTTTCTTTTTTAGCATAGGCCCACAAATGTAGGTGTTAAAAACCTATCTAAAAGCAGAAAAAAACAAGACTAGACTTTTCATGAAAATAGCCTTCCTTATAAAATACATCCGTTTAAATTTCCTGAAAAATTAATGGTTTCAACTTCTGTCTGTACTTCCAGGGACTGAAAAGCCTTTGTGTGCAAGTAATTTCTCATAGTTACAGCTGAATAGGTGTCAGACAAAGAAGCTAGGCTGGAAGGTACATAAGTTATTAATGACTCTTATGCAAACTACAAAACTATCACAAGAGTAGGCTTCCTTTATTTAAAAAAAAAAAAAAAAAACAAAATACATTGGAAATTTTTAAACATACTACAGAAAAAAAAAAAAAAGATATTGTATTTTTTCCTGTGTTTTGCCATGTTTGTTTGGGTTTACAGCAGTTTTCAGGATTTCAAGTTCTAAACCAGATTTTGATCCATATCTTGTAAAAGATTCACATTCACCTTTCAGAGGATTTTTTGAGCTATTGATCCTCAAAGTCTTATCCATATGAACAGATTAAACTTTCCTTTGCTGCTGTTGTTACCTTTAACACCAAGCTCACCAAGAAAAAGGTGTGCATATGTATATGAGGCGAATGTCTTGACTTCCTACAGCAGCCCTGCACCTTCCAAAATCTTTTTTCTTCTATGTTCTTTCTTCAACATTACCACATATTCTTAACATTTTTTTCCCATTTCTTCCTTATGCTTTGACTTTAATTACTATTTTCCAGTATTTGGGTTATACTTGAAAATGGTGGGTTTTTTTCCCTCCTGTAAATGATCTCTTTTCAACCCAACCTTTTCTGAGAGCACTCTACTTGCATGAAGTAGATTTTAGTCCTATATATATATGCCACATTTGTTGAAGCTGATTCATTTGTATTTGATACCCACAGGTTCCATGGGTCTATTCTGCTGTGTATTTGCAAAGGCAGTAATTGTGATTGGAAAACTTGGGGCTGAATCAGCCACCCTCAATAAAGAAAGAGAGTAACAAGTCTCTAAACTGAGTTTATTCCACACCTGTTGCTGTCAGAAATCCACACTCTTGGTCTTTATGCTAGATTCAGTTATGCATCTGGAAGACATTTCACATGGCATGAGTGAAGTGAAGAAGTACTTCTTCAACTGAAACATCAACTGCATGGCTTAGCACACCGAATAAAGAGTAACAGAAATATGTGTCTGCTGCAGACATGTAGGAATACAGGGTAGGGTATCAGACTGAGCAAGAAGTAGAATAGTGTTAATTGGAAAAAAGGTAATGCTTTCAGAAATAAATGCATTTTGCAGGCTGGTTGGACATACACAGCACAGCAGTGAGTTAACTCCCAGCTGTCTCTGTTGCTGTGACCCTTTCATTGTGCCAGCATTAGAATAAACATTCAAATTAAATGTATTTTGTATGTTTAATACTCTGTTTAGTGCATCACAGTATATTTCAACAATCAAAGCTCTTTTCTTCAAGTGCTTCCTTGACAGCTGCACCAGCTCTGAAGCATTAAGATATTCCCATAATCTGTCAACATCTTTTTAACAAAAATCCACCAAAATACCACTATTAAAGAAGCACGAGCTTCCTCACATTAGCAAACACTTCCATATAAGCTGCATCCTGAACTTTCAGTCATCAAAGCTGGATTGGTTATATTTCACTAGACCAAGAGGCAAAGACAGCAGTGAGCACCTCAGCTGTATCTCTGTCTGCTGTCACTAATTTTCCCACCCTTTTAGCAACAGGTTCACATTTTCCTCATTTAGACCTCATTAGTATTACTAATATAGTGGTAGAAGCTCTGCTTGATACTTTGACAAGCCTCAATCACTGCTGACTGCTGCTCTTCCTAAAATCCTCCTGCATTTCTGGAGAATCTTTCTAAATCCCTCTTTGAATGCTGCCATTCTTTATATCTTTCTCATTTTGTAGAATACATTTCAAGTCCATTGACAGAACTTAGGGAAGGGGAAAAAAAAATCAGGGAATGCTTTTGACCATCTGGGCAGAGGAATAGAATTGGTTTATCCAGACACAGGCCCACTTTATGGGACCAAATCTTCCTGTGCAGTCATTGATCCTGAAGGTATCACAATCACATTGATGTGCACGATCAATAACCATTACACCTCATGAGAGTTGACAGGTGGGTATCTCAGTTTTATGTCTCTATCCCCTAAGATACTATTTTTGCCTCAAATGGGGTTCTCCAGCAGTACAAGCAATTATATTTTAAAATCATAGTTTCAAAAGGTAGGATGAATCTTCATTATTTTTTCTTTATAATTCATTGTTACCATAGATAGGCAATCTAAACAGAGTCCAAATTCATTACTGATAACAGAACACAGTTTGCATCTGGAAAAACAGCAACATCCACCTGTTTTAACCTGTCATGCTAGACTTTGCATGAACAAAGTCTAGATGCACATGTTCTTTCATGTGCATCTAGAGTCTTGGAGACTCCAAGGACTCGGTGCCATACATGTACTCACCTATGTAACCACAGGTCACAAGAAAGGAGCACTTACCATTTGTTGGAGACCTAATACAAGAAGTAATTCTCTGGTGAGTTCACTTGATTGACCAGATGATGCATATTTTGGTTTTTCTAGTTGTCTCATTGGCTAAACCTACTTTATATCTTAGGTTTGTCAGCAGCAGACATTCCAGACAGATCTCCCCCAAGACCCTAGCCAGAAATATTATCTGTATTTTTTCCAACATAATAAACTGATTAATAGTACTTTTACCAACTTTCTTTAATTCTCCTAAATTTATGTGATCTTTCATTATATTTTTTGGCAATTTAGACTGAATCTTTTTCCTTTTTGACAAGAGACATCATAGTAGTATGGTATTTATCTTGTCAGAGAAGCTCACAAAAGGAGTTCTCCCCCTTTCCCTACCCCTGTTAATTTTGCCCTTGCTCAGGCACTGATGTACCAGTAAACAATTTTCTGTTTTATTCAGTTGCAATACAGTGGCTCCTTACTGTTGGACAGAATTTTTACCACTGTGCTCTTGTACAATTTTTCCTTCACACAACATTTGCATTATATTCATTACACATTCTCCACCACAAGAAGAGCATCACAGCCTCATATCTTCAGGTGCATTATGCTCAGTGATATAAATAAGAGCTGCATAGTTATCTCCACTCTTTCTCTAGAGCACTGCCCTCTCTACCCTTAGCAAATACATAGTCTAAGTTTATATATACAGCAATACAGGTATCACATACAAAAACACATTCATATATTTCTGGATTCAAGACTGACAATAAGTATATTATAAACTGAAGGCGTAAAATTACAAGAGTTTTCTTATAGGCTCAAGCAACTATATGATATAGGGTACAGAGACACTTAGCAGAAGGAAGTGACTGTTACCATTGAAATTATTATTTGTACAGCACCGAACTGTCCCTGATTCATTGTAGACCTTTTAGGTCTAATGCTTTGGATACTCTGAAATTCTGTACAGAAGCCATATCAGAAGCACTGCCAGTGCTCATACCAGCACTGGAAATACTCTCAAAAGGGGCTCTGGAAAGGAGCATGTGGAAGAAGAGGGAATTTGGAAAATGAGAAGTGAAAGAGTTTCAAAGGCAGAAAGTGCTCACTTAAAAGAATGGAAGAGAATGCAAGAAGATATTACACTGATCATCTAATAGAGAAAGTTGATTTCTGGACAACATTCAGCCAACAGCAGACTGGCTCTAACCTACACAACACAATATTCCTGTGGACCATTCTAGACTAGGGGCATGCTTCCATCGTGACATTCAAGTTTCTGTACCAAAGGCTTTGACATACTTGGGATGAAAGCCACACTTGGAGTAATCACACCAAAGCCATTATTTCACATATTGTTCTGAGTAAATCTGAGCCACCAGACAGGGGAATGTAAATGCTACTCTAGAAGAGGTTTTCTGCACAGTACAGTCACTGACAAAATGAGCATAAGCAAACACTAATCTGTATCAGAAAAATAAATATTACACACATCTTGGGACTTCTGCTACTTTTCCCCTTAACAGAATGCAGAGAGGGCTTATATATGTATCACTGCTTGGATGGTACTGACTTGAGCAGGATGCAGAAGTTGTAACTCCTCATTCTTCAGGACAGTTGGAAACAGTTTGATCTCCTGAAAAAACAGTGGCTTAGGAAGACTTCACAGGTAGAATTATTATTATTATTATAAAGAATCCCTTTTACTCTTTTTTCAAAACAAACAGGCAACACGCCACCAAAAAAAAAAAAACAACCCAAAAAATAAAACAAAACAAAAAACCCCCAAAAAAACCCCCACCCATATGTCGTATCATAGGGATCAAATTATGAGAAGGAGTAACAGAAATTCTAATACTGTAAAGTGTTCCACTAATGCCTTGCAAAAATTTATCAAGGAACCTTCACCTACCCTTTCTTGTCCACAGGCAGTGAGAGATGAAAACATGCATGCCTACCATGAAATGCTTGCACATCAAGGTAAAAGACAGAATAATGTTCACCTGCATGCTGGGGGGATGAACTGTGGCTGGACAGCTTGTGTCCACCAAGTCCATTCTAGCATTCCCACTGGACAGGGGCAAAAAAATATAATGAAAGGCTCCTGGGTCAAGGTAAGGACAAGGTGAGAACATCACCAATTACTGTCACAGGAAAAACAGACTTGACTTGGAGAAATTAATTGAATTTATTAACAATTAAATCAGACTAGGGTAATGAGAAGTAAAACTAAATCTAAAAAACAACTTTTCCCACCTCTCATTTCTTCACGGGCTCAATTTCACTCCCAGTACTCTCTACCTCCTCCACTCCAGTAGCACTGGAGGACAGGAAATGGGGGTTGTGGACAGTTCACCACAAGCATCTTAGCTGCTCCCTTCTCCTCGGGGGGGAGGAAGTCTCCCAGTCTTCTCCTCCTTCAGGGTGGGGTCCCTCCCATCAGAGGCAGTCCTGCTTCGACTTCTGTGAGTTCTTCTCACAGGCTGCACTTCTTCTTTAACTTCTCCAGCGTGGGTCCCTTCCAAGGGGTCACAAGCCCTGCCAGCAAACCTGCTGTAGCATGGGCTTCCTGTGGGGTGACAAACTCCTTCAGACTTCCACCTGCTCTGGCCTGGGGTCCACTTTGGGCTGCAGGTGAATCTTGGCTCCACCATGGACCTCCAAGGGCTGCAGGGCACAGCCTGACTCCCCATGGTCTGCACCACAGCCTGCATCCCTGCTCTGGAGCCTGGAGCATGGCCTGCCCCTCCTTCTGGACTGACTTTGGTGTCTGAAGAGCTGTTTTTTCCTCACATATTCTCACTCCTCTCTCTCATCAGACTGCAGTTTCTGCTGTGCTACCCCACACTTTTCCATGTGCTATACCAAAGGCACCTCCACCACCCCAATGGGTTTGGCCCTGGCCAGCAGTGGCTCTGGTCTGGAGCCAGCTGCCATTGGCTTTGTTGGAGATGGGGGAAGCTTCTGGCAGCGTCTCACAGAAGCCACCCCAGTAGAACCCTTGCCTCACAAACCCAGTAGACACATTTAGCCACACCATGACTTTTCTATAGCTCAGAGAAAAGCAAGGCTGGTTTCACATATTTTCTTCTGAAACTTTGGCAGCTCTGCTTAGTTTAGGATTTTATTAAGCTGTAAAGTACTTCCTCTAATCAGAGTGAGGAATACTGTTGACAGTGGACTTAGTTGTATGAGGAAACATTTAAAAAGCCATCCTGACATTCAAAAGACACAAATGTTAGTACAAATTGAACTGCAGCACTCTGCGCTTCTGATTCATTTTGTGAGATACTCTGAGACGATTTGCCTGAGGAAATGAAGCAATAATGTCTGAAGGCTTGATTTTTCAGAGATTTTAAGACATACAGCTCCAGATGTTGTCATAGAAATCTACAGTACTCACTGATTCTGAAAATTGGGCTGTGGATGTATAAAGCCTTGTCTTGTGCTTGTCTGAAAGGTACATAGTAGAGGACAAAAAGTAAATACGGTGTTTGCAAAATAAACTGTTTCTTGCTTCCTCTTGGGGTGTAAAATTACAAATGGATGTTACAGCTGAAGTGAAAACCTGTGGAAGTAAATTTGTCTAAGCTTTCTTTTCATTTCCATCTGTTCACAGAACAGGCCTTCACTTATACTTCAGAGATAAGGAAAAATTCTTCAATTAGTGTAAGAATTCTAAACTTTATAAGAAGTTGCCCTGGAAATTTAAAACTTGACTGAGGCCATGCAGTTACTCTAACCACCCGAGATATCTAAGCTCCCTAGTCTGGGAGACCCTTGCCTTGCTTTGACATACTGCAGTCTTCTATGTCCTGCATTTTGTCCTGTATGCACCAAAGAACAAGAAGGTATAAATCTTTCATCATATACAGTGCAAACACACTCACAGACAAGGATATTCTTGCTATAAAAAATATGTCTACATATCTACCTTTGCTTTCAAAGTATCATTGGTAGGCATAACACATTCAATCTACATTTTCATCACAAAAACAAAGTTTGCTTCTAGCCACATGAAAAACCAAGTGATTTTCATTCCAAAAATAGATAAGGAATTTCCTTTAGCTGGATACTAAAAGTTTTTTTCTTTGCATCACTGTGAGTAATAATGCTTTGCAGACTTCTGACACCCTTTATGTCTTGGTAGGTCCATTCAAGACTGCTATAGTTAAATCTGTCAGCATTTCCATTTAAGTCTCTCTTTTCAAAAGTCTCAAGTCTGGTTAACAGGTTCTCATTATTACTGTCTTTTAAGCAAGCAGATCTTCATAAATCAGACCTGTTGTATCTTAATCTCCTTTTAAGTGTACTTGGCCAATACTAATTTGGGTAACTATCGTGGTTTGACACGGAAAAAGAATTTTTTCAGAAGGAAGAGGACATTCCAGTAAGGGGTCAGGTTTGGATACTGACATTCCGGGTGACCAATTGAAGGTGGACACGCCTCTGAGAACACAGAGGGGTTAAAAGCGGAATTCCCAGGAGAACTCGCTCTTCTTTGGTTCCGGTCATCGCATGGTACGGACCTCTCCCCCGCCAGCCCGGGCTGAGTGGGGGAGGGGAGCCATGTGGCCTGCAGAGGTAGGCCAGGGGGTGAAGGATCGGAACCGGCTGGGTCAGCTCCTGCGGACGGAAGGGTGGAGAACATCTGGGATGTCTTTGTTCCCCCTCCCCTAAGCCAGAGGGAAAAGAGATAGAGAGCCAGCAGGCACCTGGGAGTTCGCCTGCAGAGGAGAAGGAGAAGCGGGGGGAAGATGCCCAGCATGGGAGATGGGAGACGGAGTCCTGGGCCGAGATTTCAGCTGTCCGGGGAGTCTGGGAATTGTAACCCTTTCCTGCGAAATGAAGGCTTTATGAAATATTACTCCTCCTCAATTTGAAGGAAAGAGAGACAGCCTGGGACCTCAGATGCTAGGGAAAGAAGGTTGGGGGGAGATGATGGAGTGGCTTTTGGCTGGCCTCTTCTTGTTAGCCATAGACGGAACCAATCCTTCCTCAAAGAGAGACTGCATTTTAGGGGGATGCAATGGTGAGCCAAGAGACTCCTTCAGCAACTACCAGTTCAGGAATGAACAGAGGAAAGCTGAGGAGGGTGTGATGATGCCCTCCATCTTCAGAGAAGAAGAGAAGACGATCTCTGTTCTTGGATCCTCAGCCCCAGGGGAAAATGGGGGGGGACTGTAGTCCCAAAATGAGACACTGAACTGTTGTTCCTGTTGGTCCTTGGCAAAGCATCCTTAAAGGGGCCCTATAAGCAGTCTCTGTCCCTGCACAGTGCTGAGAGCACTGTGACATGGAGAGTGTCACACTGGCCGGTGTGTCTGGGCAGTGCCACGTGTGACATGGAAACACAAGAGGTGGCAGCTGTGTTTCCTGGGGGTCTATGGTGCGAGGGAGACTCCTCTCTCCCCTGATGGACTCAGTATTGATTATGTGGAAGGGTAAAGAATTGATTAAGGGTCCAAATGTGTCTCACTGTGATTTGTTGGAGTTGGGTAGTGGGAGGAGGAATGTTTTGAAATGTTTTAATTTTAAATTTTATGTGGGTTTTTTTCTTCCTTTTTTCTTTTATAGTAGTAGTAGTAGTGTAATAAAGTTTTTCCCTAGTTACTAAGTTTGGCCTGCTTTGCTCTGTTCTCGATCGCATTTCACAGCATTCAGTTGAGAGATTGCATTTTCATGGGGGCGCTGGCATTGTGCCAGTGTCAAACCATGACAGTAACTTGGCCAATACTAATTTTAGTACATCATCATTTTCTGCTCTGCCTCAGTCAACTGCACGGTGTCTCTGTATACTTACCAGAACCAGAACAGACTAGCCCAATGAGGGCTGTATTTTGATCCTTTTCTGACAGAAAAACTTGCATTTTGCAAGTTTGCTACCTTTTCTGACAGCAGCCTCCAGTATAAGCAAGAGAAATACCACAATGACCAGCTACAGAATGACAAACTTTTAAGCAGCTTTGCACATTCAGTCACAATTGACCTGCCTTGTTACCTGGATGATAAAATTCCATTGTGGATTTTTACACTTCCAAAGGGTGGTTTCCTTGGCACATGCTTCTAACAAAAGGAAATGTGTACTCCTTTAATCCATATTCATTTTTTTTAACATCCTTGTATATGTAAAAATCCAGAAGTCAAACTAACGACACTCGCCTCCCTCACTTAATTGGATTTTTCATCAAACTCTAAAAAACCTATTTTTTCAAATCCTTTGCAGATAAAGTAGTTCCACTTATAGCTGCACTTACTTCCAAACTCTGGAGAATAGAATAGAATAGAATAGAATAGAATAGAATAGAATAGAATAGAATAGAATAGAATAGAATAGAATAGAATAGAATAGAATAGAATAGAATAGAATAGAATAGAATAGAAGGTTCTTCACTTGGAAAGAACTGCAACAATCATCTAGTCCTGACTATTTAAGGGCTGACCAAGTTGAAGCATGTTGCTAAGGATATTGTTGAAATGCCCCTTAAGCAGTGACAGGCTGGGGGCATGGACCAGATTTCTAGGATGACTGTCCCAGTGTTTGACAACCCCTCTCAGGAAAGAGATGCTTGCAAATATCCAGTCAAAATCTCCCATGGAAGGCTAAAAATCTGGGTGTGGCAAGTCTTTCAAAACTTAGAGTGTGGCATATCTAAAGACGGCTCAGGATAGGAAGAGAGTGAATACCTCTGAGAGCTTATATAGTTCAAATGCAAAATTCTCTGTAAAATGAACATTTGTCTGCATACATACTGCATGGCACAGATAAAAAGCTGCTGAAAATACTAGAAGATAAAACAATGTTTAAAAATTGCCATTTAGGATTTCTAAATCCTAATATATTTTTTTTTTCTAAGTAGCTTAGATTCAAAACCAGAAATAAAGAAAACTTGGAAGAGGAAGATTTAAAAAAAGGTGTGATGTTTTCAGAATCAACAAAAATAAGATTCCATGTACAATACTTTCATTGGCAGGCAATTACTGTCAGATATCATCAGTACTTAAAAGAAAATTATGCTTTAAGAGAAAATGTCTCCTTAATTTCCTGCTTTTTGCTTAATGATGAGTCTCCTCTTCCCTTTAGTTTCTTCTAATTACTACATCTGCAGTAGGACACAGTAAATTATTTTATTTCATTTGCTCTTATGACATTTGAGGTCAAATCCAACAAAACCTCAGGCTCTGTCCTAGAATGAAATTAAAATTTAAATGCTTTGGAGAAATTGTGCCTCAAAGGCAGTTCTTTTTTTAGTATTGCTATTGACTGAATTATTTTGTTCTTAAATTAAACTATATGTATCCAAACTGAAACAGAAAAAGAAAATTGTCCTCCTCTTATTCAATCCATTCCTGGTAAATTCAAACACTACAAATAACACTCAGATTTCTGTTTGTTGACGTGTTAGAGAAAATCAAAACTAAACTTCATTGAACTAAACAGCACAAACAATAAAATATTCCAGCTTGAAATGTACCAATAGCTTTTCTTCTCTATTTAAAGATCATAAAACTAATTTTTAGTCTTGTGAAAACTACTAGAATTTGTAAGTATATCTATTTCCAAGTGTCTAATAAGTGTAAGTATTAAAAGAAAAATTATTAATACAGTTTAATTGCCCACTGAACATACAGAAGTGTTAGTGTATTTTTAAAATTTACAGTCTGTGTTCTGCAATATATTTCAGCTCCTACAGTATCGCTCTTTGGTTTAATGTGTGCTGCATGAATGTAAAAAGGATGGCACATAGGATATCAACTACCTACTTGGAGAATGATTAATTTAAGATAAATAGATGCCTGGCTTCAGCTACACTGATTGTATTTCCTATTCCAAGCTGCAGAATCAGTGTTTCCACTCAGATGTTGTAAAACATATGCAGGAATCATTCTTTTCCACTCACAGACCACACTGCATCACAGATTTAATCTTGCTCTTCTGCACTCTATGGCTGAATTTAATTTTACTCCTGACATCAGCCTAATAGACAAAAAATGTTTCCTATTTATTTTAATATATAAACTAAACTCATGTTATTCTGGTTTCATACCACTTCAATTTCTTGGTTTGATGGAAAATAACAAAAAGCTTAACTCTGCCTACAAGTACATAATAGAATCACTTGAAAGAAATACAAAAAGGAAAAAATCACAACATACCTAACTGGAAAAGTATTTCATTTCATAATGATCATGGAATTTACCAGACATGAAAAACACAAAGACAGAGAAAAAATATCTCACTTTTTTTTTCAGTGCTGCAAAACAAGACTATTTGTTTGTTCCATTGTAAAATACATTTTTTTAAAGACTCCTAGAAAAATTAATGCTTCTGTCTCATGAGATTGCACATCCCTAAAACTGCTACCCTCTGGGTTTCAAGCAAACAGCATCTCCCACTCCACTCAGTAGTGTCTGCATCTGTTTTCCTCTTTCTCTAGGCACTATCCTACTCACAATAAACAATTACCTTCCTCAGCAAGCCAGGGTGGAACACAACCTTTCTCAGGCACCACCCATTGCCTGTCTGGAGGAATTAGATTGGATGGAGTGTAGTGACCTACAGTGGGCATAAAGGAATTGGAGATTAGGAAGGGGGAGATTAGGTGTCTGGTTTAGACTGAATTTAGGGGAGAGGACAGGAGTTCAATTTGATTGCTAATGACCCTCAACATGTCTTTGAGTAGATTCTTCCAAAGCACTGTTTAGTAACTCTGTTCTCAAGCATGTAACTGGAGACAGATTTTCTACAACTAGACATGAGCCACAGAATTAAAAGAAAAATCATACTGACCTTAAATTGGAGCAGCTTTTCAGCAATAAGTCAGATAAGCATCCCTTGAGTTGGATGAAAAGAAAAAAAAGAAAAAAAGATCTATGTGCATTTTACTATTAAATTTCTTTTGTATTATGCATATGGATTCTAATAAATAACTTTAACATTTTTATTTCCTCTATGTAAATATTTAAAGCAGATGTAAATTATTCAAGAGAACAGCTTGGAAATTTTTCTACCCCATCATAGAAAAGATAGCAATAAATATGTGACTATTAGGAACTACCTAAGAGATGAGAGATTATTTTACTCCTTATTCCCATTTATTTTCTTCCCAACAGTATTCTAGCCAGGGGACTGATTAGTGATGCACAATGATCTAAAGTTCTAAGCGTTTGTCCACAAGAACAAACCTGCAATTACTATACCAGTTTATGTAGGCCACCAGCACCTAGCAGATGATAAACTTAACTGAAACTGCTTCTTTCTAAATATGCAAGACATATTTAATACACACAACAGTTTTTAATTATGAGCATGACTTTATTGCTTCTAGTGTATTTTTGTAAACAGTGGAATCTTGCGTCTAGAAAACACCAAAAGGTTGTTGTATCTGCTGTAAATCTGACAGTAAATGGTGTGAGGAGCAGCTCTTACCTTTATTCTGCAAAATTCTCTGCCTGAATCACTTGAAAAGATACCTGACATGTTACTCTGTCTTAAAAGGTTGGATATTCTTCTGCTATATCACACCTTCCAAAGAATCCATAAAAGGACATTGTACAGTTCCCCGCTTGTGTCCCTGGGCAGAAGCAGGTTCCTTTCCCAACTCCAGAGTAATCTAAACCCTTTAGACAATCTCCCTACTGCTCTTGTCCTGCCTGGTACTGGCTAAGAGCTGCAGACTGTGTACAGGGATGCACATTCAGAGGAGGTTTTTTCACAGTGCTGTGGCTTAACTCCAGCCAGCAGCTCAGCCCCACACAGCCGCTCGCTCCTTCCCCCGTGTCAGGACAGGGGAGAGACTTGTGAGGGTAACAGGGAAAAAAACTCTTTGCTTGAAATAAAATCAGGTTACTAGGGAAAGCAAAAGCCATACACACAAGCAAAGCAAAATGAGGAATTAATTCACTCTTCCCATGGGCAGGCAGGTGCTCAGCCATCTCCAGGAAAACAAGGCTCCATCACATGTCATGGTGACTTGGGAAGATAAATGCTGTAACTCCAAATGTTGTCCTCTTTTTTTTTCCTCCCCAAGCTATATATGCTGACCACATGGTATGGGATATCCCTTTGGTCAGCTGGGGTCAGCTGTCCTGGCTTTGTCTGCTCCCAGCTCCCCGTGAACCCCCAGCCCACTCACTGGTGGGGTGGGGTGAGACAGACAAGGCCTTGGCTCTGAGCAATAACTACAACAGCTGAATGATCAACTGCTCTCGGCACAAGCCCAAAATGCCTCCCCATATTAGCCACTGTGAAGAAAACAAACTACCCCAGGCAAAGCAGCACAGTCAGAATGTTTTGGATATACAGATTAGCTGCATGAAAATGCAAAACTGCCCACTACGATGGCACAGCAGCAGCACCCCATATTCTTTCATATACTACACAGGTGCCAGTGCACCAGATTAAAGGACAGGTAATGTAGATTATACCAGTAGAGTGCAAGCCACACTCTCCAAACTTAAGAGACAGTCATAATATTCTTGAAAAACAGCTGTGACATCCACAGAGCTACAAGGTTATAAAAGTGGAAGAAGCAAGATGAGATTCTGGGCATGTATTTTCTATCTAACCATAAGTTCATTTCTAAGAACCCAATGACTACCAAATATTACATGTTTAGGTATCTAGACCATTTGTCACAAAGAGCTTCCCATATTCATACCATTAAACATTCTGTATATTCAGCAATTATGCCTTTAAGTGATGAGTGAGCTCCTGTTTCAAGTCTTGATGGAAAGGGAAAAGATATAAAACATCACAACCACATCTGAATCACTCAGACTTCATCAATATTAAGGCAGATGCACTGCTGGTTAGGCTATAGAAAAATGATGAACTGAGGAATAGTATTACAAACAAAAGACAAATTATTTTTATGATATAGCAAATGAAAGGCTGCCCTAAAACCATATGCAAGTTAAAACAAAAATTGTAAAATTAAACATTCAGATAACTACTGACACTCATATATTAAAGTATGGCCTGCATGAGATTTCCTTCACAGTGTACATTTTTAAAGTAATTATTCAGAAATATATGTGCTTTAATTTAATTTCCTTAGGCAATATGGAGGAAAAAAATATTAAAAAATAAAAATATAAAACCCACAATAGAATATAGCCATAGAAATATCTCCTGCTGCAGCTCCATTTCACCTAACTTCATAAAATGGGATCTAATACACCAAATTGTCCTCCAAAGCTTAAACCTGAAAGGAGGTTGAAGATAATTAAACAAGTTTTAAAACCTCTTTTGTGGCATCAAGAAAGCATCAAATACAATTTTCTGCAGTTTAGTGATACACTTTGACATTGTATGTCCATATACATGGGAGATTTTTAAGTCTTTTACTGTACAAGCTTGAAAGTGGAATTGAATTTAAGTTATAACACTAGTATGCAATTTTATAACTTGGTTAATTTTAAACTATATGCAAACAAAATGTTTCAGACTTTTTTTTAAAATATATTTGCATATATCTGATTTAAAAGTGGGAGATAATTAGTCCTTAAAAATAAATCATAGAAAATGCTGTGAGTAGAAATGAGGGTTTTATCAAAACTAATGATTTTGTGCATTGACTATGTGCTTCTAAGTAATAATTTAACTTTTATTTGTGCCAGTAAAGCTATTGATTCAGGTAATGTTTTCAGGCAAATCTTATTTTCAAAAACTACAGTAAGATAGTATCCTGAAAACTGTGCATAGAGAGTAGGTGACAACCACCTGTTACAGAAACACCCTTCCCTGAAGCAGAAAGTCGAATCCTATTGCAGTGGAAGTGGATGGAGCTGCTCCACTGGTGAGCAGAAGTAAGGAAGCAGGAAGGTGCAGAGCCCACGTGGTGCACAAGGCACTCTTGCTGGTTTTGTCCATATGATGATTTCTATGCATAATACTTCATTAATCCTTGCACCCTTCCTTCTGCTGTGTGAGGCAGCAGAACCCAGTACCTGCCAGACTGCAGAAAGCAAGAAGACTGTCTCAGAGACACACAGAACCCAAGCCTGAGTATTGTGCATTTAATCTGCTCTGTGATTCGTCATTTTCCAGTTTTTCACCATCATGAGCAACACAGAGGTTTCTAAACAGCTCACCTCTCAGGCAAGCCTGAAGCATATGCCTGCACTGAATTTCAAGCTTAGTCTGTTTTTACCCATTACTGTTTCCATGAAAAGCATTCTTGCCATAGAAGCTGACTTCAGCAGCCTGCTGCTATTGATAACCTTTATTGTTTAGGACACAAAGAAGAAATAATTACTTCCAGATTTTCAAAGCTCTAATTAGAGATGACCTAGAAATGCAATACTTTAAAAATGAGATGTTTCTGGGTATCTGCTTTTCATTACAAACCACTGAGTCCCATTTAGTGCTCATTTACAAATGTGCTACATAAATGATTAATTGATATTGTCTGCATATAAATAACTATTGAACTTTTGTTTTCAAAGTCAAGTTTTCCCCACTCCCCAAATCACATATATCCCAAATATATGATCCTAATATACAACTGGTCTCCTGGATCACAGCAGCCAACAAGTTCT
This sequence comes from Taeniopygia guttata, assembly GCF_048771995.1. Lineage (NCBI taxonomy): Eukaryota > Metazoa > Chordata > Aves > Passeriformes > Estrildidae > Taeniopygia > Taeniopygia guttata. The sequence continues at coordinate 22,130,803 of NC_133026.1, read as the reverse complement.
CTTGATAAATCTGATTTCAGTTTTTGATTGCAAAAAAACCCCAAACCTTGAAAGCTATTTGCATTGAAAACTATTTATACCTCATTCTGTTTCAAGTAGAAACTCACTGGAGGACATCCATAGCAGGGACAGTCCAGGGCAGTCCTCAGAGGCAACCATGGGATAAAGCCATAAACTGTAGCCCCTGATCACACTGCAGCTCTCCTCCTGTGAAGCCTTAGGAAAAGGCTTTTGAAGAGCAGATCACATATCCTGATTCTTTGCTTAAAAGAGTCTCTGCACAGACCAGAATACCTCACACCCTCTATGGTGTGTCAGTATAATCATGCTATATCCACATAAACTGAACAGAGTTTATGTTTGATTATAGTTATATGTGAAATTCATTAAAACTGTGGCTTGCTGCCTGAGTCCACACCATGGGTTCATATAATCTCTGCCTATGTGTGCAGCAACAGATACGTCTCAATTCCAGTAAGTGACATTTAGACACCTGCTGAACATGGGAAGAGTGCCTGAGCCTCAAAGCCCCATTGCTGCTGTGAATAAAAGGCCACTTGCCATCTCAGAAATTAGCTGCTTTTGAAGACGGCACGTCCAGATGCAATGACATCTGTAGCTGTTGAGCCCACACCAAAGGCAGCAATGGAACCACGGGCAAGTATTTTTTTACTGTGGTATTTGATCCAGTTTTCCAAGCTATCACAGATGAAAGAAATGTGTACATTTAGGAAAAAAAAGAAAATCTAAAATCTCAGATGATTACTAAAAGACAGATTTTGTGAAGTTAGAACAAAAATCCTAACCCCTATCCGAAGTATTAGGTATCTAAACCAGAATTCGATACATTTTAAACCTTTCAATCCAAAGACAGTCCAAAATCTCCTGATCAATCTTAAGCCTGGAGATAGCAAAAATGTGTTTGAACTTCAAGATTATCTAAAAGCATTGCCAAGCGTTCTGAACATGCCCAGGACTCCCTGTTAACCAGCACTGGCCCTTTGGCTGAGCTCCCCATGTTTGCCAAACCAGGCACCATTTCTTGAAATTGTCTGGAAGTGCAGGCTTGGTGGGAGCATGATAAACACACAGAAACACAGACTCATAGAATCAGATCAGCCTGGGTCAGAAGGAACATTAAAGATCATCTAGTTCCAATGCCTCTGTCATGGACAGGGTCACCTTTCAGAAGACCAGGTTGCTCAGAGTTCCATCCAGCCTGCCCTTGGAACATGACTATGCTTTGGAATTCAGAAACACAGGGAGAGAAGGAAAGCTTTTATGGACTTCAGTGGTTAAAAAACTTGTTTTGTGTCCTTCTAACCGACCAAATCCCAAACCTAATCTACAGCTTCCCACAAGTGCCCTAAGCATCACATCAATGTTTATACTTGAGGATTTTTTCACCTTTTTTTTTTCAAAATCTTAGGAACACTGTGAAAATGGGAAAGCTAGATGATGATTGCTGAATTTCTTCATCTCTAGAAGCACACATGTACCTAATTCACAGAGGCACTGCAGGGATGCATGACTTAAAGCATCATGAACAGGCAAGAGCAGTAAAAATGACAAGTACTATTACTTCTACTAGTAGCAATAATAATAATACTTGACACTAGTACAGTGCCTTTCATCTGAGAATCTCAAAGCACTTTACAAAAATCAATTATAAAGATGCTGTGAGGTGGGTAAGTATATCTAAGTTTTATAGATGATGAAACACAGACTCATATTGGTTAATTGAATTGCTAAAGTTATCCAGGAGGCAGGCATAGAACCACAATAGATAGTGCACATAAGACCTCCTCTGTCATCTCTAACTACCAGAAATTCTTCTTTTCAATGTGTCACCTATTTGCTCTCACTTATCATTTTTGTGAGCTGTCTTCAACAAGTAGTTTTCATTACCTTTCCTATCATTATAAATGACAGAATTAAGGATATAAGGCTAGAAAATATACCCCTGTCCTTTCATTTCTAGGATAGGTGTCATGTAGCATTATATGAACAATCCATTTACATGTAATAATGCCCATTAATACTTTCTCCCCATTTTTTCCTGTTTTGGTGAAGAAATAAAGTATAGCCTATCACAACAACAAAAAAAAATCTGGTAGATTTTATAAAACCATTCACTTATTCTCACGCAAACACTACATAATCTAACTACTTTCTCTTTTGCCCACTGATTAAGAGGGAGTAGTTTTTTTTTTGTTTGTTTGTTTTTTTTAAATAACATAAAATGATTCCTATATGGTCAGGAACACTCATATGCCAACCCCTCTATATGTTCTCACCCAGCAAGCTGCTCAAAAACACTCCCTGTTAAATGCACCTGTACAAGTGAATCCTGCCTGCAGCTGCAACTTCTGAGGTTAAGGACAGCCACAGGCTGAGGGACCTGTGCTGAAAGGTCCCAGCCTGGAACTGCACCTCACCTTGTAAACTCAAAACACTTGGTTTAATATTGACTGCTCACAGTTTAGTTATTTCAAATAATAAATGACAGTATCAGTGGCCTACCATTTTTAGATTATCCTGAGCTTAATACAGGTGACTAACACCCAAGTTCTGCCAGAATTTTCTCCTTCATTAAGGTTGATGTATTATTATTTTTTTCAGAAGTCAAGTACCAGCTAGACATTCAGCCGCTCAAGACGTTTCACTGACTGGAAAAGGAAGAAATCTCATTAAAATTTTCAGAGCCAAGATGTGTCAAGTGAAGTACAGATATGCTACCACTGGACCCAGGCAAAAATTACTGACGCTGTTCTCATGATATTAATATGATAAATTTTTAGCCTTGTTAATATTAATTTTAAATGAATGTATAGAAATGTAATATACATTTTTAATTTAAACATTAATTTCCACCCACACATTCCTTCCCTCTCCAGTAACAGTATCATATTTTATCAGGAGTATACTAGACCACATCTTCTGTAGCTTTAGTGAAAATGTACGTTATTCTGTTTTTATATTTTGTAAAGTCATCAGCAGTATTTAGGTATTGTGGAAACTGGATTTAGATATATATTTAGATATATATAATTTAGATATATTAGAAACTGGATCATGTTAAGTGCCTACATGTACACTGTCCCTTTATCTTCTGCAAGCAGTTCATGAACAGGAAGCAAACAGCTGCCTCCATTTGCTTCTTACATCCCTTCAAGATTAATGGAAGAGCTTCCCAGCTCTTCCATTCCTTTCCTCACCTTCTGCTCTTGGCCCTTCTCTGTCAGTCACTGGCTGTAGGTCTCCACTCTGCACTGACCCAGCACACAGCAAGAACTAAGAGCAAAGGACATTGGAGCCTCCCAGGAGCAGCCAGGGAAACATACAGACACAATTCCTTCATACAGCATTCATTGGAACCTTCCCATTCTTCTGACTTTCCCTTTTCCATGCTTGCTGAATGTATTTTTACTGTATTACTGCATAAATACAGAGGTAAAGGAAGGTGGCCAAACATCCACAAGATTTCTCGTATTCTGTGTAAAACTTCATGTCCTACTCCTATCCTCAGGCTGTAGTATGAGAAGCTAAAATCAAAATTAGGTTCAAAGCTCTTTCTGCCATAGAACATTCAGCAACTTTAATTCAAGCTGACTTAGCATAGGAAGTGTGCATGTGAAAAAGACATTGTTCTCTCTTCATGAGAAAACACAGCAACCCTATTTCAACGATCAGCCAAAACAAGCTGGCCTAAATTTTGAGCTAAAACTGCCATAATTTCCCTCTTTTGAAAGAAAAAAAAGGAAAAACAAAAAAGTAGTTACAAAAATTTCTTAATTAAAGATAGAGATAAATAGTTATTGGTCCCAAAAACTCTCAATAAATTAATTAGCCAACCTCTGCAGTGTCTTAAGCTTGTTCAGTTTTCAAAAATGACAAAATATTAGCAGAGACACAGCAGTCTTTAAAAGCCCTGCTATGGAAATTGTTTGGTGTGCTAACAATGCCAACTGCCAAAACACACACTCTTTAATAGCCCAACCATCCTGAGTAAAAACTCACATCACTTACAATATCTTGCATAATCCCAAATTATGTAATGTTTTAAATCCAGTACCTTCCAATAACTTCACATTTGCATCCATGTAAATCTTTGAAATCAACTTGTATTAAATTTTATACATTTCTAAATTTAAAAAGACATAGTTCTGCTGCTGATTCTGAACATTGGATTAAAGCTTCTAACCTTTCGGTAGGAGAAATCTAATTATACATCAGATCACATTCAAAACACAAGCCCCATTTAGCTTCCTTTAAAGGCACTTCAGCCTTAATATCTCAGCCCAAAAGATCATTTAAAATTAACTCAGCTATACAACCACTTATGTTGTATAGATACACTGATAGAAACTCAGTAATCCCCAATTACCACTTTCTAACACAGATAATATAATGACCCAAAAGTAATCTGACTGAATTTCTGTTTCAGAACATAATTATAGGATTGCAAATGTATTTTTTCACCATGAAAATAGAAAATGCTGTGATAAATTTTATATTGTATTCTTTATGGAGAAACTTGAAGCATTCCTCATTTGCCATTGTTTTTTGTTAATATGCTATGCCTATATTTATTTAATAACATGGGGTTTTATACAACTAGAAAAAAAATCAAGACTTTTATGTGTCAATCATAAACCAAAATAACACCAAGAAATCTTCTCAGCTTCAACATATGAAGGATCAAGCCGTGAACTGACATTATCCATCACTCTGTGTATATAACACAAAATTAATTTGATATGTTAAGTTTTTACTTGCGATTGTATTTACTCTTAAATTCCCTTGGGAACTTAAAACGTTCACAGAATGAGTAAGATGTGCCACTGCATATGGCAGAGTAATTGCATGGAAACCAGGTTTCTCTATAAACATTTTTTTCAAGAGATTTTGCTGAAAATCATGAAAAGCAAACTCAGTAAAACTCCTTGAAAGAGCTCAGAGAAGCACAGATCCATTCCTGTACAGGTTAGGGGGTACGTAATGTACCTTTCTGACCCTTTGCTGTGTAAAATGCCAGCAAGGGTGCAGGGATGAAGCAGCAAACTGCTGCTGCATCTTGTCCCCAGCCTGCCATCAGCACTTGAGCACCTGTGACACTTTGCCAATATTAACAAATGGCTCAGACATAAATTATTGCACATGCCTGCCTAAAAACCACACTTCCTAGGGACATACCTGCCATGAAAAGGTGTGGTCCTGCAACTAGAAAAGATATTGATTCATTCCCTTCTTTAGTCAAAACCATTCTCAGCACCAAACCTGAAGAGGAAAACTCTTCTTTTTGCCCTGACAAAAGCTGCATTTTTTCAACTTGTAGTTTGTGATAAACATACTCACAGTGATAAAAAAGCAACAATTTCTAGTTTACACACACTAATAAAAACACTGGAATTACAGTCATGCAGGGGAGACAGTTCACCCATCTGCATACTAAAACCAGCCCTACTTCCATCACATTGCCTGTAACCTATACATACACACAAAGTACACATAAATTAACTAAAATCCTATGTAATCTGTATCTGTGTTTCAGTTGCTTTAGGGGTGGGATTAAACCGGTGCCAGAGGGCTAAATATCACAGTGAAAGAGCGGACTTGATTTCCAGCTGCAGTTGTGGACTAATTCATTAACCAGCTACAGGGAGAGCAAAAATATCCTCATTCAAAATTGCCAAAATTCTGCTTTCAGAAGCTTTTACTTCTTTGTGTCAATTATTTTAGATCTGCTATCATGTTGCAGACCTTTGGCCATAGATGAATACCTTTCCTCCAGCTTGCTAGCATTATGAAAACTAAACCAATGGGGGAAAAAAAAATGTTTCTTCATATTTTGCTTCCCTTTTTTTCACCTTCCCAAGGCAGTTCTTCATATCACCCCTGGCCTGCTGAACCACGATGAACTCCAAGTGCATCTCTGGCAGGATGAGCAACCCAGCCCTTCACCATTCCATTCTTATTATTCTCATGCTGGTTTCCTCCTGAACTTTTGGACAGAGCACTGCCTTGTTGGTACCACAATGTGTAACTCTACTAGAAGATGTTCCAAGAGATGGGCCAGCAGAAAGTCATCGTATAAATCTACTCCAGTTGGAGAAACTGAAGCAGTCTCACCAGCCCTCTGGCATACCCACAGATGTCATTTTCCTGGACTTAGAATCACAATGGAAATATTTACCACCTTCAGGTAGTAGACCAAGGCAATGAGATCTCTCACTGGCTGAATGGTGCCATCAATAACATGACAGCAATAAGACCTCCCAAAGGTGAATCCCATTTGTCCAGCAAAGCATCGAGCTCAAAAGCTTCCCAGCACCCAGTGACCTGCAGTCACACAGATTCCACAGCATTCCTCCTGTGCACTCACCTGCAGGACTGAATCAGCACAGTGACTCTCTAGTGCTGTGAAGAAACACATCCTGTGTGGAAATAAATGCCAGCCCTCCTGTTTTATCAGAGAACAGGATCCCCGTGAAGCCATTAAAGGGCAGGATTCTTCCTCAAGCAGCCTTACAGATAATGGCTGTTGGCAAGTTGCTGGTACATATTATCTTAGAGGAAATTAACAGCATTGCAACACTGTAATTAAAGGAAAACAAACAAACAGCAATCCCTAACAGGGCAGCTAAACCTACAAATCCAGAAAATCCATTTTATGTTAATAAAGGATAATGCATTAGACTTCAAATGAGACCTGAAAATGACACTTGTCCTTCATAAGAAACTAATCACTTCATTAGGCCAACAGCTGAGCTTAACTGGTTAACTAGCCTAGTCACTCACTCAGGCACAAAAATTGTAACAGCAGAGAACTGGATATTAGTTTAATATTAAGGTATTAAGATAATACTAGATTAGGATTATTATTAGCTAATGTTGAGATAAAAGTCTGATCACTAATTCACATGTCAAGAATACACTGCTTTACATTTGTAATCCAGCAAAAATTGCAACTGATTTCTGAGGAGCTTTTTTTCTTCTGGAAAGATAAAAAGTGGGTTTTTTTGTATGTATTTTACTAAGATCTGGTTTATTTCAACCAGAAATCTGGATCCTAAAATTAAGTGGCCCCAATGTTACTATGATGAGCCTCTAAAATATCTAGTATAACACCATCCCACAGTGGATAACTCATAATTGTCCTTCTTAATGAACACCTACCTGCTATGAGGATAAGGAATGTGGCAGCAAGTTCTGAGTCAAACTGTGTGTGTTATCTCAGGGAAGTCTGCAAATTAAAGATGTGCTCCCTAAAGAGAAAGATGTTAACTGCTTGAATACCTTTGCTATAGCAATATGATTTGTAATTAACCAGAATTGTTTGTGTTTCAGTAATACAGAAAAGACAGTCACTTTATAGAGTCCAGCAAAAATACATACGGTTTTATATTTGGAGCACAGTTGCATTTTCCTTCTAACTGAAATTCTGTGACTGAATTACAATGATGCTTCCACCCTGGAGGTCCTAGAAACTAGTATTCACTAACTTTAGCCACATTACTTACTAAACAAAATCTAAATAAAATCTGAGGACCAAATCCTTCTGGCATAAAACAGCCTTAGAAAATTAGATTTACAGAAGCTAAAATTCTACCTTGAACAGCCGCTGTGCATGTCTACTTCCTGAGAATTTTAAGAATTCTTGAAGAAAATACAGAAGGTACTTGAAGAAGCTCATTAGGATTCACCAATAGTCTCTCATCTACTCTTTGTCTTTGAAGCTTGCTGTCTGAATGGTAAAGCTGAACTTTCTCTCCTCCAGTCAGCATATGCATATCACATTTATTTGGAATCCTCCTGTCAGGAGCACGACACAGATTTGTAATGGGATTTGTGAGGAAATCCACCTACTTCATCTGATCCAACCACCTGACTGCTGTCAGGAGATCCATCCACTACCCTTCAATCTTCAGAAGTCCCAACACCAGTACTGTCCTATTTTTGGCAGAGCTTGATGGAGCTGGAGCCCAGGCTGCACTTATTCTGGTAACTGGACAGGGTCCAGACATAGGCTCAAGCACTAGTGGTGCCATCAATTTTGTTTTTTTTCACAATGCTTCCCAACACTATTTCGACTTATGACACCCACCAATCTCTCAGTGCAGTTACAGTTTTGGGAACAACAATGTCTGAGAGGTTTGCCCTGCAGGTGGTTTGCACTTCCATACATGGGTAGGATTTCAAAGCTAGTTAAAAAAAGGAGGATTTTACCTGTCACTGAGCAGCTCATCAGGGCTGTTAAACTCTCTTGGAATTGAAACTGCAGCGATGTTAATGTTTCTGCCCTGTCCTTGTTCCCAAACTCTCTCCAAGATATGTTTGGGGCAATGCTACTTGTTGAACAGAACAAACATACTGGAAACAACACTAACAATTTCATTGTTTAGCTGATTAAGCTCCAATGCCTGGCACAGTCCCTGGTGTTGTTTACTAATGCACACACACTACCTTTGAGGATCTGAGCCTCATAGCTTTCTGTAGAAAACTCATTTACTTTCCAATTAACCTCCCCATTCACATTTACTGTCCCCCTTCCGCTTCTCTCACCAGACACTTCTGAAAACCGAGTTCTCTCCACGCCTGCCAGCTGTAATTCCTACAAGTATTTGTTCACTGTCCTTCAGAGCAGAGGCAAGGATTCACATTTTTGTTGTTTGTTCTCCTCACTGTGAAGCAGTGTACAATTGCAGTACTAAATCACTGTATTTGAGGGCTCGTTCTTAATATGCAGATCTTATCAAAATATATTAGTATCATCAAGTAGAAAATAGACACCTTTATGCTTCTTTAGATACCACATATCCTTTTTAACTCTGTGAGAGACTTGAACCTTATAATTTATCCTATAGTATGCTGTAATCAGAAGCATCAATCTTTTTAAGGATGTCTAATGCCTAATGCCTGCAGTCACCATCCTTATTAGCCAGAGGTTAGAAGAATAAACACAGAGAAGTACCTTACAATAATAAAAAGGAACAATTTCTTTTGAATCATATAACTTGAGCAGTAGGAAGAGACTCAGAAGTCTTTGAGTATTTAAAACACTTCAGCATAAGGTGCTACAATTACTTAATCAGTTATTACTCTTAAAAGATCATCAGGAAGCTCATTAGGATTTCTATAATGGCTCCCAGGCAAGCAGAAGGTCAAGATCTGAACTTTCCTTGAGCAGACATAGGAAGAAAGGCTGTCAGTGATTCACCAATTCATGGTGATCTCACATGCTGATAATTTTGCTATGTTTGGGGACATGGTTTGGGGTAGCTTGGAATTACTGAGTTTAGGATTTTTTTCCTTTTTTTTTTTTATTGAAGGTTAGTTATTTTACTGCCTGGTACAATAATAAATCACAGCAGTTAAAATAGTTTTTTTAAATTAAACATTTCAAGCTTTTTAAATCATAATTTTGTTCTTTAAACAGTGCTAGTCAGAACAGTAGGGAAAAATATTACAACAAGACATATTTTAAGAAATGTTTGGGATAAGGAACTGTATTTCTGTGGAGGAAAACTGAAGTTTTCCTTATTATTGAGGTTCACAGATGAACTCCAGATTTAAAAAGAAAGGCCTTGAAAACTGTTTTCTACTGGAATATTTCTAAGTGTACATAATCTGTAATCCTCATTTGCTGTAGTTTAAAGAGCAAGTCTTCAAGAATACATGGTGGAAACAAAGCATTTTTGGTGTAGATTTTAAGCACATTTTTCTGCCTTTGGTTTTTATTGACTGTGAAGATTATGCAAGCTCTGTTAAGTCATTCTGTAAACTTATTTAAATCTCTTTCAAGGAAAGGAATTTTTTAACTTCTTCCAATTTGCTGTTTATAATGGTCTTTACCGATGAAAGCTGTCATATATGCAAATCAATATAAATATTTAAAGGCTGATTCCACAACCCACAGATATCACATTCAATCACCTGCAACTTCAGTGATTCTGTAAGGTGAAGAAATAACAATATAAAGAGCAGATAGCTGTCAAAAGAGAAAAAAGAACCCAATGAATTTATTTTCTCTACTATCCTTTCCCCATTAAAAGCAATAACATGGCATATGGATACAACCCTCTATTTCAAGTCATCATATCTTCTTTATATAATAAAAAGCCCAGTGCAGATTTATTAATGTAGCCAAAATGAAAGGCGTACCTTTATCCACCAAGTGTTATCATTTGCAAATAAGACATGTCCTCTAGGGAATAAATTTGAAGGCAGTTTTTTGTTTATTTTTTCAGGAAGGGTTTACTTTTGAGATAAATATCCACAATATTGGATCTGTATTTTTTAAGTTTAACTTATAAAATATGCTTATTATAATGCTAAGCAATAAAATGTGTCTGTTATGAAGTATATATACACAATAAGAATCTCTTGTTGCTTATGGTACAGAAGTCACTGGTTATAAACAGGTCTTCAGCAGAAGATGAACAAAGTGTAAAATCAGTAGATTTACATACTCAATACTTATTTAAATGTAATTTTTGGTTTATAGGATATTAATACATCGGCATAAAAGAACACAAATCTGTGATTTTTCTGTTATTAGTCATCACAAAAATTTATCATTCTCTCCCAGAAAAAGAACTTTTAAAAGTGATGTTTATTTGTGAATAAGCAGTGTCTCCAACATTGTTCCTTATGTTGCCTCTTTTCTGTATTTAATAGCCAAGGATGTATTTATCATTCAAATGAAAATTGAAATCTTTTCATGTAGTACCAACATGATTTTTCTTCATTTGTCTGACTAAACTATTTTTTCATATGGGTTTTGCTATCTTCTCTTTAAAGTGAATAAGTGTATATTGAAACATTACAGAAGGAAAAAAATGCCAGTGTCCATCCTGTAGATGTATGCAACAAAGCAGCCTTGGACTTCTATACAGGAAGAGCAGTAGCACAGCTTTATAAGGACAGCAGTTAAGCATTCAGACAGTTTGGAGGAGTTGCATATGCATTCAGTGACATTTATGGGATGTTTATTTATTATTTGGTACACACAAACTACTTGCATGCACATCACCTTGTGAATTAGTTTCCTACCAGGATCTACAAAATTATGTTTTTTAGTTTCTTTTCCTGAACTAGTCCTCAATAGCTGTGTGACAGTTTCTGATCTGTGTCCATCAGACCAGGCAGCCACTCCCTGTGTCGAGATACCTCTGCCTCAGCTGCTGTTTGCCACAGACCTGTGGCCATGTGGGTTGTGGGAATCCCGGATATCGTGCTCCTACACCATAATTCCTCCCAGCACAGAGGAGCCATCTGGAAGTAAGCAGAGCCTTTCCCAGGCTGTGGAATCCTTGTAATCATCCAGCCCACCGACCACTCACCTTAGCCCATTTGGACCACAACATTCACCAAGCAACTGATGCAAGGATCCTGCAGAGTCATCCTCTGTCTACCTGCAATGCATCACCAGAAGCTTCTTGCAAAGACAAGGGCTCAAGGGCAGGCTCAATACATCAAGATCATAACTCAGTTTTTCAGTGTCCGACAAAGGGTGGCATAAAATATACACATTCTGCTTCTTCTTAGATCTCCCAATAAAATCCATGAGAGTTTACACAGAGTTTACACACCTCACAGAAGTCATACTTAAACTGAAAAATTTAATAATTAGTACATAAAAGTGAAGATTGGTTTAGATTAGCAATTTGTACTGGTTACTTCTGGAACCCACAAAAGCAAATAAAATTAGAGCTATAAATATCTGAATATGAAAAATTTTATTTGAAAAAAATACTCAGAACACCTTAATAATGATAAGAATTTGCATTTCTAGCAGACCCTCGGATCATAGTATTCATACAGATTTCATTCATAATTTTAACCCCAAAAATATAATCTAGCAAATATTTTGCTATCAAAGGGTGTATTTAGGGAACTCTCTTCTTACAATTTCTAATCTAGTTTCCCAAGCCTTCCTCACATGTTGCAGTCTAAGTTGGAAATGAGGGCTGCAGATTTACAGCTGATTACAACTGAGAATGTTCTCAAAGACACCAAATACAGCTCTCCAGTTCAGTCTGAGCAGAATATTGATAGAATATATCTGTTGACACAAAAGCACTAAATCTGTTTTAGAATGTGTTCCAGGGAAAACATCAATTGAAAAATTGATATCAACTAGAGTTGATTAATGTATGAATTGTTTCAAAGCTGCATGCAATCTCCCAGCAATAGTTCTATTTCTTTACTTGAACCAGCTTGCCAATTATCATTATGCATAACTATGAAACTGGGACAAAATTTTGATGATGTTTACATCTTATCTAGTATGCACATAAATTTAGCCTAATCTTATAAAAAAAAAAAAAAGAATAAAGAAAAAACTGTCCTTAAAGTGCCTTTTGACTGGGCATGGAACAATACATTCTGCACAGTGAAGAGCATCTTCAGGTGTGTGTACCTACCCCATGGCTAATCTTGATACCTGAGCCCTGCAGGTGATAGCACAAGACAAGCAGTGATGTGTGCCCACACAAAATACAGAAATCCAGGACTGAACTTTAGATATCTGACTCTAATATTGCAGTAGTCATATCACCTGTGCAGATTATCAACATAAATAAAATCATTTCAGTACTCTTCCTTCAGAGTTTGGAAGGTTTAAAGGCTAAAAGCGGAGCAGGCTGAATCTTCAAAACACAGTGCTCACAACTGTCAGTGTGGCTGATGAAAGGTTTTAAAGGATCTTCTTACTGCTATTCAGATATGTTTATAGGCACAGACTGCTGAAGGCACATGTTTACAAAATGGCTAATTCTCCAGTGAACACTGCTTAATTCTTGGAAGTGTCAGACTGGATTTTACTGGTATTGTATGTTACATTGGGAACTCTGGTTCCTGCAAGTGCGTGCATCTGTACTTCTTTATAACATTAACTTGATATTGTAATAAATTTAATTTGACATTTTATCTAAGTTATTCCTAATCCATTTTCTTACCATGGTAGGTGTAAAAAACTTAGATAGTAAGATCCTAACTCTTGAGCTCTAAAAGAGAGTCTACAGCTTCTGCTCTGTTTTGTAACAAATGCATTGCACTGTTTTTCATAGACACATAAAGCAGTAAAACTAGACTTCTTACAGTGTAGAACATTGACATTTTAAAATAAAAGTACTGCAGCAGGCAGATAAAAACATTTTGAATGTCTGGTTTTTTTCCACAGAAAAGTCAGCATTTTCCCTTGGACAAGTGAGTAAAATTACATTTGCAGGTAATGATTGAGTCTTCTAAAGGGATGAGTTGTGTCATAATAAAAAGACTTTTAAAAGGTTCTTCATGCTAAATAAAAAACAAACAAACAAACAAACAAAAAACCCAAACCAAACCCACACAAAACCAAAACAAACAAATCAAACAAAAACTAACAAAAAAATATATACACCACTGCAAAAAACCCACCAAAAAAAAAAAATCCCAACACCCAAACTAAAAAGACCCAAGCCTTGCAGCCAAAGGCTATACAGTCCACTAGAAAAACTGAAGTAGGGAAAAATGCCTACATTCTGGACAGCCTTTAAAAGCTTTCTTTTTCTTCTCTGTTTAGGTACTTTTTACAGGGAACTTTTGCAAAGCTTTGGTAGGGAAGAAGTAGATTCAGATGATGAATTTTTTTTTTTTTTACCACAGTTTTCTTTTCAAGGAATCTAATCTCACATGCAATCATTTGCATAAATGAAGTTACTCAGTTTATTTAGTTGTAAAGTGTTCAAAACAAAGCATTCATTTAGACAGAGGAAGGAACTGGAGCATCCTCCCCAGCAAAGACGAGCAAGTGCATACCATGGACAGCACACATGGGCAAGAGTCCACAAAAAGGGGCTGAACAGGCAGAGGAACAACCTTTAATGCTTCGAGCCTGGGTAACAGCTCAAACCACCATCCAAGGGAGCACCTGTTTCACAATCACCAGGTCTCCACATTCATTTTCAAATTTGTACACAGCTCAGAATTAAAAAAAATAAAGTAAGAAAACTCACCAAACTGCTATGATCTGGGTGAGTAAAATACATATGAACTGAAAGTGAGAATGTAAATGGATGTAGTGGCAATAATTCTGGAACTAATGGACAAACAAGCATGGCCAAATGCAAAATAACAGAGAAATTGATCTGGGTTTACAAACTCAGTTGAGGGGCCAATAAAAATATTAGACTACGGGAGAGGTGCTGTCAGACATAAAGCACCTGTTTAACATTATTGCTAATTGTGGATGAAGGAAATGGCCCCAGCAGAAATTGGTTGACGATTATTAAATTTAATTGCAATGCTATATACAAATTGCTACCCACTCACTGAATTAGAATCAAAATTGCTCAGAAGTGATAAGATTCCACAAAACCAGGTTTGATACAAGGCATGAACAGCAAGGCTACATGTGGCAAAAAGCACATTCCCATTTTTTCAAAGTTCTTTCTGCTTCTCACATGTTGCAGAACTACACAAAAAGCACCATAATAGGAACCATGAAATCAGGAAATAAGGTCAGTGTGAGGTGGAGTGTGGGCTGCAGGAATGCTCATATTCTCCAGCACAGTGGAGGCAGGAGGGCTGGTAGGAAACACACTCAGCCCACTCTGAGACACAAACTGCCAGGAATCAATGAGATCAGAAACAGTTAGCAGGAGTGCCTGCCCTCGGTTTGTGTAAGGCAGATACCTCTGTAAGCCAGCTCCAAGCCTTCAGAAGAGTGCACAGAATCCCCCCTGGCAGGCAGCCTATTTTGCTGGAGGCAGCTGCCAGAGACTGTTGGCACAGAAAAGTGAAAGTACTATTTTCCATCTTCTTTATGATTTCTCCCTTTTTTCCTTTCCACAAAATTTTGTTAGTGAAGTTGGGGTTTTTTGTCCCCTTTCTTTTCATAGGACTACTTATTAGAGTTGCTGGTTTATTATCACCCCCTTTACACTCTATTTCCTAACTTAAATTTTACTTTTCATGCAGTTTCCTTGTAGTGCTCCAGCATACCCTTGCTCTCTGCTTTCAGTGCTGTTGAGAGTGCAGTCACAGTGCTAATGGATGACTTGCTTGCAGTCAGAAATGCACAAGTTTTTTTGTCTTCCAAATAATCACCCAGGTATGTTGTGGCTCCTTCTTTAAATTGCTGTCACCTAAACCATATTTCACGTGGTACACACGCATCATGTCTAGCCTTTAAATTGCTTTCTGACAACTGTGCTTGGCACAGGTTTGCCATTGGCTCGTGGCAAACACAACACTGTCACTTTGTGGCAGACTTGGTTATGCCAGTGTTTCTAGCATTGCTCTCAGGCAGACAGACAGCTGCCCATGCCGTGTTCCTCCTGTTCTCTATTTGCAGCCATTCAGTCCTCAGGCTCATTTAAGTTTTCAAAGTTTCCCAGTGCCTTGTGTTGTTGTCTGCTTCAGAGAGTGCTAAGGTGCTACTCAGTCCTGGTTATATTTGCTTTAGTGCTAAAACAGCTTGCTTATGGCTCAGTATCAACTAAACCGTCATTATTTTCAAGTACCTACAATGTACTTAATTAGAACTGCTGGAGCAGCCTCTGGACATGGGGTGAGAGCCGTAGTTTTTTAAAGGTAACTCTAGGTAACAGAAAAGCCTTTCCTGCCCCCAACAACCCAAAGAACTCAGGCAAGCACCAAGTGCAATGGAGCAGCTGCTTGACAGCTTTATTTGAAAACAGCTTAGAGAAGTACATGAAAAATACTGCATTCAGCTGAAGCTGCAGGGAACAACGGAAGAAAAATAATTAGCCAAGTCAGAAATTGGCTAAGGCACTGGGTCTTCTGAGCCTTCTATTTCCTTCAAAATTCAAAGGGATCTTTAAATACTGAGTAGTAAACTAGACTTTGTTTATATCTTATCTTAAAAAGCCACAGGAAGAACAGTGTACCCTAATAACATCCTTTACTTAGAAATGATTCAGAAGCAAGGGGGCCATCTGCTGAATTCCCAGTACCATTTTCTGCTGCATCCTGGAAGTTTCATTAAAAGTTTTGCAGGCAAGTCCTTTTCAGTGCCAGCTTTGCCAGGCTTGTGAAGCATGGCAGAAAACCTCTGAGCAGGTTGGGCTGTAGGTCAGTATGACTGTATTATCTATCATGACTTCAAAAAAGTAAAATCAGTACACTGATCAATGTAATCTAATCACGACTCAAAAATCCTGCAGGCAGTATCATCACTCTGAAGTGTAAGTAATATCTCTGTATCATAATGAATTTCCTTAAACAGCAATTTTCAGACAGAAAATTTGCTCATAATATGCTCCTGAATATAACTTTTCAGATAAAATAAAAAAGCTTAGAGCACAGAATCAGCTGTGCTTTAAAATAAGCAGCTTCCTTCATTGGCTTACTGTCCATTATCCTTAGTAATGTTGGCATCATGTTCAAACTCAGCATTTCCTTCCCCATGTAACGCCATCAGACTCCGCTGATAAAGGACTCACTGGTGACTGCTTCTAATTCCACTCTTTCTGAATTCATCACCACTAACTTCATGATATTCATAGCTGGTCCCTTCTCCACTATGTAAAAGTGGGCAAAGGCAAGGTAAAATTTGTAGAGGATTTTATGACAACCCACAACAAATTCATTACATACCCAAAGTGTGTTATCCATGTAGTTCTACATATCTTCTTCTTGTACAAACTGCTACGGCTAAAGGTCTCTCTGCATACCAGAAAAGACCAGAATTGTACCTGGTACAATAATAGAAAAGTATGCTAAATAAATACTACATAAACACCCAGACTGAAAAAAATCCTTGTTCATAAAACCATGAAATTTGATAAAGGTATTTAAAATATTCACCACTGTTCTCATTTCATAAAGCATAGCCTTAAGTCTACTGACATTTCATGGTCTGTTAATACAGAACACTTTATGGAAAGGTACATGTTATCCATTAAAGGCTACATAGTCTCATGCATAAGATCACTCATAGTGTACAAACAGAAGATTGTTTAATGGTACAAATTATAAAATCAAATCTTCAAGCCTGCTTCCAACTCAACATTTTAAAAATGACTGCAAGACATAACTTGTATCTTTCAAAGTTATAATCAGGAGGGATTAAGTAAAAGCACAGCACTGGGAACACAAATAAATGCCACTTGCCTAAGACTTCCTTCTTAAGTATAAGAAAAGGTCACAAGTTTAACTCAACAGTTGGAGAGTTTGTTTGCATTGTGTGGGGCATTTTTAATGTTTAAAACAATTTTACTACCACAGTCAATATTAAATCTCAATATGCATAACTCCCACATCCATAATGGAAAATGTATCCAGTGGTGATTTTTGCTGTTCAAAGCTATCAACTTCATGCACACTGATAAGGAAGAAGGATATGGTCTGCAAAGTTATAAATGTGTAGGCACATGCAAATTACTCATGGCTTTCAGTATTTAATTGCAAACTATTAACCTCTGTACCAACTGAGCATCCTTTATTTATCTTCTAAAATCTTAACTTTGGTATCAAAATATGAAAATAGTCTATTATAAACCAATAGTAAATTCAAAATATCAAATACATGAAAAAGCTACAAAGCTACAATTACCTAGCATTAATAAAACTTTATCATGCACCTTTACTCCCATGAGCTGTCCAACATGCCCTCTCCAAAGGGCTTAGCCTATGACCTCAAAGCCTGACTAGCTTCAAAGAGTTGCCATTAAAAAGGCAAAAGAAAACAAAGAAAAATTTTAAATATATATATATATATATGTATGTACAGAAATAAAAAATTTCCCTCAAGAATTCAGAGTGAAAGCAAAGGATTGCTAAAATTCAGTTCTTTCTGTAGAAATGGCCCCAAAACATATGAAACAGCAACTCCTGGTAATACAAATTTAGTAAGCAAGATGTTCTGTCTTAGTGAAAAGCAATATGAAGTGCTCTTGCTACTTTTTTTCAAACTCTGGAAATCTCACATGAAAGAGCATGTCAATACAGTGAAAGAGGCTTGAGATTAATTTTCAACTTCATAGCTTTTTTCCTTTTCCACTAAACCCCAGATGGCTGGCTTAAGACTAAGATGGTTTAATTTAAAACAAAATCCTTTTAAAAATATACCTTTAAATAATACAGAACATCAATTTTCATTGGTCTTCTTCTCTGTTACTTACATATTAACAAAAATTACTCCCACCTGGTAGCACGACTATGATTATTTGTTAGTGGAACTGTGTTTAAAATGATAATTTGTTAGTGGAGTCAGACAAATTTATTTCATTAAGTATTTATATGGAGAGGAGTGGTGTACATACTCACTAGGCAGTTACAAAGAGAAAGAAATTGGAAAGTGAAGGATTTGGAACATAATATTCAGAGAGTGGTATCTTCCCAGGCTTCTGATACTACTCGACTTGAACATCAGTTGTTAAAGTTCTACTGAATCAGAAGTATTTACTATCAAGCTTGTTCTCATTTTACATCTTTGAGATCTTTTTTTCCTTTTGACCTAATTTTGAACAGAGATCTCAGTAAATGTTGCCTGCATTTCAAGGCATTCCACACAGGAAAGCGCAAAGTGGATCAGCTCCATGGGTCAAAGAACACAAGCGCAGCTCAGCCAATGACTGATCGATGATACCTGTGGTGCCGCTGTGTTGTACTGCACACGACAGGCACAGCAGTAAAAGGGAAGGACTTGCAGATGCTCTATCAGAGTGCTAGTGCACAACACAGAAGGGATTTTGGCAGCAGTGAAATATTTGTCATTTTTCATCATTGGAAGTCAGGAAAGAGGAAAGCAGACTTTAGTTCCTGTAAGGTATTTAGGGTGCAGGTGTGTTGCAGGGCACACCCTGGCATTGCCGAAGCCCAGGGAACACCACCAGTGTGCTCAAGGTGGTCTGCAAAGCCGGTCGTGCAAGGCCGGCTGGCGGGCGGCAGGCCCGTACCCCTCCGTATGTCACACACTGACACCCGCACGGTGGCAGGGAAAGTTCGGTGGCGATTCCGGAGGAGGTTCCGATGCCACCACCACGGCGGGGAGGCAGAGGAGAGGCAGCAGGCCATCGTCGCCTCCTGTCACCCGCGCTCGGCGGCCTCCCCGGCCCCCGCTGCCCCGGCAGCGCAGGACTCCCGTTCGCCCCTACGAAACGCCTTTAGCGACTCACGGACACCGTCTAGGGTAGCTCGACGGGTCTGCAGTCCCCGCAGGACCGCCCCAAACTTCACGCGTGTTCTACCCAGGTGTCGGTCTCGACAGGTAGTTCACAACGCGTCTCACACAAACTCGCAAGTGCGTTTTTTGGCAGACGAGTCCACAAGGACCGTCGCTTCCCTCCTCATCCGCGTCAGAACCTTGGCCAAGGTACTAAACCGCGACACCTGGAGCCGACGCGGCGCCTTCCCCTCTACCAGTCTCCAACTCCTCACCAAAGCATCAGAAATCAGCCTATCCCAGGGCACGGGCCCGAGACGCGGTCCGCGGACAACCCCAGCTAAGCCGTAGCCCCCCCGCCCCGCTGCCGAGCGCCAGCACCGCCCCCAGCCCCGTCCCCGCGGCCACTCGCAGGCGGCCGCCGACGGAGAAACTTTTCCGAGCCGGCCGGCCAGGCAGCGCCCACACCGGGGCCCCGCAGAGCGGGACCGAGCCGGAGCCCACGCCCCACGCCCCCCGCAGCCGCGCCGCGCCGGCCGCCCCCAGCGTGGGCATCCGCCCGCACCGCTCCTACCGTGCGGGGGGCAAGTGAGGGAGGGGGCGAGGAGGTGGCAGTTACCGGCGAGCGAGCGCCCTTCTTGCAGAGCGGTCCCCTGAAGACGCCCTTGATGCCGCGGTAGTGCCCGTTGCTGAGGTGCCGGGAGCTGATGACCAGGTAGCACGCCATGCGGGCCCCCCGGGCGGGCGGGCGCGGGGCGCGAGGGCAGCCCGGCTCCTCCGCGGCGGCGGTGCGAGCTCCGCCGGAGCAGAAGCCCGCATGAAGGAGCGGGCGGAACCGCAGCAGCGATCTCCCTGCTCCCGTCTCATCCAGCGCCCGGGTGAGCGCTGCCAGCAGCAGGATGCACTGAAGGCGGCGGCAGCCAGAGCACATCTGAGGGAGCGCGGAGGCCAGTCCGCATGCTGCTCCGCGGGTGGGAGACGGGCCGGGGAGAAGAAGGGCAGAGCGCAACTTGCACAGTCCGCCGCTGCTACGGCCCTTCCTCCTCTCCCTCCTCTTCCTCCTCCTCCTCCTCCTCCTCAGACCAGGCCACCCGCAGCCGACATCCGGAGGGGAGTTTCTCCGCGACAGCCGGAGCGGCGGCTGCTCCCCATGGCTGTCCCCAGCGCCGGGCTGGGCGGTGGATGCCGCCGCGCACCGTCCCCGCCACCCCACTCCTCCCGCACGGCCGCCGCAGTCGGCGCTGCGCCTCGCCTCACCTCCGCCGGGGGGGGGAGGCGGTGCGAGGGGGGCGGAGGAGGGGTAGGGCCGGAGCGGGGGCGGCGGCGGTGGAAGGACATTGCCCCTTGCCGCCTCGGGGAGGGGAACAACGCCGGCAACCCCGGGCGGGGCGGCCGGGAAAGGGGGGAAGGCAGCGGAGTGCTCTGACCGCCCTCCTTCTCTTCGCCCAACTTTCCCGTCCCCGCCCGCCTCTGGCTGCGCTTCCACCTGTCCCCGGCATCCCTTCACCTCCTTCCCCGCCGCTGTCCCGTGGGCTGTCCCGTGGGCTGTCCCGGGCAGGGACGTGCACGCCACGGGCACTCGGCGTCCCGGCGCGGTGCCGGGAAGCGCCGCTGCGCCGGTGGGGAGCCCGGGCTGGCCCCGGACTGCGCCCCGCTGCCAGGCTGCCTGGACATCCCCCGGCTTGTGCCTGGGCTTGCCTCCATCGTCCCCTCTGAAAACGCTGAATTTAGGTGCGTGGTGTCATTTATCACCTCGATGATTTACACAGAATCGCAGGTATGAAAATCTTCCCCAGTAAACAGCTGGAACAGGTTGTTCCTCTCCCCTTCTGCAAGACGGTGGTGCGAGGTACCTCGGACCCACTCAGACTCAGTTTCTTCTCATCAGGTCACAAGTATCATGTCTGCTGTGCTGCTTGCTAAGTCGATAAAATAAATCAATATATCACACGGCCTTAGTAGTCACCTGCAGATCATTCATTTCTTCGAAGTAGATTGCTTTAAACTGCAGGTAAGAGCTGTTTCCGTTTTTTCACTTAATCTTCTAAAAACATATGCATTCAGTTATTTAATGAATGAAACTGATAAGCCACAATCATTCTCATTTTAGGTTCTCAAGAGCTTTTTTTTATGAACCTAATAAAAATAAAAGGAAAATCTCACACAATCCACCGAACTGGATCAAAGATATCATGACAAATCAAATGTTATTTTTTGACTGTTTATGTACCTTGGTGTTGCACACTCCTAGCATGCAGCATCATATAGCGTTTCACATACCATATTAAGTTTTACTACACGTCTGTATATGTATGTATATATAAATAATCAAATATATTATTATCTATTTTATTAATAAATATATTAACAATGTTATAAATAAAACATAATAATTCTGAATTTTTAATAACCAAAGGTGGAAGTAATGTATTAAGAACATCCATATGTAAACCATCATACAGTGTTTTGCAATGTAAAACCTTTGAGGTGGGGGCTAAAATAAGATGGTAAAATTGAGGTGTGAAATAAATGAAAGGATTTGACTCTTTGCATTATGTGTGGTTGAGCTGTGGGACTCCTTGCCAAAGGTTGTTGTGGATCATAGATTAAACAGTCCCATGAATCAGTACAGATCAGGCTTTGAAGCCTGGTAGTAATACAATGCCTGTAAAAGACCTCTGGAAGACTTTTCTGAAGGAAGAAATTGCATTATAAAGTGGAGTTTGAGTAATTGTGGTGCCATACTGATAAAAAAAAAGTAGTCCACTGTAAATTTGGTAGTGAAAAGGAGCTTTTATGATTTCCTCCTACAAGTCACAGAAGTCACAGCTATGTAAGTGACTTGAAGTTTATTCTTGTTGGCATATATATTTTCAGTTCTTCCTGAAATAATTCCTCTGCAAGCCTGTTAAAGATAAAAGTATTATCTTCACTTTGAATTTTGGTCTGCAGCTTAACTTTCTGACTCTGCACTGAATACGTATCTGGAAGTAAAGACAAGCACCTTTTCTCTTTGGCAATGAAATAAACTTCCAAAAATTTTGCTTCTCTGTGATGCAGCTGTTGTTTCTCAGAATAGAAACAGAATGAGAATTTACATCTCATCTCAACAACTTGCATAGAGGTCTCCCTTCCTTTTCTGTTGTGAAGAGACATGGAAAGTCCTTTGCTCCATGAGGCTGTGGATGCTCTGTTACAAGGTGAGGGAGAGGGTGCAGAGGACCCAGGCCATGTGCATAGGCTGGAGATGCATGATGGTGTTGCAGCCATGTGGTCAGACTCGCCATGTCACCTGTAGAGGAGG
Source organism: Taeniopygia guttata (assembly GCF_048771995.1). Lineage (NCBI taxonomy): Eukaryota > Metazoa > Chordata > Aves > Passeriformes > Estrildidae > Taeniopygia > Taeniopygia guttata. The sequence goes on along the minus strand of NC_133026.1, from coordinate 22,108,385 downwards.
TTCAGCATAAGCTGAAATGGTTCAAGTGCTTTGCTGTAGATTTAAAGGACACTACTTTCCTCTTTAAACTTACAGAGTCTTCCCCAGCTCATTTACTAGTATTGTGTGAAACAGAATTTATTTTCCCCTGAGTAGGCTGCACAGTATTCATTTTATCCTGCTGAGGAAGATGATGTGCTCAATTGACCCTGCTGTGAAAAGTAGAAGTCATTTTGGTCTCCCTTCACTTTGCAAACTCAGGGGAATAGTTACTATGACCACCAATCTAATTTATAAATAACCTGTAGGATGCAAGCCTAAGAAAATGAGATTAAGTGTTGTCAAAATGAACAGTTAGGTATTAATTATAACACTCCCTGAACATTCCCCAAAGTCTCTGGAGATGCAGCACCTTCTTGTCTTTCATCACAGGTCATGTAGAAATATGAGCCTTAACTATTAGTACTTTCATCTGGGTCCAATCCTTCACTACCTTAGATCTCATAAAGTAATTTTCAGCTGAGCGCAGTGGATGTAAAATACGACCTTTCAGAACATTATGCTTTCTTTGCAGAAGTTTTAGTGACTTTTCAAGATGCAAGGAAGTAAGAGAAGCAGGCCAGCTGTCACTAAGAGATGATGATTAGAATAATGAAAGGTTCTCCAGTTCATCTATCCTCTCAGTTTACAAACTTTTTTCATTATTAATAAAGATAGCATTTATTGTGCCCCCTCCAAAAAAAAAACTCTGTAAGCATTTTCTAATTATTCTTTGTAGGATTTGTCCTTATTGCAGTGTCGAAATTAAATATCCAGCCTAGATATTAGGATGCTAGTTATGATAGAAATATTCTCTGACCATCAGAACGATATTAATTCAGTCATATTAATTTTAATGGTCGAGTTAATTCATATGTTTCTCTGCAGCATTAGACAGTACTGTATAGACATACCCATAAAACCTTGTCTGCCTTGTGAATTTTATTTTAATTGTAATTCAAATGTTGCTCCTGATCTGAGTTCCACCTGCACACAAAGTCCATTATACTGATATTCTCTGCTGTGTAGATAAAAACTACAGTTAGCATGATTTGCCAGCTTGCTAACCTAAGCGTCCCTCACTGTGGGTACAGGCTAGATCTGCTTAAGTGCCTGAGTTCTAAAATGTTTTCCACAATCCCTTTGCTGTGCCTAGAAAGAACAAAGACAGCCTTCCCCTTGCCTCCAGATACGAGAAAATTCAGAGTGCACAGCATCTTCTGGCACTACACCTCTAGAAATTTTACTTTCACAAGCAAACAAGGACAGAAGGTGTGTAGACACACAGCTTTCTTGAGTACTGTTTCACAGTCTGATTATTCTCACTTAAGTTAATTTAACACGTTTTCCAATGTAGAAGAACCCAAATTAACCCTACAGTAAAAACATACTCAAATATGGATGTGATTTTTACAGGTCTTCCCCATGGCAGAGGGAGGGAAGGAAGAGGGGGAAATCCACATCTTGGAAAGACAATTCATGTATAAAAAAACACAATGAAGTTCATGACGTATAACAGAAAGGTCTTAGTATCTTTACAGTATATTTGGACATAAAAGAGATTTTAAAGCTGTCAATTAAGTCCTGGAAATATACGTGCAGATCTTTGGATTATAATGGCCTAAACTACATTTCCCTTCACCCTGTTTCCCTGAACCACACATCCAGCCTTTCACTCCTCTCCATTCTAGTGGTCCATAGCTACAGCTAATTCCTCTGGGTTCACATGAGAAGTGAACTCCTGCCCTACTGAAACTAGTGACACTTTTCGAAGTTGACAGAATCAGTTTCTTCAGAAACTTTCAACTGTTAAGTAAGTTGATTGATGATAAAAAACCTTAAATGTATGATTACATTAGTTGTCCTGTTATTCTACTTAAATAAATCATCTAATATCCCAGAAGAGTCATAATTATTTGAAAGTGAGAACCATATATCAGAAATAGTCAATATTTCTGTGGATCACATTAATAAATTTTAGTCTGAATGCTTCACTTATTTTTCTTAGTGAACCATATTTTGAGGAACGTTTTATGAAGTTTCATCCTGGTGAATGTAAAAATTATAAGGTTAGCTGGTCTGCGTAAATCTTTGTTTTGTTTTCAGTGAAATGGTATCTTCAAACCTCTGTTCTTTTTTCTTCTGAATCTTAAAGTACAACAATTATAATTTTTCCTGAAATAAGTAATAGAAAAATCTTTATTTTATGTCTTTATTTCATAAATTAATTTAGGGTATTTTAGTTCTTTCTTATTTTATTCCATTTGAAGTAATCATAACACCGTTTATCCAAACATCTTTTAATCCCAGGCTATTTTAACCTAAATAGTTACATTTGTCTTTCAAATCACTTATGTAAGCTGCTTTCTGTTACACAGAGGTTGAATCTATCAAACTTTATACACTTAAAGTATTGATGGTTAAGTTATTCTACTCTCTAGTCCATGCAGAATCAATGACATCATTTTACTTTGGATGGAGCTTTTTGGAACATCTTAAGTGCTGAACAGTCACTTTATAGTCTACAGCTTGCCATTAATTCTGCAGCCAGCAAATACAGCGTGGTGGTCAAACCAAAGTGTGTGTGTCTACTTCAGTGAAGAGCATTAAATCATGCCCTACTTTCCCTACAGGCTCATGCACCACTGGCTTTAAGAAAGTCATATCGTTGAACAAGAATCTCATTCTCACTCATGATTCATCCTTACTCTAAACTTTGCTTAGATACACCTTTTATGTGACATTCAGCAGCCCCTCTGTATTACTTTATCACTAAAAAAACAATATAATATTTCCTTTGGAGTTATTGTGCAAATTACTCAACAATGTCACTACAGTCATAAAGAAGAATGCTAAGTATTACTAATAGTGGGATATCAGGAAAATTGCTAATTTCATAATCAGTTAAAATATGCAATAAATCTATTCTTTTCAGAAGGCTGCCATTTACTTAAATTCATAGAATTGTTATGTGAATAGGACATTACCCTGTATTAACAAAAGCTCAGTATCTCCAGAGTATGTGTCCAATGATGTAAATATATGTTCCATTGTCTATTCAGAAATAGTATCCATTGGTTTATTCTTATTGTTAGCTATAATCTTCACCTGTATTAGGATGGGTATAGAAAGAATAATGACAAGTAGCTACTGTTATGAAAATTATATAGCAGAACTATTTTAGTAGCAAATCCTTTTCTTCAGGCAGATGATATATGGAAGAGATGAAGATGTAGCAATGTTTTCATACACTTGCCAATTTATTATGTTTGCATAGATATTTAATACATCAATCTCTTTCTAAAAGAAGAATATGGTTTGCATTTCAAATCTTGTAGCTTTGTTAGATTTTCTTTCTGCTAAATCCTACCAAAACTTTAATTAAGTGCTAGACATCCACAAGACAGGTTGAGTCATTCAACAAAAACAGGTGTTTCTGCTGTTTGCTGTTTGCTGGTCATCAGACTGATCTCCTGAATTAGCACTGTATGTGCTAGTGGTTTTAAAATCTAAAAGGTATATGAAGTTACTGCATTTTTTTTATTAGGGATCAGAATTTAATATTAATGGAAAAACAGATATCTTGAAGTTATTTTAAAATAATGTAAAGTGATAGAAAACACTGCCTAAACTCTCCATAGTTACCCATGATATCCACAGTCAGCGAGGCTGCCAGCATATGCTCCAGCCATAGTATTAGTTGCAATAACTAACATAACCACAGCTGTCAATCCCTTTTCCAACTCATACTCATTTAGTTCAAGGAGAGCTCCAAGGACAAGAGTAGTGAAGCAGCATAGAAACAGGAGAGGACGCTCATTGCAAAGGAATGATGAAGGCAGCTTCCATCAAGTGGTTGTTTCCATTTACATCTCCTTACTCCCAGTACTGTCTGCAAAAGTATTTTATCTTACACTTCCACAAGTAACATTCTTACATGCTTGACCTGCTGTGTACGAATTCACACAACTCCTCAGTGATATCCACAGACAATTCCAGCTAGGCAAGTTGCTATCACCTTTTTTGTCTGGTGCTAGCATTGCCATAAGTCACCCAGAAACTGTCAGGGCATATGTGTTACATTTTAATCTGGCTGCATCTTTAGCCTTTGAAATCTATCAATTGGAACAAGATTATTTCAAGTTTACAAAGGACTCTCAAGTCCCATTTGCCAAGAGGAAAACTCATATTGCTTTTTGCGAAGTAAAAGAGAATTCCCTTTTCCTTGGGAAAAGAGGGTCAAGCAGGAATTGTGAGATGTCACACAAGTTGGATAAAGATCAGTGATCTGGGAGCTCTACACATTCTGATAATAAGGAGTGACAAGTAAAAACTATCTTCTCCATGTAGAGGGCCACTTAGTATAGTAGTTCTCTAAGCCATTCCAGATACAGAAAAAATTCAGGAGAAAACAACTCTTTTACAAAACTTCAGAGGAAATAAATGGATATAAGTTCTTCTAAACTGTCAGCAATAAAATACATGGTTTTTTAATATATTTATATGTATATTTACATTTATATATTTATGTTTATGGTTATACATATATTTATATTTATATATATTACATATGCATTTCTATAGATATATGAATGTGTCTAGTGTCCATATATTAATGGAATAATACAGATATTTAAATGCATTAAATGTCAACACCTATGCCAACATATTTCCTGTGCTGTTTTGCTTTTTCCCCACATCAGCAAAGTGACAATTTATTCTCTTATTTTAGGGAGCTTTTTAGGGAGTGACAGGGAAGTGATTTAGCAGCCTTCAGCAAAGCAGTACAGAACTTGAGTCTGAGCTGTTCACACACATTGAACCACTGTACTACCTAAGGTATCTCAGATCCTCATGTTTCCATGGAAGTATTTGCTATGCACTGCCACAAGATCACCCTGCTAGTTCTGTATATATCCTGTTGCCAGTATTTCATCATCTGTCCACCTTAATACTTCAGCAGGCAACCTTTAAAAAGGCTCTAAAAAATTATCTGAAAGATGCAGGAGAAATTTCAAACTGACAGCATTTGTCAGCGGAAATCCTCTGGAACTCAGGAGTCCATCATGTTACTAGGTATCTATGAAGCTATAGTACTTTTTAAGACTGATGCGTACATACTTTCTCTAAAATATACAAATACACTAAGAAGTTTTTGAGTGTATTATGGCATAGTTTTGTTCCCTAATAAGTTTAAATATTTCAAGAATTCTGTAAAGTCCATTCAAGTAGTAGCAAAATTTCTTTGTGCCTTAAAGAAAATGGCTAATACTGTTGTAATCACATGAATTTCAGTGATAATTAATAATAAAGGAAATATGAAGTAAAATCAAAAGGCGAAGTTCACTCCTTAGTAAAAAGCTAGCACAAGAATTGCACATCTTCTTCCCCCATGGTATCTCCTAAACTGTCTCAGGGGCTTGCTAACTCCTGCAGAGGTATGGATGTCATCTGATTTCTCCAAAGTATGGTATCTAGCAACTTGCTTATGGCCAAAAATGTCAGAGTTTTCTGTGCAGAAGTAAAATAGGTGTTTGTTTCAAATATAAATTCAGTCTCTATTTTTGCAGTCATTTGGTGTTCTAATTATAACAATCTAATTTGTAAACAACACATGCTGAGGATTGGAAGTGAATTTCTGATGAAACACAGAGTACAAATTTTAATTACATACGGTTCTAATACCATGAGCACTGCAGCATTTCTGTCATCTTTGAAATGGTAACAAAATGTAAAAAAAGTTTTTTGAAATATGAGCATGAAGGTAATGAGATCAATAAATGTCAGCTAGAAAAAATAATCACAACTCTAGAGACTCACTAACCTTTCTACAAATTCCAGAAATAATAGACTAGCCTGGATGAAGAATCTTTAACAATGGGAAACAGATACCATTATACGGGGGAAGCGAGCCAAAGACTGCGGAATAATACCAGAAGCATTGCCTTTTAAGTAAATGAGAGAAAAACAATCAATATTTTTGCATTTCCTCCTGTGATCCTCACCAATGTACTTTCCTTTGCACCTTCTGTTTTTGAGAGTGAAATACAATACAAACACATATGTAAAGCCAGAGCAGAAATGGGAAGTGAGCCATAAAGTGCAGTAAGTGATCGTGGTTTTCCAAACTGCTGGCCTGATCCTTCTCTTGGGCAGACAGGAATGTAAGAATATTCATTGACCTCCATATAAATTCTAGATACTTAACACTCCAAAGATTTGGTGGTTTATGGTTTCTAGATATAATTTATGCAAACCCAGATCTTAAGCATGAATTAATTCAAGACAAGAAAATTTATGTGCTACGTTTTAATGCCCCTTGGTGGAATCTAACTTCTGTAAAAAGAGACATTGAACCTGAGGTAAAAATGGAAGAGAATACAATACTTTGTCAAATCCATCCAGACGGGGAATTTTTTTTTTTTTTTTGAATGATGCATACAATTTTCCTGAAAACATATAAACATTTTATGAAGGATATGCAAAATGTACTAAGGATTTCTACATATAAAAAACTTATTTTAGGTGAATTGACTTTTAAAAAAGGGGTGTAGACATAACATGGAAACCAATTCATATTTTATCATGATTTTTTCCCCCTAAGCATTGAGTAAACATTTTTGGATGTGGATATCAAAAAATGTTTGGCTGAGATTGGGATCCAGTCATTACAGTCCACTCAGCAAATGTGTACCATTTTTAAAATTATGATTTTCAAATGGTAACACTGGTATACAACCAGCTGGAGATATTAGCAGTTTACATTTCATCATTCAGGTGCTAATCTGAGGTAATAAGTGCAAAAGGGCTTCATGTAGAACATGCAAAGTACTGCAATGTCAGCATTACCTTTTACGATCATGTTTCTACTTTCTATCATTCTGTATGTCCTGTTAAATTAAAGGAACTGAAGAACCAAGTGCTTTGAAATTCTGTCTCATTACACACATACACACATTTTCTTCTTTGTTGTGTTTCAAACTGCACTTTTGAATCTGTTAATTTCTGTATGTGTGCATATAACCTTTTTTACATGTAACATTTTACATACATTCACATGTATATAGTATTTTACATATTTAAATGTGTTTATGTAACATTTTGCAGGACAGGAGTTCCTGGAGGTAAATAGCTCTGCTGTTAGTGTGTAACCCAATATAAAGTAGCAGATACCTGTGATGACAGTCTGGGTTTTTTTTTTTCTTCCTCAGCACAGAGCTAAAGAAATGTGTATTATGAAAGCTGGTTGTTGAGGGCTACTCCAGGAGCATAAACTGGATTTCAAGTCAGTTTTGTCGAACAGGACTTAGCTTAAGTGTGCTGCAACACCGCAATGTAGAAATGCAGGAAGGGAAGGATGGAAGTTTCCCTGCTCCAGCCACCCATGACTGCGGGAGCAGCTGTGGGTGCCCATCAGATGCTTCACTAGTGAGGTTGGTGCTATGTTAAGAGACCATGCATGTGTTTAATGACAAAGGAAGAGACCAAAGCCATCAGCAGCTGCTGGAAACAGGTTGAATCCAAGTAAGGAAGAAGGTTTCAGCCTTCAGAAAAACATGAAAAACAGGCAGGTTATGTTGTGTTTCAATTCCATCACCCTACAAGGCCAAAACTCACATAGGAGCTGTGTACAGGGAGACCACAGTATGCAGCTGTGAGTAAGAAACTGTGTTTAAGGACAGAAATCTTTTCAGCCTGTGATTTTAAATGAAATGCCTTTCAGTCAAACCAATTTTTGCCTGTAAAGGCTTTGCTGTGGCACACCCTTCCCTTGTTGAGAGTAAGCTAAAAGCAAACTGCAGAGAGCTGCAGAAGTATCTTGCAGGTGACAGGGCAGCAGGATGGCAGGTGAAACTCAGTGCCAATAAACACAAAGAGGAGAAAATATAGTACACACCCAAGATGTTGGTTGATCACATATTGTCACACCAGGAAGAAATGTTAAAGTTCCTGGATAAGGTTGTACAAAAATGCCAGCTCATTGCACAGCAACAGTCAAAATGCCACTCTGATGTTAGAAACTGCAAAGAAAGCATTGAAGAACAAAACAGAAAACATTTCAACACATTCTGCTCTAAAAGCAAAGGGGAACTAGGCTGGGACTGGAGAAGCACGAATGGGGCCTGAGCTGAAATGTGGATTATTTTTTACAATTTCTCAGTACAAATAAGCATAACAAAAACATTTTGAGGAAGCAAGCTTCAATTAAACAATAAGAAATTTCTTTGCACAATCCATCATCAGCCACCATTATGAATTAATGAGGTATGTAAGCAAAAAATATAAATCAAGTCAGTTCTTCTCCTGCTATTGAAGAGAAAAGGTTGAAATGCACATATCAACTTAAGAGGTTCCTAAACTACTCATGTGCTGGAGACAGTATCTTATAGAAGAGCACAGATAATTTTAAATTTTCTTGGTTTATGGCAGTTTTGTCTGATGACCATAGCCAGAGATAAAATATTGGACATCATAGCACAGAAGTTTTTCTGTTCTTAAATTAAAATGCAGTTATAATTTTTGGTCCAAATGATGTGCTAGTCCTTCTGTGAATACTGGTTAGAATTACCATTTAAGTGGCTTTGACAGACTGAAAACAGAAGCTGACAGAAATCCTCTGAAGCTCACCAGTGACAAAAGCAGCCAGTACACAGTAATCCCATCCAGCCACACAGATTGGAAACCAAAAGGTTGAAAAAAAGCGCTGCAGAAAAAGAGCTGGAGGTCCTAGGGAAGAAAGCTGAATGGAGTCAGCAGTGTGTCCCTGTGGCAATGAGGAGAACCAGCATACTCCTCTCCAAGCAGGGCTGTGGGCAACAGATCAATAGCTGTGACTAATTCCATTTACTCTTTTGTGAGATCACACTGAGTACTGTGCCTAGTTCTGAACTTCCTAAAATAAGCAAAAATTTAATACACTGGGGTAAATCCAAGACAGTTACAGTACTGTAGCACAAGGAGAGGGTGAGGGCGCTGGGTATGATGACAGTAATGATCTGGAGCTGTCCTGTAAAACAGGGCACTGCTGGGATAGCACAGTACAAAGTGGGAGGAATTCCATTTTTGGCATCCAGCTGACTTGCTTGCTAAATGTCTCACTTTCTGCATTCACAGCACACAGTATCTTAGTGATAGAAAACCAGAAAAACCAATGGAAACAAAGCAGAAAGAGTAAATTTGACTTTCATCTGATAGTCCAGTGTAGATATTTGAACTGTATTCAGTGGCATTCAAAAGTGCAGACAGGACCAGTGATAAGCTAAATTTTGGACAGTCATGAAGTATCTGTTCTTGAACTTGAAAATAATTTCTGTTTTCAGATTAGATTTGTCCAAATTATAAAGTTTAACTTTAAACCTAAAACACAGACATGACACATACATGCTCATTCACACTCATAGTCAACTATGGCAGTGGAAACCTGCTTTGATATTATACCTTCAGGGAACAAACCCTTTACAATCGCATCAGAATTATGGTAATTTTAAGTTTCCTCTGTGTCAGGTATTTGTAAAATCTAAAATCCTTGATGCCTAATTACAGCTATTCATTGAAAGCATTGGTCCTCCCTTCACAGCAGGACAGTACCTCCCTCATTCCTTAGGGAGGACAAGTTCCCTGCTGTTGCCTGTAAGAAACAGGGTTTCTGCATGGACAGGAAGGACTGTCCCACATGGCAGGTAGAGAGAAATCACACTGAACTCCCTGAAGGAGCTGGAGCCTTGATCCAGTCTGGATAGATCTATATTACCGTAGTGCTTTCAGAGGTACTTTCTGGCAGATAGCATTAAAGAAGATCTGTTTCTCCAGTTTACCACAAGATGGAGGTGCTGTCACTCAGAATCACTCATTAAGGACTCAGGAAAATGGTGGGTATTGTACAACAGGCACTGTAAAATTTTATGGATGTATTTTAAAAAATAATAAAAAATAATGGTATGAAGCTGTGGCACATTTTATTATTAATTTATTTTAAGCCAACTCTGTAATGACATAGCCAACCATCTTTGAACCAGTTTTATTTCAAAATGCAGCAGCTTCACATTTGCATTTGAATTACTGAAAGCTGCAGAATCACATTATCTATTGGAATTGGAGATGTCTGATAATTTTCTCCAAAAGCATACAAAGTGATGGCTGTCAGACTCAGATGGGTGCCACCTTCTAGGATATAATATCCTGATATGATCTTTCCCTATATTAAACCTTCTGGAACTTATTGCCAACAAAAATAAAGTTTGTTTTCATCAATAACAAATACAGGTCTGGTTGTTCTCAGAGGCATTCACCCTGACCCCCACCAGAAAACACAGGAGGATATTTGCGACCAAAAGGCTTTAAAATTGCTTATTAAGCCATGTTTATAGTATTGTTCACTTTTTTTGATGCTGAAGCAGAGACAAATAAGCCTTAATTTGGGCTTTTTGCATGAGCCTAGCAGGCCATGGACACAAGCTCTTCCTCTCAGCCAAAACCTCAAAAGCTTTATCCCTTGAGTCTTCATGGATAGGTTCTTATCCTGTGCTTTCTTCTTTTATTTAAAACTTCAAAGGAAAAAGGTTAATTTTTTTTCCTGCAGCTTCATTTTTTCCCCTCACATCTTTTCTACTGATTATTTTGGTATTTTGAGGAGAATTTGAAACGTAAGTGAAATAAGTGAAATTACATAAGTAAGGTATACCTTACTTTACAATGGGAGACATGGAAATAAACAGAAAGAGACTTTGAAAAAAGAATTTGATACTTTTGATGTTCAGTGATGCTTTGTTTGCATTGAACAAGTTAGATAATACAGAGAAGAGAAAATCTCTTTAGATGTGCTGTTAAAGACATGGACAAGCCATGTTTAGGACCTACTCTGCAAATACTGAGTTCATCTGCACATCACCCCTTTGCTGCTTGGAGCCACCATCTAATGGCTGCATGGTTTGTGTGACCACAGTTTACTTGGGTTTACTTATTAATTTATTTAAACAGATCCCAAGATTTGAAAACACATAGAAAGCTCCCTAATGCAAAAGAGAAGCCAGAGAAACATAAGACCATGAGGAGGAACTAGGTCACAGTTGTAGACAGTATCTCAAGACAGAACAATTACTGCGTGTCTTCACTAGTGAGGGTGAATTTAATTTGAAGTTCTTAACATAATTCTCATTGTATATGAAATAATGGATGCTGTTTTTCTGTAGAAAACAAGTATACATAGGAAATTGGCATCCCATTTCATATATCACTATAGAGCTGTTGTAGGATCCACATAATATTTAACTTTCAATTAGTTCTTTAAAAAGCTATACATGTCTAGCTGACAAAAGTAATATTTAGGGAATAAAAAGGAATAACAATATATCAGAGATTTCAGCTGTAATACACATAGTATTCAAATATCAGATTGTTGGTGAGCAAGCTTATGATTTAACTCATACCACAATTACTTTCATTTAACTTCTCCTAATTCCAAAAAGTTCCAGAAAATAAACTAAATCCAGAGAGATTAACTAAGTTTCTAAATAAAATTCTGCATAGTTCATTGCTGTCAAAACAAAACATTTCAAATTAAAATGTGCCTTGCCTGGGTATGGGGGTTGGACTAGAAATATCCAGAGGTCACTTGCAACCGTAACTGTCCTGTGATTCTTTGACATATTGAATAATTTTTTCAGTCTACAAATAATTGTAAAATAACTTAGTCAAGCAGAATCTGTATTTATTAATTTTAAAAATGTTTTTAAAAAATAGCCAAACATAACCAGAGAAGTTTATAATTACTTCCAATTTCTAAACTTACAAACCGCAGTTAACAGCAAAAGGAGCATATATTGAAAATACATAAACATTATAGACTATGTAATTGTCTAATTATAAGAGGACATTCTTCATCAAAGTTGATTTTTAAACACTACATTTTCAACATTGCTGTTGTTTTTAAGAAAGTAGTTGGCAGAGATCTTTTTATGTTGTTTAGAAGAAAGCACAAACCATAACACCAATTTTTGATGGGCAGATGTTTGCTGTAGCTCCTTATCTGAAACTGCTGGCATATAAATGTATTTATAGCAGTGAAGAAGGACAGGTTTTGTGTCAAAAGAAATCTGTGGCAAAGGCAAAGATGGATCTTGTTCAGGTGCTGAATACAGCCTCTGTGTCTCCTCAAAATTCTTCTTGGTATATGTTGATGTGCATTACCAGTGAAGTGTTGACGAGGCCCCAGAAGACCACTCATGCATCAGCAAGACCTGAAATAAGTGAATCTTTTTGTGTTCTGCAACTGAATGGTTAACAAGAATATATGTATTTGATTATAGACTTGGCCACTAATTCATTAATCCAGTCACTTGAGAATTATAAATTCTCAGGTCGTAAGGATGGGCACAGGTATACAGTTGAGAATAAGACTACTATGGTTTTTATTGTTCCCATTAAATAGATACCATGTGTTCTTTACATCAAGATTTTCATTCAGTTTAAATTAAGGGTTTCTGAATTGAGGGGTTTATTACTTAAATTCTAATGATAAAGATAAAATGCTATACAATTAGGGGAAGATAAGACCTTCAGATTTATTTATATCCTACCTAATGCAAATGTGAGAGTTCTTCTATTCCACATAAATATGCAATCACTTCCTTGAAACTTGTTAAGCTGTCTGCATCAGCAGTTTCTCATGAGTTATACAACTCTCTTGTCTTCAAAAAAAAAAAAAGCACAACCTCCTCTTCACTATCAAAAAAACCCCACACTAATATAAATTTGCAACTTCTGGAAGCCATAGTTGAGCATCAAACAACACAAGGTATATAATTACAATTTTTGATAATGAAAAAGTCAACTAAATCTTAATGTTCCTTCCTGGTTTTATTCAGTTTTCAACAGAAGTTCCTATAAACTTAATCTTAAAAGGGCTTAAGGAAGAATGAATCAACACTGGTCCACTTTTAGGAAAGTGAAAAATACAGGATGGGATATGGAAGCAGCAGCCTTTCTATAAATTAATTTTATTTAATTGTGAATTAAACAAAATATTTCAGTTCTTTGGGGAAGTTGTATCTTTTTAAAATTAATTTTGTCCAAAGCAAAACAAGTGTTTCCTTTTTTTTTTTTTTTTTTTGGAGGGGGGCACAGTGGAAAGAGAGGGGAGGTCAAATTTCAGTAACATGTATTACACATTTAATATTTTTTTAGATATACATAACCCTTGTGCTGAAAAAATATTTGTGATGTTTCACACAAATTTTTGTACCGTGTTGTCCAGCTCAAGTTATCTCACCAGCTGTAATCCAAAATGGAATTATAGATCCTGCAGATTTCTTTTATTGATTTCTTTTTTATTACTGCTACACATGTATTGTAACTTGAGACACCGTTTAAAATATCATGCCACTGATATTTTTCTTACTTTTTAAAGGTCAAGAGATTTATGTCTTCATCTGGAGATAGTTTAAAAGTCTTTTCGTTACCACATCTCTGAAAGAATAGGATTTAGGTATCATCCTTTTATTCTGATGCATCTCTGAAAAAGATATGCATCCCTCTTACATTTTACCTAAGTGGAATAAGAAAGATTTGGTACTTTTGTCTGAATTCTGTTGCAGTTACAACAGAAAATATCACTTAGAATTAATATGGGAATAGAGTCAACATGTGTCTAGCTTTTGGTTTTCAGAAAATTCTGTTCATTCCTATGAAATAAATAAAAGTATCAGTGCAAAGTAGACATGAGTAATAATTCGTGAATGATTTTGACTTAGTAAACTCTTTGAAAGTTTATTACTTAGAATTCTGTGTCTGAAATCCAGAGACTGATATTAAAATTACTTATTGAAGAAGGAAGATGATATCTAGAGGGCATAAGGTTATAAAGGAATCATGCACAACATGTCTCAAGACCTTTTTGTGCCAGAGCTACAGCTGAGAGCAGCCAGAAAAGCAGTGCACAGACCTCTGGCTCTGCCCCTGTGGAAACATGGATATGTTGCACACACACTCCAAGGGAAGGTGCCAAGGGCCTCCCAGGCTCACCTACTGCAAATGAAGGAATCTCAAGCCTCTCTTTGAAGACCAATTGTTGCAAACTTCAATAGAATTAGCATTTACACAACTCATTTGGCAAAAATATCTTACATACCATTCCAAGAGCACCAAGTATGATTGATTGGGTTTGAGGCTTATACAACTTTAGTGTTACTTGAAGAAATATTTCAGTGCAAAACCAACTGTGTATTACTGCAGTTTTGCTTTGGCACATGCACTAAGCCTTAATGCAATTATCAAGATGACCAAAGCCCTTGCAGGAGAATTTTGTATTTTGAGGATTTAAAAGGAAGTGTGCTAATAAAGATGAGAGCTGTAGACAGCATTGGGGTTTTTTTCCTGAAATGGAAGTTCTGTTGCAGAAATAGTTCTGTCTTTTTGAATTACAAGATACCATCCTGATTTAAATTAAAAAACAGTGTTAGGAAGTCTTCTGCCTGAATAAGTCATGCAATATTAGTACTGCCACAGGAGGGTTTTTAATTCGTGTGTTACATCATTAGAATATGGTGGATTCAGCTGGGGTAGAGTTAATTTTCTTCATGCTGGCTGTCATGGACCTGTGTTTTGGATTTGTGCTGAACATGGGGTTGATAATATAGAGATGTTTTTGTTGTGCTGAGCAGAGCTTACACAGAGCCAAGGCCTTTCCTGCTTTTTCTACTGCCACAAAGGCAATGGAGCTGGGAGGGCATGGGAAGCTGGGAGGAGACACAGATGGGACAGGTGACCCAAAGTGACCAAAGGGATATTCCAGACCATATGGTGTCATGCTCAGGATATAAAGTGGGAGGAAAGAAGGAGGAATGGGGAGAGGTTTGGAGAGATGGTGTTTGTCTTCCCAAGTAACTGTTACACATGATGGGGCCATGTTCTCCTGGGGACGGCTGAACACCTGCCTGCCCAAGGGAGTGACTGAACTCCTTGGTTTGTGTTTCTTGTGTGTGCAGCTCTTGCTTTCCCTATTAAACTGCCTTTATATCAACATAATTCTCTACCTTTTACTCTTCCAAATCTCCCCAGTCTCACTGGTGGGGGAGTGAGCCAGTGGCTGCCTGGAACTAGGCTGCTGGCTGGGGTTAAACCACAACATCCTGTAACTGTAGTAGGAACTTAGATGGCATTTTTTTTTTTCCAAAGTAGACAATTTGATTTTCTATACATATTCAAGCAGCGTTAAAAAAGATACATTTTTATTAAATGGAGTCTCAAAGGTAACTAATAACTCTTTAGTCTGTTTTCTTCAATTCTGTCAGGTAAAAATTATGAGTATGAATATTAATGAGATTAAAGTGGCTCTTGTATGTGCATTGCAAAACTGGAAAATCAAGGGCAGAAGTACTGTCTGTGATTCCTCCCACAGAAAAGAAATCACATTAAAGAGAGAATCTCCCAAATAGAGAAATAACAGGGAAATGGCTGGCACTGAAGGACTGAATTTCCTGATGAAAACAGTGTTTGATTTAACCAAAGCCTCTGATAAATTGTCCTGAAGTGCTGTGTTGGGTAATCATTGTCACCTTTTGTTAGAAACATGCAGTTATTGAAATTATGCCTTATATTAAATATAGGCAATTATGAACTTTCATTCATAGTACAGTGACTTGTGGGAAAAGCATGAGAGCTGGAAAACTGGCAAGTAAAGGCACAGAGGAGCAGAACACAATATTCTTTATTTTTAAAAATGACAATATTGACAGAAATTGGGGAAATGCTGTTTTAACTGGAGAACAAGTAGTTTACCTAACCATTACTTTGAAAACAGAAGAACCAAGAAAATTTGAGTTTTGTGGACTGCATAGTTGAATTTCCGTAACTGTGGTAAGAAATAATATGGATTTGCACATATCTTGGAGAGCCAGCTGTGCTTTGGAAATTATTTTTTGCCTTTCTCACTCAAATACCACCTGTATTTGCCTGTTCACTTGCATAAACAGAAATAAGATAGAGTTTGTAGACAGTAACTACCTCTCCCCTCATATCTGGCAATTTGCAAAGGCACACATTAGACACAACTTCAAGAGAATATATTTAAAAGTTTTTTAAGGAGGTTTGGTTTTTTTTTTTTCTGTTTTGAGCCTAAAGGAACAAGGGTCAGGAGAATGAATATGGTATTTAATTACATTTAATAAAATAAGATAATTTTTTGCTAACGGCTTGTTTACAGTTTGCTAACTGCATTAGGCTTCCTCCTGCAGCTCAGACAGCAGCGAATCTGGGACAGCTACTGTCAACAGCCAAAAGGTATGGACAGATACAGACTGCTCCTATAGGACACTGATGGCATGCACCTGTTCCAAAAAGCTGTTCCAGGTGCTCTGGGGTGAGTGGGATAAATTAGGAAGCAGAGCCATGGCTCCATCAAGGGTGGAGAACTTGCCTTATGTGTACCCCACCTAGATGTGGAACATGATGGTGGTTTGCAGAGAGCACAGACCCACCAGCTAGCACCAAAACAGTGTGTGCTTCCAGGGTAGGGTCACTCACAGATTTCTTGGCTCATACATAGTGGTGCATGGTACTGATACCTGCCACAGTTACTTTTTAGCTAAAAAATATTTCATTTCCCACTGTAAGTTTTGTATTTTGTTTTGGGGATAATGAGGTAAAATTAACAGCAAAATTAACTGTGAAAATCACAATTCTACCCCAACAAATAATCTTCACAAAAGGCTGGGAGAGGAAATAACATTTTGCTGAGATTATGTATTCAAAAACTGCTGATTTGTTAAGAAACAGGGGCAGGAGTCATTACTAAACTTAAGCAAGAGTTTTCTTAGATTTCCTGCTTTTACCTAGTAAGATTTCTTCTGCATCCTAGTAAATATATATTTAGCAACAGCATCTGCCACATCAAGATACATTTTTACATGTTTACAGTATTTTTAACATTGGAATTTTAATGCAATGTTGTCTGATAACATAGTACTGCACCATACTAAAAGAAAACCAAACCAAAACAAACAAAACAACTAATTAAAAAGGCTAAGCTTTCCATCCTTAATGATTATCATATATGTCAGCAAAAAGATCACCAGTCCCATAATAATTCACCCCACGTTCTCCTTTTGTGACTTGAAGTGTTTGGAAAGGGATCATTCTGCAATAAATGTCAAACATGTGTTTTATCTAAATATCTCAACATACTCTACTGACAAAATTTAGTTAGGGATAATTTATACTCTTCAGTAGCCAAAGTAATCTATGGGTTCTTTTAAATTGCCTTTGTTTCTGAAATAAACTCAGTTGGCTGTGAAGCATGAAGCAGAATTTAAAGCAATATTTCATAAATCTGTCACTGAAGATTAAAGCAATCTTTAATTTACAAATGCTGTTACCAGCTCTGTATGTTTACTTTGAAGAGCTTTGAAAATTCAAGCGTCTCTCATGCCTCTAACCAGAGCTTCTCACAACCTCACAGAAAAACAGCCAGGGCCAGAAAATCTCATTGTAGCTTCTATTAGTCACCACTCACTGGTGTTTTTCAGTACAGCTGAATGCAATAACGTGCCAGGACACCCTATGAACACAGGAAAGGGAACACGAACATCTTCATCTTCCTACCCTTAACTGGAAGCTGCCCTATGTTCCACAGTCATTGATTGAAGGTAAATATGGACCACTCCCACTATGAATCGTCAGCCCAGCCTTTCTCATTTACCCCTTAAACATCCAGCTCACCCAGACTCTCACAATGGCCTTGGTCTTCGCTCTACCTTTCCTTTTGTCTTGCTCATGCCTTGTGGCAACTTTGGCAGTAAGGCCATTTTGTCTTGCTGAGCTTTAGCTCTTGGTTTCCCACCACTGCTCCACCTCCCTTCTGCTCAGACAGAAGTTAAACCCTCCTTCCCCATGCCCTCATGGATTATCAATACTTTGTTTATGTATCATATGGATGAGAAGCATTATAATGATGACGACTTCTGAGACGGTTGTTGTTTTCAGTGAAACAGCAGGCAACTACTTGCAGTTTAGTGTTGATGTCAAGCAATTTAAAGAAAACAAAACATAATCCACGTATTTAAATGAAAGAAAATAATTTTTACTTGAATGTGCTTCCAAGTAGACATTTTAAGAAAGCGAGTGCTAGACTGAAAGTTGATGTAAACAGTATTTACAAACCCAGGCTCAGCAGTTCATTGGTTGTGAATCTTCCACAGTACCTACCCCATGCAGACCACCAGTTTCATCATTCTGTATCGCATTGCTGGAACAGCCTTTGCCATTAGTCTGTGTAATATTCTCAGATGTCTTTCAGTTTAAACCTTACATTTTGATAGAAGAGTTAAATACTGTTTTAGACAAAGGAAAAAAATAATAAAAGAGAATGATTCATTCATCATTCACTTGCAAGGTGAATTGAGGGAAAGCTCCGTCTGCACAAGGATTGCATGTGTCATAACTACTGAACACAAAGGTTGCTGTTGCTTGAATGCCTCTTAAATCTTGTTCTGAATTTAATCTAAAAACTCCAAATGAACCTTTTCAATATTTTTTTCTGCCTCTGTTTTTCTTCTCTTCCCAAAATATTTACTGAAATTTTGTGCTTAACTTTGCAGATCAATAAACTTTGCATCCAAAGAAAAATCACTCTGCCCACCTGCATTTCCAAAACAGACATTTGTGGTTTTATGTTATCACTTACACCACCATCCCAATTCCCTCTATTTTCCTGGGAAATATGTAACAGAATGCATCCTTTAGTCTTGTGTCTAAATTTGGTCACAGTACATAGGAAAATACCTTTATTTAGATTAAGTTGCTGATATGCAAAAATCATTGCCATTCAGTGTGATATCATTGTTTCCTTGCAGTTTCTCCTGTGCGGCTGTGTTACATGGAAATGGAAGGAACTTCAGAGCAATAACTCTTATTTATTCTGTGCTTGTACAACACCTCACATTGTGTGACATGTTCAGGAATAGACAATAATAGAATAAACAACTATACTGAGTTTGACAGATGATATTAAGTCATCGCATACTGCACTTAATTACTGAAAGCCACTGAATACATGTAACAGTTCTGTGAAATAAGCTATAAGCTTATTAAAGTTCAAACATAATTGCTAATATTTGTTCACAAGAGTCTTGTTACGTGGGAGAATAGACCAACCCCTCATTCTCACTACAACCTTCTTTGAGGCAGCTGTGGAGAGCAGTAAGGTTTTCCTGAGCCTCATTTTCTTCAGGCTAAACAACCCCAGTACCCTCGCCTGCACCTCATAGGACTTGTGCTCCAGACCCTTCACCAGCTTGTTGCCCTTCTCTGGACACACTCCAACACCTCAGTGTTCTTGAACTGATCCCAGAACTGAATGCAGTACTTAAAGTTTGGCCTCACCAGTGCCAAGTACAGGGGGCAGTCACTGCCCAGCCCACACTATGTCTGATACAGGCCAGGATGCCACCGGCCTTCTTGGCCCCCTGGGCACACACTGGGTCATATTCAGCTGCTGTCAACCAGCATTCCCAGATCCTTCTCCACTGGGCCAATTTCCAGTCGCTCTGCCCCATTCTGTAGCACTGCATGGGATTTTTATGGCCAAAGTGTAGGACCTGGCACAGGGTCTTGTTGAGCCTCAAGTCCTTGATCTTGCTACTTTTATCCAGCCTGTCCGGGTCCCTCTGCAGAGCCCTCCTACCCTCCGGCAGATCAATACTCCCACCCAACTTGGTGTCATCTGCAAACTGACTGATGGTGCCCTTGATCCCCTCATCTGAATCATTGATAACGATATAAAACACAAATGTCCCCAGTACTGAGCCCTGGGGAAAGCCACTAGTGACCAGTCACCAAGGGGATGAAGCATCTTTCACCACCACTCTCTGGGCCCAACCATACAGAGAGATTTTACACAGTGAACAAAACCCCCTCCCTTGTCATGAGAAGCTAGTTTTTCCAGGAGAATACTGTGGGAAATGGTGGCAAAGGCTTTACTGGAGTTCAGGTAGATATGTCCACAGCCCTCCCCTCATCCACAGGTCTGTTGTCATGTAAGGAGATCAGGTTTGTCAAGCAGGATCTGCCTTTCCCAAACCCATGCTGGCTGAGCCAGATTCCCTGGTGTCCTGCACGTGCTAGATGATGGCAGTCAAGGTGATCCTGCTCCATGACCTTCCCCAGCGGCAAGGTCAAGTGGATAGGCCTATAGTTCCCTGGATACTCCTTCTGGCCCTTTTTCCACATTCTCCTGGACTCTCCCTTTTCTGCAGTATTATATTTCCAGCAGACAGCTCTAAGTCCCCATCAGAGAAAAAGCTAGCAATTGTGAGACTTTTCCCAGCTGCTTACAGAATATTTTGTCTGCCTCTTCATCCTTGTTTTGTGGTCCATGCATTTCTTGAATAAGCATAGATTAGTGATAATAACTGCACAGTAGTGTCTTAATGGGCAGAATTGTCCATGTGGAAGTGAAGGCTGGGCTTCTAAAATGGTGGCCTATTACTCATCAAATAAAACTTCCTTTTTTAAGGCTCCATAGATGTTAATTTCCAACATTCACATATTTTAAGGTAATCAATGACCTCATCACTGTGGATATTAGCAAGACATTGAAATCTTCTCTACAATACCAGACTCTGACAATGTTGAGGAATTCTCATTTTCTGTCTTCAAGCTGCACAAATGATATCAATAATATAGGAAAACTGTTTCTGTTTATGCTATCCTGCCTTCAGTTTAACAGTAGCTAAAAAAAAATTAGATTGGAGTAAATCTCAGGTGAGCCAGGCTCTGTGAAGATCTGCCTTTTGATACTGCCAGTTAAATGGCATGGGGAAGATGTAGATGATAGCAACTATAATGTAGTTACAGCTTCCTGTCAATCCCTGTTCAATGCAGAAGTCTCATGAAACAAAGGAGCTCAGAGAAGGGAGTTCATAATGATCTTTATCTGGAGGGAAATCAGCTATCACCACAATCAATTAATGATGTCACATAGTGGAGGTAAGTGGCAGAACCTAACAGCATCTGAAGATGATTTCAGTAATTATATCTACATTTTAAAAAAAAATTGCCTTCTCACACTCAAAGATAGAGGAAACTTAATTTACAACTTTCTGAAACCACCTTGTTATAATAGAACTACTGGTACAGCCTTCAATTTTCTTAGCACTTATTGTAATACAAAGTATCTTAAAAGTAGGTACTTTTCATAGTATGAAAATTATGTATCAAGCCTTTAAAGTTTCAAATTAAAATTTACATGACACATATTCACGAGGGTGGTTTGTTTATTTTTAATTTTCAATTCATATGGAGCTCTGTTGTTTAAAAAGTGAAATTCCAGGGCTGTTTCCTTTGTTATAGGAGCTAGAAAATAGCAATTTAATTTTTAACAAGTGAAAAAAACTCATTCTGCTAGTTTGAGGTAGAATAATGGTCCTGTCAGAGAAAGAATATTCAAGCATGGACAATACACAATATATTAAAAATACACCTCATCATTATTGTAAGTATCAGAAAACAGATTGTTTTAAAAATGAGCATGAGTTAAACATTGTCTACTTCATTGCTTTAAGCATTTTAGGCAGTACCTTCCCAGAT
The DNA here is from genome assembly GCF_048771995.1 of Taeniopygia guttata. NCBI lineage: Eukaryota > Metazoa > Chordata > Aves > Passeriformes > Estrildidae > Taeniopygia > Taeniopygia guttata. Next base: position 22,086,788 of record NC_133026.1, on the reverse strand, counting down.
TAAATTCTATGAGATAATTACAGGGCACAAAAAGACCTTTTCACAAATTCACTGGGGTTTTTAAAAGTAATTTATTCATGAAAACTGCTGCAGATGAAAAAACGAACATCTCAAAGGCAACACTGTTGTAATAAAAGACGGCATTGTGACTCAGCACACTGTGAAACAAGCTGTAAGTTCAGGATGCATATTCTCTTTCTTTCTCAAAGCAGGTTGCACCTTTACAAATGGCAAGACCAAGAGAAGAAATCTAAGCAGAAGAGGAAGTCAGAAAATTGCCTTATCACCGGGGGGATTGCAGTGAATCATCAATTAAACCAATTCTAAACCCTTTTATATTATTTTTTCTTCAGTAGATATAGATATAGATTATATAGCTATAGCTATAGCTATAGCTATAGCTATAGCTATAGCTATAGATATAGATATAGATATAGATAGTATAGATATAGATAGTATAGATATAGATATAGATATAGATATAGATATAGATATAGATATAGATATAGATATTGATAGATTAGATATAGATATCAATATATTTAATTCTCAATTGTTAAAGAAAACCCTGATATTGTCTATTAAAACCAGAGCTATGCCTTAAGCCACAGTATTCACTTTCTTCATTGACTTTGAATCTGAAAGCAATGGCAGCTAAAAGAAAGGTGTTTGTCCTATAGTTTATAATGTAGGATAGTATGAGTACAAAATTTGGTTCAGATCTTTACACGTATGAGTCAGTTCAGATCTTAGGCCTTTTTGGCATTTGATACCTCTAGAGGTCTTCATTAATCCCTTGCAAAGTTACAAATCCTATGTACCGACAAAGTGTTGCTAAGACTTCGTGGCTTGTAGGCACTGGATCCCTCGAGTCAGCTGTGGTCACAGATGTGGTTTTGAGGTCTGCTACATATTTAGAAACCCTGGAATTTGAAGTTACCTCCTTGACGACAAACAAGTGCCTATTCATCTACCCTAGGTGGGTAGATGAATGGACTAAAGCACAAAAAATAAGTAAAATAAAAATTCTCCAAATGAATCAAGATTAAATACTTTGAATAAAGGGATAAACTGCAAAATGCAAAGAACATTCGAACTATTATTTCATAAATCACCTATGAGGACTGTTAAAAGTTGACTATTATTTGGTGAAATGGTTTAGGTTGAAGTAAATGGAGCAGCACTATTATTAAAAAAATCTAAAATGATCATTTATGTGTCAAAAGGATGACTAGTAAGGGGAAAGGCAATTTCACAAGTAAAAGATTTGTTGCATGCTGATTCTTTACAAACTTATGCAAAGCAATCGTTGTACAAAATGCCTCTGAATGTGCAAATGTACACAGATTATTTTAGGAGCATTATGCAGTATTTGTAATAAGTATGACCTTGGTACATTACAGTACAGGTTGAGGGCAAGCAAGCACTAAAAATATCATTCTTGCCTAGAACAGTCACAACCACATACAGTAAAAGAAACAAATATGCCCAGTGATGTGATGAGTCCAAATATGTATTCAAGCAACATATACAAATTATAATAGAAGATTACATTTACTACAATATAGGGAAAGGCAAAGCAAGGTTACCATTCCAAAATCTGCTCAGCTGCAGCAGTGTTATTAGAGTTGTTATTAGAGCAGTACCCAGCATTTGCTTAGAGATTGAACAAAAATGGCCTTACTTGCTCAGATCAAAGGTTCACCTCAGTGTGTCCTGTCTCTGACAGAGAATAAAAAGAGAGGAAGAATATAATAATATTTCCCTCTGTAATCTTCCAGCCCTACATATCTGTGATTCAGGGATTTCTCAAAGCAGTAGCAGTATCTTTGCACTTCACAGCTCCTGAGGTTTCACACTCTCACGGAGTTATTTCTTCACCTCTGTTGGCTTGACTACATGCTTGGAAAACAGAAGCGTGAACAAGAAAATAAGGAGCTGTTTCTCCCCTGAGTTTTCTGTAGAAACATGATCTTGTAAAACATATTACAAACTGGGATTTGCCAGCTTAGTGTTAGCATGGATTCCCACATCCCAGGCATCAGGGATAGTGCTCACACCTGCAGAGGGATGGTCTCTAAAAGTCAGTCAGTACATGGTCACTTAAGTAAGGGGAATCAGCCTCTTAAATAATTTATGGCATTTGAGTTTACCCTTGCAAACTGAGCTGGTAATGAGCTTAAAAAAAAAACAAAATCACAGACCACAAATGTGCTGTGTTCTATTTAAATTTAAAGTCATGTGAGATCTGGGCCAAGGACAACCTATGAGAACATATAAAACTATGCAGTGAAAAACTGCAGGACATTAATTAAAACCAGAAAAAATATTAACCAAGTGTTAGTATTAGCTAAACATGTGAGAAGCAAGTTCTCTGCTTTTTTAACTAGCCTAAAATATTGATTTCTCATTCTTATTTTTTCTCACGTTAACATTATACTGAGTTTCCTTTCATATGAATTTCAAATAGTGTCTTGAATGTCTTAGCTTCAGATTTTAAGTTCTCCTACTTCCTCAAACATTCAGTAAATAGCAAAATTCTTCTTGTTCTTTTGTACAAAGTTTGAAGTTTGTAAAACAACTGCTTTTTCTGGGGCATGTCAAAAAGAAAAATTAATTAGTCCTCTAATTTCTTCTATATAGTACCAAAATAACATTAAAGTAATAGATAATACAGTATTTATCTTCACTGAGATTCAGCAAAACACTCAAGCTAATCCCCATCCACTTTAAAATAACAAAACAAAGAAGAAAATCCAGCAAAAATAAAAAAAAAAAATTGAGAAGATGCCTATCTCAGATCTGAGGTACTCTAACATAATTAACACTCCAATGGAATCTCAGAAGAACTATGTGATCAATTCACCAGGAACAGCCAGTGAAATCCAGACAGGACTGTCCTGTCAGAGATGCCCTTTGCAGCACGCCCAAGAAAGTCACCAAATTGAGCATGCTTTGGAACTAGCTGGGGAAGAGCTTGTTCCAGGGTCAGAAGCCATCTCCAGTGCTGCCCTGCCAGTCACCTTTAAACAAATAACAGAGGGATCCAGCTGCCGTGGTCCTGCTGACTGCAGCTGCTGCTGCCTGGCCTGGAGAAAGAGGTGATTCTTCATTCATTCCCACTGATTTCTGAAAACCACAGGGTCACACAGTGAAACTATTTAGAATTCATATTTCCAAACACAAATTAAAGTGCTGACAAACATCAATTGAGTTGCTAGAAACAGTTAGTAAAATTATATTTAGCAGTTTAAAAGAGACCTCCCTTTTTGATGACTGTTTTCATTAACATCATTTAATCTACCTGCATGCACTACAGCAGGCAAATTCATTCTGCTCATGCAGAAGTGTGATTAGGCAATGTCTTTTGTCTATTTATAAATATAAAGGCTCTATAAGATTAATTAATTAAATGTATGGGTTTTTATGTTTGTTTTTTTTTTCTGGAAGTTTACATTTAAATATCAAGGAGTCCTCCAAGCTGAACTAACAACTTGCAACTACAAATGTCTTAAAATTTAATTATGAATGCAAGCCTTGGCTCAGAAAAGCACTTGAGCACTTGCCCAAATCCCACTGACATTGAGATAAAAAATCTACTAAGAAAAGCAAACTTTCACCTTTTGGTACCTAGAAGCAGCTTCCACACAACTGAGCAGTCCTTAATTGTTGGTTTTAAGCTTTGACCTTTGCACATGGTGATGGAAAAGGGAACTGTAATTGTGCTGGTACCAGGGAGATTGGTATGCAGAAAGAAAGAGGAGCCTGGAGACCTGTGGGGGGCTGAAGGGAGAGTGATGGGGGTGTTGTTGTTTGCCAACATCTGGGCACCATCCAGCTGTTTGCTGCTAAATATTGTGTATAAGTAGAGAAAGCAAGACCAGTAGTTATTCACTACATCATAAATTACTACATTGCACAAAGTGAAGATAAGATTAACCATGTTAGCCTTTTTCACTGCTCTGCCTTATCTCCTCTTGGCAGTGGAAAGCAAGGGCTAAAGTACAGCACTTAGACCTTTAATTACAGCATTCCTCTTGGTGAGCAATAAAAACATTCCTTTTCCAAAGGCAGCATTAGAATGAGGGATTCGTAGAAGCCTTTTCAGCAGGGGTTCAGTAACAACCACTGTAACCAGCAACATCTTGCTACATTTTCACACAATTTTAGTCAGTTAGTTGTCTTCTGGGGAAAAAGGACAATTGAAAGGAGCTCTGAAGAACTAGTTGGAGATGTTTCCATCACTACCAATTACAAAGCTTTTGTTCCGGCAGTGCCTGTGACCTATGTGATGTGCAGTAGATGACTGCTGCAGTTTCCTGGTACAAAATACTAGCCCAAAGTATCAACCCAATTATTATTTTAGCCATAAACAAACTGTGTTTACAACTACTGGAATTCAGGAGACAAAATTCTGCTTATTTCCAGGAGAATGAGGTCACCCAATCAGTTCTTTTATTAGTACCCTCTCAGGCTTGACAGGGATGGGGTCCTTTTTCTTTTTTCTTTTTACTTTATTTCTGTTGGTTTGCTGGTTTTTGGGGGGATGTTTGGTGGGGGGTTTGTTTGTTTGTTTGCTTGTTTAGGTTTTTTTGGGGTTTTTTTTTTGTCTAACATATTACATGTGCCAATGTCTTTGGTTTACCTGGTAAGGTTTTGGTAGCTGGGAGGCTGCATGAATAGTCTCTGTGAAAGAATAATAGCATCTGCCTATATACCAGACAGAGCCTGCTCCAGCTGAGCCTAAGTTAGACCCACTGCTGGCCAAAACTGAGTGCATCAGCAGTGTTGGTAGTGTCTCTGTGACATATATTAGGGAATTAGAATATATGTAAATATTAGCATATTTAGGAAAGGCTAAGAAATGCTGCACAAGAGCAGCTGGGAGAGAGGAGTGAGAATATGTGAGAGAAGATACTCTGCAGGCACCCAGGTCAGTGCAGAAGGAGGGGCAGGAGATGCCCCAGGTGCTGAAGCAGAGATTCCCCTGAAGCCCGTGGTGCCGGCTGGGGTGAGCCAAGGCTGTGCTCCTGCAGCCCCTGAGAGTGCACACAGAGCAGAGATCCTCCTGCAGCCCCTGAGGGTGCACACAGAGCAGAGATCCTCCTGCAGCTCATGAAAGACCCAGTGCTCGAGCAGGTGGAAGGTGCTGGAGCACACTTTCTAAAATCTTTTACCTTTTTATATTCCTACAGTGCCCAAAAGGAATATGTGAATCCATGGAGAGAGCACACTGGAACAAGGCTGCTGTCAGGATCTGTAGCCCTGTGACTGCCCACACTGCAGAAGCTGTTCCTGAAGGACTACACCCCATGGAAAGGACCCAGGCTGGAGCAGTTCTTGGAGAAATGCAGAAACCCGTTTTGGAGACATTTGTATATAACTGGAACAGGGAAAGAGTGTGAAAGGGAAGGAGTGGCAGAGATTGCAGCTTCCTTTTTCCATTCCCTTTCATTGCTTGGAAGTAGGAGACAGAAGAACTGGGAGTGAAAGTGGGCTTGGAAATAAGGGAGTAATTACAGATTTTTTTCTTATTTCTCATTATCCTACTCTGTTTAATTGGCAAGAAATGAAATTAATCTTCCTCAAGCTGAGTCTGTTTTGCACATGATGGTACTTCCCAAGTGATCTCATTGTCTTTCTCTCTCTATTTTTTTTTTATTTTCTCCCCCATCCTGTTGATGGAGGGGGGAGTGAGAGAGTGATTTGGTGGGCAACTGGCAGCCAGCCAAGGTGAAACCACCACAACCATTAAGAAAACAAAAGAAGGATAATTTTTTATGATGAATTTTAATTACATATGTGAATACCCAGGCAAAAACAGACCACATGCCAACACCTCAAACTTGAAGCATTTGTTAAGCAGCAGTCACTGACTAAATCAATGGGGTGGGTTGCTGTCTATTAACCTAGGGTAGCATCCTACTTCTGTACTTCAGTAAGAAACAACATGAGTGATGAGATGAGCCATTTATCATATGCAGCAGAATGAATTATTAAGTTTAAGGGACGTGTTATATGCTAGGCAAATGCTAGTCAAAAACATGTCTCAAAAAGAAAATACTCAAAATGCAGAAACTCCAAAACATATTCTTAATTTTAATGCATTGGTAGCATCATTAGTTGTTTCCGGCTCCCTTCTGTTTTGCTGCTTTGCCGTGTAGTTTTCCTGAGTCCTTAAGACTGTGGGGAAATCAGATCATACATCAAAACCTTCCTTTTGTTTTTCAGACTGCTGAAGAAAAAGTCAGCTGAGAAGGAAATTCATTAGTCAGGCAAAAAACAGACATCAGCATGCCCTGATCTCATTTGTGCCATTCCCTGTCAAGCTATAATTCATCTTTTCCTATCTTCATTGTCAGTAGGGACTAATTTCTATGCTGGAGGTTCTCCTATTCCTTGTGGAGCTTGGTGCTTTCTTCTTCCAGATTTTGGCATATTTAAAGTTTGCAAGGGGGACTTCCAAATTAGTTTTAAAATTCTGTCTTGCTGAGAATCCCTGGAAATGTTCCTCTATTTGCCAAACAAAAGAGTTCAGATACAGCCATCACAAGGAGCACAAAAAAGAAAGGAAATATTTGGACATCCTGGGTAGTTAGATTCTAGCAGCAATCTAACAGACACTGTAGAGGTGGTCCTCGAGATCCCATACACGTCTCACACTTCTCAGGTGGTTTTCATGTTCTGTGGTACATAAAACTGTTTGCTAACCTCATCATCATAAGGTCTTATATTACAAGAATAGGCCTACAAAAACGAACATATCCTGACCAAGTTGGTTCTTGATCCAAAATTATTTTCTATCCTTCTGCAGATTTTTAGCATGACTGAGCATCAGCAGGTGAATGATTAACATCTCTCATCCATTATGACAAAAATATGCATACCCTCTAAAATGCTTTTCTGCATTGGATTTGCTGTTTAACAGAATGTGGTCCACAAAATACAAGGCCATCTGCAAGTACAGTGTCTTGAAAAATATCATGTACTCCTACTCTTTCTCCAAACACAGTCCCTCAAAATATACTAACAATATAATATTACTTTGTCAAAGGATGCTGAAACAGGAAAAGTTTCATTTTCACATAGTTCACATGCAGAAATATGGTGTATTGCATTTATACACACGTATGTCTGAACACACATACTTATATATACAAATAATGACAAGCTTCATTATATTGTCAGCAATTGTCTCATATCCTGGAGTTTGAGTCTGGCAGCAGAAAGAATAAAATCGGATTGAGACAAAAATGGCATTAAATTGATGTCTTTCTTGTACCTACACTTAAATTGACAATTGACATCAACACAGTACCACACTTCAGTTGCACAACCATTAAATCAACATGCTCATTTTCACTTTTTCCTTTCACAAACATATAAAGTAAACATAAAAGCAGATAAATATATATATAAATATATAAGCATATATATATAAAGAAATACCAATTTACAATTTGGAAGTCTGATGAGAGTGTTTTGCTGGCTTGGGGAACATGGGACTGAACAAAGTCAAAGAGCAGAAGCCAGGGCAAGGCTGTGAAAGGCAATGAATGCTTTTTGGTGGGCCATCTCTCAGCCAACTGAATACACTATCAGATAAAAGAAACCAGCAGGATTTTACTTTGTCACGTCTAAGATTAAACCTACTTAATACACTTCCTTCTGAAAGCAGATATTACAGCCAAAACCTTTAAGAAAGTAGACTGCTTAAATATTTAATCTTCCATGTGTTTTGCATATAGCAATAATGTAAGTTCTCCAAGTTCCAGTAAGAACTTTGTCATTTAATTAAAAAAAAAAAAAACTTTTTACTAAGCATGTTTACTTTAAGCACACTTTTATCTCTTTGAGGGCAGTCAGTTAAAGGAAGAAATTACATTTAATTTTTGATAGAGATCAAAGGGCAAAAACTCAGTGACACAACCATTATTTATAGCTTATTACCTAAGACAAGTTAAAAACTGTTACTTCTATCATAATATATTTGAAATGACAAATCTCTATTTGACATTTTGTTTATTAAGATAGTAATAACTGATTCTAATAATGTAAATACAAATACTTAATATTTTATTTATATTATAAAATACTATAACATCTATTCAGAATATTCTAAGTTTGAGTAAGTTTACTATATGTGGTTGTATATATTATATACATATATTTAAATGCTAACACACATAAATGTAAATATATGGATAGAATTGCAGAGTTTGAAATGAAAGAAACCATTCACTTGCCCAGTCTAGAACTTCCAAAGAGTGATTACACCATGGAATCTCTTTCAAATTCCTCATAATGTTTCTGGGGTGTGATAAAAAGAAGCGAGGTGGAGCAGGGGGAAGTGGGGGAGAGAATGAAAGCTGTATCAAGGACCTAACAACTTCTGCTCTAATAGCCCAGTTGGCAACTTTTAGGATACTACAGCAGGGAGGGAGGTATTCTGAAAACATTTGATAAATGTGGCCTTTAAGAGACACTTAGAAGTGTTCTAAGCTGCAATCCTTCACTTTTAAAAATGCCTCACATCTTAATGTTGAAATCTGGATCCAGAGTCAAGTAAAACTTCCAGAAGTTGGGTGAATTTGTTTCACAAGGACACTCACCTGGCACATCAGTTCCAGACTGATCTGGAGACCCGGAGACATTATGGAAGATGCTTTTGGTTCAGAATGGTTTTTAAAACTGAATGTTTTTTAATCAAATCACTACTTCATTGTCAAAACTGTGCATTGAATTAAAGATGGAAAAATCCATCAGAAAGTACAATAATCTTTACTGCAAATGACAGTAGATAAAAAAGTAACATAATTTTTATACATGAAAGTGTCTTTCAAAATGTTTTCTGAAGAGTTAGGACTCCATGTTTCCTTTTGGAAAAATAATAGTATTTCTGAATGTATATTACTGATATTTTTATCTAAAACAGTAAAGACTGGAAAAAATCTTTCCAGGACATACTCAATCTTCCTATAATCTTGTAGAGGAAAGTGTTCAATGCTAGAAGAATAGTTCTAAGGGTACAATCAAAATCATTGATCAACTTCAAATTAATACCAGGAATGATTATCTGGCACAACTGATTTTTAGATATTTTGTTGGTTTCTGTTATTTTATGAGAATTTATGGGGATTTTCTGATGATGAACAAAGCATCAGTTCTGAAAATACACTTCAAATAATATATGCAGTTGTGAAACTTCATGGAGCAAAAACTTAAGCCTGAACTTCTTTGCATGAAAGAAATGCCTCTCAAAACATCCTTTTTAATATTCTTGATCCCTTTTTTACCCCCATACTTCTTCAAATGCATATCTATTCTCTTTCAGTATTTTAGCAAATGAAGGTCTTTTTGCCCCTCAGATCAAAGCTGTAACTCTGAGGTCTGCTGGGAGTCTTAATGAGTTAAATTTATATTTGAAAGCAAAATTTAGTCACACGGCTTTTATTTACAATTAATTATTCCTTTGTAATATGCAATGAGCACATGCAGATATTTTTCTTTCATTCTAGTATTCCTGCAAGGAACAACAGAAAAGGCTTAAATCACTAAGTTGGAAATACACATGTATGGCAGCAAGAATCAATTATTTACATTCCACTTAAGAAACACTAAACCATTCATTCATCCTGAGAATACAGACTAGTGCTTAAAGCAATAAATTACATTATAGGAAGGAATAGTTTAGAACCCCTCAGGCAGAGAGAGCAGAACTATTTGGGGCTCTCCCATCCCCAGAAGTGCTCAGGGAAAACCATCAGCCATGCCAGAGAGTTGAATCACAAAATCACAACCTTTTGCTGAATAGCTCTTCCTTTCTTTTTTTTTTTTTTTTTTTTTTTTTTTAAGAGAAAAACTATTTCTGAAGTTCACTTAGAATTTGATTCAAACCAAAACAGTTCTTACTTTACATTTGTTTAGGACAAAGATGGGTTAAATTTGATCTTTTCATGGGTCATTTCAGAGGATCTTTTCACTTTGAACACAGATCCAACCAAGCCAGCCAGCAGTGGGAGGGCAGTGCTTTTGAGTTTTATTTACTTGCAATAAATCATAGCCATAAACACACAGTGTCTTCGCGAGAATACTACACACTATTATGTGTAGTAGATATAATTCGCGCCAATTCTAGTATGATATATGTGATATTGAATATTTGTTGGAGTATACACGTTTGTATTAGGAGTCCCCCCTACCCTCGCAGGCGAGACCTGGTGTATATTAGAACCCGATTTACACGTAAAAGGATGTGGCTCAGGCAGAGATGGGCCATGGCTGGAGAGATACGGGGGGACCCCAGGCGCTGATCATCGCCTGAATGACCCGAGGTGGATGTCACGGAAATCCTCGGGCAGATACATGGGAATGCAGCGTTCCCGTAAACTTCATCACGGGATTCAACAACTCCGGACACTGAATTGTTCTTCTTCATCAACAGAAAAGAAAATCTTATTAACCTATAGACTCTGAATGGAAGAAAAGACTGACTGCAGAAATCTTGGCCTCAGGCGGAATTTTCCGTATAAAAACCGCTTGTGCCAGGCTGGAGGTGTGTGGGCATGCAGGAAAACCTCTGCTGAGGCTGACTCCTTGTTGCACACCCAGGGCCGACCCCGGGCTCGGCTCTGTTCTTTCCTTGTGGCTGGCCAGATAGAATTTGATTGCAAAATAAATATTTTATGTTTTTCATTTTAATTTGGCTGGACAAATGTTCATTTATGACAGGACCATTCACAGCAGCAGGCCCCGGGCAGCTCCGCGGCCGCGGTAGGAGCGGAGCAGGAGCAGAGCACGGCTGGGACTCCACCGTGCGGCCTCACGCCGGCACGGGAATAAATAAATATAAATAAAACCGAGCCGCTAAAGCTCCCTCGTTACAGCCAACAGAAACACTGATTCACCGGAATACTGTAAAACACTTTATGTGTTAACCACAACTACAGAGAATGACGAATATTAGCTTAATAGCCAAGACAGCTACATGTTTTTTTACTGAATATAAATTTCTGCTTCCATTATGGTCTCTGCAGAGAAAAAATTTGTTGCGCAGTGCAACTATTTTGCCATTTTTAACCAGGTCTTCACAATATCTATAGAGCATATCTATTTTTTTCCCCCCCAGGTTTCAGTTTGATACTTCAAAATAATATCCTGGTTGCCCATGTAAAATTACCTGACAGTCCAAATACAACCAACAAGAAATTAGAAATTAGTTGGATCAATTCTGCCCAAATCAACAGCTGCTTCTGTCTTCATTGGGAGACAGAGATTAAAGGCTATAGACAACAGAGCCAGAAGTGATGAGTGGAAGAGACAGTGAGGGCCACAATCACAAGAAGAAAGCAGGATGATCAGGAGCCTATCTCATACACTGGAATACCAAACAGTGCAGAAAAACCCCAAACATCTGTATGCAGCTGTAGAGCAATGACATAATCAGCACAGAGACCACTGTGAGTCAGCACAAAGCTGGAGTGCTGGTTGGGTAAGGGCTCTTCAGGAAGATCAGTCAGGGAGGATGAGTGAGGCAAGGGTATTCTGCGCAAAACAGTGGCTCAGATGCACAATTCTCTGGGATGGGAGGCATGACTGTCCACAGACAATGTCCACAGACCTGATCCAAGAGATCAACAAGAAGAACATCTTGGTGGGCATCTGCTACAGCAGATCACCATATCAGGAACCAGAACGGTCTTTTTTTTTTTTTTTTTTTTCATGGGAGCCTCCATAACCATATGGACATTGTGTTGGTTCCAAGTAATATTAGATATTTCTAGTTTGTGCAGTGAAGACCAGCCTAATAAAAGCAGGATGTTTAAAACACATAACGGGTCAAGGATGTAACAATCTGGCAATTTTGGCTGCAATGATTATCCATGAAATGGTAGTAGTCCCAGCTGGAAGTTCTTGAGGATAGTAAGGAAGACAAGTAGTAAAATAAATATGCCAGAGTTCAGAGCAGACTTCTTGTTCAGGGGACACAAAGGCAGGAAGGATTCCATGAGTACCAAATCACCAAAAGTTCAGGAGAATTGGTTGATGCCTAAGGACGATATATTTCCTCAAAGTAAAAAAAAAAAAAATAGTTTTACAATATATTTCCATAAGTAAAAAAATTCATCACAGTATCTAGGAAATCAAGCAGATGAGGCAGAGGAGGAGACTGTCTGAGCTGGAAACTCATGTCTGGGTTCAAACCCAAAGGGAGGGAACAGAGGGAGGAGTAATGAAAGAGTAAAAATTCTCTGCACAGACTTTTCCAGCAAGGTCTGTTCTTCTAGGGAAGATTGTATAACCACCAGAAGGATTTCTTTGGTACTCCTCCCAAGCTAGTCACTAAGCCCCTAAGGTATGCCTGCCTGTCCTAGCAAGAAGATTCTTTCAGCTGTGGAGAAAGCCTTCACTAAACCTGAGTGACCTGCAGACACTTTTCTCTCGAGTGAAATGTCCATTTTACCTGTGAAATATTTTATCCGTGAAACACTCTATACATTGTTCATTATAACAATTAAACACTCAGCTAACTAGAATTAATAAACAAAGGGCAAACTCAGTTTGCTATTCGCTTTGTTAGTGCCAATGGAAGTTATAAAATGCTACCTTGAAGGTTTTATAAAACTAAAAGGCCTGGCTTTATAAAAATACTTGTACTTGTAAAAGTACTTGTACTTGTAAAAGTACTCTTTTTCTTGGTGAGGTGGTAGGTTGGATTTTTAAAGCAAGGTCCCAAAACAAACTCTAAAAGCCAGCAGAAAAAGAATTGTTGTTATGGGCCACAATAAACATTTTTGGTAGTAGGCATGATACTTTGTGTATGTGGGAAAACAGTCATAAAACCAAGATAATACTAATTTAATAAAATCAAAGGTCTTCTGTTTATTTCAGCTTTAACATCATCAGTACTATATTGGAAATATATAGCCATTCTAAAGTAAATCAGTTTTGAACTTACACCCCAGTACAAGAGATTTTTGTTTTCACATTTTAACAATATAAAGAGTGCTTTCTGTCTTAATTAAGAAGGAAGAAGTATTGCCTCTACTTCATTTTTGCCCCTCCATTTGTGCCATATTTATACAATGAACATACATACCATCATATGGAGCCTCAAACCAGACCATTTAAATTTTGAAATTATTACTTTTAGGAATATCTTAAACCTCTTAGAAAATAAAAGTGAAAGTTATGACTAGAAACTTCTCAGTTTGCTCAAATATTTGTTTTTTAAGAAAATAGCATATGCAGTTACAAATGAGAGTACCAAGTAGTACTGCAGGTTTTTCTTTTCTTTTTCCTTTCTTGCAGCACATATATAATTTTCTTATTTTCACTTGTGGTTCTAATTTTAAAATTGGCAGATAGGTGAAATATTAAAACTAACTCGTACAAAAGCCAGCTGAAGTCACATCTGGGAAAGAAGTGAAAGCAAATAAGTAATCACAGACATTGAAAAGGAGAAAAACATTTTGATTTCTTATTTTAACTGCTCACAGAAAACTCATCATCAAAGGCCACATGGTATGAGAGATCCCAAACTGTAAGAATATTGTTCCTCTGCTTTAGTTTTAATTTAGCCACTTATAAAAAAATTATCTCAGCATTTGGGTCTTGGGATATTTTCCAGACTGTTGCTCAAAGCTCTTTTTTGCCTGGTTAATTAGAGCTTAGTCCAGAGCAGGGGAAAGGAGAGGAGGAGACCAGCATTGCCCTCCAGGACAACTAGCAGCACCAGCTGTCACACAAGCTGCTGGCTCCTGGCTCTCCAATCGCTCATGCAGAAGGAGAGTGCTGTGCTTTCCTTCACTGCTCCTCTCAACAGGGCAGCGTGATCAGCTCCTTTCCTTCCCTGCCATGATGAATCTTCCGCCCGTGCTGCCACCTGCTCCAGTTCTTAACAATTATCCCTCTCACAGCACATCAGGTCCATTGTGTTTCACCCCAGGTTGGGCTGACAGCCTGGATTTCAGGCCATTCTGTGCAGAAAATAAGGTTTGCTCTGGAAACCCCAGAAGAGTTGTTTCTGCATTCCTGGACTCCAGTACCCTCATCTCAGCTTAATGACCTATTTCCAGTCACATCCAAATCACCGCCTCCACCGCTTCTAACCAAGGACTGCAAGCAGGAAAAGTGTTCTATGTGCAAAACAATGAAACAAAATAAAAGTTCCACCAACTAAATCTAAGGAGAGAAAAAATATGTCAGAGTAGAAAAAAACCAAAACAACCTGGCTAGTCTTTTTAGCCATGCTGTTAATGGAATGGCAATGCAAGTTTATGTTTGCTATTTGTGACAAAAAAGAATAACTTAACAGGGAATTGCTCTTCCATTATAACTTTGAAAAACAGCTAAGTAGAAATATATTTCCCTGCAGAGCTTTATCAAACATTTATGCTTTTACAGCTCTGCTCTTGTCAAACAATACAGAGCAGCATTCCCAAGATCCTCTTGATGGAGAAAAGCAGGCTGTATAGATTGGCCTCAACACAAAAAATTAATGATATCATTTTAATTAATAAAACATTCACTAATATCAAAATGTAAAATGGCTGCAATTTAATATAACCATGCTAATATCTCTGCATTTATTCAATTCCTTTGGTATGGGACTCTGTCAGAATTTTAACGATGTAGACCATAGTAATGAAATAGACAAATGCAGAAAAATGACACATTTCTCTAAGCAGTCACTTTCTCACCCTAAGAAGGTTCTTTGATTGAAAAGATCTACAGGTCTACAGATTGAAAATCTAATGAAAACACTCTTTATAGAGTTTCTAATTCTCAATTGAACAAATGTTAGTGTTTATCAAAACAGAAGAAAACTGATACTGTTTAACCTGGAAGATAAAAAAATTTAGAGCAGTAATGCATATACATTGGAGACATAATAAATAAAAGTACGTATTTTTCTCTTTTACTCTGAGTACCACTGACAAAACCACTCAGAGATTTGGGAATTTAGCTGGCTTGTGAAAAGCTAAAATTTCCCTCTGGTGCATTCATGAAAAGAATATTTCTTTCTAAATGGGTAATCTTCTTGAGTTTATGAAAAAGCTCCTTTTCTCCATTCCTATCAGTTACCAAGTCACTAATGCTATTTCAATGCTCATCATGCTGGAGATGAGCCCAGTAATAGCTGCTGAGTCATTTCTGGTGCCTAATGCTCACCCCCGGTGGTGTCACAGCATCAGGAATGGTGCCAGGCAGGATTTCCAGAAGGAAGAAGTCAGGTCCAGGGCAGGGCAAGGCAGCAGCAAGGCTCAGAGCACCACAGGTAAGCATGCAGCTGCCAGGCAGGACTGGGGAGGAAGCCCTCAGCAGTCTCCCTGGCCAGGAGGTCACCCTGTCACCCTGAGCTCTCCAGGAGGCCAAGTGAGTGACTGCAGCCCAAATTAGAGTCTATAAACCTTAATTGCCCCAGGCAGCTGACATAGACTAGTTCAAAGGAGAGAAACTCCAACCTCTGTCTACTACTGTGTATATTCCATTGGCTTGCTGAGGCCTGGCTAGAGCATTCCTTCTTCTACCCTGGCCCTGCACGTGCACGTAGTAGTGCATATTGTCCCTTCTGTTGGATTTTTCCATGAATAAATATGACTTGGAAACCTGGATTCAAATTTGCTCTTCTGTACACTTGTAGCCAAGAGGAGAATGTAACCCAGAAGCTTCATATAGAAAGGATAACACTGTCATGGGCAGGAAAAATGGGCAAGACCATTTCTCACCTTCATAGAAAAAAAATAACCGTGATCCAGAGCTTCTTCTTGGGACCCTTTGCTATTTCTGAGACACAGTCAAGAATCTGAGCCAAAGTTTAAGATATAGTGAATTGCAGTTATCTTTAGCTAATGAAACTTTGTTCCTTTTTTATAACTCTTACACAGAAGGATATGCCAATGATATAGCTCATGAAGAAGGAATTAGAGATGTCAGTTCCTTAGAAGCGCTGCATACAGAAGACCACTGTATGTAAAGACCTCACTTGGCTACAATCATACTTAAATCATCACAAAAAGGAAGTATGAGATCAGAAGACTTAGTCCCTAAATTCCTCTGAAGAAAATCGAGGTGCCAGTACGAACACTAGCAATTACTTGGCTTTAGGTCAATAGACAACCTTGGTACTTATCTGATCACTGGCAACATTTAGTGAAGCCAAGCAAGTTCAGGCACAAACATCCAATATACAGGGAATAATTTATGATAGGCACTAATAGTATTTTTTCCCTAACAAAATCCTATTTGATTTTCATTATATCAATTATAGAATAATCCTGTGAACACTGAGAGCAGTAGTTTGGTGGGTTTATCTACCACAGTACATTTAGTATGCTCTAATCTTTCTCCAACCCAACAATATCATTGAGAGATTGTGATTTCAGTGGGGCAGAGACTCTGTGAAGTGCCTTCAGACAGTACCTCCAAAGTGTGTTATCACAACAAAGACAAATCACTTCCAGTAAGGTATTTGCTTAAATTACCCTTTAGCTTGATGGTTAAAAACGGTGAAAATATTGGTATAATACTGACAATTTTCTAAAGAGTTCTGAATGTGACTGAATTTAAAATAAAGTTGTATCATGTAGTGAGCTAAGGGTGGAAATCTTTAAACCTCAGGCTTTCTACTAAAAAAAAACACAAACATTTGCACACAACATGATCCATCATGTCTGCACAAGTGCAGGAATTACTTTAATGTCTCTAACAGAAGGGCAATTTAAAGGGAATTGGGTTTGAGTACTCCTCCTCCATTAGAGCCCAGCATGAATTTTAACTTTTATCCAATGCCTGATTTGTTTTAATGCTGAATGATTCATGATGCAGCATAATTTTGTGTCAGGAAAGCAGACCCTTTTTTATTGCTGTGACTTGATAATTTAGCCAAAGGATAATTTGAGTAGGTTTGTTGTTTTGGTTTTTGCCCCCTGGTGTTCTAAATGAAAATCTGATATCAATAATTTGAGTCTAGGAAGTATTTAATTTTAAATACTGAGCATGAATGTATAGTTTTTAAACTAGCTAACCTTTTGCAGTACAAGGTGCCATTGAAGTATTGCCTTGCTTTGGGATCACTGATATTTAAAGCTGTCTGCAAGCTGGAACAGAAAACAGACTGTATTCTGCATTTTTACATCTTAAAAAAAATCTATTACGTTGGTTTCACAGATTTGCACAGTTTAGAAATGCAGAGCAAGAACCATCTTTACAGGAAAACAAGATATTTCTCAGTTGCTAGCTGTCATATCCTAGATCCATGGCTTTACAGTGATATCAACCAGATCCTATATACCAGTTTGGAATAAAATGTTTTACATGGGCTTTTTTCATTGCAGCACTTACTTAAATAGCAGAAGGGACTTAGCTCTACAGGCGTCAGTCAATTGCTTTCCAGCTGCAGCATTCGTACTCTCAGAATAAATTGTAGCAAATAGTTTTAAATTACTTCATTCTTTCAAGGACCTCATCTTGCTGCACATGTACAAATATCTTTTTTTGAAAAGCTCTAGGTCAAGAGGTTAATTATGCAAGACAGCAATTTGTAAAAATATTAGAGTTTAATGCTACTCAATAGTTGGAAAATATGCCTAAGCTTGCCAATCATTCTAGTCCAAGGGGCTAGATGTGCCAGGGTGAGATTTGTCTTGTGTGCACTAGCTGTCTCAACAAAGCCACACAGACTTCTTAAAATGGAGAGGGATAAATACCTTCAGAAGATGATTCCTTCTATTTGCATTTTTAGTAGAAACATAGACTTTAGGGAGATAAAATTGGATCAGAGTGTTCTCATTAATAAATAGATGACAGGACTGGAATTATGTAGTCACAACTTCAATTTACCTAAAAATTCACTCTTTGCCTCTCCTCTGTCTACAAAAATACCTATTTGTAATTGAATATCCCTGGGAAATTTATTACATTATTTTCTCATTAGGATCTAGACCATTACAGACACTTCTCTCCTTCCCTAAAAAGGAAACGTAAGTCTGCAATATTTTATTACCTGCAGACAGGTTTACATTCTGGATCATGTGACGTGTGAGGCAGAATAATTTTTTTTGAAGTAACTTTGTTGTTGTGCAGAGGTCCCTTTTGAAATTATAGAAAAAATCTTACACTCACTCCATCCACACAGAAGTGAAGGCATGACCAGGAGAACAAATTTTCTGATAGTCCATTGTTCAGACAGCAGAAGCCACCAGTGGTGAGGCAGGCTTTTTTAGGGACACCGAGTGCAACGTGCTCACCAAAATGAGCCCAAAGTCTTCCTCCCACTGAGCTGCTACCTGCCCACCCTCTGCGTGCTTCTGCTGACAACCTCTGAGGATGAAGATGATATCAGCACCTTTCCAAGGAAAACCCTTCCATTGCTTGTACATGCAACAGCCTCATCAAGGCTGCTGCATTTACAGAGTGCTCCTGAGACTCCTTAAACAGCTCCCAAGATCAGCCAGCACAATAAAAACCCACATGAAGAGGTTAAATTACAGGCAGCATTCTTTCATTTCTCATTGCTGACTGAGGAATAGTTAATATGTAACGATTGCTTAAAGAGATAGCAGAAAACTCAGGCAATATTTTCTCTCAGCACCTTGCATAAACAGGTCAATCTCCAAGACAGTCTCAATTTATTGGTAGAGCAAAGTAGCATCATTGCTTGCTTACTCACACCAAGATGGACATTTTAATCTAGCTTTCTGCAATCCTTGCAGGATGCACTTATTCTATCTGTTGGTTCAAAGCCATCACCAGATAGCTGTTTTGCATATACACAGGGGTTTTTTTTTGCTAGAAATGGAAGGTCTTTTCTTACCTGCAAAGGGATGAAGAAAAATAACAGAGGTTAATTTCCTTTTGCAAAACATTGACAAATATTTTTAATCAAAATTTTTTTCTCAGTTAATAAAACCATTCCAGCTTTTTCTAGTATAAATTCTAGCATAAATACCTCTATGGATGTTTGCTCCTTCTGCCTGGGGTGCTTCTGTGCACGCAGCAGTTAACCTAAAAATGAATAAACCCCATAAAAAGCCTTAAAAAATTGCAAGTTTATTTCTGTACTATACTGGTTCTGATTCTATACAGAAATGACGTCTAGAATATTGCATGGCAAAACCACATAACTACACAGTCCTCACTATGGTTAGGTCAAATGTTATGTGTTGGAAGTTTTCTCAGGGGACATTGCTGGGGACAGAGACCATTGCCTCATGCTTGTCTTGAAGTCACCTGTTGTCTTGCTGGGATTGCTGTTGGCCAGATACCAATTTCCCTGGCAGGAGTAATTTGGGAATTGATCTACCAGTAAAAAAGATGTTAAGGGGCTGTTGCTAAAGGCAGTTTTAATACTAATAAGGAGCACACTCTAAGGCCTATCCATCCTCTGGCATTTAAAATAAGCAATGTGGGATAGACTTTGCTGACATATTTCTCTAAGTCAAATGCATTCACATTTTGCTATTGGAAATGGTCTCTAGACTCTATTAATGCACTTGCACTGAGGTTCAGGGTTCAATGGCTGGATGGCTACTGATTGGTCTGGATCAAACCTGGGGTGAGGAGTCTGCCAGTGATTAACTGTATAAGCGATTAAGGCTCTCATTTGGCTTGCTGGTTCACCACTATCAATTTAGCCCAGGGAAAATGAGCAGAACCATGGCCTTTTGAATGCAATCTGAGAAGCCTGGCAGGTTTATGTTGCACATGCAACACATGGAGTTTCATATCTGGTAGGACATGCAAGATAAATTAATGTTCTTCGTGAAGACTCAAAATCATTGTTTAGTTCCGGGGTAGTATTTGTCATTTTCGTTGTCTGGACTGCTTTTGTCTCCTTGGAAACAGAGATATTCTTCCTCACTTTTGATCTAAAGGCCACACACTTACCAGAGATGCTACTTATGTAGAGGAAAATTGAAATACATATTTTAATAAGTCATCTCCTAAAGCGACACAGCTATCAGCACCAACCTCAAAACTACAGTGCAGGTGCACAGAAGTGGACACAAGTCAGCCGTGCATTAAACAAAAACCCCATCTATTTCACACAGTCAGGACCCTCTTTGACAATTCTCCCATTCCTACAGCAGGTTATCCACTGCTGATGACTTGAGACAGGACTGTGAGCTTTCTACCAGTGTTTTCCAGAAGAAAATAGGAATGTCCAAGCTGTTCAAGGTCAGAAGTCTATGTTGTTTTATACACTTCTCAAAGGCAGACCACTCAGTCCTCACAACTTAGCCTGAAACACCTTCTGTGACTGCTGAGAAATTCCCTGAGCAAAAAGCCCTCTCACAGCAGCTTTCCCTTCACTCAGTGTTTGCTAATACTCATTTGAATGCGAAGTGACTATTCAGTTCAACCATGTTTACAACTCTTGTGATTCTTTATTTATGAGCATTCATACAAACGGGCTTTTTGTTCACACAAATGCTTGCTGAAGGGCTATTTTTCATATGAATACCTGCACTCAGAAAGAAACAAGGGTGTTCTCTCAGAGCAAAAACAATTGCTACCTGTTGCTCTTTGTTGGCTCTTACTCATATTCTAAAAGATTCCATCATGCATTTTACAAAACAATATCTGGAAATTAGATGGCCAGCCATGTGCAAAACCAAAATGTCAGTGGATTCTGGCACTTCTGCTGCGACTGAGTAATATCTCATGACCAGCTCTGTTGACTGCAGTGGAACAATTCAAAATGAGGAATTACTCCACCATATAAAGCCACAGAATCTAGCCCAAACCAGAAAATAACTGTAGACTGCATGCAAACAGCAGCAATTCATGCTCTGTATAAAATACTTAAGGATAGGGGAGTTTGGGAGTTTTTGGTCTGTTGTTTTATTCCCAGAATAATGAGAACTCCTTCTCATTTTCAAACCATTTTCTATGCAGCACTAAAGCTTTGTACATTCACAAAAAATTTGTCTGCCATAAATAACATCACAAGCTCTGTTATACTTCTTTTTCTTCCCCAGGGGACAACAATCCTTAAAACACCAATGTCACCTTCTGCCATACTCAAACTTTGTATGAAACTAAAACCATGTTGTTGTTAAACTAAGGATGCAACTGAGTAAATGACAGGATTTGAAATGTAACCTGTTGAAAAATCTCATTCTACAGCGATAGAAATCCAGAGTCTGATGCTTTGGGAATATTTTCCACTTTATAGCTTGCAGCCAAGTAAATCAAATTTTATTTCCAATCTTGTTTTCTGGAAGAGGATTATAAACTCCTTTGCTCAGTGCCTTCCTTCCTGTTCCATAGTTTTCTGGTCCTCTTGCAGCCTCACTTTCCAGTCCTATTCTCCTCCAGCTGCTCCTGCTTGCACCCAGTGAGCAGACAGTGACTGCACGAAGAGCTGCACCTGCTCATCCCTAGAGTTTTGTCATTTCTTCCCATATGGATTTCTCATTTTTCCTTTCTAGAGCCTGTCTCAGTGCTCAGTGGAGTGAGTCACTTCACAAGACACTTCCTGCTCTTCCTCCCAGTGGAGCATGGCTGTGCTCCCCACCCTGCAGCTCTCCAACACCCTGCCTTGCCTTGGGGGCACCCAGGCCTGTCTGAGGAGGGTACCTCACAGGAGGATATATCCTGTCGAGACATACATAAGATTATGAGATAATTTCAAAACAGTCACAAAAGCATGGAAAATTAGGAAGAGTTTGAGTTTCGCTGATTCCTCTAAAATTGTAAAATGTCATCAGTTTTAAAAGCTATGCTTTATCACATTCCCCACATGATCATAATTAAATGGATGGACATGCCTGTGTTTGATACAGAAGATAAAGTTTAATTATTGTTTTTTGCTAAGAAAAACATTGGGGGGTAGGGGACACACGATAGGTGCAAGTATGGTACTGAATTTTAGCCTTCTAAAGCATAAATTTAGCCCCCTGTAGTTGCCAGATAACATTTCTGAAGTTGTGGAGATATTAAAAGGGTGGCAGTTCATTATGAAGCCATTTATATTTTGTCAGACTGTTAACAAGATTTGTGTTATCTGTACTATGCAACAGGAAGGCTGCTGCAGAATCCGTAATAACTTCTTACTATGCATGCCAAATTGTTGGTGCAATTGGCAAAGAGAGGAAAAGAACCAGAAGATTATATTAATAACAGCCTACACGAGTTGTGAGCCAAGTTACCCAGCCCTCACTGTGCTGTTGCTTGATTAAATTCATCCTACATCAATAACCCATCAAATATTCAAATTATAATATATTTCAATATTATACTAAATTATTGGAGTTAACAGAACTCAAGGTACATGTACTTCTGATTCCAAACACGAAATTGTATTTTTTAATGTATTTAGCACAATTTAATCTACATATACTTAACCAACAATTCCTTCCATGACAATACAAATATATTTAAAATTACAGTCTAATACTGCTACTACTGTCTATACCTATAAATGTACTGGTTTATAGAGTGTCATTTCTAGAATAACTGTTTTAGCCATTCTTCTCTTGCTCCTTTCTCTCCAATATAACTTCTGAAAGACATCATTTGTCATCAGCTTCCACTGTCTGCAGTCATTATTTGAAGTGTTAAGTGCATCACAGTGAGACCCTTCAGAAGGTGATAGTATATCAACAGGAAGGGAATATATTGATAGTCAGAGAAATTGAAACTTTAAGCTAAATAGAGCTGACAAGCCATTGCTAAAATTATTTAACTCTTTTTGAAAAAGGGATCTTGTGAAGCTGGTATCCTGGCACTGAGCACTGTCACCATAAAGGTGACATTACATGCATACATAAATACATACATACATACATAAAGGTGACATAAAGGTGACAATACAGAAATATTGTGTTTCTTATACATCTTTTGCTTTCAAAGTGCCATTTTTTAGGATTTTAATAGCCGTGCTAAATATGGTTTAGGATACTCAGCAGTTTTCAAAATTTATCTCATAGAAGGGAAGTTAAAAACTTTACATGCTAACTTTCCAATTTAATGTCACAAATTGAGCTAACAAAGAAAAAGTGGCAGGCACAGAATATAACATAGGTTCAAGGAAATTTTCCTGAATGAAACCTAACACTAATCAGTCAGATTATGCATGGGGATTTCATTTGTAATTCCCAAGACAAAAAATAAAGTGATATGAGTTGAAGAATGAAAGTTACTAACTTAGAGGTAAGATTACACTTTCGAATGTGGAGGCCATCCACCCCTCCTAGACATCCTGTTCCAGACAAAGGAGACAATGCTGAGATACAGCTAGTTAGAGACTCTCTCCTCCAAACCCATAGGTGTGATATCTCCAAAAGGACTGAAATTAATGCCAGATCCATAGTACTCATGCCTGTGCTGAGCAGATTTAATAGCTTAGAATTGATTCCATATAGATTGTGTCATTAACAAAAATGTGATAGCCAAGACAGGGAGAGAGAGGCGCTATGTCACAGCTGCACACAGGTTAGAACCTCTTAGAGACAGCAACACTTTGTGGTAGGGCTGGTGACAGTCAAATTGTATAATGTGAAGAAGAGCACACCAGGTCCTTCTGTGCTCTTCAGGCTGTCAGTCATTGCCACCTACTGGTTTGTAGTTAGACAACTTTTCCACACAGTTCAGCAAAATCAACTATACTGCCAACCTGATCACCAGTCTCATCAGACCGTCAGTGCTCCTGAGGATCTGATTTGTATACATTCAGCATACACAGAATTGACCAAGAATCATCATTGCTTTTCCCTGTATCTGCCATAGCATTCGACTAGCTTAAGTGCCCCTTCTGAATTTCCACCAACTCCTCCTAAGGAAGGATTTTAAACTTTTGGAGGTTTGCAACATACAAATCAACAAAAAACAAATATGGGGTGTGCAAGAAAATAATTATTTAATTATAGCTGGGCTATTTGTTAATTCCCATTTTCAGATAGAAAACTTTCAAAACAAACTTTATAAGAAGGTATTTTTAAAACCTGGTATTGACATTTTACTGTGCTAAAGAGAATTAAATAAAACAATTTTCCTAGCATTTAAAAAGTATGTCATATATTCCAAAACCCAGCAACAAAACTCCCATATATAAAAAAAGAAGGATTTGTCTAATAAATCCCCAACATCTTGCCTCAAAATCTAACTAGAAACAACAATTAAGTAGCTCTCTGCATCATCACTCAATATGACACTACCACAGTGACATTTGAAGATTTAGTAGAAACCAGTACATTCTATAATTATTGTTGACTTTCTGAATACTGTCTTGATCAAAATCTTGATTGGAATTATTTATTGAAGGCAGTGAATAGCCCAGTGTCAAAGCTAAATGGAGATTCTGTTTTTAGGCCATGGTCAAGTCATCCTTTTGCAACACAGATTAGAGTTATAAATTCCTACAAATGCCTGTAGATGAACATACCATAGTATGCTTGACCAGAGGTCCTGGTACCTTTTAGAGCCGTAGGTATGTCTAAGCTCCTTTTTCAGAAACCTGGATTGATGTAGTTGTATTGGAGTTTCCTAGAAATTTTCACATGCTGCAAAATACCTGTGGGAGGTCTTTTTTCATTCCCTGGCAAAAGGCTACAGAAAGTTTCAAAGAAAAACACTCTTCCTACCCATCTTTAAGCATTCACACTCAAAAGTTTACAACATAAATAATTTTTTTCTTCTGGTAATCTTCATTTCTATGAAGCTTAGATAACTTTTTTAAAAAGTCGGATTTGCTTGAGAAAATTGTATTTTAAATTTAGCCACTAAGAAGTGTTTAGTAATTTCAGTCTTCGGGTACAGCTGTGGAAGTAAAATTCAGTTTTTCACACCAGTTAGTTATGTTAATATGAAGTATATATTAGGATATTTTTTTCACATGTGAAGGTAAAAAGTGCCTAAACCAATAAATTGTGGATGTCACTGCTTAGCTGTGCTGGTAGAAGCTGTACATAACCCAAACCTAACACGAGCATGCTGCTGAAACTCTCAACTTTCAGTGAAGACCAATTCTTTTCATTATTCAGAGGCAAAAAATATAATAAAAATGGGAAAAAGCCCCTAGAATGATTGTGTTACTCAATATTTTCTTGCTCAGCAACTACAGACTTTGAGTAACATTATTACAGTAACTTTAAAAATATTGACCACAGATCCACCACTTTCTCTAGCATATGCTAGGTTCACAGGATAACCTAGCCAGGGTGGAGAATGAAAATAGTTCCAGAAATTTCTAGCTTCTCCTAATTAGCAGAAATGAGATTATTCCTTACCCAACATTAGTACATAAAAATACTTTCCCCATCCAGCAACCTGCCCATCTTTAAACACATCTGCTCAAGAAAACTAACTTCAATTCAGCAATCTGCCAAAGAACAAGCTGCAATGCCTTACAGCTGTCCATGGAAATGCTGGCTTGTCTAGGCGACATCTCCAGGTGCTTGTTGCTTTAAATGGTAAAGTGGAAACACTGCCACTGAGAATATCTGACTATTTACACATTGAAAGGCAAACTGGAAAGCAATCATGGAAAAGAAGAATTAAGAGGTTCAAAAGTGACAAAACAAAGTGCTAGTGAGAGCTGTGGGAAGTTACTAAAGACTATCAACACCTGTGTTATGTTACTCTAACCAATAACTCCTGCAAAGCAGGTGTGTTGTTGCCATGCTTAAAGCAGGATCACAATTTTACTTGTGATTTTATACATATCTATCTATCTATCTATCTATCTATCTATCTATCTATCTATCTATCTATCTATCTATCTATCTATCTCCATTAATACAAAGCTGTCCAGGCTTCAAGTTGGGTTTGGGTAGGCCATGCCTAAAGTGGAAGCCAGGTCACAGTTATTTACTCAGTAGCTTTAAGCCCAAGTAAATAAAGTACTTTTGGAAGACGAGCTCAGGATGCAGGTCTGTCCATACAAGTCATGTAGAAATTGAATAAATCAGATCTTCATTGACTCCAGTGGAGGCTTCGAACCAAGTTCATAAGACAATTCACTGAGTATTTAATAAAGTTTGATCTTCTGTTTTGTTGTGTTTGTAGGTTTTGTTTTGTGAAGGATGCCATTGTCTAAGAAAACCTGATATAAACCCTAGATGTCTAAGCTTTTGATTGGGCATCCAGTACAACAGAAATTTTCCTCTTTAAAGGAGGCTTCCCTTAGTTTGTAACTTGAAGGTAATTTTAAAAGCTCATGTTTTCAAAAAAGAAGAAAAATGTGAATGGTAGTTATCAGTCTTGAATGAGGTCTCCAAAATAAAGAGCACCAACTAATTATCCTGTGCATTTTCTTTAAATACTACTGGCAGATTTCCTGTAGCTGAGTGGGTACAATTACATTTAAATTCCTCATTCCATATGCACATAAGCAGATGATACCTTCCCATCTAAGAAATTCTGACTTGATTATTGAGAATGGCATGATTTTAATGGTGTGTTTTTCAAAGGAATCTTTCATGGTCACTATTCAAACCTACAGATTTTTCAGGACTGCTGACAATGGCCTGCAAATAAAGTATTCTTAGGGATTTAGATTATATACATTACTTACCATGAAAAGAAGTAGAGGAAGAAAGCTATCGCAAATCCATGCCAGCCCTTCTATTCAGTAGTCATTCATTACATGATCCGTGCCCTATCAGGTGCCCATTTGTAAATGATGCAGAATTTTGAATACAGTACTGTCTACATCTTGTGTGTATATTTTATTGCTTGTTCATTAAAGAATAAGATGGATGAGAGTGAATCCACAGATTGTGTGGATTAGCATTTGTGTTTTGAGAGATGAATGAGGTGTAAAAGTTGTGAAGTGGTAGGAACATTCTTTAGTAATCCATTAACATACAGGGATTATGCCTTCCCCAAGCAAATGAAATTACAAGTGTGTACTTATTTTACTCAATGACAAGAAATAGAACTGACAAACTGACATCGGACATGTTCCCTCCTTCATGTTTTTCCTGCACCAAGACAAGCAGAGTAAACTGGTATATTAACCAAAAATCAGGTTCAATTGCTTTAGGTACTCAAAGTGTATGTAATAATCATGTTTATCAACAACCTGACATCTGTGATCGTTCTTGATCACTGCAATGCATGCTTGAATGACATTCACTGTGAAACGTACATTAATAAAATTATATTTTGTTGTTTAAAAAAAGTAAGTAGAAATTGCTGAGCATGTCAGTGTTAAACTCCCTCTGCTGTGAAAATCTAGCAAATAGATTGACTCTGGTTTTGCAACTTCCCTGCAAATGTGTCATTAAAAAATACAGTTGAGAAATCTTTGGATACAAATTGAAGTAGAAAATTATTTCATCATAGTTTTGGTACTATTACCCAGGTTATAGCTTGAGTATTTTCCAGTACAATTTTAACTGAGAGAGCAAATAAAAATACATACATCATAATCATGCCAGAAGTTTGTGAAAACAAGGACAAGGTGTGGTCAAGGGGTTAGGAAGGCAAATGCCTCCTATCTCCTGAAGTATAACTGAATATTCAGAGTCTGCTGCTCAACCCCAGATGAGCGGTCTGTATTTGGAGGAGGAAGACAAGCTTTTGCCAAACAAGTAGTTCCAGCAAGAGAGCTTTGGTTGGGGGAAAAAGGTGAAGCTGGGGGTAAAGCTTCATTGCTCTCACAGGTTTGATCAAGCAAATTTTGCCACCTGCAAAGAAACTCCACAGTTGTTTCCTAATAGACATAATAAATATCTCAGGCTGATGAGGACTACTGGACTAGACATTAATAGGCGCACCACACCCAGTGAGTCTTTGCTGGACAAGCAGTTGCCAGCCACATGGGGTTGGTCTCCTTGGAGTGGGCTGACCTTTGACATTGCTGAGTTGGCAGCTTCCTATTCTTAGTTTTCTTTCTTAGGATTTTATGTCTTTTCATGTCAACATTTTTCCTCTTGAATCTTTGAACTGTTGCCTATCCCCACCTCAACAACCTTTCTTATCTCACATGGCTGCAGGCTACGTGCTTTCTCTCAGCTGTCTCACAAGCTAGCAGTCTGCTTTGGAGTATACACCAAGTTTATGCAGCTGTGCTGAATCAGAATTGGCCTTGGATCATAGGCAACTCAGCCCAGAGTGACAATAGTCAGAGAACTCCAAGAATTTGTGCGCATTTAATTATGAACTCTTTTAGTAAGAAGCAAACAGATCATTAGAATATTAAAAAAAGTAAAAGGAAGAGGAAAAATATTCCCCGTGGACCTCGGCACAGGGGCTGTATTTTCAGGCATCTTTCCCCTGCTCTTTTATGCTTGGTTTCTTTCCCCAAGCTAAACCCAGTGAGCAGTGACTTGAGAATGTGAAGAAATCACCAGGAGCAGAAGGCCTGTCTCGTCCTGAAACTGAACTCTGCTATGTGAGGATAACATCAGCTAATGGTCCAGCTACTACTCGGTTCCTAGAGCATGTTTAAACAAAGTAGACCAATACATCTCCCACACAGCCATACAGTGGAGCTGTGAGGACAAAGAAGGGACACTTTCCAGAGTCACCTTCCCTACCAACCCCAGAATTACCATTGTTCTATCTCTGGTGTTTACAAGATATGCACTGAGTAAAGGGTTCAGTCCTTTGAAGAATAGTACTCACCAGGTGCCCTCCAATGCAAGATCTGATTCTCCGTTTCAGTGGGGCCAACACATCTCATGTTTTGAGTGACAGTTTTACTCTTTGGTCCTGGCATAGAGACAGGAAAAGGCAAAGCAAGAATTAGAGAACATGCTCTGTTCATCCTCCCACTGTTGAGACACGCAGTTCTGGTACACTGACAGTCAGAAAAACAAGGGCCAAAACTTTATGCTAAATTACCCTCATTGCCAGGAGCCTTCACACAGTAAGCAGTAGACACATGCAGACTCCTCTGATAAACCCTTCTTATTTATCCAAAACACATACAGGATGTATGTGTTGCTGTGGTAGAGAGTCACAGCAGCAGCACTAGGTCACCAAGAAGTTCTCTGCCTTGAGGAAATTTGAGATCCTTCTGAACAATGGATATGGCTTTTGGACCATGGATTATCCTCCTGCCACACTGGCACTTTAACATATTTGACCAGGAGCTGTTGAATTGCTTTATACTTTAATGCATAAGAAAATTATATGCTCTTTCTTAAATTACCATTTACAGCATCATTATTTTAAAAGCTAACTTCTTGCTAATAATGTCTTCCATAGAAAAAACTTAATAATAAATAAGGTATCTTCTATTTTTCTCATGCACTAATTGTTTTTTTCATTTCTACATAATCAAAGTCCTCTAACTTATCCTCATTAAGACAGATTTTTTAAATTATAGTTTCATGCAAATACAGTTGCAGGCACCCACTGCATTATAAATTTCACCCTAGGAACTTAAACTCTTTCATTATTTATGTAAGTAAGCTCTTATTTAAGTTCTAGAAAACTAATTACAGTTTTAATTATGAATATCAATATTTTGTTTTCCCATATAAATATATTGGAATTTCATCCAGTTATAAAATCTGCAAGCTACAATTAACACATGTATTTATTTCCAAAAATAAAGCTGGATGTGTTTCAGATTTTGCACAAGTTATAAAAGCTGATGTCCTGGACTATGAAATTAGACTGCATTGCATTAATTATTTAGTTCAATGATTTGCATTTCACAAGTAAAAATAGGTTTTTTCACTTTCTTCTCTCTTACCAGCTGTAGGTGTTCTACTCAAATCTAATGCCTCCCCTGACTAGTGAACAAAGTAAAATGAAAAACTCAGGAAGTATGTTAATGGAACAGAACTGAGCTTAAGTACCTCGTAATTTTATAGAGATATAAACAACATTGCCACTCTTGCTCTCCTTTTTCTGAAGGTTAAACCCGTATGTCAGCTTTCTTGGTTCACTCAAAAAGGAGCATTACACATCAGCATCCAAATATGACCCAAAGGGCACCTCAGCTGGAAAACCTGTTGATAGAAGTTTGTTTTATATTTTACTGCTTTTCTTCTGTGTTTGCATTTTAGAAATAACGTGTGAAAGATCACAACTCTGAAACCACAGTGAAGTAAAACATTAATAGGAATAATAACCATGGGATCATGAGATGATGCAAGGAATCCCTGAAGTGTCTTTTTTTTTTTTTTTTTTTTTTGCTCCAAAGTCTTTGTGACTGTGATTCACTTCCAGACAGAACCAGACAAAAAAAGGCAGCCCTCTGCCTTAGGTGCAGTGAGGTACTTAGATGTCTCACTGCCAAAAAAAAAGTACCTTTACTTAAAAAGCAGATTCTTAAAATAGTGACTCAGTTGAGTCACATCCCTGTTGCTTGTAATTGTGGAATGTTAGCCATGTTTTCACTACAGTTTCCTGACCATCTTGAATAATGATCCTCACAGGAGACAATGATTTCAGTTGAAACAGCAGAATTAAGGAAATATGAATCAAAGCAGTGACTCATGAACTGAATTTTAAACACTCTGTCATGATACCAAGTTTCCCTCCATCACCTTTCAGCCCGCAGAGCTGTATCCAAGCCTTCACTGAATATCTGAGAGACAGGCCTGAACACAACCTGAGAACCCCTTGCTTCAAGCTCTACTCTGCCATGATGGGAGCCAAAATCATGTGGAACCTTAGAACTGCCCTGGAAAGTTGGGATCTTTAATGTCCTTCAAAAGACATTTTTTATTGACAAGCAAAGACAACTAAATATCTTCTCTGGGGGAGGAATATGCCATCCAGACTGATTTTCCTAGTTTTGTTCAAGATCTGCAATAATACAAGATTTGTAATTTTGTGTTGAGCTACACTTGGAGTTTGGCAGACTTTACTTAAAAATCTTTTGAATTTTACTTTCTATATATAGATGAACTCAGGTAAAAAAAAAAAAAACAACAAACTTAAAGGCAACTTGTCAAACCTATTTGAGATATGGTATTAGATTGTGGTTTACTCAGTCAGTGCAGAAAAGTGAGGCACGTCTAATTTACTATATGTTGACCAAGGAAAGAGCCAGGGTAATGGCTTTCTTTAGAATTGTGAGTTCAGGAAAATACAACAATCACATATACAAAATCAGAGTTTCAGACCTAAAGATCTGCCAGTCAGATAATATTTGCATTAATCTCTTCACGACTTCTAATTTTTCTTCTTCTGAAAATATGTGCAGGTATAAAAATGTAAATGTGGAGATTCCTGACAAACACCATACTACACAATGCCAATTCAAAAGGAAATTAAATTGTACATGAAGCAGAAGAAAATTCCTTGTGACATTATACTAGAGGGAATGATAAAAGAGCTATAATCACACTACAGAAAGAGATGTAAGTTTTCTATTTTAAATGTGATGAGAATTAGACATTAAAACATCAGAGATGGATGACACAAAACAGAAAATAAAATTAAGTGTACTCTAAAATAACATTGAATGCTGTTATTGTAGTATCAC
Organism: Taeniopygia guttata; assembly: GCF_048771995.1. NCBI lineage: Eukaryota > Metazoa > Chordata > Aves > Passeriformes > Estrildidae > Taeniopygia > Taeniopygia guttata. The sequence goes on along the minus strand of NC_133026.1, from coordinate 22,055,389 downwards.
TATAGTACTGTGTACAAAAACTGAAGCGAGCACAATGTAAGTAAATTACGATTTATGTGATTTACTGATTCAGTCTGTGTCCTTGGACAATTTGTTTAAGAACCAGTCTTCAAAAAAGTTGAACATGTAAATGTGAACTTGCACATGTAACACAACATGGAGGGTAAATTGTCACAGGAAAATAGCCAGTCATTCCCCTGAGTTCAGTGAGAGTCCACTTGAATCAAAAGTGAGTAAAAACCCAGGATTTGTCATCCTACCTATTTTGCAGAAAAATTCAATCACACAGGCAGACTGAGCAAATGAATACTTTTAGTGAGCTTTCATTTGAAATATTTCCATTTTACAAGGAATGTCATGAAACATCCCTGATCAGGTATTCCGCAGTTCCTCCTTCTATTAAAAATAGGTGTGTATCTGATTATTCTTTTACTAGTTCTTCACGTGATCCAAGTTTGTTTTCTATATACAGAGAGAACAAAACATATAGATACCCAGAATAACACCTGTGTGCAGCAGAACTTGGTATCAAAATAGATTAAGTCAATGATATCAAGCCTAAAGAAAGAAAAAAAAAATTGATGATATGTGAGGTATTTCTCTGTCTTTTAAAAGTCAAGATACGAAGTATTATATGCATTATATAGGTCCGCAGCTTCAATTCAATAAATTATACTTTTTAAAAGGCCTTTAGACCAAATACAGGACTTTGAATGACAGAAATAGCATAAATAAATTATTCTACAGGGGACAAGTATAGCTGAATATATTCAAACTATTGTAAAATTGCTGCAGCTAATAATATAGAAACAGTGGAAGAAAGATTTGTTTTAATGAGTTTGAAGCTAAGATGTCCATAAGTCACACCAGATGTACTGAGCCATGTCAGTCCAGTAGTTGTAAAGTTGTTACTGACTCAAATAATAACTGAGAAGGCTAATAACACCCTATGGTGTCATTACTTGAAAAGTATCTTTCCCAATAAGAATTTGGAGTTCACCCTTAGAATCTCTCTAGTTTTGCATTACATATATGCATATTTTTTTTTCCATACTGTTAGTTTTATGCTTAAATGCTATAGTCTGTTTTCTTTAACAAGCTCTACCTCTGGAACTAAAGTGGCATTAACTGTTAGCTCTAAACCCATGAGCATCTTTTACTTGTGTGTCTACTGTCATGATACGAGACAGTCCAGCAGGGCTAATTTGGGGCTGGACAGTGACAAGATATATCAGCACCTGGATTTGATGTAGCAGAATGTGTTTTTGAGCATTGGAGCTGTTCTGGGCTCAGTGGAATTCAGGCTCAGATACTAATTCTGACATGGGTGTATGTCAACAGATACTAATTCTGATATGGAGGTACATGAATTGGTTTTGAACACATATTTCATGTGTCAATACATTCTTCTGTACAAGCTAATTAGATTATTTTTTATTGTGATTAGAGCACTGAACTTAGAAACAGCAAATACGGATTAAGGCCCAGACTGTGACAGATGGCATTTGAAAAAAATTAATTGAAAGGTGAAAGGCAAAAACTTCTTAAAGATCCATTGTTAAACTAGACCCAGGGGTAGACATTAGGGAATCTTCCTCTTTGTCCAAATATAAATCAGTTATTAGAAGTTTAGTGGCAGCAGAAGTAGAAAACATTAAAAAAGTAATGAATTACAAGTTTACTTTTGATGCGAAGAGCAACAGGTTCCACTGTAAGTTTACCTTAATACATGAGCATGCAGAGTTTTTCCCAGCCTCTGCTGATGCAAATGTGCTGGGTTTGGATTAGTGACTAGAAAGTAATTTGTTGCAATCATTAATACAGTTGTAATATTTTTATGGGTTGATGGGTAGAATTTACATCAAAGTTGGGAACATTTCAACCTTTTTACACAGATGCATAAAAATTGATGGCATTGTATATGGGCCACCATCTGCTTTTTGTAGGTTTTGTCTTTTCTGGATGTTTTTGTTTTAATTTATTCTCTATGGGGAATTAATTTCTTTAATGTTGAGCTTGTTAATAGGAAGAAAAAATATTTCTGTATATATAATACAAATAAATTATACAGTCAATTGTATAATATAGTCGTATTGGTGGATTTTGTTTCTGTTGAGAAAGTAAATAAAAATCTGAAGTAGCTGGATTTTAAGAAGCACTTAGCACCCAAATGCCACTGCCTACTGAGGAAATTTTGGTCAGCTCCAAGGATCCTTTCCTTCCTTGTAATAATCTGTGGGAAGATTATTGTCCCTGTTGGCATCATTCACCTCTTTCAGCTCAGAGTACACTTCCAACCTCACAATCAATTTCTCTCTCATATTTCTGGCCACAGCAGCAGGCATTATTGCCTGATGGGAACACTGTAATCAAACTACACCAATGTCCTCCAAACCTTGAACCTGTGCCCAGGCTGTGGGTCTGGTGCCTCCACTAATTAACTATTCTAAATTTAGCTGTCAACTTTAATTAGGAAATCCATTGTCTCCAAATATGTGACCTGATAAAAGGAGACATGAGAAACATCTAGGATCAGGACAGCATGAAGCATCAGCTATGGGGTTTTCATGAGCTTCAGCCTCATATCTGTGAAAATTAAGGATGCCCAGTCCCAGGTGGAATGGGGCGCAGCAGCGCCTTCTCACTTTTACAGGGCTTAAATCCTGACTTCTGTCAAGTTCCTTTCTATTATCTCACCCTGTGAGCCTGCAGGAGGGAAAATGGAGAGGAAGGATGTGTGCAGTCATCTCTGCATTTTCTGTTAACCATCCAGAGGAGCTGGCTGCCCAAGGTGTGTGCTCACACTGGGATCTGAGAGAACCACTATACCCATTAAATCTAAACTAACTCGGGCACCATAGCATGGGCAGCATGAACTCCACAGCAGGATGCAAACAATGCCTAAGATCCTAAGTCCCTTTGTTCTCTCCTGCCCCAGCTGCACCACCATCAGTTCTTGAACAAGCCAACAGAAGGGTAACTCAGGCTGAGCTGTTATCAGATGCTAGGACAATGTACCTTTACCACGGTCATTCAAAAGGATGGTAACATTGTACACTGACCTTGGAAACAGAATTTTCACTATAAATATATTTATATTATATGTATTTTCAATATAAATATAATTTAAAATGTAACGCAGTGAAATTTTGCATGTGGCTACTGCTGGGGAGATACAATGAAATGATAATACCGTAACACAACAGGTACATCCAAAATTACATGAGATATAAGGTAATTCTGCAGTGTCTTAATATTAAAAAATGATTAATTGTGAATTCATTGATTGTAAAGATCTGACCCACACTGAGACATTTCTCAACTGGTCATTTATCTAAATGTGGACTTTCTAGGTAGAATCATTAGATGTTTTCTATATAGTCGGAAGAAAAAATCCTGCCAAATTCTTTTTCTCAACCGTGCAAAATAAATTTTCCATGGAGCTCTGCAATAATTAGGCTTTTACTACTAGTTGACATATAATCTTAAATGTATTTAGCAGTCAAAACAATGCAAATCAGTGAGGAACTTAAGTCAATAAATAGTGAAAAAGTAATTGAAATAATATGAAATTAATTTTAACTTAAGCATAAAATAGTATATGTACCGGGAAGTTAATTGGTTTTGATATGCCAATAGACATCAGGGTAAAATGTGATCTTTCCCCTTGCAGAGTAAGCTCTAAGTGAGAGCTTTGTTGAGACAGCCTCTCTCTGAGCTCCATCCCAGCCTTTTCTTCTCACTGCTGCTCCTTTCATTCATGTCTGTTGCACTCCTTTTATCAAGGACTTCAGCAGCAGAAGCCAGTAATGCTTGAACACATTTTTTTCTCTCATAACATGCTCCTCTTGTCCTATTATAGAGTAGCTTACAAATGTTTCAGACAAAGTACGGTAGAAGATAATTAATGTATTTACTGGTTCAGTGTGCGAGGTCAGCAGCCTGGTATGATCTGCCTCAAATTACTTTGCATGTACCGTGTGGTAAGGATTTGCAGGTAGCCAGTAGTTTTCATCACCTACTTCCCATGTCCTTACCTGGGGTAACTGCAAGGTCTTTTGAACTGACCCCTACACTCATATCTACTTGTATATAAAACAGAGAGGTTTTAGTATATTTTGCTAGCTGACACAGCTTAGATTCAAGCTTTGCTGGATTCTGCTAAATGCAATGGATTTTTTCATGGATACTCATTTATCTTCATCAATATATTCACATAATGGATTCCCACAGAAATCATTCTTCCCAGTATATTTACAAAGCCTCTTCTCTCTTCTCCATCTCTTTATGATGCCTGTAGCAATTAGGTTTTCATTCTCAAGGGAAAATAAAAGTGCAGCTGATTTTCTCAGACTTTTGCAGGGAATTTCCTTCCTTGCTTACCACCAAAGTCATTTCACTCAAGTACACAGCTGAAGAAATAGAGTTGTCATTCCTTGAATTCAGAGGTGAAAAGAACAATTAAACTGTAATTGTATGCTCACCTTGTTCCTGAGAGTGAGTCTTCTTATCCAAGACAATGGCTATTAAGAAAACACTTCCTAATGTTCAGTCACTGGGAGTTTTGACTTGGTAGCAATACCAGTGAAAGGAAAAAATAATAAGACAGATGATGCAACACCTTTGCAACTTCCCCCTCATCTAGAATTTACACAAGTGTTCCTATTTATCGTCATTACTCTAACCTACTTACAACACGCTTCATATATTTTGACTTTTAGTCTACTTTTTTTTATTATCTGTTTATCAAGCTTGCATTGAGGTTTAAGAGCTCGATGTTAGCTCAAAAATCTAAAGTGTATTTTGTGTACAAGGACAAGAAAAAAGTATATTACTGAAAGTGCCCATGAGTGTGCCTGCATATAGGTACTACTTACTGCAGAAAGAGTGGCAACGTAGGAGGAAAACAACCAAGCTAATATGATATTTGTGGTGGGTTTTTGTTTTCACACAAGGATATGAAGTGAATTTTATTATTTCGTTGAAGGGCACTTTAACAGCCAAAATTATATTTAACTTCTAGAATGAGAGTTGAGTGTGATATGTATTTTATTTTTAGTGTCTGCAGACCAAACATCAATCACTCTCTCCATGCTTGAAAGAAGATGAAAGAGCAAACAATAGCACAGAAGGATTCTGAGGCTAAAACCTCTCAGATGTTTGCGAATATACAAGTCTGTAAATATTGATGATTCTTGGCAATAAAAAACATTCCTGTCAATTTAGCTCCTGGGAGCAGGGAAATTAGGCCAGATTTCACAAGCCTTTCAGCATTAATTGAATAATGAGATCAATTAGCAATTACACTAAATTATTAAGTGAGTCTTATACATACCACCACATTATCTCATATGTTCCTCCTTGTAGGCAACCCTTTCTAGGGTAATGAAGCCCAAAGTATGAGCAGAGAGAGAAGTGACTATTCTTAACACGTAAGAAACCACAGAAACTGGATTTTGAGGGCAGGAAATTCATGAAACTCAAATGAGTTTCTTCCAGTAAAAATTCATCATTTGCCTTAAAAATCCTAGAGCTACTAGAGGAGTGAAAGCTTTGCTGTTCTCCCTGCATGACTGGCTGTAGTAGTCCAAATAATAGCAGCTTTACCCACTCGAAGTTTGTGTTGGCAAGACTGGTGCTTTTGTGTGGGTATGTTTTATGGATTCAGATTTAGAATTTGGATTCATGTGCTGCCCTGAGACACATATGTCTTTCAAAGCATGCTTGTTTCCCCCCTCAGTTTCACCAGTGCACTTTGCAGAGATCAGTGGGAGGTGCAGGGCTGCCAGCACTGTGGGGCTCTCACTTTGGCTGGAGGCTTTCTAGACTCTCCACAAGGAAAATGCTCCAATCTTTCTTGCCTGCCTGTCTTTTTTCTTCCTATAAAGGACAATGAAACAGAACCCTTTTCATACAGAACTACCCCTTCACTCTCTGACTGGCATGGGCCAAGCTTCCCCTGCAGTCTTTCCTTTTCTCAGGCCACGAGTTCTTCTGCTCTGTGCTTGGGGTTTCAGCTTTTATAGTTTATTTTTCCTGGCAATGGGGAAAGGAGGAAATGAGAAGAGAATATTTTGCTAGCTTGGACTCAGGAATCCAGTCGGTAGCACACTGAGGGAGGGAAAAAGAGCTGAAGTCCATGTATAAAGAAGGGAAAATAGCTAAAGCAGATGGAAAGAGCACTAGCAAAACTTTTGTGGTGATTTTGGACCACGACATCCTAATTCACACTGATGTGGAAGATTTTAAAAGTGAGGGAGATTTCAAAGATTACAGAACTATGAACATGTTATAGAGGAGCAAGAAGTGCTGGAGGGAAGCTGGGGTCAAATCATACCTAGGAATTTTTAGGCATACACAGCAGCAGATACTCTGCTAAGGTCTTGTCTAGGAAGGAGTTTGGCCACTGCTGTAGCTTGTAACCAATATAAATTCTCCTGTGCAAATAGTGCTCTGGGCAGTCTGTTCTCTAGGTTGCACCAGGTTACTGTGAAATCACAGTGAATTTCCAACTTAGGAAAGGATCACATTTGCGCAAATTACAAAGTATATGCTTTTGTCTGAAAATCTTGCTAGACGGGCAATCATGACAAAGTGTTGAGAGCAGAATTAGCCTCCCAGAACAGAATTGATCAAATGCCTTAGTAAATAAATTTGCTGGACTGCTACCGTTGTAGACAATATAGCAAGAGCTCTTTGAATTGGCATTAAAACAACACTAATTCTTTATACTAGTCAAATTTAATTGCATATTGTACTTTATCATGAAAATAACTGTGTTTTATTAATATGTACTGGGGGAGAGAGGGAGAGAATTATTTCAGAACTTTCAATAAAGCATAACAGATGTGAATCAATGGCATCTTGGAAATTATTTCAGTGCATGCAGATAAGACTGGGAACTTAATGTGCTCTGTAACCATCAGCCAAAATAAGCCATTAGAAGTGCAAGCTATGTTACAAGCCCCAGGAATCTTTAAGAAATCTATTGGCAGAAAAGTATTCCCACTGAAGTTCTTGTTACTGATTTCCATGTTTCATTAAATGCATTAGAATCCTACTGCTGGTGAGTGCTTCACTATTGCTGTAATGGGCACTCCATAAATTGTGGTAGAAAACTGCAGATTTGGAGTAACTCCACATCTGCACTTGTACAACACATAACACCTGGCCCTGCACCTCATTTGCACAGAATGAAAGCTGGTGCAGTGGGATAGCACAAAGCTTGTAGTAGCAGCATACTGAACACATGCATTCAGTCTACAGATGTAGCAGCCTGCAGCTCTGCTTTTTAATTTTTGTCTCCAACATGTGATGGACAGAAATAATTTTTCATTTATATCTTCACTGAAGAGAAAAAATATTGGAATTATGACCTCTTTTGATTCAATTCACTAGCAATATTGATTTTCTAATGGAATCTGAAGTGTGCCTGTTCATTGACATCAAGGGAGAACAAAAGTTGTCACAGTGCTGAAGAAGGAAGCGAAGAAAACTGTAACATCATTCTGAAAGAGGTATTGATATATTGCAGCAGAAGTAAGAGCTCTGGGATATATTCAGATGTCTGAAGAAATTGCCATAATTTTTTTTTCCTTTATGGATCATCCTTCCATACTTAGTGTTACTTATCTTGAAGAGGCAGCAGATCTCCAGTTGTTTAGAAGGTGCTCTACACAATTAATTTCCCTACATTTTCTTAGCTGGAAATGTAAGTATTTATGGCTTTCAGACAATATATAAGTTACTTTATGTGATAATGATCATAATAAGTAACATTTTCTAATTTTTGTACATCACTAGAAAGGTCTCATGGAAAGAGTGTATATTGTAAAAAATATCCTCTTATAATCAAGTTTTCTAATATTTTAATTATTTGTAGATACTAAAACTGGCTTGAATAGACATCTTGCTTCATTTTTCATAGCAATTCACCAAAAAAATGGAAGTTTAGTTATTCTTTCTGTCTCCATTTCCTGGAAAAAAATGCTGAATTCAAAAATATCACAATTACAAAACCATTTTCATTAAAAATAAAAAGAAAGAAATACAGGAACTTATCTTCCAAATGAAAGAATTTTAAAATCAAAATAAATTTCTTTATCCTCCAAACTTTGAAGAATCCACTAAAAAACAATAAATTGAGACCACTCAAAAATAAACCACTCAAATATCCATCAGAAAATAATTTAATGGGAAACTAACTGGTCTCATGAGGTTTTCTCAGTGAAAATTAGTTCAATGGCAGCATTGTATTATCAGTGGAGCAGTGGTCAGTGCAGCATCACTGAGGGAGCTGCAGACCTTGGACTGTGCTCAGAAAGAGGAATTGTGCACACTGATCAAGCAGACAGTATGTGTTGGTTTTAGCTTCTCAATAAAACTTTCAGGACTTTCCTTTTAGGCAACAGCAACCATTTGAATCAAAGTACTCATTGCAAATACTCACTATTATTCCCTTCCTGAAGGTCTCTTCACTGCCCACAGAAGCTTGGGTCCTGCCCAGGACCCATCCTCCCAGGAGAACTGGTCTGGAAAGGCTCTGAGGAGCTGTATGTGCTGCATGCACATTTGTGTATTGCACTTATAGTTGTAATCACAAGCATCCATCAGCAGCGAGTTCCAGTGCTCTGATTTAAAGAATCTATGCTGAAAAGCGACACAATGAAATTACTGTATGACAAAAAGAAGACAAAGGGAAAGTGTTAAAAGCAGGAATTATCCTTCCTAACTTTTATGATTTATAAGTTAGTCTAAGCTATTCCTGCAACATTTACATCTTAGTCCAAGCTATTTACTTAGGCTCCCTCTACAGTCAATTAAGAGATGGAGACATCTTCACAGGATATTCATTCTCTCTCTTTTCCTCTCAAGTGACTCAAGGTGGGATGATTTATGTGGATGTGAGCTGCATGAAGGAATGCTGCAGAACCATGGCTAGATCCCGAAGGAAACACAGCAGAAGTCTCATACTAAGCAAATCAAACTTTTTTTCCAGGCTTATTGTTTACCTATGGAACTGTGAATTTCTCTAAGTTCTCTCTTCTGTGTAAGCAAACAGCCCTCAAGGAGCAATGTCTGAGTGTGCTACCTCCACCTACCTCAGTCCCTTTGCACACTAAAGGAACATAATTGGGTCATCAAAATCTGATTTTGGCTACTGACCCATCTATTTTTTGCAATGTCTTGAAAACATGGCTTTTTTTTTTTTCTGATTATTTTCTGATACAAAGCAAGCTTCTATGCATTTGATTGCCTCAGGGTTCAAACTATGTTTTATTTAGTAGCAAAACCAGTCTAAGGCATTATCACTTTCACCTAGTCTGGCTAACCATTCCTATTCTTGTGCAGATTCTTCTGCCTCCTTCTGATGATGATGCATCAGAGAGTTTTTTTCTATAATTCAGTGAACATGGATACAGTCACGTGGTGGCACTGGCACAATAAAGTGGCTTGGGAGAAGTGTTCAGAAATCAGGGAACTAAAGGAGGAAATGTTTCCATTGGCTTTGCTGCTGGTGAAAGACTAAGGTTATCATATCTATTGATATGCACTTACTATACTTATGACCCGTTACCTTGCAGAGGAGGTCTTTCTAGGTGGGAAGGGATCTTTTACATAAGGTTCCCAGGGAGGGAATTGTAATTGTAAGGTACCTAGAGGCACAGAGTACACACATTCACCTTAGTGAAAGCAGTGAAGTCACTTTGTCCCAGTAAAAATCAGTTAATTTTTTTCAAAAGAAAGCTTTAACACAGAGATTTGTTGTGGGCAAGCAAATATATCTCATTTCATGCCATATCAGATATCATCCATCTTCATGCAACCAGCTGACATAAACACCACAATGTGTGATGGTTAACTCGACAGAAATACAGAGGCTCACACTTGATCTGAATCCAGCCTGTCTTGCCACAAGGCCTGAGAGCACTAATAAACACAGGACTCCAGAACTGCTGTTTGACCTCAGAGTGCTTTCAGAGGACTGAAAAATGAACTCCCAGTTGACTCTACAGAGACCAAAATTATCCAGCCTGTCCTGACTCCCTCCACCAGGCCATCTGCAGCCAAACTCACTTTGCTAGAAACCTCTGTATTAGCTAGCAGCAGAGTCATTATTTTTCTGAATGATCAGCTGGATAGCAGCCATAGCAGAAACAAAAAAGAGCCTGACTTTTATATAGTGAAAAATCTCTGCAATGTTACAAGTTGTTGTTTTTTAACAGCTATAAACTTCTATTATTTAACCTTTAAGGTTTCTGGTAATGCTTCTCCTCCTGCAGCAAACCCTTAAACTAGTCCTCCCCTGCAAGCTGCAGGGACCATTTTGGAAGCTGAGGTATTTCTTAAAGGGGAGAAATATAGGTAAGGTGAGAACTTCCATCATAATGCCCATCTGTGCTTCTTTACTGCCTGGTATCAAAAATTCCCATTAGACTGGCAGAGCACAATATATCCTGGCTGCTCTCCCCTTTGTCCTTGACAAGCCTCTTACATGTTGTGGGCCAGAGGGATTGATGAAGAGATAGCAACATCAGTTTTATGCCAGCTGCAGATTTCTCCATCCTAGGTCAATCCTCTGCTGCACATTAAAGGCTACTTCAAGGTCCCTTTATGTTCCTCAGGTGGGTGGACTTCAGCACAGGCTTGAATCTGACCCTCAGAGACCACTGCATTATTCGAGTTCTGTGATTTGTGTCGGCTTTAACGGTTGTTGTTGGGCTAAAATCCTGCCTGCAGTTTGAAAGTTCAGTTTGAATTTTGCCTTCATCTCCCTGTTTGATCATGATTGTGTCTAAAGTCTAATTCAACAAATCTTATTTGCCCTCTTTCTCTGACACTTGTCAAACTCCAGTGGTTTAACTCTGAAGTTTAGACCACAGTGTTCTAACTAAGGAAAGAAATAAAATGATGAAAAGACTAGTGGATTGCATATGAGGAGATCATAAGACAAATTAAATCTGAAATATTTTAAATGTTTCTGCAACTGATAAAGTTGACTAACATTAGCAGGCAGGACTTAGGGGATCTGTACTTTTAATTGTAAATAGTCTGACGCTTTATTAAAAATCATTCCATAAATCCCTTTTTTTGCAGTAATTAATGGTTCTCTCCTATCTCACTTATCTGAGGAGCTGTCTGCAATGCATACAAGGAAAATATAAGTCTTTTATCTGTCAGCAAAAGGAATGTGTATCCTTGTTGCACAGTGCAATCAGAAGGGTAAATAAAATTTTCATGTTGTAGAGGAATTCTAGTGTTTTCATATGCTTTTAATTATGTTGAATTTTTTGTTTTAACAATGACTGTAGTATATTGCATCAAGAATGCCTCTGCTGCTTCTTAAAGAAGCTGGACACACTCGATAGATTACGAACTTTCCAACTGAAGGAGCTAATCCTGGAAAATTATTTTTGCACAGCAATTTTTCTAGTGTAAGGCATCAAAATGCTTACTAGAGCAAGGCATTTCTGGAAGAAGTTCTAAGAGATAGACTGGTAAAAACAGAGATGTAGAGATTATGAAGGCCTTGAATATACTAATAAAAAAACCAACCAAACAAAACCAGTCTAAGAACAATCCTTGATCTTGATCTTGATCTTGATCTTGAGGGCTTGCATGTGGGAAGAACAAGAAAGAAAGCTATCACTACAATGCTTGCAGTAAATGTGAAAAGGCAAAAAAAACCCCTAAAGGGGTTGAAAATATAGAAGAGGGAAAACAGATTCCCCTAAATAAAAATTTAGAATATGCTGTGTTTTCACAGTCAAAATTTCAATATCCCTTCCTTCATTATGCCTGCATACTTTCTAGGGCCATTTATTGCTGAGGTCACTTTATCCTATAAGAATTTTGAAATTTAGGTCATTTGGATAGTGAAGTATTCAAAATTTTCCATAAATCATGTACTTTGTCATCATCTGCATCTTTTTGTGGACACAGACAGCTCAAGTTACAAACAGGCTGAGTGGCTACCTACCATTGCAGGGGAAAAAAGTTTTGTTTTTAAAGGGAAAACAAAATCATATTAAATTGAGAGTAAGACTCAAGCTTCACTCAGAATGAGACCCTGAAATGAGATACCAGAAGACAAGAGAATTTAAAGCCCCTGTCTCTGACACAACCAAGCCACCACACTTAATTTTCTCTGCCTTTTATAATTTTTAAGTGAGTTTCTATGAGAATGGTTACAATTATTAAAATCAATTAAATATAGAGGCAGAAGAGGGATTGTTAGCCCCATCACTTGTATTATCAGAATTCCATATGTTGTTCTTGAAGAACTAATGGCCAGCTATCAGCTCTTGTTTTGGTTAATTGTCCATATGGTGATTTTTTCTTATTTGGGACATCCTCTCCCCTTACATCATCCTAGAAGATGCTGTCATGTGCTCGTACTAAAAAATCTTGAATGTCTGAAATACAAATAAAGATTTGTACTTCATCACTTCTACAGTCTGACAGATGTTTTGTTTACTTAAACATAAGGGCTGGGGAAAGAAATCCAACTCCAAAAAGCAAAAGAATGAAAGAACTTGTAAGTTACTCTAGCCATAAGTGATGAAGGGCTGTAAGAAAACAGCATTATCAAAGGTAAATGCTTAGGGAATAAAATAATTACAAAATGTAAAGTTGGAGGAGTTCTTGTTTCTGAAGATTGTGAAGGGTAAGCCATCATGTCACGGGAGGGAGTAAGGGAATAAATTACAGCTGTTTGATTGCCAATGCCACAGAACAGCTAAAAAAGGAATGCATCGCGAAGTCTAAAATTGCTTTTAGTCATTGTTATGAGTTTGTGGGGAGGTTTTCCTATTCTGTTTTGTTGGTTTTCCCGGTGTTTTGGAGGAGGGTCTTGAGGGCAAAAAACTTTTAGGACTATATAAATAGTATTAAGTTTTTGTCTTTGGTCAAGAAAATTTGGTTAATTTCATACCTATAAGCTTTTCTGCTCTTTGACCAAGAAGAATAATATATATAAAATATAACATGTATAATATGTAATAGATAGTATGAAGCATAAGCTAAAAAAATCTATATATTCAATTGTTGTATTGTACTGTATTGTATTGTATTATGTTACATATTTTATATATTATATAGTTGGTTTTCACAGAATTGAAGTTCATGAGACAGGATGGTGCAAAGCTGCCCTTTGCAGACCCTGGCAGCTGGGGTGGATACCAGTGCATCTCCCTCCTGGCTGCAAGAGGCACTGCAAAAGTTTGCACTGCCAATTCTGAGCTACAAAGAGAAGCTTTTGCTTGTTGGTATAAACCCCCACCCTTCTGGGAAGCTCAAGGCCTCGAAGGACAGCTCACTGGAAGAGACTAAGGGTCCATCTGTCCTGCCTATGACAGTGGCCAGGAGGGAAAGGCACTGTAAGAGCAGAAGTGCTCTCAGGTTCCAGTGACCTGTAGGGGACTTTTAAATTGCTTCTTAAGAGCTGTTGAAGGAAGTTCCTGACATACATTTGTCCAGTCCACTGTGTTACTACATCTCAGGGCAGGGGGATACACAGTTTAAACTGAAGTAGTGGGAAAAATATGTCTCGTTGATTATTTTGAACATACCATCTCTCAATTTCATTTGATTCTGGCTTTTTTTTTCAGATAACAAAAAACAATGAATAGCTGCTACAGCTGCTCCTTCTTCACTTACCCTTGTACTCTGTATTGTTGTGGGTTCCCATCACAGCTACCTGATTAGTTTCATTGCTCAAAAAGAAATGTGCAAAACCTTTGACCTTCTTTCTCCTCTCTGAACTTTTTGTAGTACCACTAAATTCTGCTTGAGGTGAAGATGACTGGTTCTAGACCACATTTCAAGATATATTCACAATATGGATTAATGGCTTGAGAATCTATTTCTTCTTTGTTTTCTATTTTTTCCCAGTAATTGTTACAGTACACAGCGCTGGGTTTTTTATCCACTATTCAGAATTGTACTGATGTTTGAAAATACCTATTATTATAACCACAAGTTCTCTTTCCTGCATGGAAATAGGTAGTTTAGTATCCATTGTCTCAGACTGCTTTTCCCCTTCATATTTATTATATGGAATGTAATCTGACATCCTATTGCCTGCTTACTACCATGACAATTTTCCCCAGCTCTTTGCAATCAGCTTTCGTTTTTATTACCCTGAATAATCTCACATCACCATTAGTCTCCTTGTTCTCCATCCTTTTCCATTTATGTATACTCCAACAGACACTGCAAAGATCCCAGTGATCTATGGCTTTTGTCCATTGTGAAGCCCAAACATTTATTCCTTCTCTTTGTTTCTTACCTGTTAACCTGCTGTTAATCTATAATATGACTTCTTTCTCTCCCACAGACAGCTTAATTTCTTTAAGAGCTCATGATACTGACTGCCCCCAGATTTATCACAGAATAAAGGAGAATGATACTTATCTACTTTAAAAAATGCCTTCACATCTATAGATGAAAAATGCTAGATATTAATATTAGATAGGAAATGCGTATTGCTTTGCCTTAAAAGGCAAAGATAAGAGGCATTATAAGAAATGTAACTGAAGGAGCAGGAATTTGAGAAATGCATGGTACCATGAGAAGAGGGTTGGCTTCTATACAAAAATCAGGGTTGTACCTATCTTAGCCCAAGACTTTTTGAGTTTTAGCAGAATTATTGCTTGACTAATTTCTCTGTGTGTAAAAATGGGCTTCCAACTGTGATTGTGTAAGGGTTAAATAAATGTGGATCTGGTAGCTTATCAAAAAGGTGCCAAAGAAAGAAGACTCTGCTAGGCTGTGAGTACAGGTCCTGACAGATTTGTGTATTAAGTCCACAGAATCTTTAGTGGTTCAGTCATCTGACATTTCACTGGGTGATTTGATGTCTGTTACATTTTTTTTTTTTTTTTATGCTGGAAGTAACCCTCTAACAGCATGGAGATAGAACTGCCAAAAAAAAATTATTTATAAATAAATTTGAGGACTCCACTGATTCTAAGAGGACTCTTTTAGGACCTTAAAGAGCAGAAATACTTTTTATTATCTGCTTCTGAAATGTTACATAAATGACAGAGTGTGACATGGAGTGACAATGTAAACAAAAGACAATGTGAATACAGAAGCTTGCAGGACTGAAATGAGATGTAAGTAATAATTGAGTAGTGTATGGGACATTTGGGAAAATCAATTTTTGCAGTTATTTTAATGATACTTTGTTATATTAGCTATACTCAAAGAAATTGGTAAAATTGTGACTTCTATTTGGATGATGCCCTTGGTGAAGACAATCAAAATATGCATTATGCACAAGCAAAAGAGTTTTAATACCGTGTTTTGGAATCTAAACCGTTCAAATCCCTTTTGCAGCTTTTGAAGTTCATGTGGTTTGGCTCCTTCTGGTGTTATGCACAGCTAAGGGCAGGGACACCTCATTGCTGTCACATGGGCAATCTGCAGCCCCTCTCAAAACCTCCTGTCTTCTGCTTTTGTGCCATTGTTTCACCAAACAAGGGTTATAAATACAACTGGTCTGGATCATGTATCAGGCCAAAAATAAAACCTCTGAGTGCAAAGAAATAAAAAACTCTAAACAGTGTTTGAAACAAAACTCAAACGACCTTCAGAAGTAGAGTGGTTCCGAGCATGATTGATGTTCAAAGACATGAGGTAACAGGGCCAACCCATGTAGTTCCTGGCTGCTGTAATAAATCTCCCTCTGAAGCACGTGGACAGTGGAGCCAAGCATAGAGACAGGTGTTAACATCCCAGTCCAGCTTGGATGTTTTTTATATTCCCTTGCAGTTTAGAAGAGATTTGTCATTACTACATAATGTCTACCTGTGTAAATTCGTAGAGGTAGTGTCATCTTTTCTGCTCCTGACTACAATGCTTGTCATTCACAGTCACCACACAGGTCTCCATAGATCTCTTCTTGGTCTACATTGTTGAGAAATAGAGATCATAATAGTCATTTAAACAAGTTCTGGTTTCTTATTCTATTTATTTATTATGTTTTACTTGGTTTATTTATAAATACAAATGTTTATGGCTGTATAAAATGTGTCTAAAAGCTGAGCATGTTTTGCATCTTCTAAACACTTCTTTAAAAATACATTTTTTCAGGTTGAATCCTGACAAAGAATATCTGAGGGAAAAAATATCAAGTGGTTACATTTATTTGAATACCACCCAACTGCCCAGATTAGTTCATCTTGTCTGGAAGGAGATGTAATTAAGCACAGTGGATTGAATGTTAAATTCAATAAAATGCCTCAGTAAGTTAATGAAAAATCATTTTTTATCAAGGACAGAAGTCTGTAGATTCAAAATGCATTCATTCCTTCCCATAAACTTGATCTACAAGAATCTTCTCTTCAATTATTGAAAAAGGCTGAAAACAGATAAACTGATTAATAAAAACTGGGAAACCCTGTGAAATCCCATTATATATTTTCCTAATCTATATAAGAGATTCATCTGTGTGATGTTTTTTATCATTGGCAATTTCTTTATATGTAACTAGTGTGCATGGAAAGCTATTTCTATGGATAAGTCACAGAAAAGGTCTGAGACAAGACCAGGTCATTCATTAGATCTTCATATTTCTTCAGTGAAAAAAAGAAACTACAATAACAGCTTTGCAAGTGGATACAATTCTGAGATAGAAATTTGTGCATCCATATTAGCATAAAGCATGAATCATAGAGATCTCATTATGTGATTATGCAAATTTGCATTAATTACACAATTACAAGCATCTATGGTGATGAAATGTAATTAATTATTTGACTTGGTTTACTTTCTGAATGTAATGCCATTAGTTACTAGAGGCCCATAGATGTGTTTCCTTTTTTGATTCGCTGACATTTTAATATTATGGGGGAATTATGAATTAGTAACAACAGATTATAAAAACAGATGGAATAAGCTTAACTGAAGCCAATATGATTTACATAGCCTTAAACTTAACAGTTTGTGTATTTATCCAGTTATAAATGTTTTGCTCCATGATGAAGAGTCTGTTTGGAACAAAAGTTTAAAAAAACAGTGACATATCTGGAAAAGGCCCTCTAAGCATGTGTCTTAAAATGTTACACTGTACTGACCCAAAACTAAGCAGAGGAATGTAATTTAGGCCTGCCAAAGACACAGCTTTACTGGCCCACTTGGGAAGTAAGGGACAGGCATTGCCAGCTGGAGACTTGGAGAGTACAATCTAGCTTGTTTTCCTTAAATGTCCAATACAATAGTCCCTAGTAGAAACCCATATATATCCTACCTGCTGCAAACAACAATCTGGGGACTGATCAATGGCTTTTTCAGGGAGTTTAAATCTTTCTGTTGATTACAGGAGGAGCCCTGATGTCTAACTCAAAGGCAGTGCACTCTGTAGAGGTGTTTAATAAAGATGAATCCTTCCTGTGTATGTGATGCATGTTTGCAGGAGCACTGGGTAGGTAGGACAGCTTAGAGAGGTAAAAAGGAGTGGCTTGTTCTCTTTACTTATAGTGGCTGTTCACTTCACATATAATATCTCTTATGTGTTTAGGGTATAAGTCCCAAGCTGTGACACAGCAGCTTTGACATACCCTGCTTGGTCAGTCTGCCCTGAGTGCTGGGACTAATTGCTACCTGTGTGGGACAATTGAGGTTTTCCACAGTCACTTCCCAACTTCTTGGGTCCAGTGTATGTCTTGTGTGAAGCCCTTCACCATCATCTCCATAAAAATCACAGAGTGGCCGAACTAGGAAGAGACATCTGGGCATCACCTGGTCCAATTCCCTCAGCTCAAGCAGGGCCACTTAGAGCCATTTGCCCAGGACTGTATCCAGATGGTTCTTGAATATCTCCAAGGCCGGAGAGTCCACAACCTCCCTAGGTAATCTGTGCCAGTGCTCAGTCAGCCCACAGTGAACAAATGTTTCCTGATGTTCACAGGGAATACTTCTGTGGTCCTGTGAACTGGGAACTGAAAAGAGCCTCTCTCCATAATTTTTGTTGACTTCAGGCATCTCCCTGAGCCTTCTCTTCTCCAGGCAAAACAGTTCCAGGTCTCAGCCTTTTCTCTTAGGAGACATGCTCCAGTCCCTTCATCATCTCTTTGTTGGACTCTCTCCTGCATGTCCACGTCTCCCTTGTGCTGAGCCCAGAGCTGGACACAAGAGATGTGGCCTCACCAGTGTTGAGTGAAAAGGAATGGTTAACTCCCTTGACCTGCTGACAATGCTTTGCCTAACGCAGCCTGGGACACCTCTCACCTTCTGCTGCAAGGGCATATTGCTGCCTTGGTGCAGGGTTTCCACCAACTTGGTTTCCACCAAGCCCTCCTGGTGCTTTCACACTGGGTTGGGTTGGAAAGCTAGTTGGCTTTCCAGCTCTGTGGCCCCCCCAGTACACATTGTTGCCTGTTTTTTTTACTCCCCAGGTGTAGGACTTTGCTTGTAGAGGTTCCTCTGGATAGAAGCACAACCTTCTGGTGAGTTAGCCACTCCCCACACACAGTCTCTCTACTGTATTTTTCTTTTCTCCAATACATAGATTTTCTTTCTGACACTGAAAATTCTTGTGACTGACAAGGAGAACAAAGTATGTACTACCTTAACCATATCATTTCTCTTGAGCTCAGGCTTGCTGTAGGCAAATCAGAAAATCCTTATGAATTCTGCTAATCAACCCCTGGCCTTTGCATTTGTAACGAAAGAGCTACTGCAAAACGCAGAGGAAACCTCCTCCTCCCCACTTTAAACAATCATATTGTAAGGTTAAAGTGTAAATTTTCCTTCTAACCATAACTGAATGTTTCACAGCAGAGAATCAGCAGTTTTTAAGACAGAAACTATTTATAAAATGCTGGGAAGTTCACTTGTAGGTCTAGCAAAATTTGGATGAAAGCAGACGGAGAAAAGGTTGCCATAACCTAATCTGTCTGTTCTCTATTTTTTCACTTCAAATATAATATCTGATTATCTTTTCATATATATAAAAATAAGTTCCTTTCTAAGTACTCAGATGGAGCACTTCAAATGTTGATTACAGCACTAAACCTGAGACTTACTTTTATATAAAAAATGTGAACATCTCAGTTTAAAATTAATTTGACTTGCTTGTTCAGAATACAGATAATTGAAGACATTTAAGAAAGTACAGTTATTAAAAAGCAGATGGCTCCTTATGGTTGATTATTTTTAAAAGGGAATAGTCTTCTAAAAGAATACACCTGTTAGAACACAGCTTGTACAGAGGTGCTTGAAGTCATCCCCATTTCTTGTTTGAAAATAATATATTTCATAAAAATAGCTTATAATTGTATTCTTTTAACATTTTCCATTGGCCATAATAATTTTATATGGAAATCATTATAAAAAAAACAGTAAGACTCATAATAGACTAGTTTTGAAGCAATGCTAAGTGCCTTTGAATATGTCGATTAACAGTGTTTATCTTTCTTGGTGATGAACTTCTGGAGCTTCCTATGAGGCCACTTAGAAGCTGGTGTCATTGAAAATTCATGGAAGGTCTCCCCCATACTGCTGATAACACCAAAATTATGGTATATTACTGTACATTAACAAAATCTATTCTCATTAATATAATCAGGAACATATCTCTGTGGCATTTCTCAAGAAAAAAATTCTCCTTTTGTGGCAGTAGATGTGACTTCACACCAGCTTCTTTATTGCTCTAGAGAGATGGACAAATGCATGTTTTCCACTGAAACATACACTGAGTCACTTGGGGAAGTCTTCTCTTTGTGTCAAAATAATGGATGTCTTCTCATGGAGAAGTTGTAGCTTATCAAATGTACTTGCTACAGAGATCAAAAGCTTTCACTTACTGAAAGACAGCTGTAAAACAACTTGCAGAGGTTCTGGGATAATACGACACTGCCCAACTCCACATCTCAGCTGCTAAATACGTCCCTAAGCATCACACAGAAGACCAGGCTTTCTTCTGTGCTGTCTTAGGAACTGGATTCAGGAAAACAACAGGGGGCTGGTTTTCACATAACTGTAACCTGTGGTTAAATCTTTTATAGCCATTGATTTATTTGTACAGCCAAACATGAGAGTAGAGCAACTCCAATTAACAAAAACTAGAGGAGAGATAAGCTAAACATACTCCAAGTCATTGCACAATACACATCACAAAGAGCTTCACTGAGTACCTTACTAATATATTTCTAGAACACAGTGACAGTTAAATAGTAGCATTAGTTTTTGATGTTTTGAAACTTAACAATATGTTGGTGCTGTATCACGTAAAAATGTTTTCTGTCTCAAATTAATTTCAGGCTAAAAGGAGGCTAAGGAGCCTGGTTTTCTGCCAAAGCCAAAGCCAAAATCAGCCATCCTGCTGGGTGCCAGCCAGTCTCCAGCTGCAGCTGGGGCCGCGAGCATGGTAAAGACCTGGCTATACATCTCTATCACAGCTGGGAAAGAGCTTCTGGCTCACCTGCTGAAAATCCCCATGGAGCTGTCAGACACATGAAACCAGGGGCTTCTAGGGCTCGTCTGCCAAGCACTGCAGTCCCAGGGTGGGCTCCAGCAGGTGGGGGCATTACATGGGGCTGAAAGGCACCAGGGAGAGACACCCCAGAGCTGGGCTGGACCTGCACTCCCCAGCTTCATCTGCTGGAAGCTTGGAGCCAGCATAGGGTTTGCAGCTGGGGTGAGCAGGGGTATACCTCACCTGAAAAGGCATTTTCAGCAATACTCTTTTTACTCTTGCTAAGCAAGCCATAGGAGTCAAGTGAGGAATGGGGCTGTAGAAGGAGCAGCCCAAGGAACTGCCAGCAT
Source organism: Taeniopygia guttata (assembly GCF_048771995.1). Taxonomy (NCBI): domain Eukaryota; kingdom Metazoa; phylum Chordata; class Aves; order Passeriformes; family Estrildidae; genus Taeniopygia; species Taeniopygia guttata. The sequence continues at coordinate 22,034,617 of NC_133026.1, read as the reverse complement.
TTGGGGCACAATCTAGCATGTAGATTTAAGATTTCTTTCTAGAAAACATAAAGGAGATTTGAAGCTCATAGCTATCATAAAACCTCTAGATCTCTACTGCACTGAACTTAAAAACACCATGTAAGAGAAGAAAAGCAGCCCAGAACAGATTAAAACTTTTTTTCTACCTCATTTTCTCAGAGAAGGCATGAATACCGCAATTCTCCTGTCTGCTGTCCTCTGACCCAGAAAAATTGGTTAGCTTACCACAGCCCAGTCATAAACCCCTAGTCTGCCAAGTGGAAGACCAAAATGTTGTGTTCTGACATTCAACTAGAAAGCTAGATAAGCCAGTTGTCTTAATTCACTTAAAGTGTTATCTTCATAACTAAAAACAGAGAAAAGAAACTCTGAGGAAGAAACAAGCATTTATAGCATGATCATACAGTGTGATGTGTGTATACAAATACAAAAATATGTATCTATATGTGTGTATATAAATACATAAATAAGTATATATTTATATACAAGCTAAACATTTCTTGTGCAAACTCATCTGTCAGTTCAAGAAGCAAATGAAAGTTCAGCTCTCTTCATTTGAAATAAGTGCTGTGAGCCAGGTTTAGTTCACATTTTCAAAATTTATAACACTCTGATGCGTGCCAAAAATTCTTAATTAGATCAGAGGAGCAGCAAAACTGTCAGATGCAATAGCAGAGTACAACAAAGGAATAAAATATTCTGGGGTTAATTGGATAAGTTCATTCAGACAGTTTTGCCAGGCTACTTTTCTACAATGATTCAGACAGATAATGAGGATAGGGTTTTTCTCAGTAATAATAAAACTGATTCCTCAAGTACATTTCATTTACAAGAACTCAGAAATTGTTTATAACTAACATAAACCAACAATCATATCCCCCTTCCCACAGTACACATAAATTGTGAACTTCACATGAACTCAATTGCTTAGAGAGTACTTTGGGTATCTCACTTGTATGAGGATTTCATGAGAAGTGCTGCTGGCTGAGTGCTGCAGTGAGGCTGAGACCCAGTGACATCTCTAGTTGCATAAACTATTTGAGCTTTCATGTATTCAGAAGAAGGCTGCAACACTTGAAATGACAGAGTAAGAGACGACGGTATTAAACTCAAAAACAGCTGTATTTTTCAAGTGATTCCTCCATTTATTTAGAGAGCTCACATAAAATATGACATTTGGGATGTTTTACTTGACACAGTCTATTAACACAAGAACATTTCTAAGAAAGTAAAACCCACTATTTTTAATAGAGACTATATTTTTATGGTGAGAATTTTTGGTAATAATTTTAGTGTTTTTCAGTTGGTTGTCCACCTTGTAATGGATTCAGCGCTCTAGGGACATATCTAGAGGGAGAGTAGGACATTTGATTCCCAGGGTACTTGACCACAGGGAAGAAATAAACCTCACAGCTTCCTGATGCAGGAGGCAAAGGCCAGCCTGTGCATTACTTTAGAGGCCCTTCCAAACTAGAGCTGAGTGCCAAAAATGCAGCACAGCTATTCTGTAAATGAGTTGCCTTTTGTTAAGCCCCAGCACAGCTGGTCAGGATGGTTCTGCTAAGGTGATGCTTCACCAAATCATCCCCTAGCCACAGGAGAATGTTATTTTTTTACAGAAGAATAAGCACTGACATATTCCCTTCTTAATGGAAAGAATAGAGAAGTCTTGCCATTTTATCTAAGTTTTATCTGCTGATACAATGGCTCATACTCACAACCACCATTGGGAAGTTAACAAGTACTTTAAAGTATACCCTACGTAGTTCACCTATTAATGTGAGTATTTTATAAAAAAAGTTAGAGCCAAAAAGTGTTTTGAATACCTCTGTGTGATTTCACCAGTTATTTGGGAAGGCTTTATTCTGAAATAAAGAGCAGTGATCTCCCAGAGGTTCGAACAGACATTCATCATTCAAAATACTTTCCTGTCAATTAGGGAATAGCACAAAAGAGACCTGTGTTACATCTGGCTCTGCTAAATTCTACACAGTGAAAAGCAAACTTGGAGAAGTAGGGCTGTGAGCAGCTGCCTCAGTGGGAGATGATGTGCAGCTGGAGAGGAGCAGAAGGAATCTTCCTCACCATATTTCTGTGTTCAAAAGGAGCTCTGGACTTACCTGAGCACTGCTGGCAGCGCTGCAGCTGTGCACTGCTCCTGGGCATCCTTTGCTTCTTTGTGGTGTGTCAGACACCCACAAGGCCTCCTCTCCTCTGCAGAGAGAGCAGAGGACCTTGTATAGCCATGGTGGAAGCCACATGTGGCTTTTCCACCCGTAGACGCTTTCAGCACAGAGCTGCTTCTAGAAAGCATTTAATTAAGCTAAGCCAGCACTATCAGCAAAAATGGAAAATTAAATAACAAAGGCATAAAAGTAATTCCTATATTACATACTAATACTCATGAGCCTCATGTTCTTCGGAACTGAAGAGGAGAAAAACTACAAGGAGGTGGTCCCACAGAGGAAAAACAGAAGCAGGCTTGTCCTTTTATTTGACAGGATACCCTATGCCCATTACACCCCTTGGCCAGCCTTGATACTCTGACCTGCTATTGCAGACAGTCTCAATCCAGGGATTTTTGGATAATTTATTGCAAATTAGCATAATCTTTTCATTATTGATTCAGGTATTGAGAAACAAAAAAAAAAAAAAAAAAAAAAAAAAAAGGACATAGATAATTAAACAAAAAACAAAGGCAATCACCTTTGATTCCCTTTCTACAGATTCTACTTCATTCCACCACCACTCCTCCCCTTTCCATGTCTTTGCTGGTTTTATTTTCACCACACTTATCTCAGACCTTGCCAGTCTCATGGGGCAATGGGCAGCACAGGAGGTGGGTGACAGTGTATAATAGTTTCTTAAACCAGTCCCTGTTTCCCACCCTTTTCCTCCCCTCCTACTCACTTATTTACTGCTCTCAGGTCCAGTGTGTGTCACCCATTGATCACAGCCCCTAAGTGGTGTCCTTGTCCCAGCATGGGCTGCCCACAGACTCAGTCTTCTCCTCCTTCCATGAATGCTCCACAGCCATGACGACAACAATGTCCCTTTCCCTTTGCCTCTTCTGTTTAGTCTCTCCAAAAGCATCTCCTCAGTCCTCCTCACATGTCCCCGTTTTGTGTATCCTCCTGTGTCTCCTCTCACACCTCTTTCTTATGCCTTCTCCCCTGTGCCCTCCATGTGATCTTTTACATCTGCTGTGCCTCTTCACAGGTGCCCTCTGGTGTCTCCTGCCCAGGTGACAAACACCCTTTCCTAAGCACGTCCACACAGAGCTACCACAGGCCTCCTGCCTGACTTTATTTTTGGTGGGCACTGGGTTTTCTCACCATTTTGAAGACATCTGAAAACTTCTGCAACAGGGCCAAAGCAGTTCATGGCCCCTTCAAAATTCAACACCACACCTTCCCACACAGGCCACCCCACCAAGTACCAAGATCAGAATAAAACCAGGACAAGGGGAGGGGCATTCAGCATTCCAGAAAAGTGTGAGGGAAACATCTTGTGCATCAGGCCATCCTTTAAAGGAGGATTGCAAATGTAGTATTGAAATCAATTCTTTCTCACTCTCTCTCCACCAGAAAGCAACAAGGGCTAAGTGACACACAAGTTTTCACATCTTTGGGCCTCTGAGCATAAACCACAATCATTACAGAATCACTGGTTCTCCTAACAAAGGTATTTGTGCTTGATGGTAATAAAGTCTCAGAGCCCAGAAAGCCCAGCAAAGGGTGCTCAGGCTGTTCAGCAGAGCTGCTGTGGCCTGCTTGTATCACGCGGGGGATAAGCTCATGCTGTGCAAATTGCTGAAGCCAGCTTGTATCCAAATTGTGGGAACTGCAAGAGGAGAAAAGGCTCTTTTCTTAGGGTACCCGAAGCCTCTGACAGATCTGCTGCAAGAAACAGGAGCATTCCCTACTGTGTTTTGTGGACATGCTGAGGATTTGGAAGCAGGGCTTCAGAGGTGCCCTTTGTGAGAAGTCACCAGAGGCTGCTCCTGTATTGAACAGAGTTAGCTCCAGCTGTCTCCAAAATAAACTTGCTGCTGCCCAAAGCAAAGCCCATCACTGGCACTGGTGGCACCTTGTCAATAGACTACTTAACAGAGGGTAAAATACATTTTTACCCACAGCATCTGTGGGAGACAGGAACAAGAAAAAAAAAAAAGTAAGAGAAGCATCTCTGCAGATATCAAGGTCACTGAAAAAAAGGGGAGGGAGGAGGTGCAGCAGGCACTGGAGCCGATATTCCTCTGCAGGCTGTGGTGCAGACCATGGTGAGGAAGGATGCCTCCCCACAGCCCATGGAGGTCCATGAGGATGCAGACTGAAGAGCCCTGAAGGAAACTGCAGCCTGTGGAAATCCCACACCTGGGGCAGGCCCTTGGCAGGATCTGTGACCTCTGGAGAGGAGCCACACAGGATCAGTATTTCTGGCAATATATGTAGCCCACGAGGGACTTGGAGAGCAGCTTTTGAAGAGCTGCAGTGTCCACAGAGCCACACTGCAGAAGTTCATGAAGGATCACATACCACATGGGACCTCATGCTGGAATGGGGAAGAGAATGAGAAGGAAGGAGTGGCAGACATGGGATATGAACTGAACACTCCCCCCATTCCCATCCTGCAGGGCTCAGCAGGGAGGAAGGAGATTGAGGAGCTGAGAGTGAAATTGAGCCTGGTAAGAGAGTGGGGAGAGGATGGTTTCAGTTTTGTTCCTGTTTCTCATTAGCTCTATTTTTAACTCGTAATAAATTAAACTAATCTTCCCCATGGTAAGTCTGTTTTGCCCATGATGATAATTGGTGAACAATCTCCCTGTCCTTATCTCAACCACCAAGATTTCTCATCTTATATTTTCCCCTGTCTTGCTGAGGAGGGAGAGCAGCTTGAGGGGCACCTGTCAGCCAGCCAAGGCCAAACCCCCACACCCACACGCTATTGCTATAGAAGACATTCCCATAAGACAAAAAATTTCAAAATTACTCAGCTGTTTTGCAAGGCTCCAGTCACCTGCCATCTTATCCATAACTTTGTGCCTGAAATATGAACACATCTTCAGAACTGGAATATGTAAAATAAGGCGGAATACATGGAGTGAGGTGGAATTCAACAGCACACAGAAGAAGATCATGCACCATGACCCAAAAGCAAGAACTTCTGAAATAACAGAGAACCTTATTCTACAGTAATAACACAAGAGGTGAAAGACCTGCACCAGGCAGAGTAAGGGTTACAGAGAGCCCTCACTACAGAGGGGCCATATGAAAACAGTGATCCCAAGAAGCATTAAGTGAGGCCTTTCTTCCAGGAGAGAGACTTATTACTGCCATTGCACAAGAACCAGATCAGTCTCATCAGGATCAGGGAACACAGCCTTCACTGCCTGTACTCAAGGGAAATTGAATTCCCTGAAATACACACAAAGGAGGGCTGCTAGGATGACCAGGTGTATTGGCAGACCAGTTTGCAATAAAAGCCTGAAAGGCCTCAGCAAAAGTGACATTTAAAACCAGGGAATGGATTTTTTTCTGTATGTGTATATGGGAGATAAACAGGAGGGGATTTGGAAGGGAGGGATGGACTGATGGATGGACGGACAGACGGATGGATGGATGGATGGATGGATGGATGGATGGATGGATGGATGGATGGATGGATGGATGGATGGATGAGAATAGTGGGAAGGAAAATGACATTTAAAATACAGGGTAGTGCTGGCAGGAAAAAAAAAAACAATCAAAAAAAAGAAGCAGGAAGGAGAGGAAATTTTAAAAGCTCTTCTGTTTCAGAAATGATGAAGCAGCTTTTCAGTAGGAAGAAAAAGTGCAAGAAATATATGTTGGTTTAAGATTGTTCTTGATAAATTTATGAATGGAATTACATGTCCCATACAAGCCTACAGAATTGGCATGTTTGATGACTCCCAGCAGTGTCTCCAATCATCTGCACTGACCTGTTTTTATTAAATATAACCTATATATATCCAGACTAAATGATTTGTGATGTGTTACTGAATTCCATAGTATTACAGACTCCGCAGAATTCTTCAGTTTTAATTTAATTTAAAAAGCCCACCAAAAACGTAGAGATTTAAAGGGTATACAAATGCATATGAGAAAAGATGGATAATAGATATGTGAGACAGATTTAAAGAAATGGTCATGCAAGGAGAAACTAAGGAGAAGTAAGAAGAGAAACAAAGAATGTAAAAATACTTAACAGAACACTATAAAGAGAATAAGGATAATTACTGTCGTTAGTCAAAGAGGTTGATCAATTAATGCTAATAACTACACTAAAATGCAGCAGGGAAAATTTATAACTAGAGGAACAGTGACGTAATGAAACAACCTGCTAGTGAAGGTAACAGCATTTCCATCACCAAAGATATTCAAATCTATTTTAAGAATAATGAAATCCATCCACCAATGATTCAGGCTGATGGACAGAGATGACCCAAGGGGCATCTCTTCTACCACAAATGATTCTATTCTTCTGCAAGCACACTGATGTTTAGTAGAAGCTGCACTTCAATGAAATGTTTCATCTTATTTTTACAAAGAAACCATGTTATAATAAATATCAAGCGGAAAGATAGCGAGCTTGTTTTTCCAATTAGTGGAAAATTAATGGTATTTCAACTATTCATATTCTGGAATGTTTCTATTAAATCTTTCAACTAAATCTATTAATGCTGTAGTTTCTCCAAAAAATAATTCTTTTCAAAAGCAAATCCAGTCTTCTCTCATGTCTAGCTTTACAACAACTTACTGCACATATCTATCAAAAATATTATACATGTGTTTAAGAAACAGTAAAAAATTCCACTGGTTTAATGTAAGTTTGCTTTCATATGTTCCATTATTTGTTTGCATGTTAAGTGTGTTGAAATGGACCTTGCATGTATTTTTTTATTTATTGGAAATGACACAGTCCACACTACTTCCAAATACATAGGCAGTATTTCATCCCTAGCACCCCAAAGTCTAATTAAGATTATTCTCTCTTTTGCTTCTTCTTGTTACTCTTCTGTAACAGTCATGGTTCAACAATACCTGAGTATTGTATCCACTGAAATGTTAATCAAATATCAGACTTTAGAACATTTAGAAATCACTCTAGAATTAGGCTGGGTTTTTCAGCCCATTTAGCCAAAAATACACTGGTATCCATTAAGATAAAATCAGAAAATATAAGTAAATAATTTGCTTTGTTTATTTTCTATGGACAGTAAGTTATGTAAAACTGACATCAAGCGATTGCAGAAAAACCTTCTCAAGATGATGCCATGATGTCCTAAAAAGGACATCAGATCTTTTAGTGCCAATCCTGTGTTGGGAAATTAGATGAAAAATAATCCACTTCTAGAGAGAAAGAGGCTGGTTAAAAATAATCTTTTACTGAAAGAAAAAAAATGAGAAAGGAGTAGGATGCTAAAAACGTGTCCAGCTGAAGATCCATATTGTGGCTGTGTTATCAGCTATTTTGTGTCATTTTGTGTGCAAGTCTGTTATCCATGGGATTTTTCTAGCAACACAGAGCAGCACAGAGGGTGCAGTAAAGTTTCCTACTAAAAATATTATTTCTCTCTCCTTGCAACACAGCAAGTCCAAATGCCCTGTTCTCTGTAGGTCAGGGTAATACAAGTCAACATTTCCTTCCTTGTTTTCCTAACTGACCTTTATGGAAATCCTGCACTCAGAGTCCAGCCAAGATTATCAAAACCCAAGACTCAACATTTTAAAATATTGTTTATATATATATTTTATCTGTAGAGTTCTATGCCTCCATAGATCAGAGCTGCTAGAGGTAGCTGTCATCCTTTCCATTATTTTCCTCATTACCCAGTCAGGAAAAAAGGAATTTTCACACTGTCCAGGACAAGTGAAGAAGAGACTTTACAGGGATCAAAGAAGATGGCAACAAGTGCCACAGGGCCATGTCACAAAATGCTTTCCTTGGGGGCACATCTTCTCACACATCAATCTTGTATATGGCTCCTTGTGTCTGAAAAGTCATCCACTCTCAGCTGGCTGATTGCCAATGTACCTGGAAACTGTTTATGGTGTTAAAAGGCTTTACACAACAGGTGAACGAGGCAGCTGCAGAAAAAACAGGAACACAAAAAAAAAAAAAAAATCAGTACAAAACTCCTAACCTTTTTGGTTTCTTAGAAGAACAAAAATACAGAAAGTGAAAAGGTGGCCTCTGAAAGACTTGCAAAAGACTTTGCCTAGAAAATACCATCAGGAAATTATAATCAGTATTTAAAAATTTAAGAGAAGGTTGGATATTTTTCTTTTAGTAAAGGCTACTGTGTGCTGAATGTGTAACTTGTATGTTAGTGCTTTGTCAATCCCATATTATAAAAAGAAGATGAAGATTTACTGTTCTGGTTTCAAATCCTGGATGTCTTGATAACTTTCAAAATTCACAGAGTACATTAGGCCTATTTCTGTGTCAAGTGTGCAGCAAAAGTAATTTATTTTTCTGTGTAAACAGACTGGCAGATTGCAACAAATTAGGAGTTTCAAAATAGTTATCTTTCATTATGCATGCAAAAAGTTTTATAAATTATTTTTAAAGTTGCATTAGTATTTAGAAAAATTGCTCCTAAGTACCATTTGAAATAGTGCATTTAAACTAATAGTAGCTGAATTGCATACTGGAGGGCTGTTGCAAGGTCCACCTAAGGAAGAATGCACCATGTACTTAATGTTCTCCCTCTGTGTGTCTTAATATAAACTGTATCTGTTATTTGTCTGTTACTTTCTTCCAAGAAAGAAATTCATGCAAGAAGTGCTGTCACTCTACTGAAGGGAAATTTTTGAATTAGGTCTGTAATTTGATTTTTTTTCTTTTTTTCTCAGGAAAATGAGTAAAGTTTGCTCATCAGCTTGTCCACTATGAGGACCTGCATCCTAACTCTCTTAATCTGCTCTGTTTTTTCCAAACCAGCAAAGAAAGGCCAAATTTTGGGAAGGCCAAATAAGGGGGGAGGGAGTAACCCTGCATCAGTTCCCACTTAAACCTGCCATGAGAAGCCATGAATGCAGGTGCATGAGTGCATATGGATGCACAGAGCTCTGAAACATGTAATTGAAAATGACAGAAAAAAGGACATAGGAAATAGATTTTTTGACTTTGGACATTTCCTGTGATTCTTCTTCAGCACTGCATGTCAGAGGGGATGATTTTGGATTTGAGAGGCGAGTGTGAGATGTTGAAAGCACAGATTCTCCATCCTGGGTGTCTCAGCACTGCACAAGTGAAGCTGCAGGATCCAGAAGAGGCCCTGAGATATCAACAAAATCGATCAGGTTATCAGTGAGGAATGGAAACAGCCACATGGGATTATGTACGTGTCTCACAGACAGTTCAGATGATATGAGAGCGTAAGAGAGCAATGAGAAACCCTAGGAAGTAACAAAGAGGTCACAGAGGTGGTGTTACTATTGGGTAATCTGCCTCAAGGCTGACATGCTTTTCAGTTTGAATTGAAGAGGATGTCATGATTCTTATCTCTTCTAAACTTCCTCCATTACCAACCAAAAAACTCGGTGATATTGTTTAAGTATGTCCCAGTTTTTTATGTCTTAAAAGTTATCAGCCTGGAAATGATGTGTAGAAATAAGTCAAATCAACTTCCAGCATCATAGGTACTTTGGTGGTACAGCCTTTTTCATATTTCAAAACTACCAGTAATAGAAAAAAACAAAAAAAATCTCAGTTATGAGACTCTGTATTGAGTGATGAGATATTTTTATTTTTTTCTGGCTTTGCAGACAGCATAAGGGAAGTATACTGCTAACATGAAAATATTTGAAAATAAAAAAAGTATTTTTAAAACTATTTTGAGTACTTGGCTTGAGATCCACATTCTTGCTTACTTTTCAAGGAATTAAGTATGTGGAATCCCTTCTTAGACCAATCTGGGCCACATGTGTTTCAAATCTTTTAAAGTAAAGAACAAAAACCTTACCAGTCTGTGGAAAAACAGCTATATAACTGGTGTTCATTTGGGCAAGACAAAAATATATTACAATGGCAGTATCCACATTAGTTACACTGAACTGGAAGAGGTCTGAGGCAAAACAGCCATTTCACTTTGTTCATGAGCTCAGCTGCTAACAGAGTGAGGTTGTTTTTCTTTAAAGACCTCTCCAGGAAAGAAAGTGACAGGCTGCTGTTTCCTTGGAATTAGTGTAAGAAATAATAAGCTCTTTGGGGCAGAGTCTTCCAATGAAGATTTTATTCTTGATTTACTATTAAAGACAGTGATTAACCTCCTCAGATACACAACACAGTTTAAACCTCTAGCAATTATGACAAACTATTACAAACAACACGTCTTCAGACCCTTCAATTAGATTTTAAAATATCTCCTAGACAAAAAAAAAATTACCTTGTAAAATGAAAATAGTTAAGTCTTCATTTAAAATACTTAAAATTCAAGTTAGAAACAAGAATATTCTACCCTCTTGAGAGACATTTGTAATTATTGTTTGCTTTATGAATGCAAATTTGTTTTATGCCTGGGCTAGTGGTATGCTTTGATTAGTAAATAATAGCATATAATGTTATGCCCCAAGATCACATGATCTAACATCATGGGGCAATGCTTTCCCTGATGAGTTAATCCAGACTTATTGTTTTCATTTGAAAAGACAGGTATCTGCTAAGGAAGGCAGGAGCCTTTTTTGAAATTGAAAATGTAAACCCCCTCCCTCCAAATTATTACAATTTTGAAATTAAGGGGATGTTAGGCAAAGATATGGGAGTAGGAATAACAGTTCTTTACTAGGAAAATCAAAAATACAAATGCAATAGTACAAGAAAAGAAAACACTGACAGAGTCAGAATACGACCTGGCACCCTGTGGGTCAGGCTGGTGGCAGCAGTCCCATTAAATGGTGGCTGCAGCCCTTGGGCAGTGCCAGGTGTGGTTCTGTTGGAGTAGGGATCCTGTAGATGGGTGTAGGTTTTCTCTGAAGGTCCAGTGGTGGTGTAGATGGGCCTGGTCTTCCTCTGGGAATCCAGTGGAGAAGAAAGCTGCTCCTCTGGGAATCCAGTGAGAAAAGGCTGTCTGTGGTGTTCTGAATCTCAGATTCTATCCAGGTAGGAATGCTTGGCTCCTCCCTCTGAGCAGAGTTTCTCCCGATGGGATGATGTAATTTTATCAGTCATTGGTGAGACTCAATGGCCCATTAACAGATGATATCTCCCCAGAGGGAGCATGAGTTGCGGAAGAGACAAAGAAAACTGCCCAATTAACAGACGATAACTGTCCCACCTCTAACAGATGGGAATAGAATACACACCCCAATTTCCAGCCTAAGACACCCAAGCACTGGCCTAGCTACACCCTTATGACCTCCTTCCCAGGGAGTCAGCTTGGCAGGAGGAAAACGCTGTGAGGAGAGCACTGCATGAGCAGTACTGTTCCTCTCCTGGCACCCGGGGTGGCTCAGCTACAGCTTCCCTAGGCATCTGCCTGCTGCACCACTGCATACAGATAAACCATCAGCATGAGGCCAGACACAGGAAAGGAGTAAAAGCTGCTGGAATAGCACCAGAAATGAGAAGTCAGTCAGTACTGGGCAGCACGTCAGCAAGAACCAAGAGATGAGCAACTCATCTATTAGCAAATTGCAGGGGGGGAGAAGAACTTTATTCTTCAATTGAAGAACTGAAGCAAGCAGTGAGGCAGCTTTGCAGATGAATTCTTCTGACAAAATAGAAGGGGCAGAATGGGGAAAAGGGTATATCTAAGGAGACAGATAGCAGGGGCTGCTATGAAAGGTCTCAGAACAACAGCAAAACATGAACATGTGCTTGCTGTAGGAGAGAGAAACACACAGTAAGATACAAACGGGTACACACATCAAGGAAGAGGCAAAGAAAATTACCTTTTCTACAGCATTTTGAAGAAAATAGGGCAGAATCAGGAATCTTTGTCTCCTTTTCCCCCATTTGTGAGCTTGGGAGAATCTCTTGCAATGACAAAAAAATCATAAGGGTAAGAGAATGCAAAGAGAAAATCAAAGCAAAAGGAAAGGAATAGATCATTGGAGAAAGTACAGGAGTTAGAGACGTTAATGAAAGACCACATCTGTAAGAAACAGAGTGAGTGAGAGTGGCAGTAAAGGAAGGAGTAAGCAGAGAACAGCTAATGGAAAGAACAAGATAACATCCCATTTTTTAAATTGCATCTTTTGATAAATCAGCATTAACATAAATTAAGAATAAGGCAATAAAGGGAGTAACTAAAATTCTACCATGAAAATGAGGGTTTTTTCAGATGATTACTACATATAATATAGTAGATCTCAAAATGTAATCTGTAGTGGAATATATATAAAACAACTAGCAGAAAGAAATTTTTTCTACCAAGAAAGTTAACAGAGAAAGAATTTTTTTACAACAGATGTTTAAAGTACACAAAGTAAAATAGTACAGCAATAGTCAACTTGATAAGGTGCTGAGTGAGATAATACTCTCTTCAAAACTAAACTGAATAAGAATCTCTCTATCAGAAAAATCCAAGCCATTTTGCTGACAAGGTTAATAGGACAGAAAAAAAGGACTGCTATATAAAAAAGAAAATACAAAAAATACAAAATCCCAAGAATAATAGTACATTGTGGACCCTGGCCAGCATCCATCTTCTTCTCCTTCTCCTAGCTTTGAGGGGCACTTTAACTTCTTTCTCAGTACTGGAAAAATACAGATTCCTCAGTGAGGGGATTTTGCACTGGAATCAGCAGCAGAGACACCATCTTTCTGAAGGCATTGCTGGAACTTTCAGCAAATAGAAGGAAGAAGAGCAGGGCAGCTGCAGGAGGTGTCAGGTTTTAGCTGGGAGTCCTTCATCTAGCTTCTGTAGCAGACAGCTGTGTCATTTTTGCAAATCCTCCCTTTTCTTCAACAGGATGAGGGGAGAAAAAATAAAACAAAAGGGAAAAGCATCCATGGAATGTTATAAACATCTTTCATTATTTCATTTTTAAAAATAATATATATGGCACATCTGTATATTCTGTGCTATTTTTTGCTCTCTCCTACACACAACTCTTCTTGTTTCACATCACACGGTCCCACTGCAGGGGCTGCCTACACTGGGCTGGTGTAAATAGTTGAGTTGCAGAGCGGAATAGTAATTGTGGTACATTGTTGCACATCCAATATGCATTCAAGACTCAGCTGCTTCATGACCTTATTAAATAGAGATGCAACCCTTTAGTTAGGTTTTGTTAGGTCTCTAGCAGAGTTACAAAGAGGGACTTGACAGAGGAACAGCAAGACCTGTTGATACCACTGATAAAATGGGCAAGTGCTCTCTCTTCATCCACATTATCAAAGCAGGCACTTCATAACACAACAGGAGTGTCAGAAGTTTTTTCTTCTAAGACACATAATGTTTCTCTGACCTAAGGGAAGAATAATCTATTATATGATTCAGAAATAAGTTTAAAGTGATTTTGCCTTTCATGTCTCACAGAAAACCAAGAACATGATGACACTTTCAGTCTAATTATGAAACATTTCATTTTTTTCTTATGCAACTTTACCGAATCCTTAACAAGAATTCCCAGTAATATTTTCCCACTCATGTTCTGTGCCCTCAAATTAGGCATTTGTCCTTTAACTTTTCTAACTTTGTTCCTTTTCAGCTTGTTAAAAGAAAGGTATCTACTTGTTCTCCTAGAATTTAAATGACTAAAAGAAAGATTATCTGCAGGGTAATTTTGATACTTAATGTGATTTTTCTTTGACCTGCAGTCAATGCATTTACAGTGCATACACTGAAGACTGACACTACACAGCAAAAATTTTGGAGGCAAAGATTGCTAACATGTTAACATATAGGGCTCTTCACTGGCAGCTCTCAGTGGCACCAGAGTACACCTCCTGGAATCCACCTCACTGTGTCAAACAGCCTCATAACCCACCCAAGACATGGATGACTGCAAGAGAGGCTGAGCTGTCATTAGAGAAATCTTCTTCTGCATCCATCAGTTCTACTTAAAGAGGCTATACAACTGTAAAAATAACAGGAATGCATTCCCCTGGGCAAAGTTCCCTTTTCAAATACAAGTAAAAAAATATCTATAAGTGCTTAAAAATATTATGGACTGCTTTGAATTTAAGTTACTTTGAGTTGTTATCAAGGCCCCATTGAGAGGTTCTCTGGCTATTGGAGACCACAGAGGAAATTCAGGAAGTGAGAATTGGGAGATGTGATCTCAGTGTGGGCTCCACCAGCCCCAGTCTCATGGGGAGAGAGGAAGGATGTTCATCCCCATCCACACAGTTTCACCTGCTCCCAGCCCTGCATCCAACATTTCACTTTATTTACAAGTACTTCTGGATCCTAGTTTATTGCAGCTGTAGTTTTTTTAGCCAATTTGTAGCACTAAAAAAGCCTAAGCCACTGCCCAGTCTGAAAACAAGGATGAACTATAAAGTCTTTATTAAGCCTAAATTTCTTTTCAGCATGTCAGAACTGATTTGCTACATGCTTTTCTATGGCTATTGTATTACTTATGGAAGGGTTACTGAAAGAATTCCCAAACACTGAGAAAATGAAATATATGACAGTGTAATTTGTCAGCTTACCTATGCATACTGCAGGCTACATTCTGATGGGTGAGGTGAATTTGGAGCTAAATTCAATTCACTCATTTCACTGGCACAACTACCCACAGGTAATACAGATGCAGAGATAATAAGAAATGTGACTGGTCTGTTAGCACCAGAAATAAGGAGTCCATCAGCACTGGGCAGCACATCAGCAAGAACCAAGAGATGAGCAACTCATCTACTAGCAAATTGCAGGGGGGGAAGAAGAACTTTATTCTTCAATTGCAGAACTGAAGAAAGCAATGAGGCAGCTTTGCAGATTAATTCTTCTGACAAAATAGAAGGGGCAGAATGGGGAAAAGTGTATATCTAAGGAGAGAGCCTCTAAAATTAATAAACACACACACAAATAAACTTGTGTTTATAGCAGCCTCTTCTGCATCAGAGTTACACTGGTTTCTTTGACCCAGGGATTTCTCTGACTACTCAGCACTGCAGCACACCAGCCCCACAGAGCTGATATCAAGCATTCAAAATTTGAGGTCACCTTGAAACTGTCATTCGTTGCATGCTTCATCTAACTTGGTTTTATCCAAAGCTTTATTCTTACTCTTACCCTTCTTATTTTAAATCAAGATGTATGACCAAGGATCATCCTATGCACTTGCCAGGTACAATCATACACAAGCATAGGGAAAAGCCCAGGAAGCCATTTTACATTCTCTCTCTCCAAAGCCATGACACGCAAGCTAAGGGATGGCTTCCCAAACGCTTGCAGAATTTATTGGGGTTTGTGGGGGAAGAGAATTTGGATTTTGTTCAAACCTTATTGACCCTTATGGGGTCATTTAAGGGGATTGTGGAAATACACAAGACTTCCTGTGGGATGTTTAGAGAAAGGACCAAAGGTGGGGAAAGGGAAGGACCTGGGTTAGTAAGGCAGGAACAGAAGTGGACAAAGAGCACTACAGCAGTCAATCATGTAAACAGGCTTCTGGTCCATTCACTTCTCTGCCTGAGCCCTAAGCTTGGTCATAGCAGTCTATCCTCTTTCCTTGTTTAGTCCTAGTTCTCCTTCTGTGTGTGTGCACACCCCGCTCTTTGCCTGCTCTGTTCCTGAATCCCAGTGATTTTTTGAGGCAGAGCAGCCAAAGAGTAGGATGGGAAGTAACCACCATCAGTGTAAATATGCTATAAATGTTTATCACTGCCCAGATTTACACATATGTACAAAAAAACTGTGTATATCAAGCTATATACTTCAAGATCTCGATCCTCCTTATGTTGCCACTCAGCCTGCCTGATACAATGTGATGGGAGGCATTAAAGTATGACAAAGGCAAGCCCTGATTTAATTCAAAAACTAAGATTCCTCTCAGTGCCATTCTTGAATTGACAAATGTGTCTTTCTGTCATTCCTGAGGTTGTTTCTAATGTAAACTCCTGCTGCAGTCCCCCAATGTAAGTGCTGACTGATTATTTTTCAACTGAAGTTTCAAAATCCTTCATTATTTTTCAGCAGTTTTAACCTACATAAATACACCAAGAACCAGAAATATAAAAACTTCACCAACACTAAACTAAAAAATTCATTTAATAGCTGTATGTCACAATCTGTAAGTCCAGGAAATCAATTCAGCCAGGGACAGACAGATATCCAAAAGCATATGCAGTTATGCTCCAGCTGCCTCTCATCCAGTAAGTCCCAGGTTTATTTAGTTTTATTAGTTATTTGCCTAGATTTGTTGTTGATGGATGCTGTACACTAGTCATTTGATAGAGCTGATAGCCTTGAAAATGTATACACTGAGATTTTCCAGAGTAGACAAAATAACTAAGTCCTAAGATAGGATTTAAGTCCTAAGAGAAAAATATATAATGCTATAGGAACAGATTAAAAAAGTAAGAAAACCAAGTAGGGTACAAACAATTTTAGAATTCTTGTCTTCTTTTTAAATTTGTATCAGAATTTTTTCCCATCCAGTGTCCCAAGGTATATATTTGTGAACAAGTTTAGACAGAAGACTACCAAGAAGTGTAGGTGAATGTAATGCATTTGTCAAAACAAGACAATTACTTCTCAAGAACTATCTAGATATCTCAGCCTCGGGAGACCAGAAGCTTTAAAAAGTGCAGAGGAGGTTGCTAAATGTAAAACAAACCACTGAGCTCCAGCTCTTACCTGAGATGTGAGTGGGTGCACATGCACATGCATGGGGGTATCCCACAAAAGCTGCTAATAACCCTTGGGCCTCTAGGTACTCTCAAATCAACAAAGAAAGGAGAATACAAATTTTCACTTTGTTTCATGAAAATTATAACCACTAAAAGAAAAATTAATGTGTGAAACTAAAACCCCAGCAGCTGAATTAAAGTAATACTGTTAATACTTTTCTAGCACAGAGCTTTGAAACAGAAGTGACTCTGAATTAGGATCATGTTCTTAAAACACACCTTCATTAACTACCAGCTGAGAAAGCATAGCATAGCTCCTGTTACCTGGCTGAAGTGACAGGTTCTTTCTTTGGTCCTTTTGGGTTATATTCTTGGTCTAATACACCTGGACTTCAAGAATGTCACCTTCCTGAGGAACATTCAGATTAATATTCTTTCTGCTTTGAAGCCAATGGAAATTTTGTAAATGCCTTTAGTGGAGCTAGGAGTACATCTAAGCACGACTTAACTAAAGCATGGGATTTGTTAATGGATGGGATAAGCATCTGAAAACTCTTTTCTTCATACGTCTTAGATATTTTGACTTTCAGGAGCCTTGCATTGCCTTCATTGGCTGCTGTAGTGTCTGTGCTGAAAACTGCAAGGGAAAATGTCTTTATGCACAGAAAGGACCAAAATTCTTCCTTTGTCTTGTCCAAGTATGAAAAAAAACCAGCATACAATACAGTGAGATATAACTAATATAAAATATCATACCTGTGGAGGTGAAATTGCATTGATAGTTATTGCTGCTATTTCATCTACATCTTTTTAGACATTAAACTAGCAGTTGCCTACCAAAACATGCTGCAATCTTCAAGTATTTTTAGATCTTGCCATTAAAAGTTTATATTAACCAAAGAATCAATTAATTTTTTTCACTAGAAATAAGGCTACACAATGGTATCTGGGACTTTACTACAGAGTAACCTAGCAACTATTTTGTTATCCATGTATTGATATACTTCATAAGAATAGAAAATTCTGTATTACAAATTGAGCCAGTTTAACAGTTGCCTTGAATTCAACACTGTGTATATGAATATATGGCAGAAAACCACAGTAGCTAATGAGGTAAAGCTCTGTTAGAAGGACCTCTATGGGACTTTTCCCATATTTGTTTGTCTTCTGGCAACTGGTACTGTGTGAACATTTTTTAGCTTTGCAAATTCTCCTACATAAGCACACATACTTGTTATCTAGCTATCTCTTCTTCTGTTAGACCTATAGAGCCAGAACCCAATGACTTATATAAACTTCTAATTATTCTATTATTTATATAAACACATAAAGGCACATATAATTCTATATTCTCAGTAAGCATGATACTATCTTAACTGTTATCTCTGTGCCCTGGTGTCCTTCAACATAGAGTGAGAAGCAATTTATGCCAAACTTTGTATTACTTCAAAATCACCTACTGCCTATAGAGAGTCAAGAAAATATGGCTTTTGCCATGGCATTTAATGCAAACAGGGATTGTCAGAGCATGTGTTTGTAGACAGCAAATTTTCCAGCATGTAGATAGGGCCAAGCACACCTGGCAGAAAGGGGGTAACACTGCCTCTGCAGTGGGTAGACAATGGTTTACACTGAGATTAGGTCCTTGGGCAGGCACCATTTCAGTTCCTTTAATGCATGGTCACCACCAGATTTTTCTACTTTGCACAGTCAAAGGTCTTAGCAGTCTAAAACCAGTCAGTAACGCTTTGGGAGTAGTGTTAACATCTGATCTATTGAATAACTACCAGATTTTAAGAACTAAATAGCAAATCAATCAAATTTCAAGCAGCACTTTATCTTAAATTGGTGAGATCCTCAAGGAGAAAGTGAGCATAAAGTGCTGCACTTGTCAAAAATTCTATTTCTTCCCAGTGAAAGTAGTGCCAGCAATGCGGATCTGGTCTAACAGCTGGGTCTCAGATTAAATATCTGCTCGAGACCTTTTTAGCTCCTTAGCTGGGAGAAAGAGCAGAAAACCTTTGATGGCTAACCTGCAGCGCTGGATTTTCTGCGTGGTATGATCTTCCTTCACTTGTATGCATTTGTATATACAGAAGTAAGCTGTACTGTTAGTATTTGGGTTGCCACAAAAGTGTTTTCAAAGGTCTTTTACCTTAGAAATTTTTGATGTGAAGGTCACAATGCACTGGCATACCATTCACTGGGGAATAGAGGTCTGTAAAGAGAAATCTGGTATACTGACACATGACCAACTGTTTAGTATAAGATCAAGAAACCCTATGTGTTAGCAAGCTATTCCTTTATGAAACTACTTGAAAAACAGGTTGTTGATTTGAAGGTGATGTCTTTTAGTGCTCAGCATTAGACAGAATACTCTGACACAGATGTTCAGTGGGAAAAATTATTTGAATCTTGAAGGTTTCCTGTAATATTCCAGTACAATCTAAAAGCCCGTTACTTATGTAAAAGTATAACGAGGTGCTGAAGCAAACACCTTTCACCTACAAGCAGTCTGTTAAACACCTACACTTTTCCTATAGACCCCTGCAGCTTGATTGAAGGGGAAAATGTGGAGTGATTTTTTGACAGGAAGCTTTCAACATTTATAATTGTGAAATGTTGCCGTCCAAATCTGTAACAATTTGGCTTTGCTCAGGCTGCCAAACGCTGCAAATATCTACCTGCCTAGAAAGAAAAGGGGCAGAAATAAAAGACACAGGACTTCAAGATCTCGATCCTCCTTATGTGGCCACTCAGCCTGCCTGATACAATGTGATGGGAGGCTTTAAAGTATGATAAAGGCAAGTCCTGATTTAATTTAAAATCTAAGATCCCTCTCAGTGCCATTCTTGAATTGACAAATGTGTCTTTCTGTCATTCCTGAGATTGTTTCTAATGTAAAACTCCTGCTGCAGTCCCCCAATGTGAATGCTGACTGATTCATTTTCATCTGATTCCTCAGAAGAATGAGTAGGTCAGGCAGTGGAAAAGGCTGATAGATTAGGAGATAAATGGTTTTTGGATACTAAGCAAAAAACTTCTATAAAATCTTTTACCTAATGCACTGTTTTCTTGTTGCCAATAAAATGGTAAAACTCAGGGACTTCAAGAACTTTTATGCTCTATCCCAATATTTACCTTTTTAATATAAAATTTAAATACAACTTGCATTAACCCAGTAAAGTAAAAGTAAATTGAATTAAAACATATGAAAATGAGAGCACCCAGTGTGCAATGGAGACTCCCAATAGATTAACAGACATGGTAGTTCATACTCCTGAAAAAAAACATTCACCTATCAGAAAGGATCAATAATTTGTCAATATATAAGTCTGTTTTCTCTAAGGACTACTCAAAAGAATTTGTGTGAGCCACAGAAGTAGGAAAAATTAATGCTTCACCATCAAAAACTCTGGGATGCTTCAAAGGTAAGCTTACTTCCTTCTATTGGCACAGCTCAAATTGCTGACCAGTTTTGTTTTAGCCAAACCCAGAAGCCCAGCCCCTGACTGGGATGGCAAAATTTTGGTTCTAAAAGATACATTCAAAGAGAACAAGTCCATGATGCTTATTCCTAGGGCTTTGGAAATTTTTGGAGGGTTAGGGGTTTTGGGGGGAATTTTGGGTTACTTACAGGTACCCCCGTCATTCTCAGTTCAGAAAAAATGAGATGTTTTCACTGAAGTTTAATTTGGGGGATCTTGTAGAGAAATAACACAAATTTCTGAAACATTAGTGGAATCTGAACATCTGTGACAGGATTCATTAGTATATTTGGGAGTTATGTACTTCATTCTGATCATCTCTATCCAACCAAGGTCACAGAAGCTTGCCACATGAATGGACATGTGAACTCCACTCAGCCTTGCAAAGATACGGCAAAATGTGATGCTATTTATCAGGGCAAAAAAATATTCAAAGTAATGAAAATCTGGGCTTTGCTTGACAGGTTATTCTAGTTAAAGAAATGAGAGTTTTGCTCAAAATATCTATGAGGTAAAATAAAGATGAATATACAAATGACCCTGAACAAATATGCTACAGATATGCACAAGTAATGACAGCCTGTCTATATTTTATTTTGTTACTGAAAAGAAGCACATATCATGTTTATCTCTCTCGCTGAAGCAATCCAGATTTCAAATGGACATTAAGCAGCTAGATGTTTTCTTAGCAAAAATCAAATCTAGTTAACAGAACAAATATTCATATGACAACCTGTCACTGTGTTACTTTTTACTAATGAATTTACTTAGCTATCTTTCCAACAGAAAAAAAATTAAGAACCATAATTGGTAACCATGGTCTTGATAGTCCTTCAGCAACTTCTTACAGAAACACTGTACTACAAAATTATATCTGTAATGTAATATATATGCATCTAAGTACAATAATGGACATTAAAAGCATGTTCCACAATGTATCTGTTAAATCTATTATATAAACTGCCAAAATAAAGTACCACATGGGCTCACTTTCAGCTATTTGAAAAGCATTAAAAATTCATGTTATATGAACAGGAACATCCAATACTCAGCTTTTGTAAGTGAATATTTAAGATGCACTATAAATTACAGTGCCAACTAGCAGTGCTTTAAAATACTCTAGATGTTAATAAAATCACTGTACTATAATGGACACACAAAATAAGTCACATCAGCCTACGATGCTTGCTATTATAATATATCTGTAAAACACAGGACTCCTGTGAGGCAATAGGTTCCAGTCCCATAACATGAGTTATACAATACATGAACTATACCCTTTCACAAGGAAGTGTGTTATGGTTTAACCCCTGCTGGCAGCTCAGCATCCCACAGCCCCTCATTCACCCTCCCCACCTGCCCCACAGCGTGATGGCGGAGGGAATCTAAAGTACAAACCAGAGAAAACCCATGGGTTGAGAAAAAGGTAAGTTTAATGAAACAGAAAAGGAAGAAAATAATGATAATGATAAAAGAATTAGAATATACGAAACAAGTGATGCACAAGGCAACTGCTCACCAGTCAGTGACCCATGCTCAACCAGTTCCTGAGCAGTGGACTCTGGTCAGCCTTGCCCCCAGTTTATTGCTCAGCAGATGCCATATGTTATGGAACATCCCTCTGATCTCTTGGTTAGCTGTCCCGGATGTGTCCCCTGACACCTTCTTGTGCTCCTCCAGCCCTCTTGCTGGCAGGGCACAAGAAGCTGAAAAGTTCTAAGTTTAGTACAAACACTGAATTAGCAGCAGGTAAAACATCAGCATGTCATCAACATTATTTTTATACTAAATCCAAGCAGAACCATACCAGCTATTAGGAAGAAAATTAACTCTATCCCAGCTGCAACTAGAACTAAGATTCAATTTATAACTTCTATTTGATGATACAGCCACAGATGTGGCTCTCCATCAATAATAAAAAAAAAATCTTTATTCTATAAGCTTTTAATTAAAAATATTATAATCACTTGATGAAAGGAAAACCCAACAGTTTTGCAGCTATTTTTCTATCCTCAAAATCCCATTACTTTATTTGTATGAATGTCTCATGGAACCTCTTTTTTTTTTTTCCTTCAAATCTGTGCTGACAAGACTTGCTGAACTAAATTGTTCAATAATGCATCAATCTGTTATTTTGTATTTATAGTGTAGCTCTTCCCTATCCTCCTTAGCGCTGTGCTGAAGTTTGGAGCCAAGCATGAGTTACAAGCCTGCAAAGCACCATGTGTGCTAATTGTGCTTTATACATTATTAATATGCAATGCATCCTGATACCAAGCTTCCAGAGCCCCAAGGCCTTCTGAGAGATTCAAAGAAAGAAGAGAGGAGATCCCACTCGTCCTCAGCATTTTCTACCTCCTTTTGTCAACTTTTGGCTGATGCTCATTATCAGAGCCGTGGGGAGGCAGAGCGCGGCGTGGCCGCCACTCTCCATCCCTGTCACGCCGCCCTGCCTGTCGCTGCCATGTGCCCATGTGCACTGCAGCACTTCTCTCAGATCCTGGCAGACAGTGTCAAGCTGTTTATGCTTTGCTGACACAGATGCTTTCTGCAGCGCTTTCTCCAGGAAGACCCTTTCCAGGAAAACCTTGTTAAGCACCTGACAGAACCAATCTTCTTTTAATTTCAAGGCACTTGGACCTTTAGATGTAATTACATGTATAAATAGAATGACTCACTCAATTTTCCTGCTGTTTGTAACTTACATTTCATTATTTTCATTTAGCTGACAGAGAGCTGACAATTGTAGCTGTCCCTGGAGATAGTGTAGTGAATCCAATTTACAGATGTTCTGTGTAATTGTTTGGCAACAGACTGCCTGGCCTTGAATTTAAGAACAGAGTTGAACTTATATATATTAAGATGAACCCAAAGTACCACGCCTCATTTTATTTCTAATTAAAGCAGCAGAAATTTAAGAGAGTGCGGAAATCTGTACAGGCATGAGAACCCATCTGGACATATTTGACAGGGCTCCTGTCATGCTGATAACTTTTTTTACAGCTCGGTGGTGTCTGACAAATTCAAAAACTCTTTTCTGGGCTTATGAACAGAAAATTGAAAGGGTCCAACCATGAAGCAGTCCCTGATTGCTGCTCAGCACTGCATCTTCTCTGCTGCTGCCCTGAATGCAGGCCAGCCTGTGGGCTACACATGAGGACTGCTCCAGAAACAAGCACATTGCAGGCTCCCAATGAGGGAGACAGAAGAACCATAAAGGTGTTTTTCTTCCTGGTAAATACACTCCTAACACTTAACATCTCCCTTTGGGTCCCTTGAATTTATTACATTAGTTAAACATGTTGCTTCCTTTCAATTCATTATACAAATACAAAATTAAAAGCTTTGAAAGGACTAACACATTCCCATCAAGTAGAAGCTTCAAGATTGTGCTTTTCTATAGCTTCATTGAAATTTCCCCAAGCGAATACTCTCAGCTTAGATGTACAGTCCCAAATCTCACACAGAGAGTCATGTGCCTTTGGTACTCAGTAGGGCTCAGTCAACTGCATGGCAAAGATAGTATAGAAAATACCAGTAAAACTGCAGCTTTGGAGTTCTGAAAAGGAAAAACATAAAAGTACAAACAGCTGCTAATAGCTTCATATTATGTTCCCTCTGGAAAGTAAATACAGCCTATGGGGAATTTTCCAGTAGATACAAATGGCTCAAACAAACTACAAAGGAAAGAAGTGAGAGAAAGAGGAAGTTTTGGGGACCTAGAAAAACTACAGAAATTACAGTCAAAAAGCCTCCAGTTAATTTTGAAGTCAATCTGTTTCACTTCTATTAAATGACTGGTGAGCTGAAGACATTTAAGACCACAGTATTTCTTTACTGGACCTTTTGCTTCTAAGTACTGTGATCTTTTTTAAGTGGCAGTTATAAAAATACTGATATCAAGTTCTAGAAAGTGAAAGAAAATCTTACTGAAGATAAAGGGATTCTTACAAAGAAAATATTATTTCCCTGTTGCAAATTTATGTAGACATTCCCATACTAGAATGAATGGCATTGTGAATGGCATAAAAAGGTAATAATACAAAAGATATTACATAATATAACAGGATTGCTGTATTGATTATGTGTTTTCTGTTCCTTCGGTCCATTTGGTCCATTGCTTCCTAATTAGTATTGTGTGTGTCTACATTAATGAGATAGCCTGAAGCAGGAGTGCACTTCTGAATCAAATCTCCTGCCATTTCCAATTACCTCATTTTGTTTCAGATCTCAGGGTAACCTGAGAGCACACAAGCTCCATTTCACTGTATGGGCCTAAGTGAAGAGCTGAACTTCACACGCTCTCCTGACATGCTCCAACCACTGACAGGTAATCAGCCTGCAGGACCAGAAGAGAGTCAATCCCAGTGCATGTGACAGAGCTGATGGGTCCTTGGCACCATGTCTTTCCCCCTACAAAACATGTTGCACTGAACTGCCTGCTAAGGTGGATTAGTTTTCTTTCATTCAGCCCACCACCTTGATATATTTGCATACTGATTAAAAATGTAGCAAATCTAAAATATAAAAGCTTCTTAAGGCTTTTTTAAAAAAATCTTCTTTGCCATTAAACACCGTGTTAAGCATGTAACCATGTTCTGGGAGTTTTCCAGACATCCTGGCAATAAACCTCTAGAGGAACACTTCCTGAAGCCGCTCAGTATAATTCTTACAAAGATAAAATAATCAAATAAATTTTCAAATGTGTCACTATCAGAAACCATCAAATGTTTGCTCTATTGCTTCATTGTTGTCCAGGTTTTGGCTGGGAGAGTTACTTTCATTTCAGTAGCTGGAACAGTGCTGTCATTATCTCAACCCTCTGGCCCCATACTGTGGGCCAAAAAGGCCTGTTGTGGTTTAAGCTCAGCTGGAACTAGGCACCAGGAAACTGCTGGTTCAACCTCCCACAGCACAATGGAATGGGGAGGAGAATCAAAAGTAAAAATTGTACATTTTGATAAGAACATGTTAATAATTTAAAGAAGAAGAAGAAGAAGAAGAAGAAGAAGAAGAATGGATGATGATGATGATGATAATGATAATGATGATGATGATGATGAGGATGATGAGGATGATGAGGATGATGATGATGATGATGATGATGATGATGATGATGATGATGAAGAAGAAGAAATGTCCTGTAGTGAAATTTGGAAACAAAAATTATTTTCCAGATATATTCTCAACTAGAAAAGACTTTGATCCTTCTAATATCCTAAAAAATCTCCTAGTTCATTTTGTCATTCTATTCTGCCATCACAGAGACAGTAATGTCCAACAGAACAACAAATTACAATAGTTACGATGCATATGTTTAATGACATAATTTTAAATGAAGACAATGAGCATAGAATTTTAGCAAAAATGTAACTATTGTCCTTACCCTTTTTTTATACCCAAATGTCAACCTGTGTGCATACTTCTCTTGTTTTGTTCCCAAGTTCAAGTGATGCAAGAAATGTTACTTATGAGAAACTACAGTATTCTTCTTCTCTGGGCTGAAATAAAGATTTTTTTAGTTCATGGTTTCAAACACCCTTCACAAGTCTGTGTCTAAGCACCAGGAATTAGAACTAATCTGAAAAAAAAATCGTATTTTCCCCATTTAATACACAAGAAATTCATAGTTAGATGCCTTCAAACTAGGAACAACTGCCACAATTACAGGCTCATGGGCCAATATCTCAACAACAGCTGCTTGCTCTCTTTGCCATAGATGAGAATTAGAACAACAGCTGCTGACATCCAAAAGTAGAAAAGACTTTCAGCTCTCTTCCAGAGGAGTAATCATTTCTTCCCTTACAGCCATTCCACCACACTGTCCTTTGCACAAATACTCAGTAACTGCTGTCCTTCCTGCTTTGCTATGTTAGCTATAAATCATCATTCATGGTTTTCCTTATCAAATAATCGCAAATTCTTTTTGAGTTTTATTTATTTAAAGAAACTTAGAAGCAGAAGATACACAATTTAGACTTGCATGTAACCCAGTTAATCAGTGCAAGCTTGGAGGAGATATGGATAATGAGAAGAAACCTGTTCTTAATTTTGTCACCATCCCTTTTGGATTTTATCTCTTGCAGCCCTAACATGAGCCTGGCTGTACCCAGCCAGCCTGCTCTGTATTTGAATAGAGAGGTGATTCAGCAACATTCAGCTAGAGGGACATCAATTTGTTCATATAGATTGGGAGGCTGGAGCAGAGAGACTATTCACCATGGCTAAAAAATAATGCAAATGTCAATGTGTCTTCAGAAAGGGAAAGGAGGAAGATTAGGAAACTACAACCCAATCATGTGGTCTGGGCTTGGAGTCAGACCAGAACTTGAAAAAAAAAAAAAAAAAAAAAAGCAAAATATGCAATAAAACACTTACTAAAATTCTGTCTTTGTGGAGATAAAATAACAACATCCAAAAAAGAAAGGGGCTAAAAAGAGACTGAAGGGAAGAAATCCTGAAAACAACATGGCAGAATGAAGCTACAGAAAAAGTAAACTAAGGGGAAATTAATGCTATAAAAACAGAAAAGTGTGCTATGGAAGAGAAAGATACAGAGAATAAAGAAAACAAAAGAGGGAAAATAGTTATATAGGAAAAACAGAGGGCATAACATCAATTCACTTTGCTTTAGTCACCCTTGGCACCCAAGGCTGCACTTGACTCAACTTTATTCTGTAAAACATGTTTGCCAAAATCCATAATGAAGTCTGGAACCAAGAGAATCTGTTGTGAACTCTCTGGTTCTTTGAATTATCATTCAAAATATCATAGAAAAGAAACTGATAAACTAGCACTTTTCTGTTTCTCATTCCAATGCAGTGAGAATTTCTAACATCACTTGGAAAAATATGCTTATTTTTTCCATATTGTCATCCCCTTATGTAGTACTAATTTTAAATAGTGCATTATAATCACAAGAGATCACTACCACACTGTAAGTTACCTGAAGACTAAGAAAACTAAACTATGCTTTAATCAAAAGGTGATAATAAAGCATTTTATAACAGATTTCAAACCTTTAAATTCCCAATACAGTAAAACAACTTGTTTTCATATCATGTAGGAAAACCAGCCTGCATCACTGCAGTGCTTCATCTGCATCACTCACATCATCACCATTATTATCATTACTAAAATTACACTACTTGCATGTTGCACATCTAGCTACAAGCATACCACAATTCCTCATTAGCAGTGCTGCACTCCTATCCTGAACATGTTACTTGGAGATGGATGGGAGCTGTTCCCAGTCACAGGAAGTGCAAGGTACCAGCTGAAAGGCTGATAAATCTGTATGCAGAATTCTGTACTACAGGCACCTCGCATGTGGCAGACAAAGCCCCAGGTGAAAGGCAGCTGTGCAGTGCAGAGCACTGCTCGGGAGCTGATGCTGCTTGGTACAACCTATATCCATTTATAGCTGGGTAACTATCAACAAGGGAGAAGCGAAGAGAGAAAAAAATATCAAAGGTCAGCTTGGTGGACTGCCATTCATCCTGTGTGTGAGATACCCTTGTGGCCCCACCAGGGAACAGAGCTTCAAGTTGGGGATTCAAATAATCCAGAAAGCCTCTTCAAATTCTCAGTCTCCACTTTACCTAATACATTAACTGTATTTATACTGTAAAAGCAAAATAAAATAAAATAAAAATATTTAAATTTGGCTTTTAATAATAAATTATTATTTTTAGAAATGGGGCTGAAAGATTATACTGGTGCATAGGACTGTGCACAGCCTACCTTGTCTGACACATCCCCTTTTTGTTTCCAACTGTCCACAGTACCTCTGTCCCTTTGCCCTGGGTGTTATGAAAGCAGCTACAAAACAACTACCGAAATGAGGTTTTTTACTTTTCTCTAGTTATTAATGGAGCTTTCTGTCTAAACAAAACCTCATTTCTCAAAATAAGGTTTTTGTTTTTTCTTACTGAAACCTAATCTTGAAATCTCTCCTGTTCAGTAAAAAAGCACTGCAGCACTAGTTAAAGCAACAGCTATGGGAGCTGTGGGAACACAGGTGGCAACATGAATATTGAGGAACTGTTTTTCCAAATAGAAATAGCTGTTTAGAGACCACAGGAACACACGAGCCCATCAGCCCATGGGGCTCCTCGCTGCCTCCTTTCTTCTTGTTTGATAAGAGGAGAGTAACAGATTTTACCAGAGATCAGAGGAAACTGTCTGATCCCAGTGGGCTTTGGGGACCTGAGAGGTCTTGCTGAGGGACCTACCTCTAGATAAAAGCAAACAGCTCATCACACAGCAGGAAGGGATCTGAAAAGATAGAAATGAGGCACATAAATGGGAAGGAGGGATTTGGATGATAGAAAAGTGGTAAAAGAAAGATTTTTTTTAAAAAGGGAGGGGGAGGAAAAAGAAAAAAAATAAATACAGAGTGAGAGATGAAACCACCGCAAACCCAACCTGTGCAGGAAAATGCCATAAACTTCCTGGGGCTGCAGTCTCCTTTAAAATTCCCCAAGGATCAGCACATACTTTGAGCTGACAGTAAGATGCAGAGCACCCCCTGACATTTATGGGAAGGGTTCTCAGCTGAGGAGCAGCACTTTTTCTCATGGATACATCAGAATCATTAATTTGCTGGATCAAATACTTCAGCACATTAAGGCCAGATCTTCCTCCCCCTCTCTGCTCACAGAGATGTTTTTCCCTGTGTCTTGTGTTGAGGTGAGTGGTTTTCCACTGCTGACATTTAATATTGTTCAAGGCAAAGAGGCTGTGTGACCAGAGCTCTTTATCAGCAAAACAGTAAACACATTTGTAGTGTTACTAAATTTTGTTTGGCTGCCTGAAATGAAAACTAGACTGAGTGATAACAGGCTGGAATACCCTGAGACTCAAGCAAATCAAAGACTACTTTAATGGGGACTATGAAAACTCTTTTGAAAAAATTCAAAGAGCAAAATACTACAGAGGGACAAAAGAAAAAAGACTGTCTTGAGGGAGTGAGTTAGTGGCTTTTCCTGTACAAAGAACATTAGCACAAAAAGACGCTTGGACGATCTGATTAACAAAAAAAAAAAAAAAAAGTTGACAAATAAATATCCCTGACTACAACTCTCCTCAGCCCCACAAGTTCTTACAGAATTTTGAATTTTTCTAAGTCTCATCAGCTGCTGAGAGCCCATCTGGAAGAGCTCCAGTGATGTTCTATAGTATAGGCTCTTGAATGTGGCTATAGATTTCTACCTGTGGGCTGAATGGAAGAACACATCCAGAAAGCAAAATTGTTTCTGGGCCAATGAGTTCCACATGAGACAGCTTCTGCCACTGAATTACATAGTCTTTACAGGAGTTTTCATAAAAGCTTCTAGAAAAGTTGAGTGAATATGTGTATGCTGTCTCTTAAAGATAACCCTCCAGGATAAGAAGACTAACTGGTAGTAGTTGTGAGCATGAGACAGTGCTGTATGTTGGTCTCTTCTTTTGGTGACACAGCTACACCCACAAACATCTGACTTTGCTGCAAGCTCCCTCATGAGGGCCTCTTGTCTCGATGCTTTTACAAGAATAACATCCGAGGTTCACTCCTTGCTGCACTGAACACCTCCCTTAGAAAACCCTGCCGAGTATGAATGGCAGCCTTGCATTGTGTCAAATCCCCTTTTACTGGGAGGCCAGAAACACATCACCCATCCTCACCACCCATCACCACTGCTTGCTCAGCAGTTCTGGTTCTGCTCATCACTGCTAACACAGCAGCTGACTATGGGTTGGAGCCCCTTCTCTTGCTTCTGTTGCCAAGGTGAATATGTGATTCTGATTCTGAATAGAGTCAGCTTGGATCCAGAAATGGGTACTACATGTGGTCCTCCACCAAAGTGGAAATTTGCCCAGGGCAGCACTGAGCAGCACCAAATGTCCTGGAGCTTCCTGTGTGCAGTGCCCACTACCAAAACCTTACTGCAATCCATCAGGGGAGTGACACTGTCACTCCTTGTATCTGCCGTGTCTCTGGTCACAGTGCAGGCAGTAGGAGATGCAAAGATCTGAATTTCCCCAGTCAGGACACAACATGTCCCTGCCACGGTTGCAGTTGCAGGGTAGTGCCCACCTCCTTGTCCCAAGGCTGCTGTCACTGCAGAGGACACATCACCACCTTCATGGGGGAAGGCAGCTCCTTGCCAAGTGAGGAAGATTTAATGAATCTGCACTAGCCAATGATGACTGATGGATGTTTCCAATTATTAACAAGGAAAGGCAAGTGCTGCTTGGAGTATTTTGACATGTTAGAGATGAGTCATAGGAATTCCTTATTTTGCATTATCAAGAGTCCATTCCAAATTGAGAAAATAACTAATATAAGAATAGCTATTTTCAGCTTTCAAGCTACCATCTGCTGAGTTCTTGTCACCATGTAGAGAAGCTAGTAGGCATCTAAGAACCTTGTGTTACAAGAAGGTAAAGCTGAAGAGCGTGAATTTGCTTGTGTGACAAAGCTGGCACTAAGACTCAGCTCCCAGCCCCCACCTGGTTGTTCATATTACACTTCTCTCCTCTAAAATCTTAGAGTGGTCAAATAAGAAGTTCAATCATTCAAACAGAACCTGATCCAGCCAGGCTATCAACAGGAGTACTACAGTCAACAATACATTGGGAAGTAAATGAAACTGCTCACAGAAAATGGGTGTCCACATCTTCTCTTTGAGAGTAGATGGAAGGCTAAAGCAAATTATGTTTTCTTTTAAATGGGAAAGAGAAGCTGTTGGATGATTCTCCAACTTCGGTATTGTTAGCTGTTGTTAAATTAATAAAACATCCAGTACGTGAGCAAATTATCAAATGGCTTAACTACAATTATTGTGCATTTCAAATATCAGTTCTAGTTATATTTTCCTTTGACAAAGTAATTACACTTCAAGAAACCACAATCAGAACAATTTTTCACTGCCAAAGCTGAGAACAGAAGGTGAAAAGGTGCATTTAGATGATTTTACAAATTACTAACTTAACTTTTATATAATAAAAAAACATAAAAGTAGAACAGCTTAAAAATAGACCAGAGAACTCACATTTTAATCCTATTTCAAGTCATCCAGCGATTTGTAATTTAATGAGACTTCATACAAAGCTTAGTTTTCTTTCCCTCCATTAATGTGATTTCTTGATATTGAAAGTTATCTGGCTGCTATGGAGACAATATATATTTTTAGTGAAAAATTCACACAAATTAGACACAGTCATTTCCTGTCCCACCCCAGTTCCACAAGATACTCTGACTATCTGTTAGAGAAGACTGCAAGATATTCTTGTGAGGACTGAGAAGCTATTTACTTTGTGAGGATATTGGGTTCAGAGCTGTTGAGTGTAAAAGACTGGTACGAGTGACAGGAAGAGAAGGAATACATTAAAAACCCAGTCACAGAATCCAAAAAGAGCAGAAGAAAATTGATACTCATACCAAAGACCAGAGCTCTTACATTGATTATTGATAGGACAATGCTGAAACAATGGTTTTACAAGTTCCACCAAAAATCTTTAAGTGATAAGGAGTGGGAAGCAAGATTATCGTGGGTCTTAAAGGCATAGGCAAACCTACTATGGGATATTTGAGGAAATTGTGGGAGTGCAATAAACTTACTATGAAATATTTAAGGAAAGAGGAAATACACGCATCAGTGTAGATAGGGGAGAATAAATAATGGGGAAAAGGAGATCAGAGGAGGGCAGATAAATTCCACCAGATCCTGTGCCTGACCACTGCAGTCTGTCATTGTAACACTCCATTCTTCAGTATTACCCTGGGTGAGGGTGCTCTACAGTCCATGTAAATCTGTGAGAAGTCTGAGAGCTGACTGAGGGAGGGCCCATACGTCTGAGTCCGCTGGTGGGCAACCCGGGGGTCTGAGAGGTGAGGGACACCACAGGGCTGGACCTGCTACCAGAGAGATCCATTGTGCATGTGTGTGTGTCTGTGACTGTGTCTGTGTGTGTATGACATCTGCTAGAATGCTTGGATCCCAAGGAAACAACAAGAAAGAAATAATTGCATTTCTCATGTTTGTGCCAGGTGGCCATTGCAGCCCAGAAAATGATGCCGTGCCCCAAAGCCTCCTGGACTCAGCTTTCCTCCATCAATGCTCCCTCCCTCTGTAATCCTACTGCTCTCTCGTGCACACAGACACCTCTCTGGATGTGCTGTGGATAATCAGAATCTCTCTGCCAAGGCAGCACTGAAAGAGAAAACATCTGCTCCATCCTTGTCATGCGGACCTGATGTTCTTCCAACATGAGGCAGCAACGGATGCACAGAAAAGCTTACAAATTTCCTCCAGGCTGATTTTGATTAATTGCTCCTTCTGGACTGACAAGAGACGGGTAACATGACTAGAGCAAGGAATTCTGGTCTTCAGTGCTGTTTTCTCCTTTCCTCTTCACTATATAAAGCATGACAGGGGTTTCTGATACCACAAAGATTACAGATTTACTAAGGCCTGTAGGGTCTTCTGTGAGAGAAGGCACGGATTGCCTCTCCAGGGCAGCATGGTGCTCTGGATGCAGTATCATTTTAAGCCCTACCTCAGTCTCAAAATGCATTCAAAAAGGTCTGAGCAAGTTTCAAGTTGCATCTCCACATATTGCCTCAGCTACTTAGCTCCTCATGGTGTTCATGAGCAACCACACACCCAAGATAGCTCACAGAAATTCTTGTTGGAGATGGGTTAATAGTGGGTTTATTTGCACAGCCAGACTAGTAGCAGATTAGGAAAGAGAAGATAATTAGCAATTTTGGGATGTTAGCAATATGTATTTTCAGACAAAAATATTTGCTTTGAGGCTCTGACTTACAGTTTTGGCACCATTTCTGTTCCATTCTTCCTTTTAGGTGCTAGAGACTGTCCAAGTTCTCACTGATGGCTGTTTTATGACCCCTTATTTTCCTCCCATAATTAACATATGCTACATTCTTTCGGAGACAGATAATTTTGTTCAAAGTTCTCCCTTTTTTCCCCCTCATATTCAGCTAATTATCACCAGAGTTATTAAATTTGCAAATTTTGGTTGTTTTCAAAACCACCCACCCTTGAATGCAAGGTTCAGGGCCACTGCAAGCTCTTAGCAGCCTTTTGCATGCATCCAAACAGCATACTATTTTTGTTAAGGATGAAATGATTCTTTCTGAGGTATTCCCTCCACCATTTTTTGAGGTGAATTCTGTTTCACATTCTATTTCATTGTTACACATCTCTTTTGATGACTGTTACTACTGACTTCTCACTGGATTTAAATCCCACTTCTTGTGAATATTGAAATGCACTGGAGTATTCCGCCCACCTGGTGTCTGGTTGTAATTCATAGTCAGGTTCTGAACATGAACAATAGCCAAAAAATGTTTCTTAAAGTTTCTTAAAGGTCTTTTTGTAGTAGTGATTGTGAATAGAACATAGAAGAAACCAAATTTAGGCACACTGGTATTCAGATCCAAGCAAAAATCATTAGCGTGGTCCTAAAAGTCATTGGCCTGATTTATGGCCTGAATTATTCTATTCCTCCAGGGTTTCAGTGATGACATGCTTGCCACATGCTGTCTGTTTAACACAGTTCTTTGTCTTTCTCAGAATATTTCTGTAGAAGTCTGCATTTTCGCGAAAGAAACCTAAGTGAAGATTAAAAAGGCCAGGACCATGCTAGGTCCAGCATACAAATCATTCAGCCAACGTGCTTTTTGTGTGGCCACCATTGGCACGTCTGTGCCTTCTGCTTTTCCCCCTCCCTCACAAAATCTCTTTGTTTCCCCCTGGAATATCAGAATGCCTCACAAATATGCACATGAGCATAGGTTTGAGCCTGGGGTTTGCAGCAGCAGGGCTTTGGCATTGATTATGAGCTATTCTGATGTTTTCCACTGATTACCATGCATGTTTCTCTCCTACACAACATCTAAAATGATTCCTCATGTTTCTGTTGTCCTCTCTCCTAATACAAGAGAAAAGGGAATTTCCTAATACTGAAAGGCATATGAGGAACACTCTCTCCAGGCAAAGAATGAATAGCCTGTAGCCAGCTTATTTCACAATATTCCTCCATGTCAACATCTTTGCTAGATCCCCCAAATGATTGTGCATTCTTACTGATGAAGAAAATATCCAGAGGTATCATAATGCCAAGAGCTTTGGTAGGATATGTCTCCTTATTCTTCCTTCAAGGTACAAAACTGCTTTTCACTCAAGGAAACAAAAAAGAAACTTTCTGTATACTCAGAATAATAAATAACTGGAAACTTTCTATTTCTGTAACACATCTGGTACCTCCTGTTACTGGAGGAATACTGAGCTAGATAGGTAAGTGTTTGAATAACAAGGTTATTGTTTATTAATATAATTAAAAAATGACCACTGGTGAGCAAGATGGGACAGTGTTTGACAGCAGATCACTCAGTTCTTTTATAAATTCATGTCAGCTGCTATGGCAGTCAGGAGTAAGATATACAACTGCAATACCAGTAATTTTTGACACATTTTTTCCTTATTTTCTATTGTTTCCCTCTAAGTCCCATTAGCAATCAACAATTCAACAGTCTTCCAGGTTCCCTTATTCAGACCAAGAACTTATTTAAAACTTGATTTACCTGCGCCTTCTCAAACCATCTACCAGAAGAAGAAATTCTACAGCTTTAAAAATACATTAATATGAAGCTGGGAGCAAGAGTTAATGACAGTCATTTCTGAGTACTTTCTCTAAGTACTGAGTGAACATGCAAGGATTCAAAGAAATTCTTGCTTCTAACAGTATGAATCCTTCATTGCACTGTGAGGAACGAGGTGAGCTTCCTTTCTTTTCCAGGAAGACAGGCTTTAAAGGACTTAACATTGCAAAGGAGTCATAGGGTAAAATAACAATACTACCATGCTTTCCTTTGGTATTTCACCCCAGGTAGCCAGCACACCTAATATGCAGCTGCACTATCACAAAATCAATCAAAAAGAAGTATAGAGGATATTGAGGCCCTTCAGCCATTACAGCCACACAATGTGTGAATCAACACCAGGGGGACTCAAAGTGTGTGTCCACTTTCAGCATTCCCGCTGTGAAAAGCCTCAGATGTTAATTCTTGACTGCTTCTGAAACTCTGAGCATAAATATTCCTTTTTAAATAAATGTTAAAGTCCTTAATCACGACTCATTAGGGATATTGTTATTCTATTTTATTTATTTACTTACTGACAGGTTAAATTTACAGACATAACAAAAGCTATTCTATGAATGATGACAAATGACAAATGACATTATATTTTAAGTGGCCTTTTCTCTTTAGGGCTTAAAAAAAAATAAAATAAATAAAGGTTTATCCTGTTTTTAACATCTGATTGGAAGTTCCAAATCTGCAGGTTTCCTTTGTGACGAAATAGTGAAGTTCACAAAAACGGACAGCAACTACCCCTAAAATACCCCTAGTATTTTAACAATTTAAGTATTTAAATGAACTATTGTGTAAGTTTGAGCCTTTGAATCCATAGAAAGTGTAATCTACTCTGCACCGTGGCCATACTAAATGTTCATTACTAAATGGTGTTGAAGAAGCAAGAGAGGGTGATAAATCACCACCACAAGGAAAACAGCCCCTCCATCTGGAGGCACCAACTTTCCAAGCCTTCTGCAAAAGGATTGTGCAGTCCAGTGTCCCCAGAGCTTTTGACATTCATATCCTCTAAAACTATATCTCACTTAAGACAGGCTTGACAGCTGAAGTAGACATTCCATGGCAGGCAGGCACTGACACTGTCAGAGAATATAGGGACATTTTAGACACTCTAAGAGTGTTTAATGTCTAAATCCCACCTTTCTCATCTTGCACTGTGAAGTTCAAGGATACCCAATAAATGAGTCCTATCTCATATTGTTTCCTCACCAAAAGACTAATTCCAATAAAGTTAACTGCAGATTAATAAAAATTGCATATGTTTCTTTTCATATCTTGCTCTACAAGATACTTGCTAGCTCTAGAAGAGTCTGACCAAAATGGAATCTCTCTTACTTGTGGAGAGGCTGTACAGCTGAGCAGAACAGCTGTGCTCCATGGACACACAGAAAACATCTGGCAGCCCAGAGCCCACCAGACTTTGCTGTCCAGCTGCAGGCTGAGCTCCCGCAATGGGGCCATGTAGTTCCTGACCCATCCAGCCCATCATGCAGCTGAGCTGCACTGAAGCTTGTTGCTCTAAACTGCTGTGCAGGAGGCAGCCCCACTAACACAAACAGCCTGGAAAAAGCTGCAGTCTGTACTGAGTAAGACAAAGGTATTTTTCATGGCTTCACCAGCTTTGTTTTTCTCAACCTCTGTTCCTCTTATTTCCTCAAGCTTGTGAGTAAGTGTGGGCACAGCTCGTGGCTACGATTTGTAGGCCAAGAGAGGAATTTCCCAATAGCTCAAGTCCTGGAGCTGACAAACCTGCTCTATAAATAAGAGACGTGGCAGTTTTTCATCACGAGCTTAAATTAGGTTTGAGCACTCTAAAAAACCTCCTGTGAACCTGCAATACTGATAGGAAGTGCACACATTTACTCCTTGTCTAACCTATCCCAAATTAACCTCCTCCTGCCCATCTAATTTTCCATCTGGAGGAAATTTTGGCACATTCTGATTCAGACCCAGAAAAAAGGCTGTGCTACTTCATGCAAAATTTTGCCTCTGGCTGAATGTTTAACTAATTGTGGAGGCATCTATGTCCCTTTGCTGATGTGTGTTCTGCCAGCATGTGCCCCACACTACCCTCACACAACTCCATTCCCACCCCTCCCACCTGCTGGTCCAATGGAAATGAACCATCAGACTCTCAGAAAGCCTCAATCACCTTGGGCTTCATATTATAAAAACAACAATAACAACAACAACAACAACAACAACAACAACAACAACAACAACAACATTTTTCCCTCATGCCAGGCAGGTTGGTGCTGTGTTGTTCACCACTGATGTAAAAGGGCCAGATCTAAATCCCTTCTCTTTCCCCACCTTGGAAGAAATCTCAGTATAAACACAGACTTCCAGCAAGAATATAATGATTGTTAAATTACATTTTAATTTCTCCTGTTGGAGTTTTGTCACCTTTTTGTTTTTATACAATTATCCAATATATTTTGGAGCAGAATTGTAATGTCTGATATATGCACTTCTGACATTGTCTTGTACATCTTGGGGAACATGGACCTAAAAAGCACTATCTGCAGAAGATGTGCCCCCACAAACAAATATTGACAGTACATTAAAATCTATTTGATCGCTCTAATGGAAGCTGTCAGAGGCTACCAGGTTCTTTAATGAAGGAAAGAAAAAAAAAAATAGAAAAAGCTTTTTCTTCTATTGATAAATCTCTGAGCAGATGAAGCCTAATTTTTTTTCCCCTTTTTTAGATTGAAGTTTACTCTCAAGTGGAGGGCTCAGTTATTGCTAATACAGCAATCAATGAAAGCATAACCACATCTTTTTTTTTTTCCTCCCTCTGGCTCTATGATTTCCAGAGAAAACAACTTACTAAGCTTTTCCTGTCTTTACCTTAAGGTGAACTCTCTAAAA
Source organism: Taeniopygia guttata (assembly GCF_048771995.1). NCBI lineage: Eukaryota > Metazoa > Chordata > Aves > Passeriformes > Estrildidae > Taeniopygia > Taeniopygia guttata. The sequence continues at coordinate 21,996,802 of NC_133026.1, read as the reverse complement.
ACATCAGAAATGTATAAAATTTCCTGTGTATTCTTCCATATTCTATTGAGAGGTTTTTGTATTCAAGAAAGATATTTTTAAATTTTTCTCATCTTCTATTTAGATCCTTTTCCAGTGAACATACCCTCAAATGAAAGGAAAGATTTTGTATACCCTTAAACTAATAATGGGCCTTTTATTTCCTGATAGGATTAAGAATTGCATCTTCTTGAGCTTATTTACTGGTAAATTTAGTCCATATATTTCTTTATGGAGGTTAGGTCACCTCAGCAAACATGAATTTTACCTCTTCACCCTCTACTGTTTGTGGATTTTCTTTCAAAAGTAATATCTCAGCTGCTGGCTCCATATCCTTATCCAGCTTGAAATTAATAAATATCACATTTCCTTTCATGCTGGCAGGTCTCTAAACTTTTGCTGCAATATTGACAATGGTTCTTATGATACATTTTATGAGGCAATATTGTTGCTACTATCCTCTGAGCAGAGGGTGCATGAAAACCCTACAAAAGCAAATCAACACAATTTAGTTCTCACATGTCGCTGCCTGGGGTTGAGTGGTTTGATAGATGTGCTGAATATTTGCAGTCTCAACTTCAGAACTGAGTCTGCCTTCCTGACCTGGGTCTGCTTTATGATTTTGATTCTCTGTCACACTTGTAGCACTAAAAGTCTTCAGCCTTCACAAGGTTCAAACTCTGATGTTCACTTTTCTGAGCAACTTTTCTGATAATTATGTTTATTCAGACATGGAGTTTGGGTGAAAATATACTAATCTTAACATTTTTTAGTTGATTCTTAGGCAGATGTTTGCATAAAATTATATTTTCTCATGATCCACACAAAGACATACTCTTGCAGTTATTAATGAAATCATAGTAAATCTCCATCTTTGAAGCTATTTGAAAGTCAGTTGTACAGATCCACCAGCAGTCTGATCTAACTTTAAGCAGGAACTTGGACTAGATAGCCTCCAGAGATCCCTTCCAAATTAATTATTCCATGAATACATAGCATTAGCATCTTATCCTTATAATATTGATTTTATTATTGTAATTTGCTCCCTCTTGGGAAGTCTGACTGCAGAATGAACCAATAATCTGGTGCTTATCAAATCACTGGACAACAGGGATTGCCTCACCTTCGTAGCAGAAGCATAGATTCTGTAAGCTTCCCAGCAGTTTTTACAACTGCAGTTTGTAAATACTTTATTCTTTTTTTCTGCCTGGGGAAGAGCTGCTGTACTGTGTGGGGGATCAGTGCACTGAACAGATGGTCCCTAACCCCTACATGTTGTTTGCAATCATCGCTCCTCATGTGGCAAGTCACTTAATAAAATCCAACTGTATAAAGAAAAGGGCATGTGCCAGCAAGGAATGTTTTCTCTTGAGGCCTGTGTGTTTCTCCAGCCACCCCTGGTGCAGGAGCTCCAAATCCACACACTCCTGTGCCCACAGAGTCCTGCTGAGCCAAACCAACCATCACCTTTCCCTCAGCAGCGCTCTTCTCCCATCCTCTTCTCACTGAAGCTTTCTGACCCTGCTTGCCAGTGTTTTGGGATGCTCATGACCCTCCTAGCAGAAGGCTTTTTCAAAAGGGAAGAAAGTCTAAGGACTTGTCTGAGTGACACAGACCAAGAGTCAGCTGGTGACAACAGACCCATGCACTGCTCGCTCATGGATGGAAAAGGCCACAGCAAAGTCTAATTAGAAAACCATTGCCAAATTGTTTTGGCACCCACAGCACCTTCGGTCAGATACCAATACAGCACACACAATTCACCACCATCTTCTAGTCCTTCTGCAGCAATATTTAATGCTCCTCCACACAGAGGAATCCAGGGTTCTGAGTGTTTCTGCTGTAGACAGACAGATGAGCTTGCTACTGCTTCGGGCACAGAGCGGGCACTGAGTCAGAGCTGACCGAGCAGTAGGAGAGAGACAGACAGACAGAGACAGACTGCAGCCATCACTCCTGCTCTCCCCTACCACCTAAACACAATAGGTTAGCCAATATGATTTTCTGGGGTGATGAGATTGATCTTATCAATAGAGTTCAGATATTGGATATACCATTCTTTTAACTGTCCAGCTTTGAAAAGGGTGATATTAGGCAAGGAAGAATGAAGGCAGCAGAAATAAAGCAGAAGGAAGGCAGCACAGGAAGGGAAGCCACACAGCTGCAGAAAAAGCAAGACTGCTTTATATACATTCCAGGGAAAAGACAATGAAAGAGTGACCAGTATATTTGAGGACAGTCTTTATGCAACCAGGAAATCGCCCATGTGAAACATAAAACAAAGCCTGAAAAAGAAAAGCTACCAAAATAAATTTTGCATAATGTGTCAGTCCTAAGGCTTAGTAGGTAGAAATCTACTGAAAATTATTTCAAATAAAGAGCTTACTTTGAACCGTGGATGAAGTCAGAAAGGTAGAACACAAAGTGCTAAAACTGCTGGACCATTTCCTACAGCCAGCTGGCACGAAGGGATATAGAATTATTTAAATGAGGATCAAAATTTAATACATGAGGCTCACTATTCTGTATCTTTATGGTTTTAAATCATAGCATTCACAAATTCTATTGTATTTGAAGACCTTATTTAATCCTTGTAATTTACTGGAGCTCACTGTAGTAAATAAACTTTCTAATTGGAGAAACAAAATCAATCTATTTTTTATGTTACTTAGGTGAACATATAGATGCTATGATTAGCAAAAAGAAAATAGCTGAAACAAGTAGTCAAGTAATGCTTATGAATTGAAACACTCTGTTCAGACTACCTGGTAAATAGATGGTCAGAAATACCAGCTGTAGATGCAAAAATCACTATTTGTTTGACAAGGACCTGTAAACAAATACAGGGTTAAATCTGCAGTGACTCAATCAACTCCACAATCTTGGTACCTCCTAGTTCGAGAAAGACAACTGTACAGTACTTCTAGGTGACAACCTAGAAATACAACCAAACCCTTTCATTTCATGTGATCTACAATGGTGAAGTGATGCACAATAATAGGCTACTGCAGGGCTTATCACAAGCTCACGATTTCAGCTTTATAAAGAATCAAATGTTACATCAGATATTACAGGACTATGATGCTGTAAACCTTCTGCAGAGCTGGAGCACATGCTCAGTATGTTATGCAAGATCTGAAGTTATGTGTGAAACTTTTTAAATGGCACATCATTTTCTTCCCTCACTATTCCCAGTACTGCACACACAGACAGATTTTAACTGATATATTTTAGAAAAGACTGGACAAGTCAGAATATTATGTTAAGGTGAGTTGATGAGTTCATTGCTTGCATGGCATTTGCCATCTGAAAAAGCCACTTTATGATGCATTAACCTTTTGTCTGTAATTGTTTTGGGTTTTGTTTTTCTAAGATCTTTGCATTTTTCAACTGTGTACAGTTGCCAAATTGTTTACATGGGTGGCTACTTATTTTGTGGCCAATTAGGGATAAGCAGCACTTCAGAGTGCATGTTAGTTGAGTTAAACTGTAAAGTTACTCGATCCACCTACTGAAAATGTAAGTCAGCTGATGCTATTGCTAACTCTACTTTTTCTCCCTTTTTCAAGTTCCTTTGCATTCTACTCTCACCACATAATTTCTGTTTTACTTTCATTCCTAAGCATAAGGAAAGGGAAGGGAGGGAGGGAGTAACACAAGAAGAATTGCAGAAATATGTTGTGGAAATTCCTAAGGGATTACTTCAATCACAAATCATTTCTTCAATCATTTTTAATCAAGCAACAGGAACTCACATTGTGATAATTCTCTGCATTTTTTAAATAGCCGTCCATGCAGAACTGATGTTAGTCTCCAGATCAATTCTATTTTAGGAAAGAATGTTGTAGCCTCTTATTTCTCCTTGTCAAACAGTGTGAAATATATTAATTCCTGTAGATTAATTTTTCCAATAAATGTAAAACCAGCGATGTCACCGTGTGTGTGTGTACTCTCTGCAGGGAACTCCAGCCTCTCTGAGAACCAAAGGTCCAGCTTGATCCATCAATATGTTGCATGTTCTAACACAAAATTTTTGCTCCAATACAAAATTGGGGAGAGCCTCAGGTTTCTCCTCACCAGCTTTTACTAGTTTTCTATCCAAATGATGTTTTATATTTTGCAGCTATCCAATCTTCAGGACATTATTTGAAGTCCTTTACTATCCTGCCATCCATTGGCTTGCTGGCATAGAGTATCCGGTAGTTAATGGGAAGGGATAGAATTTTAAAAATATGAAACCTCTAAGATCTACTATCCTGTGACAAAGATGCAGTTTTGTCCCAACTAATTAACACTGGCACTGAGTGTGCAGCACAGTAGCTAAATTGCAAGTTGGTTTGTTTGTGTTAATTGCTCTGTTAGCATTATTTATCAGTTCTGAATTAATTTAAGCAATAAGAATTTTTGTTCTTTCTATTTCAATGAAGACTGTATTAACTATAGCTACTTTCATTTCCTTTGCCACTTTTCCTTGATGTTGCAAAAAGACCAATTTGAAAAGAGAGAACACAGTAAATTTGGGCTCAGTGGGAGATGCACTCACAGTTGGATCTCTTCTTTTTATATTTCTCATAAATGCACAAGCATGTTGCCTCCTGAATTTTCCTAATGACAGAAATTTAAAGTCCTAGACAACAATTAACACTACAGGGGCAAGAGAAGTGCAACTCTATTACCACAAAAAAGAAATCAAAAGCTGGTCTTAAAGCTGTAAATTTTTCAACTTTTCCTAATTTCAGTTTTTACTGCTTTTGCTTATCATTCATCAAAAAACCTCAGAGTTCTCACATTATTACTGAGTATATAAGATTTTTAAAAAATTAAGTACGAATAATAAATAATGAGAGGGGTGATTTTATTTGTTAACATGGTATTGATATGAGCAGCATGTGACACTGAATCCCAGGCAGGTTAAATAATTTATTCAACTCTCCACATGGAAAAAGTGGCAAAAAAAGGGTGCAGGTGACATTACCAGGCTGTTCTGCAGAACAGCAGTTAGTTTGGAGGAAGACTGTGAGAACTGGAGAAATCTGCACAGACAGAATGCAAACAGACTTCACAACTCTCATCAGCTGCAGTAAATTTTCTGACATTTTATGGAGCTGATATTGTCCAGTTAATGCCTTGACCTCCAGTGGGGCAAAATTTAAATGAGACATAAAATCCATATCCAAATTAACAAGCTCCTAGTCTGTTCAGGCATTTCTAGCTGAAGGGGAGGAAGAGAGAGCACTAAGATGAAGATTTTGGTGCAGGCTTGTTTGAGAGATCAGTTCAGATGGTGCTGTCCAAATGCAGTGAAATAGCTGCCTTAGTGATTTAGTGACTGAATTAGTGAAGGTGAAGGAAAATATCATGTGCCCCTTTTGTTTCTCTTTTTTTTTTTTTAATTAAAATAAGTAATGTGAAATGAAAATCTCATGAAGAAAAGAAGTTTATGTTTGCCATAATAAAGACTTTCATAATAAATATGGATGAGGATATAGGACTTTTTAAGGAATTAAGGAGGTGGTGGATGTACTCAAAGCCCATTCTCTACTCAAATTCCCCTTGATTTAAACATTGCTACAAGAATCACTAATGTACTAAGGAGATAACAGATGTCCCTCAACTAAAGAAAATTACAGGGAGATCATCACAAAAAAACAGCCTCAGCACAGAAAGATATCATAATTTTCAGGCTCTAGCAATCTGCAGACTCTGCTCAAAAGACATATAATATAGCGGAGTCAGACCTAATTTACACTACTGGAAATCCATGTTGAAGCAAATAATTTATTTTAACTAATTACTGTGAGTGGGGGTTGGAATCCATTCCAAGGCCTATAATTTTTCCTCATGCCTGAAAAAATGTAGCCTAGTGGTATTAGATATCACAAGAATAGGACCTTATAAGACCTTATAGGACCTAAGAGACTGGATAATGAAGAAATTTTTCTATGAAAAGAAATTCCCAACGTCAAGCCTGGAGTGTGATCAGCAGATAGACAGCCACCCCCAGCTCCACCCCAGCTTCTCCTCTGGAAGCTGTACAAATCCATGCATTCATAAGACAGAAGTAGCTGCAAACTCATCTTATTAAATATGAAAGTTTTCAAGTCATGTGAGATTTTAAGAAAAACCAAGATTTTTAAAATATAAATCAGGGGAAAATACATACAGCAGTGTTTTTAAGGCATCAGTTTGCAGCTATTTCAGAAAGCTAAACAAACATGCATATTCCCACAAATGTAAAGGGAATCCCATTATATTCCCTTATAAATAAGGGAGAAGTAAACAACAATCACATTCCTCCTCCACTCACTTTTCTGCCCTTCTTAATATTAGTGCTGAATCTGCTCAGAGTACCATGCAGGTCAGTATATTACTATTGACAACATACTACAATTTGATTCCTTGAACAAGAAAATCACTACTTCAATCTATGTTGTTCTTAGTAGGAAACGCTGTGTTGGTAATTTTTTTGGCTGCTTTTGTAAGTTTTTACATTTCCAGCAGCAGCAGAGCAGGATGTATTAGCTAAACAGCGTGAATGATTTGCCATTTCTTCGGTACTATTATAAAACCTGAATTTTGACATCCTCAACTGAGCTTTGCCCAGGCTCAGGGACCTCAAGTGCTTTCAAATTGCAACAAACTATACCTACACAAACCTTCATAGAGGGCACTATAGAAATACCTACCATGATTGCATCTCAGCCAAGCAGCTTTTCACAACTCACACCACATGGCAGTTGTAAGCACCAAACACTGAACAATATCTCCAGTGAATATAACACTTTTATGCACAGGGAGGTTAGGAACACAAAATATAAGCTGAAGTGTGAGCAATGTCTGCACTTAAGGCCTTGTATCAGCCTCCAGATTCAATTGCTTATAACTTTGCTATTGAGTCAGATGTTTTATGACCCAGAGTCCTGTCTTAAGTTAAAATTTCAGATCAAATGTTTTTTTCTGTTCCTGGAGCAAGTGTATTACCAGTGGGGTGAGTGCAATTGGTTTCAAGTGGTCTGAGAAATTACCTCCCCAACAGGTTTCCATTACCACTGAAGCAACCAAAGTTTGCACCATCAACTACTACTTAGTAACAGCCATGATTAGGCATGATAGGGCAATTAAACCTTCAGATGCACAGATCTGACCACAAGAGTACTCCCAACAGTCCCATGAGCATGAGGAAAACACATAACACTTGGGCCATACAATATTCTCATCTGTTTTGTCATTAAGATCTGAATGAAGCTTTTGAAAGTCAGCATGGCAGGGGCTTCTGAGGTGTTGGAAATTACATTGCTCCTATGAGAACTCAAAGGTCTACAGGGCTTCAGAGCAAATCTTATTTGACATAAAATTATGAAGGTCCTGGGAAAAGAGTGGAGACAGTCTCAGGAAGGATTCATCTGGGGAAGGAAGCACCAAGGACTCGGGCTGTTAAGGGCTGCTCTCTGTGGTCCCCAAGACACTTTGCATGCACTACAGAGAAGAGATAATCAAGACCTCAGAGCACAGAGAAATACATTTGGAAATAGGGAAAAACGGGGAAAGTATCCAGGAAAAGAAAATAAAAGGTAATCTATTAGCAGAGTGGAAGATAGCTGGGTTTTGAGAGAGAGCAAACAAAAGAGGGAAGGTCTGGAAGCAGAGGGCTGGAGGCCAGGTGGAATGGCAGCAAATAGATTGGAGGCAGAGTGGTGATGAGAACCAGGGCAGGATCCTGCAGTGATGGGAGGAGGGAGCAGAGCAGGACATGCAGCACAGATTGCTCCTCTGAAACCCCAAACCAGAGACACTTGTTCTGAATTTCTTTCTTACAATTCCTCTTCTGTACTGTTTTTCTCAGCCAGCCTGGAAAAAACAGAAAGTGTGTCATACCACACCTTATGGGCCTATCCTGAGGGCCAGTCATCTGAAATCCATCACACAAGTGTGAGCTGAGCGAGCCATGGGAGCTGCATCGCATGATTATGCCTTGTGAGGGTCTGCCATCACCGAGGCACTCAGAATATTAATGGATTTTACAATGGCTAGAAGACAAATGAGGATGCATTCATGTTGGCAGTCTGTAGGAATAAGTCCACACATATTTTATGACTGAATTTCTGCGTATTCAGTTTGGTGGGAGTCTTTGGTTTTGTTAGTTATTTGGTTGGACATTGAAAACTCGATTCTAGAAAGCTTAAAGACATATTCCATAGTTATCTATACATGGAATGGACAAAGGCTGCCCTTGGAGAAAGGAGTATGTGGTTCAAGGCAGTAACATACTGCATAAATCCAAAGTAGCTGAATTTATTTTGCAAAGAATACCTTCAATCTAGAATTTCACAACTTTCCCAAATTAGACTTGCACTTTAATATTTGCTTACTGGGTAATGTAGTAAGGGAATTATGCAAACTGTAGTGCACAAGACACAAGGATCATCTCATCACCTTTCTTACAAAGCAGCCCAAGATTTTTAACTACTGTAGAAGAACGAAGTTATGAGCTCATTTTCACAGTCAGTGCATCACAGTTTTAAGCATTTCTGGGAATTGCTTCTCTTCTTCAAAATCATCTTATGGTGTAAGGAGCAGTGGCTCCTGAGATACGGGAACTGAGTGGTCTGCAAAACCAGGCATCTCATCTCCAGCCTGGCAGATCTGGTTTTAAAAGTGCCAATCTAAATGCTGTAGAGTGGCTTCTGCAAGACATGACAGGACCCAAAGAGGCTGTCTAGTGTCACAGGAGACTGCAAAACAGAAAGTTATTTTTGGAACTATTCCTTCTTCTGCAGTATATAATTACTTTTCATTTCTTCAGCTGCTTCCATAAGCAATTTCTCACTAGCACAGAGTTTGCTCTGTCAAATAATATACTTCATCTACCTATCTCAGTCCTGTTTTTGTTGGTTTTCAGAGCAGACAACCACAGGGGATCTCCTGAGCTAGTGCAAATTCTTATTATGGAACTCATTTCAGTGATAGTTCAAAAGTGAAGACTGCTCAAGATTTGGCATTTGGGGCATTCTTTGACAGCTATAAAGTGATGAGCTCAAAGAACTACCATCCAGAAAAATAACACAATATATTAAAAAAAAAAAAAAAACCACAAAAAAAACCCCACCAAAACTAAAATTACAAAACACAAAACTGCTGATTATTTTTAATCTTTAAAATTATCATTTGGACTTCTTTCATGCCCACAAGCAAATTTTAGGAATGCAGTCAAATGCATGTTCATATTTCCCACTGAAGTTTGTAAGGAGTTTCATACACTTAGTGAAGTGTAAATAATTTTCTGGGAGCCTCTTAATGTTTATTTGCAGACATGCTAGAATCTACATGAACAGTATGCATGGATATTATTACATCTTATTTTTCTTCAAACGCAAGTTGATGTAGAAATGAAAATGCTGTCAGAATTTAGCAAATACATCCTTATTTTGCATTCTTGCAACGCAAACACGACTGCTACAAAAACTGAATAATGAACTGATGCTTTCATAAATTATGGGATTGTTGCCTCTTAGCACTTGAAAAATGAACGAATAAGTACTATTTGAAAATGTGTCTATAATACATTTCCAGCTATTTTCTTTTGGTTCTTTAAATCCATGTTGAATATTAGTATCATGACCACTCCAGGCATGCTAGGAATCAGTATAATCCATTAGGGGTCCTGACAGTTGGTCTTTGGAATATGTCCTTACCCTGGCAACTATGTAATGATTGCTTAATATATAAAAAAAATCTTGCACATTTTATAGTATCATCATGCCATCTAGAGGTGGCATATCACTGAGGCTCCCACTCATCCATGTGTCCAGAACAAAGCAAAATAATGAGAGGAATAGTGGGATGGGGGCCTTTAAATACAGCCTTTCACTAGGATGCTCCAACAGATTTGGTTGCAATTAGGCCATGTTATTGCCATTCAGCACTATTAGTAAAGGACAGGAAATGCTGTTGCATGAGACACATTAGGAAAAAAACTGAGCATTCAAAAGCCCATTACTTATTCACAAAAGAAAATAAGCAATGGACAATCTGTTGCTTTTCTACCCAGCTCCACTAGAAACTGTGCTCCATCTGGAACTCTGTACTCACCTGCCTATGAAGTCCTACAGAGGAATAAACACTGTAAGGTTCAATGCTGTTCAAAGCAGTAAGATGAGTCAAGTCCATTTTAAAAAGGAAATTTTCAAACTAACAGCCAGCCTTGCATTTGCCACATGCTCCCCATCTGTCTTGACCCCTTGATTTCCTAATGCTTCTCCTACTTCCCTGAAGTAACAGAGCTCTGAACAGGAATCAAGTACTTCTCACTGATAATTCAGGGTGGAACAAGCCCCAGAAAGTCTTTGGTCCACCTTCCTGCTCAAGGAAGGATAAAGATGAGATCAGAAGAACTCTCTTAGAATATTATCTAGTAAAGTCTTAAAAACCTGCAAGGACAGAGGATAGCACAACTTATATTGTCCAACTCTTCCACAGCTCCACTGTCCCCATGGAGAAAAAGCTTCCCACTGCACCCAGTCTGCATCAAGGTTGTTCAGTTTACACTGTCCCATACCTTCTCCGGCACACATCCCCATGCTGTGTTTCCATAACTCCCTTGTCTGGTCTGGGGGAGTTTGGTCCCTCCTGAACTGGTCTTGTCTCACAGCTGAACCAGTTTCAATCCTTAGTTTCTCCCCACAGGGCAAGTACAGTTCATGTGAGCAAAGTCTCTCCTTAGGAGAGCAAAAGTAATGAAGACATGAAAGAACTATTGACCAGGAGGTTGCAGATGGAAACTGGCAAGAGATACGTGGTTATATTTAGTAATGATTCTCAGCTTTTACCTTTAGCTGATTCTTGTCCCATTTTTAAGGATACAAGAAGAGTAAATTAAATAATGGTATTGCACAGCAAAACTACTGAGGAAAACAGAAATATCTTTTCCCTGTAGCAAAAATCTATTGCTTGGTTTACTTTGTGCCTCCTATTACATAAAAAACCTATGGCTGAATTTGCTTTACTGTCTGCTGTTATATTCCTACATCTAAAAGAACAGAACAAGCAAACGTCAGCATTGAAAAATAATATAAAAAAACAAAATCTCAGCTCAGTACCCTTGCAAAACAGCATAAAAGGCATTCTGGAAACAGTTCTAATCACTAGAAATACATGTCAAAAATAGTAATTAGCATCATAATTATCCTACAGCCTTGGCATCTGTCTTATATAAGCATTTAAGCCCCAAGAAAAGAGGTCAGCATGACTTCAGTTGACACAAATACATGAAATGGGAAGAACCAACAAAAACTCTGAAAAATGCTCAGGCTAAGCATTTCTGCTTTCACTTGGACAGTCTACACAGGACACTGATGTTTTCACCAAGGTCCCAACAGCATCTTTGTGCATTAGCCAACAATTCCTCCAATGGAAAATTCATAAGAACTTTTGGAAGCAGGAGTTAGTCCATTGCCAGTCATGTCTCTAAACAAAACCCAGTCATTTCCACTGTGCCTTGTGCTGCATTCAGAGTTCTTGGAGCACTAAGCACTCATCTCCCCTATCCTGGGAGCTAGAGTGGTTGCAAGGCCACCATGGGCCATGCCAGAGAGGCTCTCTGTCCATGGACATCCTGACCAGTATTGTGGGGCAGCTGGAAATTGAACTACCATGTGCAAGTGTGGTTCAACCTCTTTGAGACACATTTGTCTCTCCCAGCAGAGAATTCTGTTAGTGGAAATCAATGACTGCAGCATCATGGCTTGCAGCCCAGAGGAGTCGGGGGATAGGATTGGGATTTGGGTTTACCTGAAGCTGCCCTTCCTCAGCCTGTGATTGCCACAGTCTCAGAAGGGGGGGTAGACGTTGCCTTAGCATCCATATCCCGTTTTGGATTCCCTCTGTGGGCACAGGCACTTGTGGCACTGAGCCGGCTCCCACTTAACTTTGGCTGGTGAGGAGAATTTACAATATCCCTTTTGCTGTTTTCTTTCTCTAAAGAGAAAGAACAAGATAAAAGATAAAAACAGCACCAAATCTGATGACATAAGCGGTCTTCCTTCTTCCAGTCTCTGAAACTCCCAGTCTCTTATAACTACAGAACCAGATGTTTTAGAGAAATAATAGCAATAACAATTTAATCTGAACTAATATAACTAAATATACTATTCTTATTAATAAATATTTCTAAAAACTCTGGAAATCTGCTTAAAAATACTGTAGGTTGAGGCTATCTGCTTTAAAAAGTTCAGTTTTAATGCCTCTATTTTTTTTTCAGGTTAATTAATTTGCTTTCTTTAGAGATTATTAGGTGCTGGGCTCTCAGTATGGAGGTGGAATTTTCTGAAAACTAGGCACAAGACTGCTCAGTTTGCCTTGTTTCCTGAAAATCAGCTGCTTTTTCTGAGGAACACTGAGAAGTCACATGTCCTGAGACCTCAAATGTATCAGTAAAATTTGAGGTGATTTTGTTATATTGATGTTATTTATATTTATATTTTTAGATATGAAACACATTTTTATATGCATATGAAGCATGATATATTTATTATTAAAATGATAAATTTTCATGGCCCTTTTGCTCCCATAACAATGGAAGTTCATTTAATTTCAGCTTTTACAGGATAGGCAGTTACAGTGGTTGGTTTCCTATTCCATGAGCTAATGCTAAGCTTCTCAGCAAGTGCCTGCCTTGTGAGTTAATCTTGTGCTCATTATCTGCACCAGCAAAAATACACCCTTGTGACTGAAAGAAATGGCAGTTTACCAGAAAACAGAAAAGAAAAGCAGCTGCCCACTGTGATGAGAGAAAACAACCTGAGCATGATGTTCCTGGAGGATCTCTTCAAATTGATACATAATGACAACCATCATAAAAACAAAGATAATGTCATAAAAGACTAATAGTGAGAGGGTGTAGTAATATTTGAAGTAATAAAACTGGTTTTCTGACAAAAGCCTAAATAAAGAATGTACTAACAAAATTAGGGAAAGAAGAAGTGGGACTGGATTTCCTTCTAAGCAATCCCATGCTTTTTTCCTGTAATGATGAGCAATCAGTTGAAGGGAAAAAAACAATTGCCCTTGCCCTTACGTGGTGCAGCAAAGGATTTATAAAGAATAATTTGCATTCACAAAACAAGGAGGCTAGTGAGAAACCCAGGCTGCTTCCATATGCATCACCAAAATCTCTTTCCAGCCAATGTGCAAGTCTTTTATTCTTTGTGATTCATCTTCCTGTGTGTGTCATTCACATTAGCTGTCACCAAAGGCAGCTGTAAGCACAGGGGTCCAATAGAAAAACAGCCCAGAAACTGCCAGGCTGGTGACCTCTACTCCCTGCTGCTTGTCCTGACCTGAGCTGGCCTGCTGCCTTGCACAGGAGAGCCCTGCTGCACAGAACTGATTGCAGGCAAGGTCCTCTGTGTCTCAGCAAGCCAAAAGGAAGGTCATTAACAAGGCCATCGGTACCTATGAATGTTGCTAAAGTGCTCTGCACTGCAGCTCTGCCCTGCAGCACTGCACCCCCCTACTGCAGGCGGCACCAAGGGGCGTCCAGCCCGCCCTGCCTCCCCTGTCTCACCTCAGCACTACGCCCACAAAGCTCACCTGTGCTTGCAAGCTGGACTAAGACCTACACACTCATCACCATGTCATCTGTGGAGACGTGGAGCATTTTCTTTGACTCTTCCCTCATCTTCTGCATTACCACACGCCTCATCCTCAGCCTTTATTACAGGCTCCATCCGCTAGCAAAAGGAGAGCTGATAGCGTGTGTGAAGTTAACCGCTGGCAGCACTCTCACCACTCTGCCAGTAGCAATCAATATAAATACAGTCTTTGGTTTCTGCATTTATTGCTGATATGGTAGAATGTTAAAGTCCAACTTCTATTCATGTAGAGGGCTGTTTAACCTTATCTTTGTACTGTCTGTTGCTATACGTAAAGAAATACAATTATCAGTGCAAGTGGAATAGTCCCTGAGAATGTCTTGTACTAACTATGGCATTTTTCTCAAAAGACACCTTTACTCCTTTCTTCTGTCTCATCTACACTGTAATCCTTTCACCATTGCCTGCAGAATGATGTCCATAAAAATTATATCCATCCAAATAACAAAACCTCTTTGCAGAGAGTGATATGAATGAAACAGTAACACCAGGAAACCAAAACTATGTGCAAATGTGCTCATGTTCATGCCAGGAGCAGCTAAACTCTTTAGCTATTCCCCCTCTAATGTCAGATCTACCTCTCTCCAAATCTGACCCATGGCTGAGATCCAGAAAGAGACAAAAGCTTTGGGTTATGAGTGTCAAATATGAGGTCTGAGTGTTTGCATACAAAGTCAAAAGACAGAACTTTCCAGGAAGTTATTCCTTAACTATACAATTGTTTGGTTTTTCCAGACACTTTCATTTTGCTTATTCTGCCTTGGAAACCTGCCCATACCTGTTCTCTGCAAAGTGCAGAGGCTGCCTCCAGTTCACCAAGCTCTTCAACAAACAGCACACAAAGGGCACTGAGCTTCAGATGTGTCCTCTCTTCCTTGCAGTCACCAGCTTGTTACCTCTCCATAACTGTTCTCTTTTGGATTTCCCTTTCACACTGATCCATATTGCTGTGACTTCTTCCTCTTTTGTTCTTCAAGCATAAGTCTGAGCACTGATCAGGAATACATTAACATATGAGGTTTTTATTTCCTCCACAATGGCTTATGGCTTTTCTGTTAAAAGTCCAGCATCTCTTCAAGAACAATTTTTTACCATTTTTTTCTCTTTTTTCCCCCCACACAAATGCAAGTGAAGGAATTGGAGGAAACCATTCATATCTGTGAGCTTAAGACAAGAATTTAAATATTTTTTGGAATTTAACATATTTAAATTATAATTTTGCACCCTGGTGCCAATGTTCCTTTCAGCCTTACAGTTAAAAGTACAGTAAGCATTTCAAAGTGAGTGCATCTATTTGTTTTCTCCACAGGAACCTGGAAAATAGAGATGGGCTACCAGGATTCAGAGCAAGGGATGGCCATCACTAAGGATTGTGCACTACCTCCTGCTAGGAAAACTAATGGAGGTCGCAGAATGATGACTACATATTATACTGACAGAAAATTTGTCTCGGCCACTGTGACGGTCTTCCAAGGTGTGTGATCAGTGCTGTTTCTGGCTCATATGTTATTAGTGAAGGACATCAGAAACACAGGGTTCACTGCCCCATGAATGGATAAGGGACATTTGTCTGCAGAGGGACACCCTGCAGGAATGACACTGCACTGACCACATCCACACTGCTGCAGCCATGCATCTCCTGGCTGGGCCAGACAGGCACCAGCCGGGCCCCTCAGCACCACAGGAACCTCTTTGCCTCCAGCAGCTTCATCCAGGCCCTCCTTGGGATTCCTGATTTTTAGGGGCTAATTTCCCAATTTTTTTTCCAGTACAAACCTCATGCAAAGAACTACTGTGCAGTCAGAAAAGAGTCAGTTCTTAACATGGAAGGATGATTTTCACATTTTAGTGTGCTAGGCTGCTGAAAGAGATATCACATGAGTAGGTGAA
This sequence comes from Taeniopygia guttata, assembly GCF_048771995.1. Taxonomy (NCBI): domain Eukaryota; kingdom Metazoa; phylum Chordata; class Aves; order Passeriformes; family Estrildidae; genus Taeniopygia; species Taeniopygia guttata. The sequence goes on along the minus strand of NC_133026.1, from coordinate 21,981,245 downwards.
TTGGCTGGTTTTTCCTTTGATATCACATAAATAATATTAACAAGTAGATTCTTTGTTCATTCCAAAGATATCTTTTATTTCAGATTTACTACAGTGTCAGTACAGAGACAAATTTTTTTATGATGTTCTCCAGCAAGGTTGAATAATTGAATTGTCAGGCAAGCAAGTAGTTGAGATCTTAAACAAATATTTATAACTGTCAAACACCAAAGCATTGTAGGGTTTTCAGTACTCATTTGTTCCCTCTTTAAGGCTTTCAGATCATTCAAATTGAGTCAGACATTATTATTTTAAAGGATGTTTCTAATATGTTATTAAATTATCTCTACAGGAATTGAACATTCATCAGTCCAGGCAAGGTTGTCAGCTTTTGGAACAACAGATATTTATGTATTATGCATTGATACCAATCACAGCAGAGGTATCCACATTTTTCTTCTCAAAAGAAAATGTCCTTTATTATTCTCTTCTCTTTTCACACTTCTCACATACAGGAACTGCTACTTCTGTTATCTTAACAACTGATAACTTTTTGAGTACTAGAAACCACTCTGGGCTGCCTAGGCTAGAAATAGGAGACAAATTTCCCACACATTAGAAAATAAGGTACTGTAGCAGCTTCCTTAAACAGAGAATTGCAAACACAAATCCAAAGCCAGGTGGAGATGGAGATTGAGAAGTTTACAAAGGGATTTGGCAAAGAACCGGTGAATGCAACAGCGCACAGCGGGACTCAGAGATGCAGGAGCCATCTCACGTATCTTTAAATACCCTGTTGAAATCTCCTTAGGGCTACCTGCACACGGCTGCTCTGTGGAGAAAGGATGCTGGTGCGGACGTGCCTCTCTGCGAGCAGAGAGGGAGGAATCCAAGGCAGCCCGGGCTGTAAGGGCAGCTGTGGCGCTGCCGTGCCCGGGAGCGCATCCAGGCACCGCCCGCGCATCCTGACACCGCCCGCGTCCCTGCGCCCCGTCACGGCCGCGGCCAGCCCTGCCCCATCTCCCGGGATCAGCCCTGCCCCATCTCCCGGGCAGCCCCGGGATCAGCCCTGCCCCATCTCCCGGGCAGCCCCGGGATCAGCCCCGCCCTGGCTCCAGCCCTGCCCTGGCTCCCGGGCAGCCCTGCTGGCTCTGTAGAGCCGCTGGGCGCTCTCCACAAACAGCCGTAATTAGTGACAGCAGCGCTGATAATCAATAATAACAGCTCGAGTAGCATCCAGTTATAACAGCACAATAAACAGAAATCAAATCTTTCCTATTAGGTAAATTAAGCTGTAGGCAATAAGAGTCTCTTAAGCCGGCAGAGTGGCATTTTAAATAGATTACCGAGGTTTTAAAAAGTCTTTTTTTGATGTGGGCTTTATCTGCTGAGCTAGCATATTCTCAAATCTTTGCAGCACTTGCAGAGGCACTGCCAGAACTGCTTCCTACCAACAGCGCTCCCTCACTCAGCAGCGAGCGGAAAGCTCAGCAGGAGCATCCAGCGCAGCAGGGTGTGGGACCCGGCAAACAGGGGAATGAACGCCAGCCTTTGAGTAGAGTTCCAGGAGGGATAATGGAACAGCAGGAACATCATCTACAATTTAAAAATGGGTGAATTGGCCCACCTCCTGAAATAAGAAACAAGAGTTTTTCTTCTAATTGAATTAGTCATTAGGCTTTCTATTGCATTTTTCATGCCAAATCTCGGGTTACACCTAAACACATTATACAATAAAATGTTTTCTATATTGATCACTTTTTTTTTTCCTAGAAGACCAGGTTTTATTTCTCATGAGTAGATAAGAGATGTGGTTTCACCCCTAGACAGTGAAACAAGAATATCAGCATAATCCCTCTTAATACTTTTTCTACTTCAGTTGTATAATTTTTTCCATAAATATCTGTGAGACTAGGGATCCAAGTGAGCTCAACAATGGCTACAATCGATTTGAGTTGTTCACACAGCTGTATGACTTAAGAATATATCCTTTATACTTATTTGGATTGCTAACAAAGTCCCGGCAAAATCCAGTAGGACTTTATCTTTTGGTGTGAAACTGACTCCTGATTAATATTAACCTGTCAGTTTAAAGCTGGGATAATACAATTACCTAAAGCTAGATCTTACAGCCCTACTTACACCCATGAACAGAAAAAAAAACTTTTTTTTTTTCTGTTTTCAGGAACCTTTGAGTTACTCACAGGGGAAAAAAAAGCCCAACCAGTGTGATTAGTGGATACATAAATTAGTGTTTCCAAATTATGCAGCTGAAGTCAATAGGAACTTTTATGGGAGCCTCTAGACAACCTGCATCCTTGGCCAAATTTAAAAAATAAGTACTCATCCAGCACATTATCAATGTTAATATAACAGATCCATGTAGTCAAAATTAATGACAATTCTTACACTGTAGTTTTTAGAATATTAAAAGGCACAGATGAAAGGGAAAAGCGATTTTGACTGAGAGGTTAATTAATGTAATTTTAACAATCCCAAGATATCCCAAAGTTTTAAGTACTGGTGACACTATCACTGAATCATCCAAACTAACAGGTACAATTAAAACACTGGGAGCCAAAAAGTTTAGCTTTCTATTTGTCATGGAAAATGGCAATTTTTTTTTTCATTTAGACTGTTTCTTGATACTGATGTGTACATTGTATTTGATTGCACATCTCACAAGGCCCCTTTCTACGAAAATTAGATCTTACCACCTGTCATGCCAGTGAGAACCATTAGGTTCCCAGGGCAATATAAGGACAGAGAGAAAGTATCTTGCTAAGTTATACTTAAGAGTAACTAAGCACTTCTATAGTAAGGTGTATAAATGGTGCAAAGAAAAGGTGGCTATTAGGAACATTTTTCTTCAACTATGAAATAGCTATAAAATACTTATGTATATTATATTTAGCTGTTGGTTTGGTTGAGGTCAAGTCTTTGTCACAGCTGGAGAATACTGGCACAAGTGGCTCTTGGTTTAGCTATTTCCATTGCTCTAAGGTTATCTGCTTTTGTTCCTGGGAAAAGAACAAGCTCTTACAACAGTGTGCTACACTACTTAGACCATAATAGGCTTCTACATTGCCTTCATTCAACTGTCTTTTCAGTCTATTCACATGATTTTCAAAGCACTTTAACCTGTTTGGCCAAGTGATCCAGTATTGATGACTCCCTTTCAAAGAGTTTTCCAGCAAGTGTTTGATAGCAGAGTTTTCTACAACACAAAATTACATATTAGAAGCACAAAACCTCTGTAAGTGAAGAAAATTCTGCTGTGTGATGCATTTTTTCTGTTTTTATAGAAAATATCACTTCTGACAGTAGTTGGTTTTCGTACTATAAATCTACAGTAATGTTACTCACACTTCTGCAAACTCTCTCAAAACATTTTTCACTGGTACATGCAGGACCATGTACCAATTTCATGGACCTTCCACATGGCCTCCTTTGTATTTATATTTGCATTTATGTTATGCTTTCTTTTGAAGACACTCTTGTTGGTACTTCAGTGGCACTGCCATCTCACACCCTTACAGTTCCACTGCTGGCCTGTGTTTCCATATTTGCTTTCTACCTGTTCACAGTAGAACATTGCTTCTGAGGAGAGTGATACACTCAATCTGACAGGCTTTCTCTCATTTTGCAGTGTAATCAGTATGTGTAGTCCCACTCCTGTTCAGTAAGATTTTATGACCAATGTGCAAGATTTTCAGGTAGATTATGAAGATTTTTATTCTGTGATCACTAGCTACATGTAGCTAAACCATAAAATTGGCTTCAGACACCATCGCTGTAATAAAATTGATCAATTTGATCAACATAAAAATTACCAACATGCTCTTTTGTGCACCAATTGCAATTATTCAGATACACACTTCTCAGTTTATAATGGATCATTGCAAAATTAGCTATTTAATAATACATAACAAGATGGGGCTTTTCATCTTCAGTTCAATCACTGTCACTTAAAAGGAATAAAGGAATGTCTCTACCATGTCCTACATCTGAACACACTTCAAATGAATATTTTTTGTGATGATCAATGTTAACAACTTTCTGTGATGAACACACATTCAACAACCATCTCCCTACTGAACTTTTGCTCCCATTATGGGATAATTTCTGCTTAGGTTATTTAACTTTCCACTCTTGTTTTTCCCAATTACTGCAAAAATAGACAGAAAAAAATCTTTAGGATAAAAGATCTTTCAACATTCTTTCTTAGTGGTATTTGTGAAACAAGTCCACATAAAACAATTTTATATCAACATGACATTTGTGAGCATCATAGAATCATAGGACTAAAATGTAACAATAAATCAGATTTTTCTGAAAGCTATTATAAATTTAATTTCAAACAATCACAGATTCGTCAGGACAGAAATAGAAATTACACTCTACTTGACAAAGCCAGTAATTTTTTGTGGCTATCAGAATGTTACAAGTTAAGTGACCACATGACATGTAAAGCATTGGAGTACCAAGCCCTTTGTTTTTTTTTAAAGCATTTAATTTTAAACAATCATTTAATTCCTTTTTCTCTGGTAATTTTATAGCCTTGGATTTTATTTTAAAAACTTATTTTGTATGAGAAACAGAATGAAGAAATCTACATGGGAAGTGCATATTCTTATATTTAAAACAAAAAAAAACATATTGAATATGTCCAATTCTGACAATTCAAGATGGAATTTAGGAAACCATTTAAATTTAACCTCTCCTCTTGTTGTGATAGGATTACATTACTATCAAAGTAGAAGCAACTGAACATTTAATTATTTTCTTCTGTCTTAGAGAGGCTTTGAGAATTATTCCCAGTGTCAAGCAGAAATAAATCCTGTAAACTGGCTATAATAAATTAACAGGAGTCTCTGCAATATTGAGCTGGGACAGTTACTTTCCTTACTGGCAGATGCTTTATGATTTGTGTCATTTATTACACCAGAGTTTTACTGTGAGGTGTTATTGCATGCTGCAGAAAAGGCCACAGTATGTATCTGGAGAGAAAAAATCCACACGAGGATTCCCTGACAGTGCTCTTAGCTCACAGCTCTGCATCAAAGAGCAGAGTTTGCGCTCCCATGAGGAAAATTGGGAAGTCTGCTCCCCCATGCAACACACATCCAGAAAACCAGGAGATGCACAAATGTACGTCCATGTAACACCACTGCCACTGTCCTGCCTGCCCCTGCTCTCACCCAAACTCTGAAAAGGAAGCTGCATTTAAGACGGCACAAACCCTGGGAAGGAACAGGTTTTATTTAAATAGTTTAAAAAGCACCACAAACAGACTTAATTCTGCTTCATTTTGTGTTTGATTCAAGCAACACTGCTGGGCAGGAGCCAGTGAAAAGTCAGTTTTGATAGAAAAGAATTGCTTGTGGTTCACCAAAAAGTGCTCCTTCTTCCCCATCTGGAACTTGACCTTCTCCCTCCCAGGGCAGGCACTGAACCAGCCTGAGGCCAAACTGGGACACAAAGCTCCAGCCTGGAAGGAATGCTGTCCCATAAAGCAGGTGGTTAGAAATCCCCCTTTTGCCCTCATTTCCATGACATCTGTATTCACTTTTATTGTGCTCAGTCAGACCTGGCTCCTCAGTAGAGATAATCTGCAGATACCAGTAGGACTTAAGCAAGAAAATGAAGCTACTTTGAAGGAAGTACTTTTTATTTTCTTTCCACATTGCAGATTTTACACAGGGGCTTGATTGCCTGCAGTTTGCTTTATATTGAGGAATCACAGCTCTCAGTTTTCAGACAATAAAATCTAACCTGGAACATAGGAACCCATCTCCTCCAGGGTCTTCCCTTATGCCTCACCTCATAAGGCTGATGAGCCCCATGGCCAAGACTTCTCTGCCTGCTTCCACAGGGCAGAGCAGCACACCTGAAAAGCAGAGCATTGCCATTGTGAGTAGGAGCCCAAAAACTCTGCTACATCTCCAAAGCCTGGGAGCTGGGACACATCAGGATAACTTTATATTATCCTCGATTGCCTTTTCCTTCATTTTACCTAGGTGAGCTGTATCAAAAATTATTTACGTGCAAAGTGAATATTACCTAATTTAAGTTTTATCTTAGCTTTGTAGGTTTGTGTATTTTAATGCCTATTTTTATGAGACTTTTTCTACTTCTGTATATAATAGCAGAGGAGCAGTAGCTGCTTTGCATAGAGGCAGTTATTATCAGAAATAAAACTGGGGTAGGGGATTATACAAGTAACAGATTATAGGAGGGGTTCTCAAAGTGTGGAGATGGGATGAAACCAGACCCTCCTGGGCTATAAACAAATTAATACTGGTCAATTACTGGTCATTAAGCCCTTGGGAGGCTGGTAAAACTGACTTTAGAGATAACAAAGGGAACAAAGAACAAATATTCAATGCAGGTAATTAAAACTATATATACTATATTTAGATACAAAGAGGAATTGCAAACCAATGAGGAAAGAGTAACGTGCAGTACGTGCTAAGAACCATATAAAAGTAGCCCCAGAGTGATCCTGGAGTAAACTGGAAGACATCCTCAGCAGCATCATACTTCTCCCAGTGAAGAACCCAGGACACTAAGAACTTGTCAGAACCCTCTCCCTTGCTTCTTGAAGACCAACAGAAGGGTGAGCATAATTCTGCAGAAAGGGGTGGAGATGAGGAAATTAGTGGGTACTAGCATCAATTGCACCATGACCAGGAGTGAGCTAAAATAATTGGAAAATTTGAAGTGTTGTTTTTTAAAAAATGGGACTAATAAGAATGCTTTGATTAGACTGCTAATACCTTAATACTTGTATTGATATGAAAGATTTACATTTTTCAGCCCATATAAAATTCATGGTGTGGGGTTTTTTCTTGTGTATTTGGTACCTACACTGCTTAGTTGTAATTGCAGATGCAACACAAAAATAGATTAAGAAAGTTGTTATTCCCCAGAGCATAAGGTCTGCACAATGGCAAAAAATACCAAGTATATGAAACAGAAGTTGAAGTACAAGTTAGTACTAAACCAAGCATATTATCTACAGGAGACAAAGATTTCAGTGAGACAGTTCAATTGTACCTAGTGCTTGGAAGAACAAATAAAGCCTCCTTGGTTTAGAGAAGGTGAATACTTTTTATTCTGACAGCTCTGCTTTCTCATTAGTAACTTCCCATGGCATTACCATCAGATTGTTGACAGAAGTGTTGTTTTGTAAGTATTACTTTCTAGAGGGGGTGGCTCTGTCCTTTAGGCCATAATTTTTGTCACAATAGAAGCAGCTTTTCACATTGCTAAAATTAGTCTTCCAGTTGATTTTGCCAGTAGAAATATGACAAATGCTTCTGAAAATTCTTATTAAGCAAATTTCACTGAGATATTTATTCTAACTTCCTGACATTCTTTAAAAAAATTAAAAACACAGACTCCTTGTCTGAGATATATGAACACATTTAAATAACTTCTTACAGAACTAAAAGGATGTAGATGAGAATGGTCAAGATGAAAATAGCTTTACTGCAATACATGGCAGTGTTTCCAGTCCCATTATTAGCATCAAACACAGTCTACTTGAACCTTCTGACTGTCAATGTTTTGATTTTTCTAAATAACAAAGTGGACTGGGGAATGGAGGACAGGAATTTTCCTCTTGTTCACATACAGTCTCTCATATACAGGGCTGCTGTCAGCATATTTTTCTCTCCATATTCACCTGTCTGTGAAATGCTTCTTGTGAAACCTGAAAGTCTGCATCCTTACTTGCCCTGGGAGACCTCTCATTCCCACTTCATTGAGTTAGGTTTAAACACCACTTTCACAAAAAGTAACCTTAATGTGGCTGGGATACTGTCTGACAAAGAAACCAGGGAGATCACTGCTAGTAATAAGTGTACTTTAAAGGGAGTTTAAAGGAGAGGGAATGTAGAAGAGAAGAGGAGCAGAGGGAGAGAATGGTCAGAGCTGCGGGGTCAGGGAGAGGAAACTGTGAATGGAAGTGACTCTGAGGATAGAACATTTGTTGTGCCGTGACCAAAAGCAAGACATTTTGGAAGAATTATGTCATTGAATAACAGCTCACCATCATTTCTGAAGAACTCCAACTCATCCTTTCCAGTGAAACTCATCTTACTCAGTGAAATCAGCACCTCGTGTTGCTCAAATAACTTTCCCTTCTGTCTTCTTCTTGGTGGCCAACCATAACATCATCATAAGTGCTCAAGAGCCCCAAATAAAACTACTGAAGAGTCTGAGGGACCTGGTAGTACTACAGACACTCAAGTCCTCTATGTCATTGTCAGGCAGGCACCAGAAATCGTTTACACACTTAAGTAGCCTATTCATCTTCATGTCCCCTCCTTATTGCTTTCTTTCATAATGCAGTACAATTCCTTTTTTCTCTGATTAATTATAATACCATAAATGTATCACTGGAAAAGAAGTTCTACCCTTCTAAAGGAAGTATAGCTATAAAAATATCAAAATTATTTATCCTTGACTAAGTGTTAACTTTTATTTCTGTCTGTGTCATTTGGTTATTACTTACATGATAATGAGGTCCTCATTTTTAAAAGGAAATAAAAAAAAAAAAAAAAAAGAGGGAAACAAAACCAGATTCTGTATGTTTAAATAGCCTAGAAGAAAAATGCTGTTTTTCAAGCTCTTCCTGTGCTGGATGATACAAAGGAATATAAATTAAGAAGTCTGTCTGGAAAATTTATTTTTACAAAGTGTCAGGAAGGATTAAAGCAGCACACAAATACCATGCACATGCAGTCAGACTTGGTCAGACGGGGGACTTAGGCCTGCAGAGCTCAGAGGAACACATTTAAACTAGAATGGTAGTATTTACTGGAGCAAGCCAAGAACATGGACATGAAGATGTTGTATGGCTAAACTGATATGGAGTAATTTGTTCAGCTCCTGTGGCTCAGTCATATATTTGAGCATTTTGGCAGTAGGGGTGATTTTGTCAGCTATGGAACTCAGTAAAAACTCTGGCTATGCCAGTGGTGTGACTTGCTGCTGGAGTGAGCTGCTCAAAATGGATTTGGGGCTTTTGTATTCTCTTTGAGTCCATAAAATTGGCCAGTTAATCTTTCTGCATTTCTATGCTGCTTCATTAGGGTTTCTATTTCTCCTTGCAGCTCATTTTTAATTAGCTGTGCAGTAGTTATAAAGGCATTACATAAATAGGATACAATGAACTGCTATGATTATGGACAGAAGTTCTACGGCCTATTTTCTCTCTCACAAGCAGTTCTAAATTTCAGAATATTATTGCATCCCAAATACAATTTTGGTGAGGGGAGTGGTTAAGGGAATTTTTTTAAATAGTTTCAGTTGAAAAATCTACAAAGTTTGTCAGGTATATAAATATCCAAAAGAAATATTCATCTTTTCAGAATACATCAAACATCCCTTGTTAACCTCCTCTAAATATGACAGTTCAGCTTCATGAAGCAATTTCAGATAGAAGTATGAAGGAGGAAGAATCATCTTAATCCCTGACTTATAGATATTTGTAAATCCTTTCTAGAAAAATCTAGGGAAAAATTATAGATGTACTAGAATGACTTACTGGACATTCATGGCTCATAGACCATAAAGATCTATTCAACACAGCCTAGGCAGATTTCAATTCAATTTCTTCAATTCACCTTTTCTTCCTAGCCTCATTTTGAAATAATATTGGATATTAACACACAACCTAAAATACAGCACCCATTCCCATGAGCTTCCAACTATGGTGTTTCCAGTTACTGAGGACACTCTACAGAACTAAAACTCTCCCAGTATGACACCATTGCTTTTGTGCAGTGTTCATGCCTCCCTGCAGCCTAAGGGAAAATACACCTTTCCAAGTTCAGAATGGATCAGTCAGATCATAATCTAGGCTTTGCTTTGGGCCATGGACTGAAATATTTCAGTATGCTTCACTTTATGCTTTTCTGTAACTATTACCTGAACGTTCTTCCCAGAATACTTGTAACAAGTATTTTGCCTTCAATCTCACACAAAATCACAATACAGTTTATCTGTGAAACAGTAAGAAGATAAAATCCTGCATATTTCCCTACATCAGACAGTAACTATCTCAGGGGATATTTTGGCCTCCTGGTAGGCACTGTCATCAGCAGAGTATGTTCCTCAGTGAAACTAAGTTAACAATCGTGTCGCATTCTTTGTTGTTTTTAAAGGAAAGACTGTTTAGAAATGAAGCAACAATCTTGAATGCAGCAGGAATCCAGAGCAGCCTTCACAAATGCATGCACAACAGCTATCTCTGGTCACAGCATAACTTTATCTGCTGAAACAGCATGGAATGCTGATACTGAATGGTTATTATCATCTCAGAAATGAAAGCGTCACTCTGCGAATAGGTGATAAATACCAGCTGAACAAAATTGCCTTTATTTAGCATAAAAAACCTGTGATATTTTAGCTGCATGTGTCTTCAGTGCCTTTAATCCCCACTTAAAATCAAATGGCAGGTAGCCAAAAAAACAGAAAATAAGACTAAGAATGTAAAAGCTTATACAGTTACATTTTCCCATCTCCTACTGATAGTATTATAAGAGGTCCCTCCAGGATCTTTACTGATCTTCACATGTGTGTTGAAAACTAATGAGACACAATAAAAACCTGAGATATCTCACACATATTTGAGTGTAGTTCCTTTGAAAATATTAACTTTAGAGGAAGGATTCCAAGCTGGGATTTGGCTTCAGCCAAGATGAGAACAACAAATGGAAAAATGCTTCAGCCATTATTGACTTTCAGTTTCACCTCTGACAAGAAAAAATTATATCTCTTCTCATGTCCTTCACTTCTCAAACACTTTCTTAGAAGATGATCAACATGAAGCATGGACAGGCTGGATGAGGTTAGTAATTTATATAGAAAGAAAGAAGTTAGAATTTACTGTCTCCTCCAAAAACTCACCTGTTCCCTAACTTTGAATGTCTGGTCACACAACAGCTCAGCTCTGTATGTTTGGTTTTGGTTCATGTTTTCACTCACTGAGTACCTTAAGAAATTCTGTTTATCTTGGTCTGAAACTTCAAGTGACCTATGTTGCCTAGTTGCTTGCATGCTCAGTGCTTCCCTCATAGGCTTCATGGGTAAAGTTCTGTGCAATAAAGAAATCTTAATCTGTCAAGAATTCTGGAGCTTATGTTCAGAAATGGTCTGGATATTCCCACCCTGTCGAAACTGACAGCAAACACTTACAGTCAACAGCTTCAGTTTGAGCACGAGGAAGCAAGTAAACCATCACATGAAACAGTGTCAAGTTCAAGAAAGAAAGTTTAGTGACTTTATTTGAAAGGGAAATATGATCCAGTTTGTCTCCTAACCACATTTTTTTTTTTAAATCAAGTTTCACTGAAATTATTCTCAGTTGTTTCCAATCAGACAATGCCATTGTATGGGAAATCCATGAATTTAAAAGTGACACCTGTATCTGTGATTTTCTGAAGGGTGATTTTTTTTTTTTTTTCCTGTTTCTGGGAAAGCTGATGTCAAATCAGCTACCCCTAAACACTGAGGAAGCAGTACTTCATTCTCGAGAAACTAAGCTTTATGCAGAAATGCCATGATAGGGACAAAGAATACAGGATTAAGCTTATGTCTAAACCATGCTGCTGTGTACCCTGTTTTCATCCAAAATCCATTTACCCTGGCATGTCTGAGATTTGAGTTAACTAGTGTGCTTGGTGGTGTTTCGCCATCTCTAATGTATAAATCCTCAAAGATGTGCTGACTTCCATCCTGAATACCAGTGTAATCTTGGACCTCAGAAAAAAAACCCCAGCAAAATGATGTTCCTCTCTCTGTGAAGGCTGCACATAGCAAAGGCAGGCTTTACAAAGCTATAGCCAGAATTTTTTTTTTCACATGCTAAAACTTTAATGTACATTCCCAAGGCTATACCTTCCCTGCCAAGGAAAACACAAAACCAAGTATATTTCAAATAGGGATAGAACAGAGGGATACAAATGTTTATCAGAAGCTTGAGGCAGTATTTATCAGTAAATTTCCATCAGTCTGTGAGATGCCCCGTGGTGTCCCTGCGGGCATGCTGGCTTCCCTAGGGCACCAGGACTGCTTCTCTCATCCTAGCTGAGTGCCCTGGGTCTCCCTGGTCCCAGGGTGAGTTTGCTGTCTGATGGAGATTTCGCAGCACAAAGTGACAGGCTTTGTGCCTCTTTTTCCCTTCTGGGTTTTTTTAGAAGGTTGTCATCTCTTCTCCTGTAACTATGTGCCTGGGGAAACAACCTCCTACAAACAACATGCAGCTTTGTAATACCATTGCTCTTTTTTACTTTTCCCTAAAAAAAGAGAGCACAGACAAGTGATGATAGGAAACAAGAAAATTTTAAAAATTTTTTTAAAAATTAAAAAAAATTAAAAAGGAAGGGTGAAGAGTGAGAAATGGACACAGAGCACACCACACCCCTCCCATGTCCCTGGCCTTTCACTTATACATTCAAATCTTGCAATTTTTGGCACATATGCTTTGGAAGATCTTCCCCAGTAGTGGTTTCAAGTTTACCATTCCCATGTTTTCAGGCTAAATTCAATCTTGCATTCAATGATATGAGCTATTTTCTGAAGCATCTTAGCCTCAGTAACTATTGTGGCAATAAGAGTGATGAGCAAATATCTCTCTGGACTTAGTTCCATTGTCAAATGCTCTAGAAATCCAGCTTGCAATTTCAAGGATCTATTGAAGCAGCAAGTCACACTCCATACCAGAAAAATAATGAAAAATGGCCATTGGCCAAGCTTTGTTTGGTAATTCCTTATGATTTATAATCAGTTCCAAGTGGCATTGGCCTTCAGTAAATAAAAATATATGGGTTTGTTTATTTCCATGACTAAGATTAAATCTTTTTTTCCCCCTATGAGTACACCGAAGTTTTGTTAACTCATAAACAACTGCAGTCTCTTTTTATTTTTTTTTTTCATTTTCCACACTGTTTAAAATGACCACATCAACATTTGTCCTGAAATCCTCCATGGATAATTTACTTTAAACTCTGAAATGTCTAATTAATTCCTCCTATTTCTCATTTTCTTCAAAAATTATATGTGAGATGATCAAGACAGTGCTCTCAAGAAGTTACAGCAGGTACATATTTCTCTTTATAATTCAGCGCCCTAATACTTTTGGAGAACACAAATTGCTGAATATTTTCTAAAGATTTACTTGGGTTTCGGCCAACTTTTTTCAAGTATGTTATTATTTGTGTTACATGGTATTTACAGTGTTTTTCCTCCTTCAGCCCAGAAGCACAGTTTCTTTCTGTGGCAAATCTGAGACTGTATTTTTTTGATGAAATCTAAATGTCATCTGTATAAATCTTACTAACCTGAAAAGTTGGCAAAATTCATCACAATTTTCCTCAGATGCTAAATGCAGCCTAAATACACATCTGAGAAAAAAGCACAGCTCACAAATGTTTCAAAAAAATTTTAAAAACCCTCTTTTATTTTTGCTAATATGAACAGCCACCAGACCCCTGTCACAGACCTCTTTTGTTTCTTCAGGCCCATCGGTGGATGAACAAGGAGTTTCCTTCATCTTTCCTATAATTAAAATAATTATTTTTTTCTGTTCTTCCAGTCATTCCAGAGGAATGAGCATATTTAGCTCCTCTTTAAAGTGTTGCTTTACAATGTGAAGGGATCACATAGTTGTGCGAAATGTTGGACAACTCAATGCTTTCCTGCTTTTTTTTTATCCATTGGAAAATAGCCTCAAATTTTTTTCAGATTTTTTTTCTCATGTTATTGTACAGGAACTCAATGCTTATATCAACTTGATGCACTGAATTGCATAGCACTTGCCCTTTTTCCCATCTATTATGAATTTGTACATTTATTTCTCATATATCTTCTGTGAGCTTAGCCTTGAGCTTTAAACTCTGCAAGACAGCTATTTTTGTCTCCACTCCCTTTAATTTAAGTGTAAAATAATTCTTGGCAGCATCTTCCTATAAGGGTCACCTGAAAATTAATACTACTCTGGTTATCCCCAGACACATCCACTGCCTCAGTGGACATTCTGAGCCAGGTCTAACACTTTACATGTGCCAGGTGCACCTTGTTGAATCTTCCAAGCTCTTTCAACGTGATACCACCTTTCTCAGTTCCTTGATCTCTTCCAGTGGTTTAGGCATCACACTGGCTTGTGCTTTTTATCACAGTGCACAAATGACACAGGCTATTCCTGTTCTAAATCTCAAACATGACCTGATCTCTTTTCTAGAACTCAGCTCTCAAATATACTTTCTTCAGCCCTAGTGCAGTCACAGATTGTTCTGAATGAAACTTCTTATTGTCCTATCTTTCTGGTTTTAGAAATTCCTTCTGTATCTTATATATTCTATGACTCTTTCTTTAGTGTGTTTTTCTAATTAGTTTCCAGTAAGTCTCCCAAAGTCAAGATTGTGTAAAACTATTTTTCTTTTACTATCTTCCTCTTTAATGTCAGAAATTGCTTGCAAGTCTAGAGCACTATATTATTTAAATCCCCCTCCAAGTAATTTTTCAAACTTACAAAATTTCAGTGCTAGTGGGACTTTCTTAGCCCCTTGCTCTTATCTGGATTATGACCTAGTTCAATGATGCTCAAGTCATCTGTTTTGAATTATGTCCCATTTCAAACAGATACATAACATCACAATATTCACAGTGGCTTATCCTTCAAAGACTCATTTCTCAGCACTTATCTGTCACAGACTCTGGCATCACAGGACAGCTGCACTTACCAAGAATATCCAGGGAATTTTAGAGAGAAGCTACTTTCAACCACCCCATGCAAAATTCCTTTTATCCTAATGTGGCAATCTTACTGTCCCTACCTACAGGTGGAATGGCACAGAAGAGCCAAGACAAAAAAAAACAGCTTTCCTTCCAGGCAAATATTTGTTGTTGTGCTTCTACAACATTTCTGGCTTATGCAATTCTGGTTAGTCTTAGAAGAGTGGGGAAAGGCAGCCAAACCTTAGCTCTGGCCAATAGCCAAGGGGCAAGTCAGTGCCAGCATGATAAAAGCAACCACAGCTTCACCTCAGCTGTAAATACAAGGGCTGGGACTTTCCCTGAGACTTTGACGGGAAGTTCTTTTAATCCCGCGCAGACAGAAGATGCTTGCAACATCCCCTCACATATTCCTGCCCTGTACACTCACCCTGGCTTCCTCTAGATAAATACCAGCTGGGCTGTCAGGGCTCCTGTGCCTGCTCCAGGCAGGAGGAAATCTCTGCAGCTCCTGAGCTTTCCCTTGGTCCATGCACAGCATCTCACCAGCTGGGAGAGCACTGGCTCGCCTAGGGCGGCTGCGTCAGGTTGAGCGCACAGGTGAGTTTTACACAGATGACACAGGTTTCTCTCATTCCTGCAGGTGAGAATGGGGAACAAAATGGCTAAACTGTCAACCTGAAAATATTAGGTGGGCTTGAAGTTAAATTTTTAAGTCTCTTGATGAAATTTTAGCCAAGCCTTGCTCTCTGCTAGACAAGAAAACCGCAAAGCCAGGCCATGTCTCCTGGGTTTCTATTGACATTATACAATCTATTTTTAACTAAGAGCTGATGTAAGGAAGCACTGAGAAATAAGAAAGTAATTTTATCTGTAAAGCCAGGGCAAATCAGAACTTCAGATCTGTCAGTTAATATTCAGAGAGCTTACATAGCAGATAACAGGCTTATTTAATCTTCCAGAGGTGTTTGTTATAGTTACAGTGAAGAAAGCTTCTGCAAATAAGGATTGGTCAGAGGGGTTTAAATAATGAAGCTAAAAAGTGGATTTTCTTTCCTATGCCAGAGCCAACATATTGGTTTGAATTTTAGCAGCAAGGGCAGGGTGTTGTTATACCCTGAATTACAAGTTATCACTAATAAAAACTGGAACTAATGATTATTTTTACTTCTGGATTCATATGTGGATTTAAAGTTTTCCCTTTCCATTCAAGCAGCATACCAATTTTAATCCTGTTTAATATTTTATAAGCAAGGGGCTTCAGTGCTGCAGAAAGAAATGGATTTTTCTTAAATATTGTCTTATACCAGCTCCACATTATTAATTCAGAGAACATTTGCAACTGTCAGAACTGTTCTTCAGCTTTGATATAGGAAAATTTCATATCCTCTCTAAATCTGTAATATAAACTGTCACTCAGACTGTAGGCCAATTTTTTTCAAGTCTGTTAAGACTCCATAAAATGATGCAATTAGTGGAAGTTGAAAATTCTTTTTTAGATGTGGCCTTTCTGAAGTTCCTAGATTTGTTAATAGCAATGATTTAGACTAGCATGAAGTAACACTGTAACTACATACCAAAATATTGCAATAGTCGTTGAGAAATCAAGCATTGCTCTGTTTTCTTCCTCCATATTGGACTTTTCTCATAAAAATATATTAGGCACTTTTCATATTTGTACATTTTTAGGCAGATGGTATGTTTTTAATTACTTCTCCTAGCTACAGGCAGAGATGATAATCAGATGAAGGGTCTACTTTGTGTTGAGGAAATTGTGAACAAAGTGTGTAGCCTACTAGTAGTTGGTTTCAGAGCAGGAGCTCAGTTGGGAATGAATCTGCTGCCCTCCACCACATTATCATTCTGTGTCTCACACTGCAGAGCAGCTGGGGACATGCAATCTTGGCTGCTCATGGATGAAACAAAACAATCTCACAGCTAATTGCAGTTAAGCTCGCAGGACCAGACCAGAGCTACTCCAAAGTAAAAACCCCACCAGCGTGGGAATTGGGTGCTCCCTATAAACACAGTCTCTCAAAAATACAGACAGTGACTGAAACTTTCAGGCAGAGTAATTTAAATCTACATATTTTAAGGTCTCTTTCACTGCTCCCAAGTCTATTTCTTATTTAAACCTCTTTATTTGGTAACTTCAAGATTTGAGCCAAACATTTCTTCCTTTCTCATCTTTGTTGCTGAACTAGCAGAGTGGAACTGCAACATTTTCAATATCTTATTTTCTGTGGGACATTTTAGAGGCATTGGCATTTTGACTTTATTTTTATTCTATTCAGATTTTCATGTATCTCGATTTTGGGGTTCAAAAGCCGGGTTTGGGGAAGAAAAGGTAGGGACAGGTATGTAAATGTAACATTTGAATGCTTACTGCAGTTCAAATGTAGGGAGCTTTTTCTCCCTGCATGCTCTAAAACAAAACGCTGGGGGTTTTTTTCCTCTTTTTGACCTCACTGTTTAGAAGCAGATCCTCTTCTTTTTTAAAATTTAGTGAGAGCACTGTCAATAAAATACTCATTTAATTCACTTACTAGATGTTTGTAGGCAGGGCTGTGAGAAGCAGGTGCATTCCCAAATGTCCTGGTGAGCCCTTCCTGAGCTCCTGACAGCTCTGTCCTCCCAGCTGTGGAGGTCTGGGCAGGGTGCTGGGACTGTGCCAGGCAGCAGCTTGGGTGAGCACTGGTTATACTGGTGCTTCTTGGGGACAGGGAATAGCTGCCAGCAAAAGCATTCATTAGAGGGCTGGCAGCTTCCTCCCAGCTTCATAGGGACTCCTGAGTGCAGCCCTGGATGCACCACTGCAAAGTGACTTTCAGTTGTTGTTTTTACTTTACTAAACTGTTGAGTGCTGTCTCTCTCAGTGGGATTACCAGAGAAATGCCCTAACTTTGGTGGTGGCACTGTGCTGGAGACAGGCTCAGGCTGCCTGGCTTGGGGACTGCTCTTGGCTGAGCTGCCTTGTTTGTGGGCTGGCAGAGTGACACAGATCAGCCTGGCTCAGCAGCAAGGCTAGGGCTCACCTCCCACTGGGACATGCAGTTCCCGTGACTGTCTTTGGAAAACATGAGGTCAAGATTAAATCAGGAGTGAGAACATGTTCTTAGCTATGGATGATTTCCCTACATGTTTTTTTTCCCCAAGTGAAGCAGCCTCCCCAGGACAAATAAGAATGTGCAGAAAAACCACCTCCATAAACAGCACAATATCCCTAAAAATTAGAATATTAATAAATTTGATTTGAATTCTGAAACATCACCTGCTCCAGAGCTTCATATAACTTGGCACTTCAAAGGTGCTCAATTATAATAATCTGCTACAAACTGCTTGATCAATGGTGAAAAGGCTTAGCCATCCAATTCAGACAAGTTACAGCACCTGAGGATTGGGATCAAAGTGTTTTACTGCTGCCTACCACCTTTAGTGATGCCAACTCTGTGAGCAAGTTTCTGGAGGCCTCTAAATAAACAAGCCTTAAGAGCTAAGAAATTAAGTGGAGAAGGTGATTGCCAAAGAGCAAAACACTTTCTGGCATCATTAAAGCAGAGGATGGTTTGACGAATGATTTCTCTGGGGTGGTCCCATGCTACGATGACTGCGAGAGCAGGAAATATGTAAAAAGACATGAGTACTCACAAAAAGTGGATAATTATGCAATAATCATAATAGCATAAAATGGTAATTCAATAAAGACAATGGGCTTATTCAGAAAACTCAGTTCCTTATTATGTATTGAATTTACTTACTGGAGATGCAAGAGAGGGTTACCCTGCAGGAGGGAATTATTTTGTCCAATTAGGCAATTACAGAAGCAGCATGACACTTTGTTTCCTACCTCCTTGCACCCTCTTCTTTGCTCTTCAGCTAAGTTTAGTAAAAGCTTTTCATTTGTCTCTGTTCCAAATATCCACTTTTTCTTTCACTCCTTTTTTCCTTATTGCATGTCTTGACATGCAGAACCAAGAGTGACTTCTGCCTTGACCCCACATATTTCACAGGGGTAGGAAATGGGGGTAGGTCTCAGACCCTGACTGAGACCCAGGAGCAAGCAGAAGACAGAAATCAGGGTGACTTCTCCCTGAAGGCCACAGCCCCTGTGTAAGAGGGCACAGGCAGCAGGGATTTGTATGAGATGTTTTGTAAGGGTTCCTGTCCCCATGAAGTGGCACAGGATAACTCTGGCTGCCCTGTAAGCAAGTTGGTGGCAGTGATGTGCCCCAAGAGCAGTGCCCCAGGGCAGTTCTCTGGCAGATGTCATTTCTACCAACATCTGGGCTGGTAGAGGAGCTAAGCACTCACTGCTGTGCACACCCATCCCTGCTTGCCAGGCAGGAATCACCAGCAGCAGCTCGTGCATCTGCAAAACCTGGGCTGAACTCAAAGCAGGCTTTGGTTAAAAAAAAAAACAAAAATACAAAAAAAACCCCACCCAAACAAAAAAAAAAAAAAAGAAAACAACATTAAAAAAACCCACAAACCCTATGTATTTCCTTTTCTCAGCATAGGATACTGCCCTGAAAAGCTCTGTCAATATTTTACTAATCCTGCCACTGGGGTTTTTTTCTATTTTAAAAGCAAGTTTCTAAATTCAAGCTTCTCAGCAATTAATTTTCAAAGCCTGTAACTAAAGGTTACTTCTTAGAGAGTTTTGAAATCAGCGGCTCAGTAAGAAGGGGAACTTCTTCCATCTTGAAAAGAATTTTAAAATTTGCCTGATAAGGATTTGTCCTTGTTGAAAAATTCAACAGCATAAAAATATCTATATCACTCTCTTGTTTTTTTTTTCATTTTGGTTTGGTGGGTTGTTTTTTCTTGTTTTATTTGTGGGATTGGCTTTTTTTTTGAGGAATAATTTCTGCTGAAAATATCAGTGTTCATTTTGTCCTGGAGGCAGGCATGTCTCTGCAGATGCCGCTCAGATTCAGTCAAATGAGAGAGGAAAATGTTCAAGTCCACATAAAATAAATAAAGGAAACCAAAAGGAGCAAGAAACCTTACTCACATCAAGTGAGTAATGGAACTGATGAAGTTATCCACTGTCTTGGATTGTTCAATCATATATCTTTAAACATAGATTAATGAACTTTCTGTAAAATGTTCTTGGCCTCATTCCCAAAATTTTGCAAATCCACATTTATTTGTTTTGGCAAGAAAATTTAATATTCATGCTGTTTTCTTAAATCTATCATCATATTCTCACTTCTCAGATTTCTAAGAGCATAAGACAGCCAAGAACATTGTTGCTACACCACTGCAGCCATCTTGCCCTATCTTTTGTGAAAGGTGCAGTAAAACAACTGGGCTTCATTTCCCCACTTGTGCAACCCAGTCCAAAAGCAAGAGACCTGCAAATCAAGAATTCATTACTGTAAATGGGAAGAGAGTCAGGTTTTTCATGCTCTCCTAGAGCTCCTAATAAACACGTGGCATGAACTCTTACATTTTTAGCGTTTGGAAGGTCTGGTTTTGGTAGGTTGTTGGTGTAATTTCAGCTATTTCTGGTCTCTGCAAGGCATTGATGGCTGTCAGTAAAATCTTGCCTTGCAACATCCCCTCCTTCCTCTCCATTACTGTCAAGAGCCCACAACAATGTTGGGTCAAAACTGCTTCACTCTCTTCCTTCTCTTTTGGTGATACAGACATGCATTGGGATGTGTATACTTCACAAAATTTTAGGGTGTCCATTATTTTAGCTTCATTTCTGTAGGAAGTGAGAGGTACATGAGTGTCTCACATTTATGTGTGTTTCTCAATTATTTTTTTACTGATGATTTCAAACAAATATACCTGAAGGGCAGAGCGCTTGCTTCTTCTCATGTTGCGTGAAAGAGGGCAGCTGAAGACCCCACAGAAGAGTCCTGAAAAATGAAAGACTATAATGTGACTGTATACATTTGAAACACCTAAAATCCACTAGAAGAAATGTTATAGGAGTCATCTCCTGTGATTAGAAACAGTTCCAATCAGCGCCTGTAATCAGCCAAGAAACATAAACCCCTAGGAAGCCAGGCTTCATTATTTCTAGTGTTATTTCTCTGTGAGACACAGCTACTTGTTACTGTCTCTAAATGGCAGATAAAAGATGCTCAAGAAAATTGCTTCACAGTGAGGGAACACCTCAGCAGGATACCAATAGGTGCCTTTCCATGCCTGGTGGATCTTCAAGCATGGCTTTCAAAGCCTCAGAACATCTCCTGGGCCAGCTGGGATAAACCCAGTGCCCCTGCACTGTAGGCAGGTCCCTCTCTCCCCCACACTTGCTCGCCTTCACATGTTTTAAGAAATATTTTCATTCTTCTTGACGTTGAAGAGGCCAGATTAAAGATTAATACCTACAAACCTCAGAATAGAACAACACCCCTGAAAAGACTGAGGAAAGTACACAAGTTATAGCTGTGTACTGTGTGTTTATGGGAGCAGCTGGAGGTGGTGAGATTTCCAGCCCTCTCAGTATTTTGCTATGATTTAGACAACATTAAGCACAACTATTTAGGACTATATTTCATCTGTTTGAAGAGCCTCCAAGCAGTTTTAGTGTACTCCTGATAAAAAGTGAAGATGTGGGAAATGCAATGCCCTCCATAGGAGGATTTATTGTCTCAAAAAAATATTTTTTATCAGCTTTGTCAAATCTTGGAGCCCAGGATTTTCTGCTGAGAAGAGCAGCAGATATTCATTTGCTTGAAAGAAAATTAATGCATAATTTGTTGTAATAGGTTTGTTGGAGCTATTCTGCTGTTTTCTTGATGTGCTTAAGTATTGGATTAATCATGGGACAGCAGTTTAGCCACATGCCTTTTAGTTTTAGGTGTATCAAGAAACCAAAAATGCAATTTGTATTTTAGGGCAGATTTGGTTTGACAGATGTCATCTTGTAAGAAACAGTATTTGTTCTAGAGTGTCTTCTTTTTCTCTCTGTGGGAATAGTAAAATTAAATTTTAAGTAAATGGGATTGCCTCAGAGTAGTGTACCTGTCTTTCTGAGGAGAATTTCTAAATCTCATTTCACCTGTTTTGCACATTACAATAGGATTACTGTATATTAAGCATGTGTGAAATATTTCATAAAGTATTCCAAAGATGAAGTACCACTTATGCAAGAAATAAGTCTTTCTCTTTTTTTACTATATTTAATGGGCTACTATGTGTAATTTTACTGTATTAGGGCATTTTAATCTAATATACACCTTTTGATCATAAATTACAAGACAAAGCAGGAGTCTTATTTACAAAAAAAAACCTGCATTTGGGGATGACTTCTGCTTGCCAGTACTTGCAATAAACATTTAAGACAACTATGAGAAATACCTCTATTGGAGAAATAAAGTTTAACTTTGGAGAACTTGACAGTATTGGAAACTAAGAATTATCAGAGAAAAAAGTATAAATCCAAATAAACATATGTACCCATTTACTTATTTGTTTCAAGTTCACCATGCTCACCCACAGGCACATAGAATTTAAAGGAAACAATGAAAAAAAAGGCCTGATATTAAAAAAAAATAAAATAAATTAAAAAATAATCCTGGCCATGTCCACTGCCTTTTGCACCTTTGGTCATAGGCAGTGCTCTTTGTTGCTACCAGCAAAAGTACATAGCATTGGAATGGTGTCAAAGCACCATGTTTATCAGGAGTGCTCAAGCATGACTGAGAAGGATGTATGTTTGTCAGGTAGGGAGGGATTAGGAGCACAAGGAGGCATTAGGAAGCAAAACTGACTGAACCTGCTTGGTCTGTTCAAAGAGGCATGAGGAAGGTTTGCAGGACATGAGACAAGTCTTTATTTTCACCATTTCAACCTTAAATGCCAACTCAAGTTCAGCTCACAGTAGCCCAGCAAAATTGAAATAAATAATTACATCAGGTCCAACAGTGCTCAGGACATCCTCTCTGTAGTGGTGGTGGGAACCTCTTCTCAAAATATTTTGGAAGAGAATGCTCTGAACCTCTGTTATTGAAATGAGCTGTCATTGTGCTCAGTCCTGCCTGAGTGGTTCAAACTGTGTAAGCGTAGTTTGACATATGACATACATCCTGAATCCATGTAAGGAACTGCATGCTTCCAGGTGTTTCCTGACTAGGGAGACACAGAACTTTGAAAAAAAGTCTCTAGCAGAGGCTTATCTACGTGGATGCTATGTGACAAAGCTCAGCTCATCTTTGCTGTAATGAAAACAAGAGATATAGAAGCAAAAAAAAAAAAAACAAAAAAAAAAAAAACAAACAACAACCAAAAAAAAAAAAAACCAAAAAAACCACCAGAAGCAGCTAAATCCTTCATGTTAAAACAGCAGTGTGGTTAAAATGAGAGCACAGTCTGAACCCAAACTGCTTGTCCCAGATGCCCCAGGTTCACTACTGTTCAAGCAGAGTTAAACATTGCAGGTTAGTGAACCCAAGAAAAGAATTAACTTCCCCACATATCAAGGTACTGATAGAGTTCATCTGTGCAATGGACTCAATTTAAGAAGTTCCCAACTGTCAATCCAAGTGTCGCTTCATCATCTTAGAAGAATAGCCCTTTTCAAATATGAAAAACAAGGTTTTAATGGACAGGTGAACCTAGAAAACAGATTTTATATCCAAAGTCTACTACAAAGAATCACTGGAATATGCACTCAATACTGTTGTCATGACTTCTGCATAACCATATATGAATTCACACATATGAATCTACACTCAGCATGCTATATAATGAGCAAGATGTATTAAGTCAGAACTTTTATTTGCCTCCAGAATGCTCTACTAGAGCAATGGCAAGCTGATCCTGAAAGGCCATTCCACCCCCAACACTCTCTATTACTTGCACAGAGTAACAGAATCCTTGCTATTATTTACATGGAAATAGCAGTAAAAATAATTCGTTTGCATAAAAATAAGGCCTTTGACCCATCATTTTTATAGTTAAAATCACATAACATTTGTTGTGTATATAATCCTTATGTACACCTTTGGGGTTAAAATTCTTAACATGAGTTTAAAAAAAAAAAAAAAAAGAGAGAGAGAGAGAAACATAAATGGACCAATGTTGTAAATCCTGGTACTAGTTCCTACAGTAGACAACACCATGACCTACCATAACCTACTTATAAACCTTTCTTTTACATGGCAACAGGTCAAATTTCTTTGGCCTTTTCTCTTTTTATAGTCCTTATATCCTGCTTTTTCTTCTAAAATTTTGCCCTGAATTGAGAGATAAAAGAATATAATCCAAATAAAAGATTGTGAAAAAAGAGGGGGAAATGCAGAGCTGTCACAGCTTGGAGCAACCACAGACAACAAAGAAACATCAAGTGCTCGAAAATGGATTTGTTCCCCAAGCAGAATAACAAGCAGAGTACACTAGATCCTGAAGGTGAGAAGGTGAGGTTACATGGGAAGTACAAATTGAGAAGAAAATTAGGTCAGGCGATTGGCAGCTGCTTAAATAAACTGTTAAAAGCGGAGACATAACGATTGCAATGCAGTGCAAGGGCTGCCATAAGAGAGCCATGTGGCTGGAGCTGTCAGTTCTTCATAACTTCAAATTCAAACACACATAAACCAAAATCTCTGGACAAGCATAGAATTGTGTCAATATGTTGGTATGATTTTAAAAGCCACAGCACAAAAAGAAATATAAAAAGTTTATTGTAAAAGCATAAACTGTTAAAGAAAAATCAAGGAGAGCATTGATCCACCACTCAACTGAGGGGAACTATTGACTAATGACTCCAAGAAAGCCAGTTGTGTAATGGCTATTTTGCTTTTGTTCACTGGAAGGGTCAACCATGACAGGAGGGTTTACATCAGTAGTGAAAAGCTGGAAATACTTGTTAAATAATAGCAGAATGACATTAGGCCATGCTTATGTGAGTTAAATGACTTGAGATCAGCAAGGCTGATGGAATTCATCTCACACCATTTAGGTGATAACTGAAACATTTCCATGGTTGTAAATACTGTCTTTAAGAATTTTGTGGAAGAGGTAAAATTTTGAAAGACTGGAAAGGTAATAACAGATATTTTTTAATGTAAGACAAAAGAGGAGGTGCAGAATTATGGCCCTTTAAAATAATCCATTTAAATACAATTCTCAAACAGAGGAAGCAAATAGAAAATAAGAAAGAAAGAGATGATAGGCATATAGATTAATCAAAAATAAGTAGTTCCAAACCAACCCCATTATTTCTTATAAAAGGATAACAGGCCTTGTGAATCACAGAAGTGACAAAATTTGACATGAGCAAATTTTTTTGTATGGTAAATGTTAGAAAAAACTGTCAAAAGCAAACTACAAAAATGCAGTTTAGATTAAACTAATACAAGGTAGAGTTCTGTGGAACTAGCAAAAGAAACATTTTTCAATCTTTCAGTTAACCATTGTCAAAATAGAAGACTGCATCTACTGCAGATATATAAGGGGTTTCTCCTGGCAATGCTCCTATTCCTTTCATTAAATGGCCTGGATGCCGGAATAGACACTCTAGTTATTGAAGCTGACAATCTGACAAAGTTGAAAAGGGCTGCAAGCAAGTTAAAGGACAGCCTGGAAATCAGAATGATCTTGACAAATTGAAGCTACAGTTTGAAAAAAATATGGTACTATTCAACAGGGACACGTGCACAATACAGCTCTGAAAACAGGACAGAAACCAAGGATGGAGCAAGTGGTATGGGAGAAGTATAATTAAAGGATTGGGTGTAAGAGGATGCATTTGCATTGGTGTTTCAGTTCTGCTCAGATGTAGAAGCAGATCATAACTTTCAAGCTTTGCTTTACACTACAGAGCTACCTTGGAACATAGGAAACTAGATCCCTTACCACAAAAGGTGTGCCAGAAGACTTGTTTTGGGTGGACCCAAATGCATTCAGCTGCTACTGGGCACACAGGCTGTACTGCTAGACTAAGGTTAGTCCAAGGTGGAAATGTGACACGTGCATGGTGTGCAAATCATGAGCTCAGCACCAGGTGTTGCATTCTACATCTTGGTCCCTGTTGCCACACACCCCTTGTTAAAGCACTCATGACCTAAATGTGACTATTGAATTGTCTGTGCTGTGAGTGAGACAAATGTGACAGCAGGATTACGTGTGGACTGTGAGGCAACTAAAGCAATCCTTTTTTATTTGCTATCTCTGTGAGAGTGCTGCAGTCAGCACCACACTTAATTAACAGTTGGAGCAGCTTAGCCTAGAAACATCAGAAGAAAGCCGTGCGAAAGATCACCATTCTCAGAAACACAAGTTGCAGGAAAGATGCGGGACTGTTTTATTTCTAGAAGAAAAGGGTAAAATGGGAAGAGTTTTCATGTCCAACAAAGGCTGCTGCAAAGAGAAGGGAGATAAACTGACACCTTTGACAGCTGTGTCACTGTGGGGGAGGCAATATAGATTGCTCATACAAAAATTTGCCTAATAAAGTGGCTGAGAAAGCAGTAAGCAAGGAGCTTCAGCATCCACAACACAGGAAGGTCTCACAAACAGGTGAGACAAGCATCTTGTCAGACCTGGTTTAAACACAGTTCATTCTGCTGTAGAAAGGACCTCTTAAGACCACAACCAGAGCAATTTTTTTTATTTTTTTTTTTGTTCCTTTTTAAAAGAATCTTTCATCTGCATTTCATGTTACATTTTTCTGATATTTCCATTATCCATCCCATCTCCACTTTTCCACTTTTGGCATGGTACTTCATCTGTGGTATTGCTTCTTCTAGACTATCTCTCCTTTTTCCCATGTGCAAAGCAATCTACCTGTCTTAATTTAATTTCCTATATAATCAAATATTTGCATATAACTACTTAACTAAACATTGTACCTTCCCCTTCCCCACTGTTCACTTCCCCTTAGTTTTTATGCAATGGGGAAGAATGACAGTGCTGCAGGTAACTTCTTTTTTTCAGCATCGCCTTTTATCTTTACTGACCAAGAAAATGAGAGATGACCATTATTTTCCTTAAAATAGGGTAATTCAGTGCAGAAGAATACAACAACAATGCAGAGGAGAAAGGCCACAGCTAATCATTGCAGAAGTTTACATAGATCATCATTCAAATAACAAAAGGCTTAGCTAGTGGTCTAATGTTATGGGGGTGGATATAAGGAAAAATATTATGTATGCATACAAATCCCTATGGCTTTTTCTCAGATAATATACAGCTACATATGTAAAAAAATAGATATGGATTACTGCATGTTTCTTTGCTGATATTTCTGCTTTCCTCTGGTGCTTTGAGAACACCCAGCATAACCCATGGCCCTGGAGCAGAGCTCCACTGCCACCAGCTGCTGAGTGACACCCCAGTGTCAGCCTTTGGGCTGAGCTCCCAGTTACCAAAAAAACCTTGTGTCCCTTGTGATATATTTCTGCTTCCCTTCTGTCATGCTGATACACCACAACAAAACATCTCATTCTACAGAAAATTACTATCTTCTTAGATTCCAGTTACTGCTCTCATGAATCTGTGAGTCCAATTTCCTTCTTTTGGCTTTACAACACGGTTGCCATGAGATGCTGCATTTTCTTCAAACACAGGCAGCAGTGCCAGGATGTGCCTTTACATTCTCTATATGCTCACATCCTACTGCCTGAATTAACCTCCAGACATTCACTGCCAAGCCTACAACCTTCTTTTGGTTCAGTTAGAGCCAACTGACACAAAGTCATGTCAAAAGCAAGAAAAAGAAGGATTCTATGGAGAAAATTAACTTAATTACTCTATTTTTTAGAAGAAGGCATGGTCCAGAAGACCTGGAATTTAAAAGTAGACTTGCTTTTTCTTACATGTGATTTTCAGAAATAACAGATGCACTATCAGCTTTACAATATAATCCATTTGTTAAAAATGTAATTGGTGAGTAGTTTGTTTCTAATATATAATTTGTGCTTTCATAACAGCTATGGGCATCTTTATTATATCTTACAATGAAAAGGTGAATTCTTCTCAATTTATTCAAGCAAATTGTCTCTCTTGTTAAAAATGGTATTAAGCTACATTAGAACACAAGTGCTAAAGAAAACATTAACTCCCTTCATCTTTCTATGCCTTTTATACTCCCTTTACATCTTAGATAGCACTTCAAAAAAACATATTTTGGAAAAATACCAATTTCTTCCATTATTTTTTCTTTTCATCTCCCTTTTTTTTTTCTTCTCTGGCAAAACAAGCTCAGTGTTTGCTAGTCAATGAAGCGTTCAGCATAAGTGAACAATGGAAGCACTTTATAAACTTATTTCTTGCTGGGTGGATCCATTTCTATGTTAAATATGTTTATAAGCCCAAACAAAACATAACTCTAATATGTACCAAATATAATACCTGATATCATCCATCTGAGTTTTGGTTTTTTCCATCCTTAGTTTGGAGAGGAGAATGAACTGCACAGTTCACTCAGCAATATCTTGGGGGTTTCTTGAGGACAAATACAGATGCTTTCAACTGGATGACTGCATGTTACAAATATATTTTACTTTTAATTTTAAATATGAGACTGCTAAAAACTAAAATTAAGAGAGTTGAATCTTATTAGGTACTGAGTTGGACCATTTATTAATATTACACAAGCAACCCTTCTGTTCTTTTTGAAATAGACTACCCCCGGAAAGGAATTTCATAGCTTTAGTCACATTAGAGCCTTGTGGGACATTAATAAAGCCCTCAGAGAATGATTTTCAAATATGTCAAAGGACCTTGCAATTTTATGCATGTGTCAGAGCACAC
The DNA here is from genome assembly GCF_048771995.1 of Taeniopygia guttata. Lineage (NCBI taxonomy): Eukaryota > Metazoa > Chordata > Aves > Passeriformes > Estrildidae > Taeniopygia > Taeniopygia guttata. The sequence continues at coordinate 21,952,805 of NC_133026.1, read as the reverse complement.
AAATATGCAGGACACATTCAGATGTGTCCCTTTGAGGATCTATTTTCATGCTCAGTGTACAACTTGCCAAAGTACATGTAGTCCAGCTGCAGAGAGCCAGGGTTAACACCTTGTGCTGCGCTGCAAAGCCTCCACACAGATCCTCCAGATCACAGGTGCTCAGCCCTTCTCTGCCTGAATCCTCACCCTCCCTAATGACTGGAAGCCTTGGTACCTCTCTAAACCAGGGCTCCCACAGCTCAGTGCAAGAATGCAGCTGGGCAGGCACTGATAGCAGCTGAGGGTTACATAGCTGCATACAGAAGTAGCCCAAGACAAAATCGTCACATGATTCTCAGAATAAGAATTTATGTGTCTATCTCGCTAGCAAAGCTTGCACCCTACAGCATAGGCCACAGCTGTTTGCATCCTCGACTCACAGCTCTTATCCCTAAGTCATGGCAGGTAGGGGGAAGCTGAGACTTAGATTTTTTTCATTCACCAAACAAATGCAAGTTTTGGGTCAAATAATTTTAAATCATGTCAGATTTTTAAAAAGCAAAAATTGTTCTAGCTGGAGAAAAATATAAAACTAAGAACATCATCTCAGTGGTTTAAAAGGCGGTATGTATAAATTGCAGCATTCTGAATGGTACTTCATAGAAGAGTGTAAGCAAAGGGTTGTAAACAACAGGAGCAAAGAAGTTGTTTTGGTTATAGCTAAACATTTCATGCATTTCTTTTCATTACAATTTCACCTGCAAACTGTAAAACCTGTTGGTCCCACAGCTCTAATTAGGACAGTTAGCTATGAGTCAGCAAAAGAATTGAACTGAGGCTCCTGCAAATTAAATTGATGCTCTAAGTACTAAACTGATGGACAGACCAAGAGAGGTCAGACAGGTCTGTTTGATGGACAGACCCTGAGACCAGGGTCTCCTGTGGGATGTCTTAGGTGCTCTGCTCTGAGTCCACCTTTTGTTAAGGGAGAACAGCATGTGGACGTACTGCAAGACCTATGGAACAGACCTTTGTGATTCTGTGTTTGTATCATGGGTCTCACTCTGCAAGTATAGAGTGAACACATTGCTATTGCATGGATAATACATTAAAGACTTTGAAGTTGCCAGGTACAGTGATAAAGGAAGAGAGATAAAACCTCAAAGAGAATTTTACTATGTGTTATAAATAAATATCAAAAATCTATTTTTAACATGAAATATTCAAGTCCACTGTCCAAATGCTTCTTGGAACATTCTTCAGGAAATTGAAGAACAATAATAAAACAAATTGGCACTGACTACTTGCATTGAGGAAATACTGAGAACAACAGATAGGTTTATAGCTACCTTTTATAATAACCCTTCATAAAGTATTTTGAAAAAGACCTTCCAGGTTATAATCTGATTAGAAACAGACTCTACATCAATGCTTTTCTATAGCATAAATAAGCAGCAATTATTCTGAAAAGTGTGCTACCCTTGCTCTCTGTGCTCTTGTGTCTTTTCCTCCTATTTTCTCTTTGAGAGAGGAAAACTGAAACAGATCAGATGGATGTTAAAATCCATAAAATGGATGGAAAATAGAGTGCCGTAAGACATGGAGGACTGAATATTCAGAATGTTTTTTAAAATCTCTGCATAAATCTTCTGAGAGTGTGTATTCAGAAGAGTGTGCAGGAATCATATTAAAGGACAAGAAGAGGCTAAGATATCTATTTTGTACACCCAATTTTTATTTTCAAGAGATTGATGTTTTGCTTAGTTTGTTCCAATTACTTGGTTTTTCTTTAACAGATGAATAAAAATTCTTCCAACATGATGGCTTTGGCTCCTAACACTTCTAACAAAAGAGAGACAGTCTGCATATTTGGAACTGGAGATTTTGGACGAGCTCTGGGGCATAAGATGATTCAGTCTGGCTACCCAGTGGTGTATGGAAGCCGAAGCACCCAGATATCCAACCTGATTCCCAAGGATGCAGAGGTGCTGGGCCACGCAGAGGCAGCGCAGAAAGCTGCCATCATCATCATAGCAATCCCGAGGCAGCATTACAACTTTCTTACACCACTAGCAGAGGTTCTCCATGGAAAAGTCTTGGTGGACATAAGCAACAACTTGAAATTAAACCAGTATCCCCAGTCAAACGCAGAGCACCTGGCTCAGCTGCTGCCTGGCAGCAAGGTTGTGAAAGCCTTTAACACCGTGTCAGCCTGGGCCTTGCAGTCGGGCACGCTGGATGCAAGCCGGCAGGTAAGGCTGAGCACGGGGATTTCCTCTGTCACAGAGTCACACATCGCATGGCTTCTCTCAGCTACACACAGCACACCTGGGACGGCAGAATTAGGCAGAGTTGAGATGGTATTTTCATGATAATCTCTCATTTCAAACAAAATGTGAGCTAAAATTTACTTAGGATTTTTAATATGGCATGACAGGGATCATAAATAGCTTGCCTCTGAACTCAGAAAGGTGTTTAGGAATACTACAGAAGCAAGAGAAAAAAGATAGCAGAGCTACAAGAGAGACAAATCAGGAGTGTTACATCATTTGGTCATCAGAGTTGTAAAGTTAAACAGAAATGAGATAAGAGGAATTTTCACAGCAAGAATAAAATGAAGAAAGCAAAACAAGGGAGGCAAGGGATGTGATAGGTCAATGAGTATTGGCAAAAGAAGTATGCTGAAAGGTGAATAAATTACTAAAGTTTTTTAAATCATCGCTATCTAAATTTAACACAACAGCAGTGTGTGCAAACTGCTTTAACCAGCTCCTCAACCACAGGCCAGCAGGCACAGAGCTGGCCAAAGGAAGCAACACAGCAGACTACTTGAAGGCAAATCCTTTATTATGTTTATTATATTATGTTTTCTGTCACTTCAAAGGACAGTGCTCTTGTACAAGACATGAAATCATCCAGCTACTCAAACCATTGCTAACTCTGCTCCCCACTGCCAGATAAATGGTTTTGGCTAGAGACCAAGGGCTTCCAAGCCTAGGTTCTATAAATCTTCACCATCTCAACAAGGGCAGAAATTGCCCCCTTTCTCCCAGTCCCAAAAGGATTATTGTCTTACATACAGAAATGATGATTTCTTCACTATTTTACTAGACCAGGAAAGAACTATTATTTACTTTTGTGATGGGCAAATTATGTTTTAAAGATCTCTGTCCTCACTTCCCTCGAGTATTTATGGACCACTACAGCAGCAAATGAAAATTTTGGTCTTACTTACTGCTATTGAAAATTTTGCTTCAATTTAGCCCTATAAAATCTTGTGCTTACAAACTACTTGCAGATCTTCAGAAAAGTCTTCTACTCAAAGACATATACTAAGCCTGTTATACATTGTTATTTCCAGATATAAAACTTTGCCACTTGAAACAATCTTCTTCCCTAAAGTAAAGAATCATGTTCAAATTTCTTTTTCTTGTTTGCCAAAAATACCTTTAGGGTACTTTTTTGCCTGTATTAATTAAGATCAGGAGTAAGCCAAGTAAGCAAAGAAGCAGGCTAGGAAGCTTGTGCTTACTCTGACAGTAAGCAGGCAGGATGGCAGTAGAGAAAATCACAAAAATCTGTAAAAAATAAACTTCTGTTTGTTTTTGTCTGCAGGTATTTGTCTGTGGAGATGATGTGGAAGCTAAACAAATGGTCATGAATATTGTTCGTGCACTTGGTCTCACTCCACTAGATAAGGGATCCCTCTTGGCTGCTCAGGAAATAGAAAATTACCCTCTGCAACTGTTTCCAATGTGGAAGTTTCCCATCTTTTTGTCCCTTGGCTTAACTGCATTCTTCTTCTTCTACTGTGTGCTTCTTGATATAATTTACACTTACATTTATGAAAAGAATGACTTTTCATTTTTTATTGCAATTACCATTCCAAATCGTGTCTGCCCTGTAATGGCACTCATCCTTCTTGCCTTGGTGTATCTGCCTGGTATATTTGCTGCAATTATTCAGTTATACAGAGGTACCAAGTACCGCCGTTTTCCAGACTGGCTGGACAAATGGATGCTGTGTAGGAAACAGCTTGGCCTAATAGCCTTGGCATTTGCTTCCCTGCATGTTTTGTTCACTCTTGTTATTCCAATCCGCTCCTTTGTACGTTGGAGAACCAGCACAAGAATCATCTCCCAGGTGAGTTTTGTTCCCTGCTCTAAGTCTTCCTTTCTTCTGACCCTGTTAAAATAATACCATCTACCTGAAGCTTCAGAAATCCATTTGGACATGTTTTTGAAAATCCAATGTTCTTTAAAATAAAGTAATATTCCTAGTTTTTGTATCTTTTAGACATTGATATATCTACGTTTTGTTGATACTATGTTGAGCTGTGGGGATATCTGGCCTCAGTCTTCCTCCTAGATAGTTGACATATTCATAAAATAATCAGGGAAAATGTAAACACTCTTTCTTCATATACCTTCAAGAATATAATATACTATGACTTTCTGATCTTACTTAACAAAGGATCACATATCTCTCTTCAACAGGTCCACAGAACAGTAAAATATGTACCTCAATTACAGTTACATGGAACCTACATGTAGTATAATTCCTCTCCTGATTTTTGAGCAGGCATTCAAAGTAAATCTCTGATGATCACTGAGTTAACATATAACATTTATTTCCTACTTACCTGTAAGGTAATTTTTTCTCCTTATTGGTGCTAAAACTGCTATCACTAAAACATACCTGGTCTTCTTTTCTTCAGGTAATGAACAATAAAACAGAACCACTCGACCACACTAATGCCTGGCTTAGTGACTCTTATTTGGCTTTGGGAATTTTAGGATTTTTTTTATTTGTTCTTCTGGGAATAACTTCCTTGCCTTCAGTCAGCAACAATGTCAACTGGCGAGAATTTCGATTTGTTCAGGTAAGAAGACCATCTCTAAAAAAACCTTCCCCTAGTAAACCTCCTTCCCTTATCAACAGTGGCCATGGGCAGGTTCACTAGAGACTTATGGCTTTCCTCTGTTATTATCTTCAAATGTGATCTATGCCTTATCCACCACCACACAGTGAAAAAAAAAAACATCTACATGGCCAAACAGCTTTAAAAACCCACAATTGCTCTGATGGCTCCTTATGGTACAACTGGGATTATTGCATTAAAAAGAGAAAGCTGGGAAAATGTGAGCTCCTAAATGAAAAACAGAAAGCTGGCTTCGACATCAAATTCCACAATTGTACAAAGTCACAAAATAATTTAGCCATTTTATTGTGTTAATTTTTTTGGATCACAAGATAATTCAGTTAAAATGGATCTGAAAATTACTTTATAACTCAAATCTTCTCAATGCCAAGCACTCAAAGAGAATCTGCAATTTCTGCAGACTGTAAAAACTGCTGTGACTATAAACAGGCTGCCCTTGGTAACACATAATCTCAGCTCTCCATTTGGAGGAAGTTTAGTGCAAGCTGCCATGCCTCTGCAGGAGCTGGGCTAGAGGGGAGGGGAGGCAAGAGAAGGGGAAATTACTATCAATGAATGTTTTATCAAGGCAAAAAACTTGCACAGTATGATACTTCTGGATGGATTAGCACTAGAGCATAAAAAAAAAAATCTTGAATTTCTCTACTGAATGTCAGCATTTTCTCAGCTTTTTCACAAATATGACCGCCACTAGGCAGTACATGTGAGCTAGGAAAAATTGTAGGTGTTATTGATGGTGAAAAAACCAAACTATTTAATCTATAACCATTTTAATTGATTTTTTTAAAAAAATAATAAGAGCCTTTATGCTACATAAAATAGTTTCATTTCACCAGTCCCCAAGTTTGCTCATGCCACAAATCTTACTGTGTCCTTAAATTTGCATTTGTTCTGGTTTATTTTACTGTTTTAACCTACATTTCTTTCCTTTGTTTTTTCCGTCTTTCTCCTTTAGTCCAAACTGGGATATCTGACACTGATTTTGTCCACTGCACACACGCTGGTTTATGGTGGAAAACGGTTCCTGAGCCCATCAACATACAAGTGGTATCTTCCAAACATCTATATCCTCTCCCTCATTATTCCATGTGCTGTACTGGTTGTCAAATTTCTGCTGATATTTCCTTGTGTAGACAAACCTCTCACACAAATTCGGCAGGGCTGGGAGAGAAATCCCAAATACTCAGAACAGTCGAATTACATTATCAACAAGTCTGCTGTGTAATTAGCCTACACTGTATTATTAAAAAAATATTATGAGGGCATATCAAATGAAGTCTTAAGCCTACTCTATCTGGAAAGGGAGAAAAAAAGTGAAAACTTGGCCAGACTCTGTATAAAACAAAGCCACCCCAATGACAAGCTTTGAATACAAATGAGGCCAGTGAATTTCTGCAGCCCAGGCATGCTTTCACACAGGTGCAGACCTTCTCTTTTGCTTTGTTTATTTCCCCTTGCCTACTTACCCTCCCTCATAAGAAGGGTATGTGAGAAGTAGGTGATGTTCCATGTCCCTCTTCTACTGTCTTGAACTCCTCCAGAGCTGAGCAGAACCACAGAAACCTTTGGTGTTAGACAGTGTTTGCTCCTCTTTCTTATCCTGCCCATCAGGACTCAACTCTACATGCACCTACACATATCCACAGATGCACACCTGCATGTTTCCACACATTTCCCTGTTTCTAACCTCAGCATCCACCAGCACCAACAGAACAGCTGCGTGATGGATGCAAGCTAAGGAACTGAGCTTCGCCTCCCAACATTGTTTATCCTCCATTAATATCCGATCCAAGGAGAGAGCTATGTTGATTCGTTAGAGATAGTTGAAAAAGATTTTTTTGGTTTTTGTACAGGAACCTTGATGTTCAAAGTGTGTGGGTCAAGGACTGCTGAATCTTTGCTTGTACTGCTCTACCAGAAATTCAGGGGCAAGGGGAAGGAGTAGAGATCAAAATGGCAGAGATGTGAGAAGTGCTTACAAGCCTCAGCTTTTAAAGTATAGGCAAAAAATGATCTGTGATTTTTTTTTGTGTAAGCAGTGAGTTGTAAGAGAAGAAACTGAAGGAAAATCCTTTTATTTGAGGGAATATATGTCATAGTCATATCTCATGAAGTTAATACTGTTGATTTGTCAGAAAATAAATAACTGGATGTGATACTACAGAAATTCTATGAAAATACGCATGTTTTAAAGGCAATAAAGATTTTTTTTTTTTTTTACACTGTTGAGCTCTGTTATCATTTTGGGAACCTGTTCTGCTAAGATGCAGCTGCTAGTGTGCTCAGTTGCACAGAGGTGTTGGGAAACCTTGGAACAAATAAAACGGGATCCTGTCTTCAGCCAGCTGCCTGGACTTGTCTTTCCCCATCTTTGTTTGCTTTTTGGATGAGCACATAAGCAGATCTTTGCTTAGTCATCCAAGTAGGCTGAGGATGTTGGGGAAACACAGGTTCCAGCTGGGATGGTGACTTCCTGTTAAATTGCAAACAGAAGATCCAACAGTCTCCTTTGGACTGGAGAATAAAGAAAATAAAAAATAAGCTGATTTTATAGGAAGAAAATTACTTACTATTTTTTTACATCTCTGCTGTTTTCCCTGTCCATACAAAGAACACTCACATACATTAAAATATAAGCATGCTAGCTGTGCTTTCAAACTAGCATTATCAAGCAGCTTTAAAAAATAAAATAAAATAAAAGTCAAAATAACTATCTGAACAACAGTTCTAAAAACATTTCACAACAATGGAGACTTTTTTTTAATTCTGGGCAATATAGCCTCTCTTCATGTCACCCTCTGTCCCATAATCTGTTCTTTATGCCAAAAAAAATGGTAGAGTAGTCTGGGATATCAGCAACTGACAGAGCCAGATTTCTTAGAAAGAATTCTGGCGTCAAGTACTCTTACTAACCAGCACACTGGTGCATATGTTATACTTGTCCTAAACTGATATGCATTTATTGATGTAAGTCTTTACAGAAGTTTTTCTTGACCTGTGCTGTGATGGAGTAGTACTACACTTCAAGTTTCCTTTGGTGATTTTCCACAGAATCATTTATTGCAGAAGGGATCAGGTATAGGCTCAACAGGCCCAAGTGACAACACTGTTGTGAGGATATCTGTAACACCTCCTTACAGCTCCCTGGAGGAGAGATGAAAGCAAGCAGAAAGAAGAGGAAAACAAGACAGAACGAGAGAGAGATTGTGTTTGCATTAGTACAAAGGGACAGACAAGGGCAGAAAATAAGTAGCAGCAGTCTGAATGAATATCCTCTAGATTTGCCATTTTGGTGGTAGATTCTTGCCTCAGTGACAGGTACTCCAGATTTATGTTATTACCAGTAGCAAGAGTTCCAAAGCACTGACACATACTGGGTTTTGATATTACTCTATAAAGGATTTATTCTCAGGGTTTCTGCCTCTCTCCCAGTACAGATTTAAAACCTGCCCTACCTCTCTCACAGCTGAGCCTGTGGGTTGAAGTTTAAACTCCAACAGCCATAACAAGTCCCATTTAAAAGCTGTGCTTTATGAAATACAAACAGTGCAAGTGCTCTGCATCTTATCCTCCAAGCAAATAGGCTCCTTTGTGTTTTCTGAGGGCCTTGTGTTAAAAGAGGCCAAGCCAAGGCTCCTTCACCCTCACCGGGAACTAGCACAAAGTTACCACGGCCAGACTGAATGCTGCTTTGTACACTCACTCACAGCTAATCCCTCCTCTCAAACACCCACAGGACTGTCCTTCTGCAGGCAAGACAAAGGAACTTCTTTGGGGATGGATATCACGTTGTTTTGCCAAAGGAAAACACACCAAGATGTACTGGAAATGCAAAGCAGCTGGGTACGATTTGCAATTTGCTTTTTACTCCAAGGATAAAGTGCCAATATTGGCTGTGTACAAACTGAGGCGGTGATGCTGTTTGCTGTGAGGGGGGTGTGCAGAAGCTCTCAGAGGCAGATCCAGAGCCTTGCATCCGAACTCAGCAGCAGGTGCTTTGTTGAATTCAGTAGGTAATAGGTCAAATCATCACTCTCATCTGAGTGAGGGATTTCATGTCCCCTTCATATCCTCTTGTACTTGGGCAGCTGAGGAGGATTTGATTTACAAATTTACAAATTTACTTCCTGAACATGGTAGAGAAAACAAATTCAGTATTCATACTGGTAGTGAAAGGATTCGGTGGTAGTATTTTGAAAACAATAGCCAGTGCCAGGAAACTTGTTGGTAGCTTGTATGCATTACTCATGGCTGATTCTATATTTTTTTTTTTTCCTTTTATGTACTGACAAAGCCTGGTGAAATAGGAGATCAGAAGTATCATGAAAGGAATTTTGGAAAGGGTGTTTTCCATATGGTTCCCAGAAGCCAAGAAAAGCTTTTATGTGCATATGTACATAATGGCATTCTAAGAACTCCTGCAGAAATAAAGCATTGATTCTTAGACCTACTTCTAAATCAGAGTCAACACTTAGAAAATACAAATTACAGCATTTAAAATAAATGGCCACATGGATATTGTCACAGTAACAACTACGTTTGGGATTCATTATATAAGAAAGTTTTATTCTAATACACTACAGCATAGTGGGATAGACAGCATAGTGTGGGTAGACCTCTACATCCTTCATGATAGGGTAAATTTAACTCTTCGCCTTTTTTGTTATTCCTGGGGAATATCTACTTTAACCAAAAAATGTATTTATTATTGAAAATAAAGTGTTTTAATTAATTAGAGTTCCTTGAAACAGAATGGGATTTCAGGAACACACTGGCCCCAGGGGATGCAGCTGATACCACAGATATTGCTGGATCCTGAACCGTGGAGATCTGAGCAATTCTCTTCAGTTCCACCACACTGTGCACTGAGGTCCTGAGATCTTCAACTTATTTTGCTTTGCAGTACAGCCTTCTGTCAGGCTTCTCTTCTTTATCTAACAGTCACCTTTCACTCTAAGACGTGACACTTTGTGACCCACTCTAAAAAAGCCCCTTTATTCCTGTATGTCAGGCTTTTGCAGCAAGCAACTCTTGTTAACTCCTGCCAGACACAAGATTTCGCAAGAGCATCTTTTGTTTCAAATGCTGTTGAGCATGATGGATTTACTGACCCAGATCAAGAACTAGTGAATATTGTGAACACTCACAGTAGCTATGTTACCCATGTTTGCCTGTTTGTCTTTATTATGATTAGCATATTTAATAAGCATTTAGTGTACCGATATTAACCTAAATATGCACTCTCTCCCACATTTCAGAAGCTTTTCTCTCCTACAAAGACTATTTTTTTCATCTGCATTATACAGATTTTTGTTGTGGATCTCCATTTGTATCAGTAATTCCTGACTAACACAAATGATTTTCTCCCTCAAGGAAGTTGACATTCCTCAAGATAAAATTTTTATCTATCACCGTGGAAAACTACACATCTCTTATTCTTGCACACTGCCTTAATGTTTTTGACTCTGGGAACCCAGAACTGACATAAACACTAGCTCTGACAAGACTAGACCTCTACATAGTCCTTTCTTATAAACAACCTCTGTGCTACAAGGAAAGTAAAATACAGAATCTTTACAGTACAAGCACAGACCTCAGAGAACTGCGTGAAACTTAGCTAACATCTCCAAATGCTGCAAGCCAGAAGTGGTAAATTTTGTTCATATGTCTTCACAAACACGCTCCATTCCTGTCTCTCTTTTCTGCTTCCACATCCAGATTTGCTTGTTATTTGAGATACAATCTCTTCACTGTGCTTCTCTTCATATGTGCTCAGATTTAAACTAGGAATAGCTTAACTGCAGTCAGTAGCCTCAAGATAGTAGCAACAGTAGTAGTTACAGTGCAGAGGCCTTTCCTAGTTTCCTAGCTAGCTATTAAAATTTTTGCCTCAGTTTTATGGGAGATAGGAAAATGTAGTCTTTATAAACCTCTCTTTAAGACCCTTCAGAAAATAGATAAATGAAAATGGAAAAAAATATAAGTTATTGTAATATGCTAACCATTACAGGACACAGGTGTTCAATTACAGGTAGTTGAACACCACTAGACCAAACTAGAATATCCCAAAAAAGGCAGCTTTCGGGCACATTATCTATGACAGAGTGTTGGCATCAAAAGGGGGAGGTATTTTTAAAGAAACATACTGGAGAAAAGTATATGGAACAAAAATTAAAAGCTATTAGAATGAATGAGAGAGAGAAAAGGAAAGAAGGACAAGGAAGAAAAAGCTGATTATCTTCTTTCCTACTGACTCCATGGCAGAAAACATCACACATTCTTGACTGCAATTATGAACCAAATTACCAATTATTTCAGCACTTTGTAAATAATTAAATGAAGAATTTGATCTTGGCTGCCCTGGAGTTCAAACTACCTCTTAGGATCCCACCATAACCTTCTTTCCCGAGTCCAAACAGGTACAAATATGTTTATTTTCTCATTCTTTACAACAACTATTGGAAAGGTAGCTGCCACTCCACACCACACCGCTCATGGCTGAGCAGCAGCAGTAGCAAACCTCACTGTGCATCAGGCACAGAGTTTGCATGTCTTGACATTAAATATAGTTGGAAGAACTCTTTCTTTGGGGTAAAAAAACCAGAAAATATGCCATAGCCCAACTGTACAGGCTGAGGACAGATTGCTTAATGGACTGCTCTGTTTCAAAGCAAGACGCTATCATCTTCATTTTATAGTTAAAGAAGCAAAATCAAACACAGAATCTCACTGAAGAAAGAGTAAATCATTCACACAGCATGCAAACTGGAAAGAAATCCTACAATTCTTGGTGAAGAAGACAAGTGAGAGCTGGGCAGGGTGAGCAGGACCTGAAGAGGTGACTGGAAGGGCAGTCCTTTCCTCTCCCCACCTTGTCTAGTGATGACCCAGAGTTCTAGGAGCAGTGGAACAGGACAGATGCAGCGTCATTGTCATTTAGAACCAGCCCAGGCAATCAGAGGTGATGGGTGTAGAAGCAATTGCAGGGAATTATGTTAAATACATACAGGATTATAGTTTGTTTGTTTTTCTAGTAGCTTCTGTTCTTCAGTCCCATAAGTAAAAACTGGAAACCAAATCCCATCTTTAATTGGATTGATCTAAAGGTTAAACCTCAGGTCACACTTCAGAAACTCCAGTCTGTTCTTACTGGCAAGCCTGCCGAGCATTGTTGAGATAAATAAACCCAAGAACTTAGGATACCCAGTCTTGCCTGAGGGATGCCTTCTGTCCAGTTACAGAAGTCTGGGAAGGATAAAGGGCCTAACTTGGAACAATACCAAATACCCAAGTATCACTGAATACTACTGAATAACTTCTAGCTCCTCTTCAAACACCCATGTTTCCAGGCAAAGCTGTCTTCCCTGTCTTTCACAAAGAAGCTGACACTTAGATTCACACTTACTGTCTTCACAGACATATCCCAAGTTTCTTTAATGATCCCTGTGTCAGTGACTCATACAACATCACGCAGAAAGTCAGAGGCAAGGAGAGGAATTGGATTTCCTGAAGCTAAGGATAGTTCTCTAATTACGAGGAGCTTTACAGATTAGAAAGCCAGAAGGCAACCTTGTGATTAGCTATTCTCTCTTCCTGCAGAACACACGCTGTAGACACTGCCTAAATTAATTCCTTTCTGAATTATCAGGAGTTGTCATATTTTTTGGCTCACAGACCCGCTACAAATTTTCCAACAGTAATACAGATCGCTGTAAAGTTTAAGCTTCCTGACAAAAGGCAGTTTTATCCTAGCTACCATTTGTTATTGCTGGCAAGTAATCCATTAAAACAGGCTGCATTAAAGATATTCTGAAAAAAGTGCTGAACTTGATTTAAATGTTAGAGAGCTCACCACAACTTCTGGCAAATTATTTTGACAGCTGATTACCCTCATTTTAATACATAGCCTGGATTTTTTTTTAACTGTAGTATTCAGTAAACATAATTTATGATTTCCAAGATTTATCTGAAGTGTCCAGAATGGTGGCTATATATAGACCAAATATATTACTCTAGAAAAGAAGCTCAGATGTAGGAAGAAAGTGCGATTTATACATACATACATACATACATATATATATATGGAGAAATATAAGTTCTAGTTCTCCTACTGTATATGTGGAAATTCAAACACACACTGAAACTTCATGGTGATGAAAGTGAAAGATTCAATGTCTTTCCAATAAATTTTTTTTAACCTAGTAAAGTAAAAACTTAAAATATTAACCATCAATGTGGAAGGTCTTTAACTTCACTATAATTTCACCAAAAAAAAAAAAAAATCCCAGATTGTTGGAAAAGATGAAATTTTGACAAAAAGGTTTCACAGATATGTATGCTTGGCAGAAAGCTCTCTGAATGTAGAATATGAGAACAGAATAAAGATGGAAGAAAGTTCTGATATAAAAGAACAATACATGTCTAAATTGACAATTGCTGTGTTAGTCATTACTGGATAACTAAGAAAGCAAATGTTAAGTCGAGTTGGAAGGAGGTTTTATGACTACAGCAAAGGATATGTTGACCACAAACAAAAAAGCAGAAATTGGTCTTAGGAAAAACAGATACCATAGGCAAACAAGCATGCCGATGTGACAAGTAGAAAAAAGGTCTAAGAATTTTCCACTGCAAGAAAACTGAAAAACAACTTTAAGCTTAAACTGTAACATACTAACTCATGTGATTGGGCAGTATTGACCATAATATGGTAATGATAGTAGTTGTGATAGGCTACAGGTAAAGGTGTTGTATATAATGCTGAAAGGTTGTTATGTATTAAGATGCTCATCAAAGAAAAATATACAATGCATTGTAACCATAACCAAAGGGTCTGTCTTCAGGCTAGTCTATAGCTGTAGCTGACAGCTGTAGGCGTGGCTCTCTCACCCGCGACCCAAGACTGCTGTAAAATCTTCTATACATTTTGAAGAGCCACCTGGAGTTCCATATCTCTCATCTCAGGCTCATCCTAATAAATATTTATTAATAACAGGGTGAAAATAGCAAGGATATTACCTGCAGGTTTACAGTTTTTGTAACCTACCCCGTTCAACGCACACGAAGAACAGCTACCACATAAACAGGTTCCTAGAGGTGCCTCAGGAATTAGTTGCAGACCCACCATTACACATAACAAGTCTCAACAAGCAGAAAATCACTGCTGAAGAAATGTGCAAACCGTACTACCCTGGAAATCCACAATGAGGACAGAAACAGATGGAAGCCATTCAATGGCTGGTGCATTTTCAGCCACAACCCCATTGAATCCAGCTCTCCAGAAGGTGATTGTAGAGGAACGAACACTTGTCACAATTCCAGCCCAAGGAGATGTAGCCCGGAAAGCACAAGCTGAAAACCACAGAGGGCCTACTAGAAAGGGTTCTGAACCTCGTTCAAAAATGCTAAGGGGGTAGGAAAAGGAGGGCAGTTCAAAGATCTATAATGGTTTTGTGATTTTCAGATGAACAGAGAACTCCACCACGTGAAAGGGACAATGAACTCTCTGAAATGATCTCCATTAACGCCAAAAATGTTGGAATGCAATAAAAAGTTCCCAGGTCACTATTCCACCAGCGACTAGGAATGTCATAATCCAGTAACTGGAAAAGTGAGAAAAAGCAGTTTGTCTTTTCTATGAGACAGGAGAAAGAACCATAATCTGTACAAATATATGCAACTCTGGGATTGTTTAACAGAGCACCAGGTGTGAGAAAAGCATACAGAGAGTATCATATAAGCTTCAGATAAAACCACAAGTGTACTTAGGCGGCTTTGGCTAGGTTTAAAGGTGAAATTCTACTTAAATCACTTTACCTAGAGGCTGAGAGTAAAGAAACTTGTTCATTTCTTTACAAGTTTAGGTATTTCACATCTGGTGTTGTTGCACTTATTTTCAAAGAATACACATAAGGAAATATATGGCTCAATTTACAACTTCTCTTTCTAAAGAAAAGAACATAAAGACTAATAAGCTGTAAATGCTTGGGTTAGGAGAAGTATTACAACCATTTGAGAGACAAAACACCAATACCAAATATCATTATCCCAACACCAGAAGGAGACAACAAAAAAGCTTAGACTTAAAACTATTCAAATGAGATTAAAAACCTTCTGGGTGTGCCTTGAAGACAAAACCAGTGAAAATAATTATCCTTGTTAGTCAGGTGACTATGTTTTAGTATGGGTGTATTCACTTTTGCAAACACCATGTCAAGCACAGATGCTTTAGTCAAGCTTAAATCACTGAGTTTAGTATAGGGACACCAGCATTAGATTGAATGTTAATTGCCTGTGTAATACAGAAGGTTATATATATTGCATTGCAAAATCCTTGTTTATTCTTCTAAACAGGGGAAGGACTGTGTGAATACACACCTACATACCTTTTGTTTATCTGTCTGAGATTTTATAAGAACAGACAATTGAAAAACCAATCATGTTGTTTCATCTTCTCTTTCTTTCTCTACACAGTTATGAGAGAAAAAAAGTGAAGACTTTCTTAAGTAGGTCACTCTAGCACAAGCACAGAGTTTGTGTAAATAAACAGCCATGGATTTTCCCCTTAGCTATCTGGAGAGAAATTTCAGTGATCAGCCCAAACACTGTTTTGTCAGAGATGTGCCAGGAAAAACAATAAAAATAAATTTAGCAGAAAATACAATAGCAACAACTTCCTAAGTAGGGTTGTTAAGGTTTTAGAATACATGTAGTAATAAAATAGACTAATTCAATTCAATCTGTTACACACAACAGAAGGAGCAAGCTAAGAAATTATCACAGTGCTAGAACTAGGTGCAGTGCTAATGTACTCTGGGAATGTGCCATAAATCCCAACCTTGGACTTAATAAAGGCTTAAACAAGATTACTTCTGCTGAATATTCATGCTGTAACTAGTTAAATTATAGAAGTACTACCTAAAGATTTTACAAATTAAATAAATGGAAGACACAGGAAAAAAACACCAGCTTTGTCTATAGGGAGGTAAAAAGATACTGTTCAAAGGCAGATAGAACTAGAAGAATCTGACCACTCCTGACACTCTCAGCTCTAACTACTGCAACAGAAGAAAATCAAGCACCTCTCTCTGGTGCAAAACACTTATACCTAATGTATATCTACAGTGAAAACAACTTTTAAAATCAGATCTTTCAGCCAGGAGAATGACATCCCTTAACATGCCTCCATGTTATGTTCCAGAAAAGAAAGGGCAGTATTTGCAGATAATTTTTTTCTGACTGGTTTTATTAATAGAGTCCATGAGGGAAACAAAATAAAGCACTTAATCCATACTTATTTTCCACCCTTCTCTCCTGGCACTCACAAACCTCCAGAGCAAGCAGACTTATTTATTGCTTAGATAAAAAAAGCCTGGCCACTTCAACAAGCATGAAGATAGATACCTGTGACCTCTGATCCCAGCTAGGTTCTCAGCAGAGACCTTCACAAGTCTGACTCCTGTGCAAAATAGGACTCTGCAAGTATAATTCACTGTACCCACTACCAGTGAATAACTGAGGCCCCTTAAGTCCAAGATAATGGTGATCATGAGCTTTCATGTCAAACCAACTGTGGCTCTGCCATGAGAATATCTGTGGCTTTTTCAGACCATGTCTTTTAGGGCTTTTTCCCTAAAAAGTCTTCAATGTTTTGTTAGCCTCCATGCCAAAACATGATGAGAACAGTAGTTGTTTAAGTGTGTATTTGAAATACATGTGTGGAAGCCTGCAAATGCTTTGAAGTGTTAGATGTGAAGGTATTGTGCTTAAGCTAAGCTATTGGAAAAACATTATTAGATATTAGCCAATACAAAAGGTCATGAAAATCTTCTCACAAATGAACAAAGACAAAAAACATGTAGATGAAAGCAGAAAGAGAAGAGGATGGTGTGGTAAGCACATGGGAACATCCTCAGAGTTATATAAAAGCGTTAATCCAGAAGAGTGTGGAGATGACTGTGCTTAAATAAACTGAGCTGCCACATTTGAGAGCAACTCCAAAATTCAGAGCTTTGTTTTTATGTTTACTGCCACCAACCAACTGTTCTAACTTTTGTTTAAATAAATTTCAAATGAAATCAGAAAGCTTTTCTTTTTACTTGTGGAGTGATCTTAGACAGTTCAAGGCCAATTCATTCCTGTCTGTAACAGGCTAAGCATACACAACACAAATGGAAACCACCAAGTGATTATTAGCATCTGTCGCCCTGATTCTTAAGTTTTTCTAAAGCCTTCTGTGTTTACATTCTGTTGGAAAACTTTCCCACACAATTTCTGTAAATAACATATTGTTTTGCATTCCTTCATTGGGGTGGAGAAACTTGATGTACTAGTGGTTTGTCCAATGTCTTTGGAGAGGTGGCCCGTTCACTCTCCAATCCACTGTCACCTTTGGAAAAGTATAAAAGTTGGAGTCAGAAAATAAACTTCCTCTTTTACCTTGCAAAATAGCAGGTAGCTCGCATTGTGCTTTCTCGTGTCCTATAGCAACAAGCATCTGCAAAGAATCCAGAACAGATCAATTATATAAAAATAAGTATCAACTGGAAAGCTCTAAACATTTTGGAGCACAGAGTACAACAACTGAAAGCCTGCATGGCCTATTTACCCTCTTGTTTTTCCATAAGTCCTGTGCATGATTTTATAAAGACTTGTAGATGTTCTGACTTAGAGGTGATTGAGAACCTTTCATTTTCTTCATGAAAATTCTAACCATTTTACTGGAAGAATAAGGAATAATAAGCTATAATGCACATACTGACAATGTATGAAAGAATCCGGCTGCAAAAGTACTGAGCAAGAAAGAAGCATCAATGTGACAACAACAACAGAAAAACCTGTACCAGACATCCTGCAAACATGAAGTAAGAACAAACTACATCATCAGCTCTCCTACCAGCCACGGTACCATGTGCTGAATTAAATACAATTATTATTCATAATAATACATTATTATGCATAACTGGCTAATGATTTCTGACTTGACTTTACTAATTATGACCCTATTTGTACATCATGTTCACTCTTTCTAGGCAGACAAAAAGATTGTTATGCTCAACAAAGGGAGAAGAAATGTTCTCTGTGATACAGTTCACATAAATATGGCAAACTGGAATGCTTTCAGTGGCAGATTGCGGCTAATTTTAGAAATTACACTTCTCAACCAATCTATTTATTTAGAACTCTCATACTCAAACATTTAAATATTATCCATAATCTTCAGAATTGACTCTCAAACATACATGCATGCATCCGTGTTAAATTTTTTCCAATAGAAAAACCTATCTATAAACTCCTAAACCACTCTTAGACATTTTAAAAGGGACTTTTGGCACAAATTTATTCAGCTCCTACTAGAGAGGAGTGCTGGGACCCAAGGAGCTGCTCCCACAGCTGGTACCAGAGGCCCGTCTAGGTGAGTTCTGTTTCTACCTTTGGCAGAACTTATATTAGGATGTTGTAAAAAACAGGTATAGGTTAGACAGCCAACAAGCAAGAGCTGATGTGCCTGAATTAGAAGTAGCAGTATGACATCTAGTGGGCTTTTTTTGGGACAGCAATAGGCTTATTCCTTTTTAGCAACTCATAAAAGCTCACAGATCACAGAACATTCTGAGTTGAAAGGGACCCACAAGGACCATCAATTCGAACTCTTAATGGCCTGTACAGGGATTGAATTCATGACCCTGGCGTTATTAGCACCATGCTCTACCAACTGAGATAATAGGTTTCAAGAAATTTAACAAAAGGAGCAAACAAGCTAATACAAGGAACAAAGAAAACAGCCAGAGACTACACAAGGGAGGAAAAAATATTTACAAAAGCCAGAGGTGGATCAAGAAGTTTTGTGTTCACTGGTATTGCTTCAGAGTGTACTCAAGTATGACTGACAGGAATTGAAAATACATCTCATGTTGGCCACTTGGGGATATGTGTTGCAATATTTGAGGCATTTTCAACACATACCCCATGCTGCAACAGAAGCATTAAACAAAACAAGCAACAAGGGGAGACATCATGATTAAGAAAGTGACTTTTCTCCACAGAGTGTGACACACCTTTCACTTCCAGTATGCTGAAACTTGGGAATCCCCCAAATGCTAAAAACTCCATTGCATCATAGGTGGCAGTGGGACACTTAAAAATGAGTCAATAAAACCTAAACTTTATTTTCCTGGAGTTGTTTATTTCCGTGTCCCTTCTGCTACATGAGTCACATGCAAACCAGCCCAAGACATTTCCCCAATAATTTGGCCAGTCTCATTGATTATGGAAATTATGGATCAGCAAATGAAAATGAACTCTGGTTGTACTGCACTGGTGTCAACTCAGTTCAAGCACTAGACATGGAGAAAATAAATGCCATCTGCCTAGGTTCCCAACACATTTTGGAGCTAAGAATGAGAGCCCTAATGGACATCAAGCACCTAATGGGTGACAATTGTAGAATCCAGACACCTGAAGCAGCATTTCTATGCACTATACACTGGTTTTCTGCCCTGAATACTGTCCCTGAACCACCGCTAACTAGCCAGCTATGAGCTCATTTCTCACCTATCACCAGCGGTGGTGCTGCACAGCACAATGCCTAAATCGTCAGGAATATCCCTTTTGTACCTGGATACCCATGGCACTGCTTCAGAAGAATAAAGCTTCACAGCAATTCCTTTCCATCTGCACCCGGGAGTTTTACAAGCCTTTGCTTGCCATCCAGCTGGTACAGCAGAATCCCAGCCTTTCAGAAGGTGAAGTAGCATAATAAATATTCTGATTTATACGAGACCATATATGCTGACACATAGGATTGCAAAAACTGTTGTACAGAAAGAATCAGATGCCTTATTGCTGAACTTGTTCTGTGCTTCAATCCTTTATACACAGTTCATTTTCATATTCTGGCTTCTGTCCAGCAAAACAGAGACCTGAATCCTGACCCCATGTTATTCAATAAAATAATTAAAAGAGCTTGCATGACTTGTGTCATCAATCTGTTTTAAATTCTGCAAGTTCTTGGTATTGAAGGTTTTCAAATAAGGTATGTGGATGGTAAAGGAATAAAGATCAGTTGAAAAGTGACATGCAAAATAAGCAGCATTGTAAATGCATTTTTCAAGTCATAGGCATGTATCACTGTTATCATCAGATATCTTTATATATCTAATTATATCTTTAGTTAAAGACCATCTTGGGACCCATCTGACTGCAACGTACCAGATCTAAGAAATTAATGTCATTACTGAAAAAATGCATTTCAGCTTTTGTTCTGTAAAGAACTCATACCTGGGAAATGCACAAACAGTTGTGTTTATAATTAAATGGACATGGTAAATTGTGTTATTGTACAGCATTGAATAAAAGCTGAGTGTTAGCCTCAAAAAATCTCAATATTAAAATCTCACTAGCTGTACCATCTTGTTTTAGGCCTTCAGTGATACTCTTGCTGATGCCCAGGGAGTGATGAACAATTTTCACAACTCTGAACACAGACAAAAAAAATAAGGGAATGAGTATGAAGCAAGGCAGTTAGTCACCTCTGAACCACCCATTAAGGAAGTTGCAGCTAAGAAGGAAAAGTCTGGAAGACAGATGATGTTGCAAAAAACTGAGGTAGCTTAAACTGGATGACTAAAATCTATAGAAAATTTTGTTCTCCATATTCTCTGTATCTGTGAATTGACATAAATGCCTTCCCCATGCCCCCATCCTTTCAAGTACATTATGTGATGAATCCAGCATAAAAATTGGTTATTAAAGGAAATCCTATACAAAATACTTGGCTGCAGAACTGAGTATAAATAATGTGCAGTAAATAAAAAATGAAAGGGTGGCATCGAAGGCAAAAAAAAGTAGCAGAACACAAAAGCATCATTCCTTTGGACACCAAGTCAGGCATTATATTAGAGACATCTAGTCTGTACTATATTTATTTTTCCACTGTTTAAAATCATGCCTCTTCTCAAGTATTACAATTAAAAGGGAGAGGAGATTATTTTGTGGCCTTCCTTAGGTAGTATAGTTATTCTGAAATTTCCATCCCCTCAGCTGTGCTAAGTAAATACCTCAAGAAAATTGAACTTTACACTTTAATTCCCTTTCTCCTCTCTAGCTTTATTGCAGTTGTCAGGCAAGCATGACACCTCAGCACTCCAGCACCAAGCTCCCAGCCACTACACCAGATGGGAATGTAACTGGCAGCACGATCCAGCCCAAGGCTTTCACCTCAGGGTGACCAAATTCCCACATCACATGTGAGCTCATGTCAAGGTTAAATGTACCCAGACTTAGAAGGAACAGAAGTAGAACAGATGGGCAAGCAGAAAGTCTGTGACTTGTCTTGGGTTTATGCTAGCCTTGGTTCACTGTGAGGAAGCATTGCACACATAATGAATCTGTGACCAGAGTTTAAGGCAGCAACACTTTACTGTAGCTCAGTTCTGAATTCTTTCTTAAAATCCTACTAAAAAGAATCCAGAAAAAGCTATGGAATGAAAACTGTGCACATAATTTTCCCTTTCTAAACAAAATTATTTTACCTAGGCATTTTCTTAGAAAAATACAGTGAATTATCTCAGGGAAAAAAAAAAAGAAAAAAAAAAAAAAGAAGTCATTAGTACTAGCATTCTGTGTTGCTTGACTACGATTTTCCCACTAGAGGGATCATACACTCTTTGAGACCTGCAAAATCAGAAGCTATTTATTCCACACAGATTTCTTACTGGAGTGTTTGTAATATGATGAACTTAAGGAAACTTAAAAGGTTACCACAGCTCAGCCACCCTTCAGAAGGCAGATGTGTACTCATTAATCTCCTCTAATATCCTTCCTTTGCAGCCTTTTTTTCAGATAAGAAATAAGCAAATGCACCAGTGCAAACAAAATGCCTACCCAACAATCCATTTAAAATACATCCCTTGGTTACATCTGTCTCCTAGCTCTTTTGCTCATGTATGTTTAAATATAAATAATCTTGCAAATGCTAACTACTGAGTGCAGTGCATTTGGGCCCCTCACTACAAGAAGGACACTGAGGTGGTGGGGTGAGATCAGAGTTGATGAAGAGTCTGGAACACAAGTCTGATGAAGAGCAGCAGAGGGACCTGGGGTGATTAGCCTGGAGAAAAGGAGGCTGAACAGGGACAGTAGAACTCTCTACAACTGCCTGAAAAAGAGGTTGTAGTGAGGTGGGGGTCAGTTTCTACTTGCAAGTAACAAAAGAGGAAATGGACTCAAGTTGTGCCAGGGGAGCTTTTTGGATATTTGGAGAAATGTCTTTATTGAAAGCATTGTTGAGCTTTGGAGCAGACTGCCCAAAGAAGTGGCAGAATTACCATCCCTGGGGAAATTAAAAGAGCTGTAGATGTGACACTGAGGGACATGGTTTAGTGGTGGGCCTGGCAGTGCTGGATTAACAGGTGGTCTCAATGTTCTAAGAGATCTTTTCCATTCTAAACACTATGATTTGATGAGTGCCAGGAGTCTCAGCAGAAGTACTGAAAATGGAGAATGGCCAGCTATTTAAGCTGAGTTAAAGTACAGAAAAACCCTATCCCAAATTATGAAACATCTTCCTTTTCTATACAACTACAGCCGTACAGTTTAGTGCCTTTATCTACCAACTGTTATAAATCATACCTGTTTGTTTCTCACTGAAGTAATGAAAAATTCATTCCTATTAAGTTACTGTCAATATATATACCATTTGAAAATTTGTTTATCACTGTATAACTCTTCAAATCTTATCACTTATATTCTTTGCCACTTATTTTCAATCTTTCCAGCCTTTAATATTTTTATCACTGTTCCTAGGTCCTATTTTAATTAGGAGAGCTTTTTGCCTAGACTTTAATATATGTAGTTTAACAAAGTTCAGCACAGAACCTGCAATAACCTGCACTGTATGCGATTAAGTTTGGTCAAAACAACTATCTGACAACCACACAGCTTGATATCAACACTCTTAGTTAAATAGGTATTTCTTAAGCCAAGAAATTATACAGGGTCACTACTTTGTTTCTCAGTTGCTTCATAGGTTCATATATGTTATTCTGTGTGATGAAGGCATTAAATAATTATTTGTCTCATTTGGCAACTCTATTGGTTATTAAATTACACAGAACACCCGTTTTGTTTTCATGTCATTGGCAATTGTTAGCAGTTTTAAGGTACAAATAATGCTAAAATAATAAAATATATTCCACGTAGAAAATGTCTGAAAGTCCTGTTTACTGGATGACTTAGAAGCTGAGAAGAGTGACTCACTTTAAATGAAAACTTTATTATAAATTAGCATACTTTAATTAATTAAGGTCCTATTCAAATATATAATGTTCTTCAGAAATTATGTCAATAAACAAACAAACAAAAAAAATGTTGTGCTTCCAGATTTCTGACAGCAGACCATTTGCCCTGCAAGGTCTCTATTAGGAGATCTGTTTCAGTCATACAGACTCCAGCAACTGATTTCTCATTGTCTGAATTAAATAGCGCTCACTGGGAGAGGGGGGGAATTCTATGTTTTGCAAAGTCGCAAGACCAGCTCAGACCAAGCCGTGGCCGTTCCGGCTGATGCTGTTCCCTGGGATATTGGGCGGTCAGCGGGAGAAAACCACGGGCGGCACCGGGGAGCGCCGCCAGCCGGGAAGAGGCTCTTGGATCAAAGCTGCTGCTCTCCAGGTAATCCCCCAAAGCCGGAGCGGCCCCGACTGAACGCAACAGGGCTCCCTCGCTCCACCGGGACACGGCTCCTACTCCAGAATTTGGAGCTACAGACCCAAAAGAAATTATACAGCTTGTTCTGTGTCTTTGGGATCAGGGACGGGTGGTCCGATTCTGAAGAAAAACCACCGGTACCAACAGAGAACACGAAAGGATGCGTTTGGGATACACGATACGGATGCACCGACTGCCGAGTCTATGAGTCTTGCGGTCTTTTGGCAAACCACGAGTCGGTGGTTCTGAAATAATCAACCGATTCACCGGTGAACATGTCGGGAGCTTTCCTGTCACCTTAATGGGTGACAGCCGCCACAGAACACCGTTTTCCCGGGAGCGGCAGTCCCGGGATGCGCCAGGGACTGGCTCCAGCTCCGCTGCCCCGGCCGCTGGCTCCGGGGCGCAGCCTCCTCCTCCTCCTCCTCCTCCTCTTCCTCCTCAGCGGAGCGGTTCCGTCCATGGGCGCCGCCTCCCGCGGGTGTCTGAGAGCTGCTGGCCGGGAGCCGCCGGCGAGCTGAGCCCGCAGCTCTCGGCCGGCTTCCCCGCGCCGAGCCAGCGCCCTCAGCGCTCCCGCACGGACACAGCCACGTCCCGCCCCATCCCGCACTGACACAGCCACTCCCCCCTCATCCCGCACTGACAGCGCCACGTCCCGCCCCGCCGGGCCCCAGGCAGCGCCCCGCCCCGCTGCGCCGGGAAACACCGCCGCGGGCCACGGGCCTGTACCACCGTGCCGCAGGGGAACTCGGCGCGGAGGAGATCGGAGGGGGTGGTCCCTCACCTCCCGACAGCACCGCCCGGCACCGCCCGCTGCCCTGCTGACGGAAGGTCGCCGCTTGCCCCGCCCGGGCGGCAGCGGGACGCGGGCTCCGGGAAGGGCCGGGGCTGGAAGTCACCGCCCTCCCTCCGTATCCGGGTGGTTGCTCCCGGGCGCAGCCGGGCCGGTGGAGCCGGTGCCAGGCGAAGATGGCGTACCCCGGGCAGCCGGCGCCCGGCGGGTTCTACCAGGGCGGGGTGAGCGGGGCCGGGCCCGCGGGGCGAGGAGGCCGGCGGCGGCCCGGGGCAGCGGCGGGAGCCGGGCCAGGCGGGGTCTGCCCGGCCAGGCGCAGTCTGCCCGGCCTCGGCCGCCGCGGGCTCCAGCTCGGGGCTGCGCCCGCGGGAGAAGGGAGGGAGGAGGCACCTCCCCCGCAACCGCTGCCGGGGAGAAAGTCAATGCTGAGGGTGTCATTCCGCGATTTTCACTTAGGAATCGGTTTTATTTAAGGGTTTTCACACTTAATACGTATTCTTCCATGTATTTGCCCTAGACATCTGTTTTGCTCAACTTTTCTGGAGTGGAAAAAAAAATTTGTAGTGCCTTAGTATTTCTTCAGCACGCCGTTGTCTGCTGGGGGTAGAATAAAACGAAACCTTGGTGAGATAGACCAGGCTGTATCTAGATCAGTCGATTGCTCCTAAGCAAGGTTTTACACTGATCTGCTTACATTACAATACATTATGTATTCAGTATGTTAGTACTGAAATTCAGAGTTGGTTTGGGGGATTTTTTTCGTGAGGAGTTTCGTTTTTGGTTGGTTTGATTTTTTTTTTTTTAAGGCATGGTGTGTACATAAAAACGTATGTTGATAAGTACAGATCCTTAACTGAATTATTGATTTAAAATTAATTTTCTTTTTTGTTTCCAAAGTATGGAGGAGCTCCAGGAGGACCAGCATTCCCTGGACAAGCTCAGGATCCTTTGTATGGTTATTTTGCTGCAGTAGGAGGGCAGGTAAACTTATAAAATGTTATTTACTTATTGGATTTTTTTTTTCCCCTTCTTGGGGAGTACTCTCTACCTTTGGAAGGAGAAATGCCTGGTATTTGCAGCCCCAATACCCCAGGGAAAAAAAAACTAATGTTTCTAGTTAAAAAAAACATAATTGTTTTACTTAGCCTATTTGCTATATATCTATGTATGTATTGGTCTATGTTATAGCTGTATACGTACAGGAATTATATTATTTGAATAACGCTGTTAGTTTCTGTATTGTATGTGCAAATACATACGTACATACACAAACATAGACATGTATGCCTCTATTTCCTATATAGGTATATGCAAGGGATATATAGATGCATGAAGTTTTGTAACTGAATTGTGACTCAGCTCTGGGCTGGTGAATGCTGCCAGGTTTAGAAGAAAGAAAAGAGAAAGAGTGGAAAGTGTGGGCTGTGGAGATAGCCTGGCTAAGAGCAGGAAATGATAACAGGAAAGAGGTCATTACATGGTCTTAATAGACTCACAAATGGAAAAGCATTATGGATTGTGCCAGCATCTGGGTTTACTGTTAACATAGAGTGATTATTCTTCTAGAGGAAAGGCTTTCACAACTTTTTTTTTTTCTTCCCTGTCATTCTGCACTGCATTTTTAATTTCTTTCCTGTAATTTTTTGGCATATATTGTTTTTGTATGATCATGTATGTTGCTAGAAATACGTGCTCTTTGAACTGTGTTACAGAGTTTAGGAGCAATTAAGTTAGGTTTATTGAGCTGAAGTTCCGTGTTTGTTTGCCATATTGTAGCTATTTATTGCACACTTGTAGGGTGTGTGCAAATCTAAAGTTCTGCTCTTGCATCTGTTATCCAATGTCCAGATTCCCACCATAACTTAGATTATTGTTACTTTTTTGAATTAATAATGCATCTTGCAGTCTATATCTTACTTCCGTCTAACTGCTTATGGAAATATTTAGACTGTGTGTTTTTGTAGTAAAGGAGAACACTGGAATGACCTCTGTGTAATGAGGCCTTTCTGAGAAGGTGGAGCCCAGAGCTGAGTTCTGCTGAATGTGCTGACAATTTCTCTGCCAGCTGAGACGTGTCTGTGTGCAGGTGCCTCCTGGATGTGAGCCAGGAATCAGCAGCAGAGCAGTAACTGAGGCTGGACAAGTGAATAAGATCCTGTTGTAAAGAGAAAGGGAGGTAGCAGCAAGCAGGAAACAGCACTGTGAAGAAGAGGTGGCAGGAGCTGGATTTCAGCAAAACACAGACCATGCCCAGCTTTCTCAAGTGAGGCATGGATACTGGAAGCTGGGGAACCAGTGGGTTGATGGATATGATCAAGTTAGCACTTAAGAATACTTAAGTTAACATTCTGAAATGCTTTCTATTTCTAGTAATTATTCCTTACTGAAATGAACTCAGTAGCTTTTTAAGTTATCCTTGGAATCTGAGGTGTCTGTTTCTGGTACCAGTGGCTGTGCAGAAGTAAAAACCCTCTAAGGAGACAGTGAAATGTAACAGATAAATTATCAGTTGCTTTTATGGCCATCCATGCACCTCTGTAAAAAGCTACATCTCAGTTATCCATCTGTACTTACTGTAGAATGAGTATGTTATGGTTATGGTTTGCTGCTGCATTGTTTTTATGCCTGTATAATATCTAATGTTTTATCTGAGCTTTCTTTGATGTAGTTTACAATAGGGATCTTGTCTTTGACTTGATGAATTAGTTTTCTTTGTTTACAGAAGAAAGTCAAAAGTATTGTTTCAAATTCAATTTGAGCCTGAATTTGTAGGAAGTAATAATTTGGTTTTTAACCTGTTTGCAAAGCTGATATGCATTGTCTAATTTAACCTGCTTATGTTCTACTAAAAAAAAAAAACCAAAAAAAGACAAGCATATTTTTTGTAATGTTAATCTTGATTACAGTCATGCTTTTCTATCTTCCTCTATTTTAAAGCTATGCAGTTCCTATCTTTATTTCAGAAGGTACAAAGCCTTTGAAGAGATTAGTTTCTTAAAATTTTAAATCTCTTCGTGCCCTGCCCCCCCCCGAACATAAAGTATAAAATACATCTGTATAATTAGACTGATGGAGTAGATAGGAAGCAAATTTGGGTTTATCTGTCAGTAACTTTACATAGAAACAAAACATTGTTGCCTTTTTTTCCAGTCCCTGTCAACCCTGTCAAATATCATTGAACATAGACTTACTATTTGCCTTATAAACAATGGTACTTAATTTCTGAAAGTTATCAGGCTGTGCTGTTCCCACCATATCATTCAGTAGCATATCTCTGTTGTTGAAAAAAAGACCTTTCAAAAGTGGGTTAAAAAAATTAGGATGATGCTGTAGCAAACAGAATCACAGAATATAGTGAGTTGGAAGGGACCCACAAGGATCATTGAGTCCAGCTCCTGGCCCTGCTAAAGACGTCCCAAGTGTCAAACCAAGTGCTCAGTTGTGTTGTCTAAATACTTTTTGAACTCTCTCAGGCTTGGTGCTGTGATCACTTCACTGGGAGGCTCATTCCAGTGTTCAGCTGCTCTCTGGGTGAAAAACCTTTTCTTGATAGCCAACCTAAACCTCCGCTGACTTGGCTTTTCATCTTCTAATGCTTTGCAGAAGTGTCATCATTTTTTATGTCTACAGATGTAATGTTCCATTCCTTAATCAAATTAAACTCTCTGTGAACCAAACTTCATGTTGGGGATGTGAGGAATAAAATTTAGAATTCCACCTCCACTTCTGGCAGCTCACTGCTTTCCATGAATTGGCAGTTTTCTCTATTTGGCCCTGAGCAGGATTTGTGAGAAGTGAGGCATTCTCCAAGCCATGTGGATTGGTCTATTTTTTGAGTTTGTTATGTTTTTCTTTCAAAGTTCTTTGCTTTCTACATTTGCTTGTTGTGCTAGCAACTTAATATTAAAAAAAAAAAAAAACCCAAGGAATTTTTCTATTTGTGAGTTGCGAGGATGTCTTGAGAAGGATAACTAATTGAATCTCACTGGAAAGGGAGTGGGTACTGGGAATAAGCAGCCTGGGAGAGGGTATTAATAGCTGATACATCTTCTGTTATCGAAAGGATGGACAAATAGATGCTGATGAGCTACAGAGATGTCTCACCCAGTCAGGGATTGCAGGAGCATATAAACGTAAGTTAATGATTTGAATAAACAAGCAAATCTAAAGCACACTAATTTTTCTTCCCTAGAAAATATGTGTAGTTGTGCTTTCTGCAGAGCTGGGTTTTTTTCTTTGCATGGCAAATGGGTTTCCTTTCCATACCTTGGACATGTAAATTCTCTGTATTCAGTTCTGTGTGCCAAGGATTTGCCTTCTCAGCCTCCTTAGTTCCTCACTCTGCTGGGCTGTGCAGTTGTTTTGTAATGGACAGACAGTTCTTAAAAAGATGCTTTGCTTTGGTTTGAACTGAGCTTTGATATTGACCAAAATCTGTGGCAGGACTCCTCTGCTGGGATACCTCCTGTTCAGTTTACAGCTTCTGTAAAAGTGAGTGAAAAAAGTGAGTAAAACTGGCTTGCTCAAGTGGTGTCTGTTGCAGAGGGAGTATAAATGACCACTTTGAAACCCAAAACTGTTGTGGATTAAGATAAGAGCAAGTTAGTTTTAAATACAACTTGAATTGCCTCCAAATTGTCTGCTGTCAGTTTTTCTAACAAGTAATGGCTCTTACTTGGATGAAAAATATGGTATGGCTGTATACAGGGAACCAATTAGATAATAGTTTATACATTATAATATATAATCAGTATATCATTTAAATTTATAATCTGAAATGTTATGTTTAGTTAAAACTGAAGAATATGCTCTTAACATAATTTATTTTTTCTTTTTCTAATTTCAACAGCTTTCAACTTAGAGACTTGCAGACTTATGATCTCAATGCTGGATGTATCCTTTAGTATGAAATGTAAACATTTTTGCATTATGTGAGCAAAGATGAGAGAGAACGTCAAAACATTTGGGAAATGCTTTGTGGTTTCCATTCAGCCTTTAAGTCTTGTGATCATTGTGATTGGTAAGCTACAAAACTCCATTCTCACTAATTCTAACAAATTAAGAAATAGTAAATAAATTATGCTCTTAGTGACCAATCATTTTACTGCAAGTGGTATCCCTCTAAGCCTGGGGAACTGTTTCTCCATTGAATGTATGAACAGTCAGGTCTGGTGGCCCAGAATAAAGTATTGTGCAAATCACTTGTGCTTTTCAAATAGGACAACTTTCCAATTTCTCATCCTTCCTAAAGAATTTTAAGCATTTGTAGTACATAGCCTGAATACAATCTAAGTACTGTTCCATTAATTAATCAGGTTTGAGTATCTAATGGAATGGTATATGGCATTCAGCAGTAGGACCTGTGGAAGACTTAGAGATACTGTGTAAGGTTAGAATCTTTGGAGGTTTGTTAGCCAAAACTTTAATTGAAAGTTTTGCTGCTTAAAAAGAAAAAAGCAGAAATTAAACTGGAAAGGATCTTAGCTCATCTTGAACAACCCACTTAGAATATGAGAGAACTAATATTATAACAATTTATTCTTTGGCATCTGTTTTTATTTCAGCTATATGTTTAATTGGTTAAAATTATGTAGCAGCAGGTTAAAGAGAAGTGTGTAAATTAAAGTAGAATTCAAAAAGAGAAAAAGGCTTTAGCAGGTTTCACTTGGAAGAAGTGGGGAGAGCAGGTTTTCTGAGGTTCTCTGACCTTAGGTTTTGGGTATTATTACCTCCATCTGTGCCTGGGGGACACTTTAGTTAGTTTTATACAAGAGAAATTAATAATAGTAAAATTGTATTAATATTTCCCTTCAAGTAAACGTTTCTAACTACAGAGAGTATACGCCTTTTTTAGTTGTTTTTTTGGTCACTTTTTGTTGGTGGTTTTGTTTAGTTAAGAAATGTTTTTCTTAGCTTTGAAATCAGAGGGATATGTCTGGCACACTGGGATTTAATGAGTTTAAAGAACTCTGGGCTGTGGTCAATGGCTGGAAGCAACACTTTGTAAGTTTTGACAGTGATGGAAGTGGCACAGTGGATCGTCAGGAACTGGAGAAAGCTTTGATGAATATGGGTAAGTTGTGAAATTTTCTTGCTTCTGACATTGACTTACACCATTTCCCAGTTATCATCCTGCAGTAACTAACACATGAAAACATGTTGGATTCTATTAAGTTTCCTGGCTTTTCAAAATAAGACTTTTTATTTTCAAATAGGATTTAGACTGAGCCCACAGGCTGTGACTGCAATCACAAAGCGATACAGCACTCAAGGAAAGATTGCATTTGATGATTACATTGCCTGCTGTGTGAAACTCCGAGCTCTCACTGGTATGCTGGATTATAGCTTTGCTACTGTCGTCCCCATAATATATTTTTATTTAATAAAACCTGTTTGCTCATTTACCTCAAGTTCAACTTCCGTATACTACAAAAGAGATTTCTATCAATAGTCTACAGACAATTATAGATCATGATTTTTAAAATTCCCATCAAAAAAATGACCTTATACTAATGTAGGGTTTACTCCAGAGACTGGAAGAGTAATGTTACAAAAATTGGGAAACTTTGTTTATTCACAGAACATAAAGGCTTGTATATGAGAAACAGAAAAATTTCGAAGGGGAAAGTAAGTCTTGGAATGAATTGCAGTATTCTTCATCATGTTCTCCTTCATGTGACTAGGGAAATTTTAGGAAAGTACTATACACTTTAAAAATTTGTTTATTTGTAATTCTTCTTACTTGGTTTCTGTTTTCTTAATTTTTGCAGAATGCTTTAGAAGAAGGGATGTAACTCAGCAGGGTTTTGTGAACTTCCACTATGATGATGTAAGTACATTTTAAAGAAGCTATTAAAATTCCAGGGTAAAACAAAAGAAAAACTTAAGACATCAGTAATGATTTGAGCTTGTGCTTATCTTCCCTACACATGCAGTGAGAACCCAGATGTTCTGGGGCTTGTTGAGTATTGTCTCAAAAAGCGTTCATGTATTTTACAGATTTCTATAAAATGTTTTGTATTTGTTTCTGAACTTCTAACCAGTGTGGTTCAAGAAGATCCAAGAAGCTACATCACCTGCTAGCATAATCTTCTGTGACTTTTTTTTTTGTTTGTTTTCTGTTTTAAAGCTTCGTATGCATTTTTCCTGGAAAAGGTTGGTGGAGGTCTGGTGGATGAATCACACTCAGTCAGGCTTCTGGGTCTTGGCTTCCTACTCACATTTGTGCAGCAAAAAAAAAGAGATTCAAGTCATCCTGGATTTGGATGTTTAGGGGATTGGGGTTTTTCTTGGAATGGGGGAGAGGAGGACCATGTGTGCTAGTTTTTGTTATTGTTGTTATCATTAAGAAGATGCTTTGCTTTATTAACTATTTGCTTATTTTCAGATTTATTTTAAAGCTTTACTATTTGTGGGCTGAATTTCTTTACAGAAAAGTGTAGTGACCATGAGTATTGTAGGATAAAAAGTAAAAACTTGTTCTCTGTCATACATCTAATAAGTGGTTATTCTTTTTACAGTTCATACAGTGTGTTATGAGCATTTAAATCAAAAGGAAGCAAGCCGTGGATGGTCATGATTTAACATTCCAGTTTTATGAGCATCTTAATCAAAAGGAAGCAAGCTGTGGATGATCATGATTTAACATTCCAGTATGTGTTTTGCTTTGCCAAGTTCTCCAATGATTGTGTATCTCAATATTGGAAATTGCATATTTTATGAAGGCATCCCTTTTCACACATTTTTTAGTCTTGATAATGAATATGAACTACTCATGTACTGTTGTCTTTAACTTCCAGTCTGTGATTATTAAAGTTGCTTTTATTTTCATAAACTTGCAATTCAGTATGTATAGCTCAGATCATGGAAATGGTAAGATTTCTCAGTCATGTGTCTACTTTTTTCCCATGACTCACTAAAATCAGTTTCTGGAATGCAACTTAACATTTTCCGACTAAACAGTAACGTGTATGACTTAAGAGCATACATATTTTCTTGTCTTTGACAATGTAAGACAAATGTACAAAAAAGGGATTTTAGAGTGGTCATTTTGCACTGGTCTGTTAAAACATCAGTAAGTTTTGGTTACTTACTTTGTCAGCTCTTTTGAAGATGAAGCCTTTGACACCATGCACTGAGTGTGAGACTACCTGCTAGAACTTCTAAGCAGGGATGCAACAAAACATAGCAGAAAACTCTTCTAGCCTTGTGCCCTAGTACAGGGGGCTTTGTCCTTGTAAGATTCTTGCTTTGTTTGTGTGACTACATAAAACACTTTTAAACATAAAAAAGCTGTGCTGTGTCAGTTTATGCATCAAGTCTCCCTTCACAGGCAGACTTCAGTTACATGTAAATAAACGTTTCTGTCTCCTCCACTTTAATCCCTAGCAAGTGGTCTTCATACTTCAATATGCCAACTAACACATAAGGGCCAAAACCCACTTGGAAAAAATTCTTGCCATGCTACTCTTTCAGATCACAGGAGTAGTTACCAATGAATGCAGATACTGACAGGCAAGGCTTACTCACCTTAGGCTCTTCAGGGGGAAAAAATGGGATTTTTGTTTGGTCAGGGGTTTTTGGTTGCTTTTGTTATAGGGATTTTTGAGAGAAAGATGGACATTTTATGGAAAGAGGGAACAGCACAACTGTACAGAGGTAGTGCAAACTTTTTCCAATTAAAAAAGTTAATGAAACTTTTGTTAATATTGGTCACTTCAGCCTACCACCAAGGATTGATATAAATTGTTCTGTTGTTTGTGAATATAATGCCAGAAGAATGTTAAAAGAAGTGTATTTCTTAAATAAGTAGTTTAGGGCAGGTTTGGGGAGGAACCTTTGTATTAAAGAATGAAAGCAAAACTACACATATGTGCATATATATAAACACATATAAATATGCATAATTGAAGAAACAAGAGTTTCTCAGAGCAGGATTCTCACTCAAAGATACTGTATTGTACTCTGCTTTGTGGAGGTGTCTATTAAATCCAGCACTTCAATGTCTGGGCTGTAAATTCAAAGCAGGCTCATCTTCCCTAAAGAAGCAACTTGTACTTAATGCTTAAATTCGGAATCCT
Source organism: Taeniopygia guttata (assembly GCF_048771995.1). NCBI lineage: Eukaryota > Metazoa > Chordata > Aves > Passeriformes > Estrildidae > Taeniopygia > Taeniopygia guttata. Next base: position 21,919,306 of record NC_133026.1, on the reverse strand, counting down.
TTAGGTATTGCTTGTAGTTTGATTACAGAAGCTAGTTCTCTTTTCTACTCTCGTAACGAATTTCAAAGGCATAGACAGCATTATACATCTACATTCTGATAGTACGTGTCCTGTTGCACATAAAGTTGGGAAATAGATGAATATTACTGGAAGTATTTATAATGGAATGACCAAAATCCATAAAGGTTTCCCTGAGTGTAGCAGCCAACATCAGTTCTACTTCAGTTCAAACCTTTGACAGCTGATGAGGTTAGTAAGAGAGAAAAAAAGGCTGTTCTTCCTGTAGGGATTTGAGTGGACTATTTTGTATAAATACAGTGCTCATGCTTACACTTCATTTTACCCTAAGAATATTAAGAGATCTTTACCAAAATGTTCATTTCCCTATTCATTTTTACTTCTACTTAGTTGTGTTTCTGGTCTTGTAGTGGCTTTGCTGGGATAGAATTAATTTTCTTTATAGCAGCCCAAAGGTTCAGATTTGTAACTAATCAGCATCAGTAACAGCAGTGTTTCAGCTGTTGCTGGGCAGTGCTTGCACAGCATCCAGGTCTTCTCAGTTTCTCACTCTGCAATCACAGTGAATAGGCCAAGTGTGGGCAAGAGGCTGGGTAGGAAATCAGTGAGGACAGGTGACTCAAGTGGGCCAAAGCACTCAAGACCCAAGGACCCAAAACTCAAGTCTTGCTCAGTTCATTTCCCCAGCTGAATCAGTATTTTGGCACCAGCCAGTTACTGGGCAGTGAAATGCTGCAAGCAGACAGTGTGAACCAATAGGGTTTTCTTCAGTGATCTTGTAAACATAAACCAGAGAAAACTGGGAAAAACGATGTTCCAAAACCAGGAGAAAATTCTGGCTTCCTCAAGAAAAAATAGCTTTTTGTTTTACATCAGCATTTCAAAAATCCAGCATATTCACAAGGACTGACGAGATACATCATCTTTCAAGTTCAGAGAGAAACTAAGCCAATACACAGAGATGCTGAGGAGTCCCACAGAGTTTGCTGTCATAGCTAAAAAAAGCCACCTGAAACCTTTGTGAATATTGCTTCTCCATTAAGAGTGAATTCAGTGGACAGACTGAATATGCAAGTTACCTGCTAGAGAAACAGTTATTCTGAGAATTGAGTTTCTCTTTCCCACAAGCCATACTGGAAAGGATACTCACGTGACACCAAGTGCAGTGATTGCTCTTGACCTTTGAGCCAACCACTGGGTATAGTTTCAAATAGATATTTTTCCTAGGTTGCCCTCAAACACGCAAACTAAGGAATAGTAATTTTAGATTTGCTTTGAGAACAGTAGGCCCCTTCTCAAAGATTTGAGAATAATTTTCAACCTTGGAATTTGAAAAATAACAGCTATATTCTTCTATTAGCTGTTTCCCATGCATGCAGCATCTTTATTTTATAGAGATCTATAAAACAGAAAGTGGTAAATACAGTCACTTAGAAGAATAAAATACACACAACAGTCTTTGTCATTGAAAGTCACTTTACTGATGTTACAATATGTCAGTAACATTGAAAACCACAGGCATTTGTATTAAATACCCTTGTAGAAGTGGATACTGTGACGCTGTTATTATTAAAAGTGAGCAGGATTTTAGAACCCCAAATTACAATGATTTGATTTTATAAAAAGCAATGTTTTGTTTAGCTACATGAAAGCCAGATTCATTAAACAGCCCAATGCCTGTAATGTTTATGACAAAAATATCACACTCAAAGCTAGAAAGTTGTAAACTGCAGTGCTTCATTTTGATGTTTGTCAAAATCTTGCGCTTTTATTACATCAGGTATGATTTTTAAGGAATTTTAAGTAGCAAAGACAATGATATGATGCAAATCATTGTTTTTGCCAATACTAGCCCAGCCACAGTGGTGAAACATGATTCTCCTTGCCTCTTTCAATAATGGCTAGTATGAGTGAAAAAATAGGGTTGTTTTTTTTTACAGCAATGCCCAAGTTAAACATCAGCACAAAATGAAGCTGGCAGAGCCAATTGGTATATACGACCCCAAAAGCTTTGCTGAAAGAACTGGTCATACAGTAAATAGTGTTTTGTCCAGCAGATTAAAAATTCTGTAATGCTTTGCTATTCTGAAAAAAATATTTTGCATTTATGCAACAATAAAAATAAGTACTGTATTCTATATAAAACATTACCTATTTTAATATATTTTTATCCTTAAGAAAAGAAAAATTAGGTTATATATTCACAGTTTGAGTATGTTCTGGACTGTATTTCCAAGCGTAAAGTATGCAGAGTCTACAGAGGCAGTGAGCAGGAGTTCTTGTAACAATAATCAAACTAAATGAGCATTTGCTGTTCTACAGAGCCTTACAATATTACATGATTAGCTGCTCGCACCACTCCACTTACAAGGTCAGTCAGGCCTATATACAGAATTTCTAACATGGTTGTAAAAATAGACTCTTCATGCTAAAGTTAGAGTATATAAGGTCTTAAGGCCTCATGTTCATATTTTTTAAAACAAAAGCTTTATCTTTTTATTCAGAGGAATACAGAAACAGAAAAATAAAAGATTGTTGCTTTGACATTTTATGCTCTAGTAATTAAAAACTGTGTTGACACCTTTACTTCTCCCCTAGATAACGCATTTCTTTTTAACTGCTCTGTGCTTATTTTCCCAAATTTTCCTCATCTCATTCTGAGTTATATGGCAATTATGGCCCCTCTTAAGTAGCAGAAGTTTTTAAACAGTTTAAAGCTGGTTTAGCTGAAGTGATTTTGAAACTGGTATAGACTGGATTTTAAAGAGCTAGAACTGCCAGATCTGGCTATGTGTGCCAAGTTTGAAGCCAGGTACATTATCTCAAATGTGAGCAATATCTGTGTTCCAAACTTATTTTTACTGCTTGTTTTTCTTACTTGTGTGAGATAACATAGGAATGTTGACTGTTGTAGTGCTTTTCTCTAAATACTTGCAGAAAACTGTTGTGGAATGACAAGTTACCGTGTGCACAAGTTTCCAGAGCTGCAATTTACATCAGCATCCATACTTGAGACACCAGAAATGGTTTTCATAAGCTGACTTAGAAACTACTCATGTCAGAGGAGATTTTAGCATAGATGATAGAAACTATTACTTCCTCTCTTGTTTCTGATCCTGTCTGTATTGCAGCTATGTTTACACAATTAGTTTCACTGTTTTATTTTTTTCTTGCCTTATTAGGATAATAGTTATGTGCACACAGGAACCTCACTCTACTGTCCAGTCATGAGATCACAGCCTGCACATATTTTTGCAGTTTGTCTTCAGGAATCACAGAATATTCTGGGTAAGGGACCCACAAGGATAATCCGGTCTAACTCTTAAGGGAATGGCCCATAGGGGGATTGAACCTGTGACCTTGGAATTATTAACACCGAGCTCCGACCAGCTGAGCACATCAAATGTGATCCAAGTCAAATCCCATATTGCTGATACATAAGATTTGGAAGCCATGCAAATAGTGGCTCATCAGCTCATCTATTCTTGGTATTTCAGTGGAGACTGAAATGCTCAAGCTCTTCAAAAAAGAGGCAAATAACATCATATTGTAGTTAAAAACAGTGGTCCATACAGTCCACTGTTATCCCATGACACAGATACTCAATTTAGAGAAAGAAACATGGGATTTTCAGACTTGGAGCAAGAGAAACGAGAAACAGCTCAACTGTTAGGTTCACAGACTTAGTGATTTAAGAGGCTTAGCCTTCAAAAATGCTAGAGGTGAGAGAGACACAGGATGGCTGAGTCATCAAGTGATTTTACCAGTAGTATTCTGGTTTAACCACAAGTAACTAAGGCCCAAAACAGCCGCTTGCTCAGTCCCCACCCCCAGTGGGATGGCAAGAGAATTGTAAAGGTAAAAGTGAAAACACTTATGGGTTGACATAAGAACAGTTAAATAATTAAAATTAAATAACTGTAGTAATAATAAAAAAAAATAATTAAAAGGAAATTAACAGAGAGAGAGCTAAAACCCAAAAAAAACCCCGAATGATGCAAATGAAAACAATTGCTCAGTAGACCAGTGCTCAGCCAGTCCCTGAGCTGCAGTTCTTCACTGCCAGCCTTCCCCCTGGATTGCTGCTGAGCATGGCATCATATGGTTTAGGATATCCCTTGGGTCTGCTGTCCAGGCTGTGTCCCCTCCCAACTCCTTGTGCACCCCAAGCCCAATTGCTGACGGGGCATGTGAAGAGCAGGAAAGGCCTTGGCTCATTGCAAGCACTGCTCAGCAATAACTGCAAAAATCTTTGCATTATCTACAGTGTTTTCAGCACAAATCCAAACCACAGCCTCATACCAGCTACAATGAAGAAAATTAACTCATCCCCAAGCAAAATCAGTGCAAAATCCACAAGACATGAGGCATCATCACCTGATTATAGCACAAGCAAAAGATCACAGGATAATTAAATGGTCTGGATTGGAAGGGACAATAAAGATCATCTCGTCCCAACCTCCCTGCCATGGGCAGGACTTTCCACTAGACCAGGCTGTTCAGAACCCCATCCAACCTGGTCTTGAACACTTCCAGGGATGAAGCATCCACAGGTCCTCTGAGAAACCTGTGCCATTGTCCCACCACCCTTACAGTAAAGAATTTCTTTCTAATACCTCATTTGACCTACTATCATTAACAGTATTGGAAAGACCCTATCCGTAGTGTGGAAAGGTGATCAATTAAGAAGCTTTCTGATGTCAGCCAACTCACAGAGGCTGTTAGTGTATGAATGTTTCATGAAAATTCTTTTCAGTGGAAGTGAAAAGGAGATGGAAGAGAACAGGAGCTCACTGAGTTTTACACCGGAGTATGATAACTTTGCTTACAACTAGCTATGGGATTCGATGTCAGAGCAAGTCCTAAGGGCTAACTGAAGAGTATATCCTTTAATATTATGGCGTCCCATGCTTCTTTCACATTACATTCTATTTATTAATAAATTCATTAATGAAGTTACAGCAAATTTGGTCAGAATTTGTAGCATATGCATGTCTATAATAGTGCATGTAGCCATTCTTACCTCTGGTTTTCAGTTGTTGAATTAGCATTGACAAGACCTATTAGTTCAAAGCAATAGGGATTTGAGTAAGAGGATTTCAGTACACTAACTATTGACACAATTTCTTTCTGATTTTAATTCAGGCTATACCTCAAAGGTTCACTTGTTCAATAGCACAATCAGAATTATTTCATGAGCACATGAGCTCAGCAGGTTCAACATCTCACAGATCAGGAACTCTTTAAGTCATTTGGAAGAAGCCATCTTCCAAGCCAAGTCACACTTCAGGTGACTGGCAAGCTGTGACTTTAGTCACAATTTAAGCAAAGATAGGCTGTATAAAATTAATAATCTTCTTGAATCTACTTACTTAAATATAACAAAACTATATGTAAATTATCAGTCACAACCATCTCTGGTATATTGCCTGACATGAATAAAGTTCTTAAGTTAACAAATCCAGAATTAGTAGGTAAATCTTTACTTGTTAAACTGTGGCATCATTGTGCAGCATTATTTTTAGATATAATCTCAATTTTCCAGTCTCCATCAGTTAGTCACAATGATTTTATTATAAATTACACAAGATTCTTCTCCCACATTGAAATACATAAGGGTAACTTAAGTATATCTCATCCTGATGGCCCTATGTTCATATAAACAATTACTTCTAGTTGAGAACTGATAGCTTCCTCACTTCAACAGGCATCTACAGCATAGTTGGCAAAAACTAGTTCATTTATTAAAATAAAACCAAAATAAAAGCATGAGTCTCAATGAGTCAAAATAACTGAGCTATATTAGTGACAAGTACTCTATTTTAGTCTGGATGAGGTATTATGCAGCAGTTTATATTGTTATTGCCAACGTAACTAACTACAGTGGATAAAAATATTTGCAATCTTCAAGGTTATTAATCTGGCAGCTTTCCAACATACTACATTTTAAAAGTAAGAAATGACAGCTTTGTAAGCAAACAACTTCTCTGTCCAACCTCCACTGGCTTGGGAGGCTCACACAGCCCTGACAGTTCAGGTCTCCCAAGTTACCAACCTGATGCAAAGTTCTCTGCAGAAGAATTTTGCAAGAACACAAGTCATGTGGTATTCTCATGCTAGACCACCAAAGTGAAAGTCAACACTTATTTAACTTGAACGTAGTGTCCAGAACTAGACTTCCAGTCACTACATATCTCCAAATGTGAGGGTGACTGTTAAAGGTACACTACACACATACGTGTATCATCATATGCAACAAATGAATGGTACCAAAACAAAAGAAGCTGGAAGTACATACTACATTGAAAATACAGTCAGGAGGGCTATTTGTTTGCAAAACAAGAAGCTATGAACATAGCAGAAAGAGCCTGTATGTTATGTCCAGTTCTGTCTGCCAAATCTTGCTGCTTCTTGGTAAGGCAAAATGGAAAGGGAGGAGTAAACAGTGGTAAACATAAGATATGCACAGAAATCTAATGGGATCATTCAAAACTACACACCAGTTTGTATCCAAAAAAATACCATAAAAGGCACATGATGAACAGTCCAGTTACTAAAGACAAAATATGAATATGGGAGGGTAAACCAGCTTCCAGGTGACAGAGTAATACAGCAATGATTGAGTTATCATAATGTCCTAATGTGGGTGAACCTCTTGAGGGTCCTGCTCAAAGTCCAGTGAAATCAACAAAAGACATATTGATTTCAAGTTATGGCTCAGACCCTAATTTCATAAGCTACATGCTATCTTTAATCCATATAGCTACACTCAAAGTAAATCTTTGCAAAAAATATTCTTCAGTGCTGATTGATATATTTACCTTTCACAAAAATGCAGAATCTTTCCCTAAAGCAGTTACAAGTGACTGTCTCTTTCCAGATGGTCAGTCTGCACCCACTTGTGCTCACTGATATTTGTCTTTTTCCAAATACTTACCAGAACCTGTTGACTGTGAGAAAATCATTTCAATTCCAAGGCCAATATTTTGTCATAATCCAACATACAGCCTAATCATAAAATATAGTGCTTCTAAAAATCTTACATATTTTACAGCTGCCAACATCTTTAAACATTTCTTAATTTAATCTTACATATATCTGACTTTATTGAGAGACATAAAAGTTAAAAAAATACATTAAAAGGCTGCAAGTGTTGGATTCACTCACTAAAGGAAATACATGAAAGAGGTAGAAGATTCAGAAACACCATAGATGTTCCCATTACAATAATATCTAATTAATCATACAGTTGTTGGGTAGGGTATTCAACTGCACCACAGAGTCGGTTTTGGAAAACTAGAGAATTATAAACTGATTTAATATGGTCCAGTTTCTCACTAACTGAAAATTCCCAACCAGAAGGCATTTGCTTTACAACAACCTTTAGAAGTCTCAGGTGTTAGAAATACAACCATCAACTAACAGACAAGATTAACATGGTAAAGAGTTGTTCCCCCCCACCCCATTCTTTTTCAGCTAAATTAATTTGTGCTCAGTTTATGCCCAAAAAAATTGTCAAGGGGGCTTCAGGGGCAGCAAGCATAGCATTCAAGTGCATGGTAAATGCGATTCCAGTAACGAATAAAAGTTGAAAGACAGCAATGAAACTGGCCACTTGCCCAGCACTGTTATTATCTAGTGCAGTGAAATTGTTATCCTTCTCATAAGCCTATGCCTTGCCATCTAAAACAGTGTCTGAAATTCTCTATCAAAAATACACAGCAACTCTCACAGACAGACATCACATCACCACATCCTGAACTGACTACTTAGAAGTATTCCCAAATGTCCAGTAAGTTTGAGCTGCACATGACTTAAAGACTGTTGTCTGCTGAATCATTCTTGATTACACCTGTGAGAGGATACAGTGGTTATCCAACTAAACAATGAATTTTGGCTGGTTTATTTTATGATGATTTAAGACAAAGTGCTGCTGTACTGGTTTCCACAGTCTGCTGTACAACTGAGATTGTCACGACAGTATAAGATGCTGAAAAAGTTGTATAGGTTTTGGTCAAACACCAGTTTCTGAGAGACAGTTTTACAGTACTGTACTTTCTGTATTTCCAAGGATGTCTGCTCATAACATTAGAAAATCTGAAGTGTGATGATGTTAGTCATGACTGTTTCTTTAGGCATTTGGCAAAATACACATACGTATAACAGCTATTTTTAACATTATTGAATGTTTACATATATACAATCTGTATACTGAGATTATAAACACGTAAGGTAAAAAAAAAAGATATAATCTTTGTTTGTTTGCCATTTGTGTCAAATAGTTGCTTTTCAAAGCTTGAAATCCTGTCACAAAAAAAAATTCCTATATTTCTTACTCCTGCATGCTAATCTCTACTACAGTATGTTGTTTTTCCCTTACATGTGGAAAGTAAAGAACACAAGGTTCATGCATACAGCATACAAGTTTACATCAGCTGGGCTCTCCATGAGGCATGTTCCCAGTTCCACTCTGGTCTGACTCAGGAGTGCAATAAACCAGAGAAACACCTCTCTTACACAGGACTGGCAAATGGACTGCAGTTGGGATTCTAGGTCACCATGTGGAACAGCCTTGTCACATCTGGGCTAATTATTCTCTGTCAAATGCTATGATTTTGGTTGTGCATCAAATCCATAAAATACAAGTCAACAAAAAAGAAAGAAAAAAAAAAAACTGGTTTTTTTCCTTTCCACATGACAGGAGGTTATCACTGCGATATCACGGGCACCTCTGTTGGTCTTTCGAATTGTCTGAAGAGCAGATGAATGTGCAGTGACTCAGTGATGCTGAGTTTCTATAAAATCCAAAGTAAACAGTTCTGATGTGACCCCAGGAAAACACTGCAGCTAGATGGATGTCTCCCATAGCTGGAGAGGGGGGAAAGGAACACAAATACACATTTAACACCAAGATAAAACAGGCTGTCACCCAAACAGTGCAAGGAGCTTGTTTGGGGAACTGCATCTACATCACTTGGGTCAGCAAATCTCCTCCCAGTGTCTGGTGGGTTTGTGTTCACCAAGTGAGCAGACAGTCTTGAGCATTTCAGCACGACTTGCAGTCAGCATAGTAAATGCCCATGGCTGGGAGTTCAGTTTTCTTTTTAAAAGAGAAATGTCAGTGTAGCATCAAACTTGTACTAGATAGCTTTTACCTTAGAGTTACACTAATATTAGTGGAGAGATAACTTCCCATTTTCATCTGCCTAACTCTGCTCAGAGCAGCATGACTTGCTGCTGTGGGTTTGAGCTGCTGCCAAAGCAGCTCCAGGGCTGAGACACATCAGTACAGCCCAGGCTCCAAGCTGCCTTGGGAGACCCTGTGCTGCACCTCACACAATCTTCTGCCCCAAGCAGCACTGGGGGAGCAGCTTGCAGGTTCCCTCAGCAGCACTCCATTCCTTTTTTCTTGGAAAAAAAAAGGACAGAGAACAGTGATGAGAATCTCATCAGCATCAGCAATATGAACCAAGGGTATTGCAAATAAAGCTCCTAAATGTCAGGACGTTTTTGCTTATTCAAATACCTGTTATGTCTGAATTGACATAAAGGAAATAAAAGTTTTTTGGAGCAGCTGAAAATCTCTGTATGAGGTGTTACTATCCACCACACATTCCAGGAGCTCCTGGTCACTCTAGGGAGACCAAGGTGGGCTCAGGTCACAGAACAGTGAAGTCCCTCCAGCCCTGCAAGCACTCCACGTGTTGCATAACTGGAAATTTTTACATTTCCATTAAGCTGGGAAGTAGCTATCCCAACCACCTGAATGAGAGCTGCTGGAAGAAGGGTAGGAAAGGAGAGCCAAATACACCACTTGCTCCAGGGCTGCCTGTACTCTGCAGACCAAACTGTCCAGGGCACATTTTCAGCTTGAAATAAGAAAAGTAGTGAAATCTGGGCTTCAGGGCAGCTTTATGAGCAACCTGACAAGCTGCCTATAAACACAGCTGTCAAGGCCTTCATCGCTGCCAGTGGCTCTGCAGCTTCAGAACTTCAGGGTGCAAAGGAAATGCCATTCCAGCGCTCCTTGTTGGTCAAAGGTGTTGATCTGCCACAGTTTCCTTTTGAAAAACTACCAGTAAGTCAAGACACTGGTGAAATGCAGAGAGAAGAGGGACACATACCCTGGCACTTTGCCTGTTGACTTTTTTCTCTTCATCAGGAAGTGGTGGCATCGGGTAAGGGTATTTTCTGCTGGAAGCAATAGATCCAGTGGATGAAGACGGAGACTTTGCAGGAGACAGTGTCCTGAGATGTTGAAACACATAAAATAAACATGATGTCTTTGCATTCTAGCACTGCAACAGCAACTGCCATTACTCTGAAGCTTGGTTCAGAGCCAAGAATATAGCTTATTATTAGCTCAATATTAACGGGATAAAATTGCTTGATCAATAGTCTTATAATTTCATTATATTAATAAAGGTATTTAGAGATTTCAGGAACACTGGAAGAAAAAAATTTGCTACTTCTTATTAGAATTGTATAACAAAAATTATTTCTTAAACTGTTTTATATGGTAATGTAATTAATTATTATTAAATTATTAAAAACTAAATCTGCAATTGAATAAATACAGAACTAAAAGATAAACATGGCATTATAGAGCCTAAATAGAAACAGAAATTGTATAAACACAAGCTGAACAAATGTCTTCTCCCAGTGACTAAATGGCAATTATGTGTCTTTATGCATATCTTACACATCTCCTAAACTGATACAAACATAGCAAATAAATCTATTATTGTTGTAACATTAATTTACACAAATGCATGCATTTGGAGGCCAAACTGTTAGTTGTGAAGTAACAAAGGCATATACAAAGTGCTAATAACGAATTGTTATACATGCAAGCATCATACAGTGCATATTGTTCCAGCCAAAGAAAGAGTCTGATGAGAATATACAAAAATGGACTGATTAGTCAATAGCAATCAGCATTTCTGTACAAGGTGAGTAGAGTAAGCAGGAGCAAGTAAATGTTTGTATCACATGAAAGGCATTCTTTTCATGTCAATAAGGCAACAGCACATTATTGACTGAAATTTTATACCCAAGAAAAACTCTTATGCTTCTGTTTTGAGATTCTGCACTTTTCCCACTTGAGAGGTTCCTATCAGACTCTAAATCTGGGCAGAGTAAAATGACAAAAAGGCCTCAAAGTAGAAAAATTGAGCTATCCTGGCCACCTTATTCTCTTGTGCAGACCAAGGGCATCCACCACAGGAGGCCTCTTAATACTGCAAGCACATCACTCAGCCCTCCCTGAGCACTGCAGTCAAGTATCTTCTGAGTTAAGGTGTCCCTGAAGATGGAAAGTTTTCATAATAATAAGTGAAATTTATTTACCTTTAAATAACTGTACTTTTATTTTGGATTATTGTATCATTTTGTTGTGTCTGTAGCTCCCTACAATAGCAGATTCTTTTGCCCCCCATACAAACAATGACTGATGGTAGCCACAAGCAACAAGGTGTCAATGGAAATTATATGATGAGAGCTCTCCACTCTGGCTCATGATCCTCTAATGCCTCATGTGGTAGCCTCTAAGTTCAACAGCACTTAAGAGATCTACATTGATACAATTATCCAAACATGGAAGCATACATCTTCAGTACCTGCACATTGATCACCCATTAAGATGAACTGGACATACACCGATGTTTTCAGGAAGAAAAACCCTGAAACAGTTACTGCAGTATAAAACAAGTTTTTTTGTATGTCCAGCATCATAGATCTGGGCACCAAACTGTGCATGGAAGAAAACAGGTTAATTTAAAAAAATAATTCCAGGGAAAGGTTGTCAACAGTGCCCTGCTGTTCACTGTCCATACAAGTCCTCTCATCTCTGCTCCCACTTGGACTATCACTAACAAACTATTTGTGGATTGAGAATGAAGAATATAAGGAGAAGAGGGAAGGGGGGAATAAGGAGATCAGATTTTACATATTATTAGTAATCCAATTATTCACAAATGTTACCCCATTGCTGCAGTAGAATTTTAAATTTTCATTTAAAAATCTGTAACAATGCACTTGGAGATCAAAAAAAAGGAACTGAGCTAGTGGAATCTGACTTGGTAAGCCCTATCAGAAAGCCATTTATAAGGTGGCACAACCTGGGCTACCTTATATGAATGAAAGCATCTCCCATCTCTTCCACCACACCAGGCACAACACTTCCAACATAGCACAGGCTCTTCACATTTTAGAGACTCTAAGAGAAGGCCACAATGAGAGGAAAAGCCACAACCAATTTTCCTGTCCATCCATCTGAGCAGGTGACCCTGGAAGGAGTAATAATCCCCTGAAGGATGGGGCATCTTGAATATTTTCCCTGCACATGCAGGTCCTCTGCCCAGGATCCCTAACTGAGCCTTTCAGCCAGGAAGCTTTGCACCATAATCAAACACAATGCTGCCTTTTCCAAAGATTTTGAAGGCCAAGCCTCCAGTGTAGCTGGCTACGTATCCTGCTTCTCAAAGGCCCTTTGCACTGCCTGCTCACCTGCAGTTTGCACACCTGACTGATGTGAGCTTTGCTGCTCAGCTGCACCTGCAACACTGCAGCCAGTACATGGAGAATGCAGTTGCACACTTAGTGAAATGACCTTGCCCTCCCCTCACAGGGCCTCACCACTCATTTTTGTTATAGAGTTAGGTGCTGGTTTTTGTCATCTTTAGTGCCAGCTACTGACACTGTGAGCATACACGACTCAGCATATGCTCACAGATCTTACAGTGCGTCTTCTGTGATAAACATTGTTTGAGGTGGTTTTGATCACCTTTCAGGTTGTGCCCTGCAATTGTGTATGTGCTGTGTATCCCAGATTTACATATACTTTAAATGAGAAAGGTCATATCTCACTCTTTCTCATTTACAGGATGGAGAGACAGCATTCAGGGACACTTGCAGGTAATGCTGGGGTTAAAGGTAGGAAAACTTGGCAGTTTTGGTCAAGGGTGGGATCCACTTAGCTTTCACTAGGGTTTCAGTTCTCCTACAATCAAATCCATTAGCTTTCATGCCAAACGTTGCTTCCAGATGAAACTTACACAACAAACCAGTACACACCAGGACATAGATTCAGAGGTTTTACTGCCAACCCCAAATGAAGCCATGCACCTCACCTGCAAAAAATCTAATTTTTGAACAGAAAGCAAGATAGAGCAACCACTTTGTGTCTTTCTGTCCTGAAAGCTAAAACTAAGAGTGTGTGGAGACCATTCTGTGATTCACAACAAACACTATGGCAGCAAGAAGACATCTGGAAGCAGTCCCTGCAGCCTTGGGTCTACCTGCTTGGCCTCCCGTCCCTAAACAGCAATGTTGGCCCACAAGAAATAGTGCAAAATGTGGCACCTGGTCACACAACTGAACATCTTGCAATTTTGAGTGTCATTTGAACTGAACTCAAGGCAGGTGGCCCTGACAGATCTGAACTGTTCATAAACTGTGAGTGATTCTCTTTTGCAGACTGAAATAATGTAATGAAATTCTATTAACCTTCAACTTGGTGAAAGTGTTGAAAGCTCAAATATAGACCCTATCAGCCTAATCTAACCTTTGCTGTCATGGATTCAGCTCTTTGTATGACATCATCAGGCTAGATCCTACATTAGGAAGTTAGGATCTTCTAAAAACACTGGTGTGGCTAAACATTTTAAAGTAAGTTCCTTTTTAAAGCCACAGATGTGCACACATGTCCTCAGAAAGAGCAGCAGCAGAGGGGAGAGGAGGCTGATGGAGAGGCTGCAGAAGAGACAATGATTATGGCTTGGGGTGTCACTTGGAGCTATGCCTCAGAAGCAGGAACTCACATGCTTCAATGAACCCTCCTCCCTAACACTTGAAACAAAATCCTGATCCTACTGACAGCAGTAGGCATTTTTTCATTGCCTGCTAACAAAAAACAGTATTTTGCTTTGGTTGTAATAGGGAAAAGGCTTGCTTGTTTGTTTTTTTACTTTAAGCACAGTCTAGAGCTGCCTCAGCAAGAGCAGATTGCCTAGGGCTGGTCATGGCTCTGCTTCAGCTGGATGCTCACAGAAGAAGGTAATGGAGATGGTCAGCTGAAGAGGAACTGAGAAAAAATCAAGGACACAAAAGTACATTAGAAATAGGAGGGAAGTGGCAGCCTACTGTGTCCTCCTTCCATGCCCCTTCTCAATGCCCTTCTGATACGGGACAGCCATTTTCCTTCTGGGAAAAGTGATCTGGGTCTCCATCTAAAAAAAGCCTTTCTTTGTAAACAACTTTTGTGTTTAAGTAACTCATAAAATATAACTTATTGTAAATATCTGCATTAAATCAAACGTAGGTGGCTCAGCGCTTTAGAAGGTGCTTTTCTAGTCTTTTTTGTTTATAATTATCTCCAGAAATGTCATGTTTGGGATTTCTATCAGTTTGTTTTCTGATTCCATCATGGCTCCATCAAGTCTTTCAGATTCAGTGAGAATTCTGAGTAATTTTTAACAATATATCAGAAGGTCAGCCTGTGCAGTGGACATTGTAATTGGCAGTAACAAGAATAAGCAGTAGTAGCACATTCATAAAATAATGTTCCATACAGCAAAGCTAAAATCAAGGTGAGGCTACCTGCCTGATTTTATTGCTGAGGTTATGTGGTTATTGCCTGGCACACAAAATTAAAATCTAGACTAGATTTTGAGCAATAAAATGAGAGTTCTCTTCACAGATCTTATATTCTTACAGAAAGGAATCCCACACTAGGGAGATTTCTGGTGCCAGAGACACCAGCTACTATTATTACTATCATAATAAAAAGTAATTATATAGAAATACCCATCAGGCTTGTAGACTAGAAAAAAAATTACTAGTAAGTCAGATATTAGAGAGACAAATTATGATTTATACAGGGTTTTTAAAGTAGATGGAAAAAATCTTGGTGATGACTAATATCCCTATATTCTGAAAATTTTCAGCTTTCCTAGAAAGTATTTCTTGTAATTTTTCCTTATTCTGTTTCAACTCTTCCTACAACATCACCAGTCATCAGCATATTATTCCTAAAGCTACAGGGAAACAAGCAAAACAACAGTATTACTTTCAGGACACATTTAAAAGAACAGAGAAATCAAAAACAGCAACATGAAAATTACTCAGCTAAATATCTGGTGTAAATGTCTTATCCTGGGACTCAGACTCATAAAATAAAGTACCAGGTGGACAGTCTGACTTCTGCCTGATGCTCTAGTTCATCAAGGAGGATCTGTTTTGTTCTGTTTGTGCATCACTTCACAGGCCCAGGCTCGAAACCCAGCCACAAGATGTTCTGACACACCATTCTTAAGAACAGTCTTTTCCTGTCTATGCTATCATTAAGCAAAATTGCATCTGATTTTTGTGGAGAAACATTTAGTTCAACCTCTTGTGAACCCACAGCAACTCATCTCAGGAGATCTGATCTTTTCCCTTCTATAATGTATCTGCAGAATACTTCTCTATGACTGCCTCATTTAATTAGGACAATACAGATTTCTAAATTTATTCTAGTTGCTCTGATTTCTAAGGGTAACTGCTACAGGCAGTGATTAGTAGGCTTCTGTGGTGCAAAAAATTTGATTTATCTCTGCTGATATATATCCTTTGAAACTCACATGGGTCAGCTTAATCCTCATCTACATGCCAAAAATGCTTGGTTTATCTCAAATACAATTAGAAATGTGACTCATTCAGTGTAACAGCTGAATACCCTCGGGGCAAGACACACTCCTATCAATTTAATCTAGTTACTAAATAAAAATATACTGATATTAAAAAATGAAAACCAAATTATGAGTAAGAAAACAGATTTTTAACCCTGTTTAACTAAACCATTTCAAGTAACCTGTATTAAAACAGTGCTATCTTCATATTCCATCTATGTCTTTGTTTATGGCTACCACAGGGCTTCTGATATAAAAACCCTGAAAGACAGCTATGGGGTTATGTTATGGTGGGCAGATCTTGACCTTGCCTGAACAATAAAGATCAAGAGGCTATATTTAGAAAAGGTTTTGGTAATCACACACCTCAATTCTTATGTGAGTTTGCCTAATTTCAGCTTCCAGTGACCTTTGGTCATTATCAGTCTTAGTTTACAAATCTAAAGGAACCTCCCCACACAGAGATTTTGCTCCACATGCAATGATGTGGACTTCATGATCAGGTAAGTGTTCAGCTGCTCCCTTAAACTGAACAGCCTGAGTCTCTCCAGTCCTTTCTATGTTTTTTCTAGGCTTAGATCTGCCCAGGCCTAGAAGGTGCTTGCTGAACTGCAGACACCACACCTGGACCCTGTATCCCAGTGCTGAAGCAACCAGACTCACAATACTCCCTGCTGGAATATCCAAGTACTGAGACCTGTCTGATACCAACAGGCACAATCAAAAAAACCTCCTGTAAGCCTTGGATTCTTGCATCAGGGATCTCTTCTCCTTTTTCAGGATTGAGATCAGGGCTAACAGACTAAAGTTTACTCATTTTTCCTAACTGTTCACTGGAAACCTTTCTCTGTCTATGATTTACGAGGTGTTGAAAACAAACAGAAATGGTTTTTAAAAGTAACAATTTTATGGTGTTTTAAGACTTTGGGATATTTTTAGTTCTAAAAATGACAAAATTCCTACCCTGCATTTAATGTCTGCCAGTGTTACTATTGGAATAAAAGTGTTTCATTAGCACCCCCTGATACAACTCCAATCACTTTTTTTTCCCAAATGCACACTGCACACATTTAGTATGTTTCTGCCCTGTTGCACTATTATTAGGTCTACTGGTGTGGCAAAATTATTAAGATTCTATTTACTTGTTCTTACCATCCTTCACTGTTTTAGCTAAAGATTTTGCTTATTAATCTTTTGATTTGTGTTTCTGCTACTATCTTCTTTTTTGATAAGTGAGATAACAGCTTCATGGATTTTGTTCATACTTTATGTTATTTGTCATAAATTGTCTTCCATTCTCTCCTGTGCTGGTTCATTTCTTCAGCTAGTGCAGAGATCTGTCTCAGCTGTGGGACTGTATCTTTTGGGAATATACTGCAACAGTCTCAGTCTCTTGACTCCTGTCCAACAGGGGCCCAGCCTCATGCATGCTTTTTCTCTGTAACTTAGACTGTACCAGATAATGCACACTTTTCCCTTTCAAAAACAAGTTATATTTTTGGTTGAACCCTACCTCACTTGTAACAGATTAATTAGCATTTTGACAATTAGAGCAGAGAGTATATTCTCATACATTTCGTTTTCCAATGACAATATATAAATTATTTCATTGCAGGCTGAGGGTAAAATACCACTACTTTTTAGTCTTTTTTCATTTAAATTTTAGTATGCACTATATAAGACAGTAGGTAGAGTCAATGTGTTATGAAACCACTTGCTTCAGTAAATTAACATTCTATTTAAGTTAATACTATTTTATTAGTGATAAATATGTCTCATGCCCATAAAACATTATTTGGCATAAAATGATGAGAAAGCTACTACAAGCTATAGATGATGGTGGGAACGCATGCACTACACACACCCTTTTCAATGGCTTCATCAGAACATTCAGAAAAAGAATTGTAAATTGCACATGAAGCCAAAAACAGACATCAAAATGCAGCAAAAGAAGAGGGGCCCTTTGCACCTAAGTAACTTGTATTGATTTATACAAGATAGGAGTCCCAATATATTTGTATATGCTGAAAGAGCTCTAAAAAATGAGAATTATAGAATTAATTTACAAAATACCTAAAGTATGGTCCTTCTGTGTTTTTATTCACATCTTCTACCCACTTAGCTACATTATATTCTCTTTTGAACCATGGGTTTAAATACCTGCAGAAAGCAATGGAAGGAACAGAGAAAGCAGAAGAACAAGAATAGAAAATCTGAGAACACACAGCACAAGCTTAGCAAGGATGTCTTCATCCCCAAAATGCAAGTGAATATGGCAAATAAATCAGTATGGATTTGGGTGAGGACTAGGTAATGTGTACAACTGCATGAGAAAATATGACCTACAACAAGACTCATGTTTGATTAATCTGGAAACTCTTTGAGATACATCATCCATTTAATGTCTTAAGGGTAAAATTCAGTCCTGTGCAGAGGGCCAGCATTAAGCTCATGGTTTGAATTCCCTCATGATTGCAAAATAAGGATGAAGGGGCATTTTGGCTTCAGTCGTGACATTTGCTTGTCAAAGACACACTTTTGCACCCATCTAGATAAATTGCAAGATAATGGCTAAAAGACCACAGAATCCTGGGCTTGACCCTTTTTACAGGAATGAATTTCAGCCTTATTGTGTTAAAAGATTTGAATTTTTTGCCACTATAGTGACAATTTTTACACTTACAGGCAAACAACCCTCGGATTTTTTTTAATGTTCATTTAGTTTGGCTTTAATGGAGGTAGGCTGTAGAGTTATCTCACATTTTACAGAAGCAATATTGACACCAAAACCACATTTTTTTAGGAAAAAAAAAGTCTGAGTTGTATACTCATATTAGTTACATGAAAAATTATGAAATAAAGATGATGTTTCATTATCTGACAACAAATTACCAAGGAAGAAGAAAACTTTTTTGTAACAAATTTTTCCCAATAACAAGATAAGTAAATTCCTCCCCCTCTGTCTTGTCAACAAAAAAGGGAGATGCAGAAAATAGTAGTCTGCCTGGACCAATTTAAAGTTTTTTCTCGTCACATATGAATGGCAACAATCAAATGACTATTTGTGACCACTGTCTTTATACAATAGAAACTAGCACAATGATATAGGAAACAAATTTTAACCAAGGAAAATGGGAAAGAAAATTCCTCTTTAAGTTATTTTTGATACTTCTGGTCCAGTTCTTGCCAGCCATATTTATGGGAGGGACTCCAATGACCTCACACATGGGAACAGGCCTTGCAAGTTATTGCTCAGATGAATAAAAGTTGGCCAAATCATGTCATTCAACCC
Organism: Taeniopygia guttata; assembly: GCF_048771995.1. Lineage (NCBI taxonomy): Eukaryota > Metazoa > Chordata > Aves > Passeriformes > Estrildidae > Taeniopygia > Taeniopygia guttata. The sequence continues at coordinate 21,900,328 of NC_133026.1, read as the reverse complement.
CCTCCATATTTCAAACAACAATGACAACAAAAGCAGCAGCACTTTTTCAACTTCTTTTGCTCCTTTTTTGCTCTGGAACGTCTCCTCCCCACCCCGCGCAAGCACAGCCACAGCTCTCAGAAAGTACTCGCCCTCAGCCACAAGTGCTTCTAAGTAGCTTCCTCAGCTCGCTTATCTCTCAGGAAACGGGAGTGCTTTATGCTTTCCAGCGTGGGGTCTTAGAGAAAGAAAACGTCAAAAGCAGTAGCGCAGCAAAACAGATGAACCGCAAGTGAAGCAACAGGCTGATGCCAGCATCACCAGGAGCTAATAAAGTTCTGCTTTAGCTTTAATTGTACATTTTCTTGTACTTGCTGCAATACTTTAAACTTGCAGTTTTTCATTTGAAAGGGTCTTTTGGTAACCATGAAACACTCCCAGTCTGGCTTCTTGCATTAGAAAACAGTGTAAAGTGCTATCAAAGCATGCAATTGTTGCACAACCATGTTGCAGGGATTCCTGGGTCAGGGTGTATTACAGACCATCATTCACCACCTCAATCCATCTGTTACAAAAAGGTTAAACTTAAGTTACTGCAGACCACTACATGATACCATTGGAAAGCCCTCAGGCTGATCTTTCTGGCCACATGTTCATTAGTAATGGCCAGAATCCACATATTCTTTGGGTGAGAAATTCTGCTTCGAAACAAGGTGTCCTTACGCATAAGCCTAGAGCTAGACCGACAGCTCGATTTGGCTCGTAGCGCAACATGCAACAAGGCAAAAGACCTGTGCTCAAGAGTACTCATACTCCCCAGGCTGGCGAGGAGGAAGGGTAGCTAGCGCTGCATCAGCAGGAGCACCTCCAAGCAGTCACAGTGTTTTGCCACAGTGAAACTATCGGATACTAGGGAAGGGACTTTTCACGGGACAAAATGGCAGCCCAGAATGCAGGGGCAGGTGAGACTGACCTGTGATCCCGACTCCCTGTTTGGGGGTGGTCAGAACCCCCTGGGCTTATGCCTTGGGCAGAGATTTGGTGGGCGAGAGAAAGCCCAGGCTCAGATGCATGGGTTACCCGGCTGCAAAAAGACAATATATAATAGAAAGTCTAAACCAAAGATGTTCGTATCAGTTACAACGAGGAAGACAAATGCTTATAGGAAAAGCAGTGCAAATTAACAAAGGTCTGAATTGCTATCTGTTCCTGGGACCTGTTTTAACACAAGATCCCAATTAAACTGTCAACTTATCCAGGAAACTCTCATCATTCCTGGCTAATTCTAATTTTATTTTAATAGAGAACTATTTATCAGGCCATTTCATCAGCCATGTTTCTGAAAAAGCATTTGGCCTGTTGGCATTCCTTCCACATGTAATGAACCATCTGCCTTTAGTAAAGAATAATTATTTTGTCATCAAACATCCCAAAACCATTAAAAATGTCTTATTAGTAGTCTCCTCAGAGCTCTATGCATAGCATAAGCCTTGTTCATGTATGCTAGGTCCAAAGGTCACGCAAAGGTGTGAGCAGGATATTTTTCAGGAGATGCCCAAAGTGTTCGCAACTTCCTGCTCAGTGCTGCAGGCTTCAAACCTTGCTCAGTCCTTAATAAATTTTGTTTAAATGATTAACGGCACAATTCCATTTGATTCTTGGCTGTATACAAAAAAAAAAAAAACCTGTGCATAATGTTAACAGTTACTGCAGACCCATGCTTACAAGTATCTTTGTAGGCAACCACACCAGTGTGCTCCTGCTTAAAAAAAAAAATGAATTCTGCACAAGGTGTGGCATTAATAAACCAAATTTTATAATGGTTAACTACAGTCTGCTAATTACAAGAGACCAACACTGTTATCCCTTTTCTTCCATATCAACAAGTATGCTTTACTGGACTCCTAAAGGCCACACAAGCTGATTTTCTAAATACTGCTTCAGAACAGATTTCAATATTATTCTGTATTTCCCAGGCACGGTAGAGAGGTAAAAAGGTAAAAGCCTCCATGTATTCTGCAGCATCCTCAAAGCAGCTAGTGTCGCTTTTTTTTTTTCCTAAATGACTAGATGCTGGTCACAGTTAGATCATTCTCAGTCTAGTTACTCTCCTTGCAAAACAGCTGTCCCTCTAACCAGAGAGATAACTGCTCTCTAACAGCCCTGCGTTCTCTCCATTCCCCACTGAACTGACACAGAATGAGGATCATTCCGTGGGAGCTCTCTCTCCAGCTGGTGACAGGACTGCCAAGGAGACTCGGACAAGCCATTCAGGCCTGTGCAGGCCTGATCAGGAGAAAGAGTATTTCCCTGCCTGGCAGGCCTCTCCCAGGAACATACACACTGTGCTTCATCCCCAAAAGGTTGCTGCATGGCCCTTGGGAAGTACAATCCTCCTCCCTGTAGCATCAGGGCTGCTGGGTTGAGAGACCACCATAACAAGCAGCAAGAAGAAATGCAGAGAATTAGGTGGAAATTCAAGGGCACCTTTAAAAGAGGAACAAATATACAGGGAAAAATATTTCCAACTCACAATATCTCTGTCTGCCTGCTTATTTAATGCTCCAAAGTTCTCAGAGCAAATCTCATTTGTGTTTTTGGCAGTTCGGCCAGACTAAATTTGATTTTATCAAAATATCTCATGCAAGGAGAAAAGAAAATAAGCAAACATTTCAGAGTTTATCAGCACAAAGGCAAAGAGCACAGAGACTCTTGAGATAAACTCCTCAATGGCTAAAATTTCTGATTCCATGATGCCATTTTGGCCATGCAATGTTAAAATTGCAATGTGCACCGAAGTATTGTTTCTGTAACTTGTAACATAGGGTTTTCTCTAGGAACCCTTTTTGAGCCTACTAACCTCAAGACAGTACACTGCAGGTGAAAGAAAAGTTTCAGAACTAACTCAAAATCCCCAAACCAAAGAAAAGGGGGCCCAGAGAGCAATTAGCATTATCAGTTTCCAGCAGGGTTGGTATCAAGCCCATTTGCCCATCAAGGTGCAAAGTTAGTAGTCATGACATGGGGAAGGACACTGTCACTGCCATCATGGTCAAAGGAGGGGCCATTCATGTGGGGTGGAAGTGCTGTAAGGGCAGGCCAGTGCTTTTGATAAGCCCAGAGGTTTCCAGCCATTCACCACTCATTCAAAAGAGGGGTCTGAACCAACAGTACATAAGAAAGGCTCTTTCTGTGTGGAGAGCACTGCACACATGGGCTCTTCAGGAAATGTAACCAATAAATCAATAAGCCAACAACTCTAAGCTGTAGTGGAAAAGTCTGGGCATCAGTCACTTGGTAGAGACTTTAATTACCCATTTATCGCAGGGCTTAGTCAAGACTGGCTGTTTCAGGCTTGCAATGGCAAACTTCAAGGCACTCTCAAAGCAGACAGATACCTCTCCTAAAATCTCCAGGAAAGTATGCAGAGATACAAATCTCTAACTCTGCAATGGCCCAACCCAAGGTGAAGACAAGGGTAGGAAACAGTCAGGTTATCAGAAACTCAGTATTGAACCAGGATACACTCAGCAATGGCAGTTTACTGTAGACAAAAGCCTGCAGTGATGGTGCAGGCTGCCACCATCATTGGGAATTGCTATGGGAACGACTGTGAGGAAGCCTACATAAAAAAAGAAAATTGATAGTTAATTTTTAAAGAATACATAAAAAGAGGTTGAAATACATTAGCCAAGCCATTTACCAGATTATCAGTCAGCAAACAGAATGGGCCACAGAGCAAAAATGCAGCTGTCTACTTTAAGTAGTTTTAATTTCCATCTACAAAACACAAATATGAAAACTACTTTTTGTCTTTGCTTTTTTAAATTCAGACTTACTCAGTTGAATTAGACCGTGGCCTAAATCTTTTGCCTCTGACTTTCTTTCTGTTTCCTCCTATATTACCTGAAAGAAATCAAAGGACAAAGACAGTAAAACAACTTGAAACTCACCTGCCCCATGCCAAACCGTATATTCTTTTTGCATCCATAGCAAAATAATTGCTACCTTTAAACCATTAACCTTTAGCCATTTAAATCTCACAGGTCTGTTCTTCTTGAATTACCTCAGACACTTAGGTTACCTTTCTCTACTTTTTGCTACAACTGTACAGGGAAAAAAACTCCTTTATTTCAGCTGTTATTTGACAAAATCACTACACTTCAAGAAAAACACCTAACACTGCCTGATAAAATCACAGAAACTGGCAATGGTGAATAGATTTCTTTCTCTTTTTCATGTTAGCTCACACTGGAGGGAGAAATTAAGTGCAATTTTTTTTTGTGACAAAGCACTGTGCAAAAAAGGCACTTATGTCGGGTGCTGCTAAATTCTAATTCCAAGTTAATAACAATTGGCACAATTTTAAGGCGTCATGCTGCTATCCTAAGATCAGCTAAACTTTCAGCAGAGCAGTAGTGGTCCAGAGGCTGGTTTCCACCGTGGCCAGCACAGTGGTTCACACTTACCTTGCCAAGAATTACTCCTAGGCCTCCCATTTTCACAAATGTCTGAAATATGTTTTGTGTCTGGGATCCTTTCACTCCAGGAATGAGATAATCCATTTGACCTGGAATAGGAGGGCTCAGATGCGGTTATTGTTAAGGGTATTGTCTCACATCAATGTTAGCTCAGTGGTTTGGTCACATTGCCGAGGCTGGTGACAAAACACAGCCTAAGGTCTGTCTGCACTAGCAGAGCACCTAGGATTTCTGATTAAACTCTGCACCTTGCAGCTGTCCTGCAGTGGTTCCATGTGCCCACATTCAAGAGCCAGGCATCCGCACTGCTTTCTCACTCGTCTGCTGTGGAATGCACAAACACCGGCGCACACCAGACTTTCTTTTGGATTTGCAGCTCTGCCTCAGTTCCTAGATGGAAGATGCTTTTACTACTGTGCTCATTTCAAGGCTTTTTCATCTCACAGTCAAGCACATCCCGCCTGCAGGCTGCCCACTCCCTCCTTATGCTGCTGCAGGAAAGCTAGGACAGCTTCCCCCAACCCACTGCTGCCCGTCTCAGGGGCCCAGGAATTGGTGACGAGCATCCTCCCACCCAGAGCTGGTAGTGCCATGGGAGAGATAACTCTGCCTCATTTTTGCTAATTTTCAACGTTTATATTTTATCAGCCAATTGCTACAATATATACTTCTAGTGCTAAACTCAAAGCCAAAAATAGTCTTTTTATCTAGGTGCTTGGTGCAAACTATTTTTTCTTTCCTCTTGCATTCCTTTTAAGAGCCAGAGATGTATGGTGATGTCCAACATGTAGGGTTTTGCAACAAGCTGCCTCTTGTTGAACTAGAGCTGCTGCTCAGCTGTTTGCCATGAGATCTATATTTCCAAAAAAGAAGAGGAAGTTGAAAAATCCACAATAGACGGTTTACGTATTACAAACTCTTGCTTAAAGGAACTTTTTTTGTAATTTTTAAGTCTGGATACTTGCATTTTTCAGTCTCTGCTTTCCTTGGGGGCATCTGAGAGATATTCTTCAGTTTTCAGAAGCTCAGGCTAATCACAGCCACACTGAGGTGAGCCCAGGGTGTCATTAATTCAAACTTAATCACATAATGAAAGATCTGACAAATAACAGATCCACTGTTTTCAAACACTTCCTCCTCCTCCTCAAGGTCTCTTTCAGGTTCGGGAATGTCTTGATATATAATGGTTTTGTTGCTTGCTATTTCATAATAGCAAGAGTTACCATGAAGTTATGTCTTAATCCTTGAACATCCTCTGAGTACCAGCTAATATTCCATAGTGCTTTCCAGCATGGAGAAGCCCAGGCAGCTGATGGCCCAGTCACTCTAACATGTCCCAAGAGATGCCATCCATACCAGCACACAGAGCAAATAAAAACCTGCTTGGAAGGTAGGAGGTAGCACTCTGGGAATTCAAATGGAAGGACTATGTCAGCTGTATCACAATGTTAATGGAATATTTGTCAGACTTACTTTTCCAGACTTGACAGTGGCACAACATACCTGAACTGGTGGTGGGAACAACAAAACTCTCTAGTACAGACAGACCTTAGAAACCATTAGCTTTTTGGAACAAATAATAAAGAGAGACACATGAAATAAATGAAGTATGAAAAGAAACACAGATACTGTATGAAAGAAGAAACACATTAAATTACAGTATTTAAAAATAACTTCTTTTTTAACTGGTATTTAAACCTGATAGACAAAGCTATGAAAACTTGCTTTCCCAAGACTTTATTTCAAAATTTTAACCAAATTTAAAAAAGATTCTCTAACACAAACAGTGCATAATTAAAGATTAATGCTCGCTTCTTAAAAAAAAAACAACACACTCATCTAAAAAGCTGAATTTAAAAATTAGAGATAATAAAGTAATCACCACTGGAGTTTCCCTAATAACATAATCATTAGAACAAACTGAATGAAGTTGTCTATAAGATCAAGCTGCTATACCAGAAGATAAAATGTCACTACATATGTGCCCCTTCCATACATTTTCTTAATTTTAATTGAAATAATAGCAAAGAAAACGGCTTCATCAACTGCACAGTTGTAGGCTGCTTAGTGGGACAAGAATTAAGAATTGCAGTTTTCCTGTGAACCAGCTCATGACTGTCAATTCCTCTAGGACACAGTGCTTCTCACAGTGCTCTTTTACAGTGCTAGCTGAAGATTTTCACATAAAGAATCTTTAACTGCAGAGGAACAGTGAGCATCATGATCTTAGCAATTACAAATGGCTCTTAATGCTTTTAAATGAATCTTCCCTTTTAAAATGTTGAATTTTTTAGGCAACTGGAAAAATAAAGGAATTAGTGAAATTTGATCAAGGGCAAAAGCTAATTCTCTCTAATCTAATGACAGCAAGCAAAAAACTGCAGAAAGTCTTTGTAGAATTATTTTCTAAGATAACACTTGGTGACCATTTAGTATACTAGTCACTATCTTCTTTAATATGAGACAGCAGAAGTCTAAGTCAACACACTGGATTAATGACACTGACAAATAAAGATATAAAAATACATTTATATTTAACATTTTATGTTTATAACTATTATTGAAGAAAGACAATGTTCCTTTTCTTTGATTACATGACATTGATTTAAAAAGTTGTTGGCATTCTATTTGATTTTTTTTCAGCCAGCAATTATTATTACAGTATACTTGAAATCAATTTTCAAGCAGGGATATGATGAAAATTTTATTAAACAAAAATTGGTTTACAATGCAAAATTTTTTATTCTGGCCTAATCATACTAATTAGCAACTAGGACACAGGAGAAAAATCAGTAATCAAAGCAAAAAGGATGCTATTTCAAACATTCCACAAAGAAAGAAGAAAGAGTCAAACCTGCTGCAAAACAATGAAATGTTCTGACTAATGGAATAATGGGTGATGGAACAGGTAGAAATCTGAAAATGCGACAGAAAAGCAGACCTCTTCTTAGAACTAGATGCAGAGTTTGTGCTGACTCCAGGAGGCATGTCGCTATAAAAAGAGTCGGCCTCTCCCGGCTTTTTTACATAATCTCCCTGGGGTATTTGTCTGAAGTGTAATAAACATTGTAGAGTCAGAAAACATGACAGGAACTAGAATGCACACAAACATGCATGAACGTTAGTTTAAAAGAAAGAGGCAAGGATAACAATCCTTGAGAAAACCTGTTAACCACACACCATAAAGCTATTAAATAATTCAACCATCTGAGAGAAAACTCACACACGCTTCTGTTATGTGCAGAAGAGTGGATTATGTGGTTTTGGAAAGAGAAAACAAGGAAAAACATTAACTCTGACCACAACTTTCAAAGTGAACAGTTAGTGATTCTTTAGACACTGGATAACCAGTCCAGACATTTCAAACAGCTCATCATGCTGGTTGCAAAAAACAATAGTACTGAGCCTAAGCTGAATACATGCCTGCATCAAAGAGGAGCTCAGGAATAGTGAATGCTTTTTTTCTTCTGAGGTAGATGCTTACCATTTAACTCTTGTGATCATGATAGAATTCAAGAGTAGCAATCTGTTGAGCTGTTTAAATCTCAGGAGGACAAAAGCCTCCAGTTTTTTAACTGAATTCTTGTATAAGATAACTAATGCCAGTGTCAGAGATTCTCAGCTACTCCTGATTACCACAGTAGTAGACTCAATCTGCCAAGACACATGACAGTAATGTAATAGTTTATCCTTTTCCAGAACTAGAAGCTCAGTTATGGTAAAAAAACAAACAAACAAAAAAACCCAACAACAACAACAAAAAACTATCTATGCATTAGAAAGTTCTAATCAAGTTATGCAAAGTTTTTGCAGATGGTGAATTCATTGCCAGCAGAGAATACCTGCCATACAAATATTCCAGTTATAGCTCCAGGTTTAAAAATCCTCCCAAGTACAGGTAATTACTTTTACAGTTGACCATTTCATAATATCAGCATCAGTATTTATTCAATTTCACACTTTCCAACACATTTTTGCTACAGTCTGCTCCAGGTTGATTCATATTCAGATTGTGTCCAACTACAGACCTAAATTGGGACCTCTCCATTCCATATCTGGATTTCTACTGCTTCTAAAGTATGTAAAGTATACAACTATATGGCACATAAATCATTAGTGCAATGCAATACTTCAATTCTTCATCTTCTAACACCTCTAGAGTTTCAGTTCTTGTCCCATTCCTCAGCTGGCACATGGGTGTGTTCAGAGTTGGCTCAGTGCGGGCAGCTCTGCTCCCCAGGGTTCCTCTACCAAACTGCTCTCTTGCTACTCCATCAGATATAACTTCTCCCATGTAGCTGTGCCCTTTAAAGCCACACTATTCCAGCTGGCAGAATCCTTGCTAATTGGCTCTACTTACCACTTACCACTTTCAGTTTACTTGTTTCAACTTGCTTAGTGCCAAGTATAATCCTTATGTCATGTTCAAAAATATTATAATGGCTTGTCTTGTTTTCATTGTTATTTAAGGAGTAATTTTTTTTTTTTTTTTTAAGGGACTGTCTGGACAATCTGGTGGGTATGTTTTTTTTATTTATGGAGCACTCCTTGTACTAATCCAAAAGTATTCTATTTGGAAGTCAGCCTACAGAACTTCATTTTATGCATGAAGGAGATTTAGTTACTAAATATCTTCCTCATCTTTAAAATGATGGAGTCCTCCATTCAGGAGCCTCAGCTTATGTTGGTTCCCACTCTGCCTGTGCTCTCATATACAGCTGCAGACTGGCTGCACACTCACAGCTCTCTGACCATAAAGCAATTTCTGGAGATGAAGATATCTGAAGAAGTTACATTCTCTAATATTCCAATACAAACATACATGGGGGTGGACTCTGTCTCTGTTTTTAGTTTTTTCCTGCTCTGTCCTCAGCCAATACTGAAACATCCACAGCAGAATGACTTGATGGCCATGTTAGTCTCCATTTGTAGATACATCAGTTTCCACTAAGCAGCACCAAACCCTTAAATTCTTCCTTCCTTGAGCTGGGTGGCATTCCCTACCCACCAGCCTCTGCATAAGGCTTGACTTCAATAGCGTTGCCTTTTACTTGTTACTGTACCTGTGACCTGTCTGACCCTGTAGCACACAACCAGCACTTGACAGGGCTTTTCCACTTTTTACAAATATTTTGAGCCTGGCAGAGAAAGCGCTACACAAAGGGAAATGGAGAACAAGCACGACGGGTAGCAGCAACAAACAAAGCAGCAGCTTGGAGCAGAAGGCAACAATACAGGCAGAAAACAGGGGAATTTGAGAAATCTGCTTATGTGTTGGGGACTGGGAGAGGAAGGAGCCAGTTCCTTCCCACAGGACCCATCTGCCAGGCAGATGCCTGATCAAAGGGAGGTGGTCTTCCAGGAGCCAAACATAAGTCACTAGGAAAACGGTTTATTTTTGGCCACAAGCTTGAAATGATGAAAGCTCAGCCCTGTGCTGAAGCCAGTACTGTGCTTTAGCTATGAATCAATGGAGCAGGGTGACAGGAAAGAATGGGCTCTTTGTCCACATAGCAATTTAATTGCATTGTATTTTTAACTGCAAAGAAGCTCCAGGAATTAATTTGTCTCAAAAGGCTCCTGAACATCATGTTAATATTAATTATTCAGTTCTTAGCCTCCCAAGAACACTTCCATCTCTAATAGCTGATTTTCAGTGTCTCTTACTGGAAATATTCTCCTGTTTTCCTAAATGAAACAGTCTGTAGCAGAAGTATAAAAAACATAGGTTTTGCTACTGAATCCAGTGAAATCAGGATTTCAAGCAATGCATTATAGAATACTGATTTCACATATTATTTAAAATATGATAACCCATCTCAATATTTTCTTTGTAGCATGTAAATGAGCGAAAGAGAAGAAAAGCTATTTTCAGAGACTTCTAAGATACATTCCACTACTTTTATCACATACCTCTGTCTTCTGTAGTTTCTTTCCATATAAACAGAAGAGAAAGGAAGAAGAATGAGTTTTTAGTATGCAGGTACACATGGTCAGTAAGACCAAAAAATGTAAAAAGAAAAGCAGTCTATACAGAATGAAATTTTTGCTCAAAATATTTCTACAAAATCACTTCTGAAATAAGCATATTCACAAATATACTACATAAGAAGTATTATACATTAGAATTAAATAGAAAAATATAATCATGTTGACAGTTCATCAGCGCTGAGTGTAAGGAGCAGTTCATGCTGGGTTTAAGCCTGTTCACTGTGAAGCAGTTAGTGAGAAGTGCACTCTCATCCTGAACCTCCAAAAATTAATCCCACTGGCTAGACATGATCTCAAAATGAGCCCTTAACTTTTAGAGTCCAGATTTTCAGATACTGCCAGAAGTTGAGGGTGATATACCAAGACAGTACATCCTGTTTTTCTACTATCCTCATCTTCATGGTTTTTATTCCAAATGCTTCTTTCCTTATGTATTTCTGAGCTGGCCTCAGCCTACCTCAGTCTGGCAAACCAGCAGGGGCTGTGCCACTTCGTTATGCCAAACCACTGGGGCTGTGCCCCAGGCACAGCCCTGCCTGAAGCTGAGCCTGCAGCTGAGCCTGCCCTGCCCTCCAAGCACAGCGAGGACCCGGGGACAAACGACTTCAAGAGACAGTCTCATCCAAACACAGATGATAAAGTCAGTACCTTGAATATTTTTTTACTACAAGCAAACAATATAAATACCTCTGTTTTATAAGAAATTCATAAAATAATTAAAACACAAAAAGACCAATCAGGCTAATATAATCAATTTTGCCTCTGACTGAGCGGTGACATCTCTACACCAAGAGAGAATTTGATCCTTATTTGCAAATTGCAGATCTTTCCTACAAAAGTATGTGCTTGAATTAATTTCAGGTTAAGCCGACTAAATATAATCATCTATTTAATGAATCCTATGGTTAAATGCTTTGCTGGCTGACTGAGAGCTAATCTTGCTATATTTACTTCATCATGAGGTAAAATTTGTAATTTAATCAGATCATATTCTTGTATTTCCTTTGTCACATACAGCAAAATCATAATCTGATCATCTAAAAAAAAAGAAAAGAAATTACTAAGTGAGAAATAAATTTCAAATTTGGATCAAGCTCTCTAAAACCACATGCAAATGTAAGAATTGCTTGTATAATGTTAATATGACAAAAATGTTACCTATAAATATTGTTGAATTCGGATTTTTTAGATTTTTTGAATTGTTATTTTAAAAATATAATCAGCTATCACATGAAATACACATATTTTGAAACTCGATTAAGAAGAACAAAATGTACTTACTTGTAACCCCAACCAGTTATTCCTAAAACGAGAGCCAACACTAAAATGGTGCCAGCAATAGCCCCTATTATTATATTTGTGCTAACCACACCTGGAAACACAAGAAAGGCGAAAAATACACATGGTTTTAGGACAAAAATATACATGGTTTTAGAAGAAAAATACACAAAAGCAGTAAATGCACCATCTTTCAAAAATCAGCTGGAACAACTTTCACTAGGCTGATTAATTGTAACCCATGATACACTCCTGAAGCATAGCTTGGACATAAAAAGATCACTTTACAAGTTATTTACAAGATCCCTTGCAAATCAAGCTTTGACGTCTGTGTCTGTTTCCATCAACTGAATGCTTGTTACATGGGAAACCTGTGCCAGGTATGCCAAAACAGTATTATCAGCATTAAACTGCTGTAGATTACATCCTTACAAATACATGCTTACCATGGAATAAAAGTGACTACTTGTTTGGTTTTGCTCAGATGCCTTCCAGCCTTCCATAGCTGAATAAATTAAGCAAATCAATGATTCTGGAAGATGTCCCCCCACTAGGATTTCTAACAACCAACATTTACAATCTGATTTTTCCAAAATATATCTTTCTTTTGTATTCAAGACAAGCGGAATAAAAACTTCCACTCCAAAAATATAAAAGTCAGGCATTAGCTTTCCATCTAGATATGGAACGTCCCAGTAACCTTTTGCTTGTCCTAATCTATCAATATGCTTAATAAGGCCACTCAGATGATTGGAATAAGCATGGGGGAACTGAACCGACTGATACCAGTTCCCAAAGACGCACAGACTGAGGCTTCATCTACAGACACTGAGTGCTTCTGCTGTGGTGGGAATGAGGCTTCTGATGCTGCAGCATGTTGTGTACTAACTGAAAGAGTAGGAGACCTAGTTTTGCTTAATGAACTTTCTTCAAATCCAAGAATTTTCAGTTGTTGGTAAAAATTTTAACAACATACCTTTATTGATGGCATCCTTATCAAAAAATAGATCGTCTTTGATGTGAGAACTGCAGTCATCTCCTCCCCAGAATCGGTCACAGACACATTTTATTTCATTGCTACAAACCTGCAGTCAAAAGTGTAGCTCAGAAAAAAATCAGATTATTCATTCATTCCCGTAATTAATACCTCAAGTATAGGTACAGAGATAAAGCCATGATTTTACTGCTCACAAAATTTTGCTAACTAACTTCTAATATATAGCAATTTTTAATTTATGTTAGGTATAAATGCATTAAATGTGCTATTCTATTTTATATAAATAAATGTAATGTTTATTCAGTACATACTTTAACATAATCTGTATTTAATAGAAGCATTTATAATTGCTTTGGGAGACTGATCTTAATGACTTTTTTTTCTTCAAAATACGAAGAAGTGCATGATTTCAGATAAATAAGGAAGTTTTAATGCGGTGTACAAGACAAAAGACATTAGGAGAGAACAGCTTCCTTGATCCCAGCTCAGTCACAGGGCCTTCGATGTTGTGTCAAACTATGTCAGGGACAAGGGGGCTCGCCAGGGCCACAGTGAAGCCACAGACTGCACACCGAACAGAGAAACTAGCCAAGAGCCAGCTCTCTGCCCTCTTTTCCAGGGTAAAGGAACTCTCAGCCCACAAAATCCAACATCATCAACAACTTCATGAATCTTCTTGGCTATTTATGTGATAAAGAGGGAATTGAAAAGAACAGGTCTCTGGAAGAACAGAGACCCAAGTTTCTCAGTTCAGAAAACCTCTGTATTTATTCTCCAGAACATTGCTGAAAAAAATACCAATCAAGTTTTAGCAAAAGTGAGCAAAATCATTGATTGATAAAACTCTGTAAAACTAATACTAACTATGATTCATTGTTTAAGATGCCTGGACTGGAATGCATTATATTTACTTATATGCCTCTTTCCCTTTTCCTTTTCAAAAACTTCTCCAGTTTTATGACTTCTAGTCAAACTGCTTGCTTCCTGAAAGGTCCAGCTGGTAGACTACACAAGGCCAGGCTCAGCAAAACCAGCAGAAAGTGTTAAAGAGTGCAGGAACACACCCCATGTCCGGAGCAGATCTGGCTGTCGGTGGTGCCGGGGCAGGTGCTGAAGTTGAAAGCCTCGGCGGGGAGGCAGCGATGGTCGAGGCACACCATGTCCGGCCCGCACGGCGTCCCGTTCTCCACATAGCCCAGGTCCGTGTCCTCATCCAGCTTCACGTGGCCACCACTGCAAGACAGTCAACAGGACCTCGGGGACTTGTGCTGTGATTAGACGGGACTGCTTGAGAAACTGGGCCCAGGGTTGCTGCCTGCATTTCGGTGCTACACAATGCCCAGGACAGGTAAGAGTAAGGATTGCCTTAGTGAGCTCACTGGGCCTAACATGAGACAAACCAAAACAGTGTATCTACACCAAACAAATGAAATCATGAACACAAGGATCATTTTTCCGTGAAACAGCCTGAGTTAGACAAAATTCAGTTTACCTGTTTAGGACATAATTTCGTCTTACGCTTGTGTGAAGCTATCAAAACATAGCACATCTATAATCATAGTTCAGCTACAATATAGCAATGAATTAGGCTACCAGTTAAGTTTGGCAGTGCAGGCATATGTCTCAATTATTCTGGGTACATGAAGCACTTCACAAATATTAAAGAATGTAAAATCACAGAGCCTGAGAAGAGCATTACATCTCTACAGGCAAAATTAAATACTGAGGGGACTGCAAAACTGCCCCAAAGGCAGGTAATTTTCTGAAGCTTAACAAAGGTTGAACTGAACTAATGGTTATGTGTTAATAGGAAAAAAATGGAAACAGTTTTTCTCCACTTAGAAATGAGAAAGCTGCTTTTTCATGCAAGATGGATATTGATTGTTCTGTTTTCAGGATTTCCAATTACCTGCAATTGTAGACTTTTCCATAGTGCAAGATTGATGTTGTGATTTCACCATCAAGTTCTCCAAGTCTGGGTATGCTGGATATATTGGAGCACAGAAGGTATCCACAAAGCACATCCCTGCATTGAAAAAATAAACAGATGCTCATAAAAAATAAAATTCAATGAAAATGGACAATCAAAAATATGATCACTAGCTTGGTACTTATTTGTTATTCCCTGCTTTTCTCCCACTGGCAATAACTCCCACAAATGATGCTGTTTCCCAAGAAAATTTTTCCCTTGGAAGTTAGATTGGGAAAACTCTTTTTATAACACATAATCAAAAATGCCCTGAGTAATAACAAGCAGGGAGCTGTCAAGAACACACCACACCAAACTAATTAAATGATCTATTAAGATACAGTAACTGGTCCATAAAGGAGCAATAGATACTAGCTCTAAATACACTCTCATAGGACACATATGTAAGGGAACTATAGACACCAAGTTTAATTCAACTGCTGAAGGGACTTCACTACTCATATGTGGAGACTTTTGCACTGACAGAATAGTAGGGTCTAACATCTCCCATACTACTGAATATTTTTTACTAATGAATTTGTAATGGAGCAGAAGTAAGGTTAGCAAATCTGTGTTAAAAAAGTGGGAAAGAGCATTAGTTCACCTGTAGGCAGAACTAGAAATCAAATGTCATGGACAGAATGGAGAAATCTGAAAAAAGAGTTTCATAAGGTCTGGTGAAAGGTTGAGAAATTGGCAGAAATAATCAACTGCATATATGTACAATGTGAAAAAATGCTTTAGGCAGCGACTTGCAGGAATATACTTGGAAAGTTACAATACCATGAAAAGTGAACAAAACATAGCAGTGCAATGGCACGGCATAAAAAGTGAACACCACACTAAGATGTGAAACCAAAGGCTTCTCTCCTCTGCACTGCTAACCCTCACTGAGACCACTTTTGGTCCAAGCTCTCCCAAGCTCAGATGGTGCTGTCTTGTCAGGGATCATCTCTTCTTGGCACCCTACTCCCTCCAGGACTTCTTGCACAAAGGTCTGCAGAAATCTAATCCATAGAGGGGCTTTTTGAGTCTCTTCATGACAACTTAAGAACTGGATCAGGGGTAAGAACCTCATTCTAGTAGCTTTCTAAATGGATCAACTTACTGTTTATTGCACTGTATCCAAGAGTCCTTGTCTCTTCCACAGTTTCCTTTCTCAGTCCCCTCAATATTCAGCTTCTCATAGCAGTACCTGTCAGCAGCTGTCACTTCTAAAAACAGAAACAAATCTCTTCTAAGATGATGACTTTGAAAAGCCATGTCATGAGAAACGGGGATACACAATCAAAGCAAGCAGAGCTTCCCAGTTTGTGAACTGACACACTATGATCTGCAGGTGGCCCATGAAACTCTGCACAGTGCTCTTCTCAGTTAAAAGCTTTATGATGCCACCACTGGACTTTTGTTAAATTTTGTTCAGATTAATGAGAGTTTATTGGTCAAAAATGTCCCCACTGAAATAAACTAATGAACATGAGTACAGGCTTCCTAGGTTGTTATTAATGAGAACAAAAGTTTCAGATTTCAGAGCAAACACCAGTAAGTTAACCAACACTAGAGAAAGAGCTGGAAAAGAGAATGGAAAGACAAAATTATGAGTGAAAGAAAGAGAGAGACATACTGTTCTAGATGTTTTCAATGTTCTCAGTATGTCCCTTCCATAATTTTTCTTAGCTAAGATAGTCTTTCAAGTCACATGTATAACAACCAACTTAGAAACAGAAACATTCACTTACTTTCACCCCAGATATATTTACATTGCCGATCCCTGGTTTTACATCTTCCTCCAAAGCAAATACCCTAGAGAGAAAGAAAAAAAACCACAGAAAATATTTCAAATTACTTGATTTTCCAAAATATGTATTTCTATAATAGAAAGATTAGTCACACACTTTATTTTGAGGCAAAGAATATGTGATTCTATCTTCTTTTTATTAGAAATATGACTAGCATCCAAAAGTCATGAATGTTAGCAGAACTGTCCCAAGTGACTTCCAAAGATCCTAAAACAAAATCCATACAAAGCAATCTATAATAGAAGAAAGAATGTAAAACAAACTGAGGTCCTAATTACCTGTCTGTTATCACATGAATATCCATCCATTTTATGAATATTAGGAGAACACTATAGAAAGAGAAAATAATTAATAGATCATAGATCAGACGAACATGAAAGCATGTTCATATGACAAAAGTCATATGAAAAATCATTTCAGTATCATTCTGGTTTTTTTCAGCATCAACTGATTTAACACAATTTTTATGCATCATACTGTACAAAACATTCATAGTGATTTTGAGATTACAAGTGGGGTTCTTCTGTTTCATGAATAGAAGACATAAACATCACCTGGCTGGAATTTCCTGTGCAGTTCTCTGCAATATCACAATCATTCACTGCTTCTCGACACAAAACTCCTTTAGGTTCAAACTGGAAAAATAAAGCATAGAAAACGAGTGTCTTAGTTTCTCCATATCTTGTCTTAAATGCAACGCTTCCTTACAGTTCTATCTAAAATAAAAAATGGGACATATTTACATACCAACTGAAGTGGGAAGATTCTCTTTCCCTGGTGTGTATGCTGCACCACTCAAGCCATTTACTGGTGCAAGTGGTACCCCTCACTCTCTGAGGCACCCCCTCCCAAGGGTGTGGATTGTGGGGCCAAGCAGGAGAAGTCTCTCCTGGCACAGAGGACCCCTGGGGGTGTCCAAACCAATACTGCAGTGGCTGGCAGTTTTATTCATTTTTTCACTTTTCTCCAAGGAAGTATTTTTCCTGAACCAGCTGGGGGAGGGGCCGATTTAATCTGCTTTCTAGAGGAACCCCTTCAGAGGTTCTCTCCCAAATTTGCCCTAAACCAGGAGAATTATCCTACCAGGTCACTGTGCCTTTTGTGACTATATTACTCTTCTTTTACAGAACAGAAAAAGTCATCCTGATCTCTCTCTAGGGATGAAGAATACCACAGAGCTCTATGTATAACACTTTGGTTATTTTAATCCCCCATTGTTGCAGAACAGGAACTATTAATAAGTACACTGAATTCCGTACAGTTTGACACCGTTTTTTAAGGGACTGGATATTTAACAATGAAAAGTGTACCAGTAACCTAATACAGACATTTTGGCTAAAGAATTATGTGCTAAGTCTCAAGACCTAGAAAAGAAGGAAGATATCTCATTTGAGGCAGTTTTTAATGTTTCGGGTCATAGACATATTACAGGCTCCTTATTTTTCCTCAAAAGTTTTCTTAAGACTGTGAAACCCAGTTCATTTTGCAGGCCTGTGCCTGTGATTTTTTTTTGTTGGGTTTTTTTTTGGGGTTTTTTTGTTATTTTTTTGGTTTTTTGGGGGGTTTTTTGTTTGTTTTTTGTTTTGGATCTGCGTGCACATACATTTTTTGGGGGACAACTGCTAATTCCAAGCTGGTGTGAACAGGCACACATCAGTGGAAGATCTAGACTACTGTACTTTCTCAGCCCTCAGCTTCTTTTTTCTACCAGTCACTGGAAAAATACAGACAGACACAAATGCTGTCAGAGACACTACAGGATTCTGGGATGTATAATCAACATGTATTGCTTTCAACCCATTCTTCACTCCTGCTTTCAGGCAGGATATTACAGGGGAAAGTAATCCCAAGTTTGGAGTTATTACACAGAGTCTTTTGAGTTGTTCTGATAAACACTGTAGTAAAATTTTACTTTTCTGTTCAGTCACTCACCCTTGCCACTCTGAAAGGAGATAAATCCTTCTCTCAATTGCATAAAAATAAGATAGGTATAAAAAAGCTTTGTTTTGTTCTGATAGTCTTTAATGTGGTACCTATGCAACTTGGATTCTTGAGCAAAATTCACCCACACTGGCAATCTGCTGATTTTTAAATTATTACATTTAAAAAGGGGAATGTGCTTAGGGAAATGTGATGTGTTCCAGCATAATCTGTGCTTTTTCTTTTTTTAACATTAGGATGAGGACAAAGTCAAGAATGTGATCCAGAGTTATTATTAATGATCCTCCTAAGGGAATGAAACCCTCAAATGTGCAGAGACAAAGATAAAAATATCACACATAGTACACCACAGTTTTAACTACATTAATACTAATTATCTTTATTACTAAACGAGTACAAACAACTATTTGAAGTCATATTTAACAGGGCTCTCTTAGAGCCATGATCTGGTTAAATCTCCTTTTACTATTTACTGATGTATCAAGAAGAATAATTTACAGTTTACATAGGGCTTGATTCCCTTTACTCAATGGGATTTCAGTCAGTCCAAACATAAGGAGACACAGGCAGACCAAACTGAAACTGAAGTCAGGTGTTTTTTAGATTAACCTTTCTGAGTAATTCTGCTGGCTGCGCTTTTGTGTTTTTTACTCTATCCTTCCCTCAGACACTCTGTGGCATGATTTTCCCATTCAGACTCATGGGGCAAATCCAGAACAACACATACAGCACTGGGAGTGGCACCTGGATAAAGATGTTCATGTTCACAGAATGACAGAATGGTTGGGGTTGGGAGGGACCTTAAAGATCATCTAGCTCCAGCACCACTGCCATGGGCAGGAACACCTTCCACTTGCTCAAAGATCCATCCAACCTGGCTTTGATCACTTTCAGGGATGGGGCATCTACAGCTTCTCTAGGCAACTTGTTCCAGTGCCTCATCATCCTCATAGTGAAAAAATAAGTACATCTAATGAAACTTTATGGTTAATTTATTCTTTAAGCAAGGATGTCTAATGAGATGTCATAGAACTTCAGCCTGATTCAAACTTGTCTGAAACTGGAAGGATTCAATTTACCTCTGCATTTGATGACAGTCCCTGCCCCAAAAAGCCAAGCCTAAAAGACAGAGTACAGCCTCAGAAAAATCAGATTTCAGCCAGTTTTAAAAGGTAAGCTTTCAGAAGAGTAATCACAAGGTCTGCAAGGGAAAACACAAGTGCTGTAGTGCCTGCAGCTGCCTGGATGCATTCCCACCAGGCTGCTACAGTGAGGGTCACTGCCCTTACCCGGCACTTCCGACAGCAGAGCCCGTTGCTGCACTGGGAGCCCGCGGTCAGGGTGCAGGTATTGCAGCACTCTCCTCCTTCACTGGCACACTCCTGAGGAACACACACAGAACAGAATACGTGGGAAAAGCACATCAACCCCAAGCTCTTATTACTGCTCTTAGCATGCTACCTGAATGGATTTTTTTTCATTCCTTTAGGCACCTAGAGGCAGAAAAAGGCATATACTTGTGGAGCATGAAACTGCTGCTTCCTGTGCAAGACAGAAAATAATTTTTCTAACTTCATATTGTCATTAAATACTAACAGCACTGATGAGTGTTTCCACCTAGGAAAATGCTTTCTTTCTTGCCTTTGAAAGTCTGATTCTGCACAGGCAGCTATTATTATGAATCCTTGGGCACACAACCTTCACCTTACTTGTCTTCCTTCACTTATCACTAACAGCAGCAATGTGCAGTACCAACTCTTGTACAAATCTAGTACATCACACTTACCGCTATTGTCCCACAGTCACATTCCTCTCCATCTTCCACAAAGCCATTGCCACATTCTGGAGGATCCAGAAGCTGCATGGAAATTCAGAAATCAAAGGGCATGTCTCTTTTAAGGGAATCATTGTCATATTTGCTCTGTACAACATGGTTTTTAAGCTAGCTCTCCAAATGCATTAACAGAAAAACAGCTCCCATGACTCAGGGACACACAGAGTGACACAACACAATTGAAACATACAGAGAATAAGTACTCCTGAAAATAAATACAGCAATGCTGCTGAGTTACATGGTATCTTCTGTGCATAGGTGTCAGCTTTACTGTAAATTCTGTTTGAGCAGAAGTTACAATGAAGAAAAAAAGCTATGAAAATAAAGGAAAAAGAAATAAAGATATGACAATGACTAAAAGGTTAAAGCCTGCACTGTAAGTTCAGAAGTAATAGCCATAAAAAGCAGTCCTTTTATGTGGCTCAGAACTGCTTGGGAAGGAGAGATGCTCAATTTCTTTTTCAGTTTCTTTTGTTGTAGTTGGATTCTTCTTTCCATTTTCTTCTACCACAGTTGGGAACTTTCACAGTTTTCTGTAAGTATATATTACACACAGGCAGATATGCACAAGAAGGATGATGAGGATTCCTCCCTTTCCTTTCAGCCTTCCCACTGGACTCTAACTTAAAAGATCAAAATATTTATATTTGTACATCCTAACCTCTTTTAAAGGACACTGATATTCTGTTCTTTCCAGTTTAATTTTATCTGTCTTCCTGAAACTTTTAAAGGTAGTTCTTCTAAAATAAAATATTTTTTTTTCCTTTGGACATAAGAAAACATAATAGTAGCTTTTATTACATAAATGAGAAGGCATTTAAGTGTGTCACTAGACTAACATTTTGCAGCTCAGTCTTCAAGTTCTCCAATTAAACTAGGATCATTCCAAAAACCACTCTGCTCCTGAGCCATCTGCACAAGTACATGGTGTAGAGCATTTCTCACCGGCTGCTGCCTTTCTGTCAGGAGTCCACAGGATGGAGCATCACTCCACGTACCTCACTGTGCCACAAACCACAGCCTGGCATAGGCTGATGTGTTATTATTACATCCCCTATTGAAATGGAAATTTGACTACAACGTGCAATGCATACGTAGAATTTAACATAAAATGTATGCAAGCCTTTAGAATTACTAAAGAGCTGTTTAAACTGCTTGTTTCCTATGTATTTTTCCAGAAAGCATAACTTCTTCAATATCTCTTGGTGTGTTGCACAGCAGAGACAAAGAGACAGCAGTAACAGAGAATTCTGCCTTGAAATACTGGGCCAATGTGCTTCAGTATAGGGACAGCTAAAAACAAAATTGAAGAAAAAAACCCGAACATTAAAAGCAAATTTGATAACCTTTCTCCAAAGTCATTCATCCAATAATTTGAAAAGTGCCTATGTTCAATCTGCTCCAGCAGCCATTTATATGATGTTTGAGATTATAGCTGATCTAAGAGTGGAGCACTGCCAAACATTGCACCTTGTCACATCAGCTTTCCTTTATCTCATAATGCTTTTAAAACAAAAATAAATTTGTGTCTCACCACCCTTGCTAGGAAACACCTTTGACAGCATTGTTAATTAGACAGACATCCATTGACAAACCTTTAAACCAACCCAAACCACAATGCATAAAAGAGACTAAATCACCCTGGCTTCCACATCTAACTCACATTTAGGCATGCCATCAAAAAAAAAATAAAAAGAAAAAAATAAAGTGCTGCCAAACTAAATTGAAAAGAGAGTAATTGTTTTTTCCAACTCACAGATGTGTAAATGAACACAATCACTAAAATAAATCAAGTAAGACACATTACACTATATAAACAATACACTTGGCCAGTAAATAAGTCTACCAGTATTCCTCTCCACCTTTAATGAGATGGAAAAAAAACCAAATCTCTAAAACTCAGGTACATTTTAAATAAGAAGTTTTACATCTAATTAATGAATTACAGTGCTTTTGCTCTACTTTTAATAATATACTCTTTCATCAAAAGGGCCCTTTAAGAGATAAGCAGGCTTAGCTTGTCCATATTTGATGTTTTCTCTTTCCTTCTTTAAGTTTTATTGAAATTCTGTGGTTATCAGAAGATGCAGTTTTTCTCATGTTCACCAGAAGGAACATGTATCACTCCTGAATTGACTTTCTTCTCTTTTACATCTATGAACACTTCAGTTACCAGATAAGTCTTTTTTCCACATTGAGCGATCTTACTGCCTTAGCCTCTTTTCCTTTGCTTGTTGAAAGACAGATATTAAATACAGTTAACATTAACTATGTATAGAAAAGAGTCAAGATCATTATCCTGCTTGCTTTACATTTTAACACATGCTTCAGTAAATGGAGCAGTAATATACCAAAACACTGGGGCAAATCCTGCATTGCAGACCTGTTGTAAATATAAAATAGTATTGTATTCACAGCATTCAGAACAAATTGTGTGAGGGATGAGTCTTGATCAGAGGCTGTGGATACACTACTGGACATGAAACCACTTTATCAGAAATTTATTTTAAAGCAATTTCCAAACTATTATGAACTAAAATAATCTACTTACACCCATATGTTACCAGAATAGTTAGAACTTAAGAGAGAACCAGAACTATCAAAACTACAGGGGTTTTTTTTTCCAACATTATAATTTAAATTTTCTTGGTTTCATCAAAATCAGCAATAGAACAGAAATCATATTAAACATTAATGTAATGCTTACTTTGGTTGGTTTATTGAAAAGGCAAGCTCCACCTCCATTGTTTAAAAATTCATGATACTCTTCAATATCACACTCAGAGAACTTGCTTGGAAGATAGTACCTAACAAAATAAGGTAGAAGGATTACTTTCTCTCATGCTTTTTACACTGTTTTGTTTTTTGTTGGGTTTTTTTTTTTTTTTGAAACAGAAGAAATACAATGTTATACTTCAGAAAAAGAATGAAAACATGCTCTTCAGAATCAGAGTGACTGTATGTCTATCTGACTTTTCTATTTCTTTTGATTTAAAAATCCTTCCACTAAATAACAAGGAAATTTCAACAATGACACAAAGCTCATGGAATGTGACAAGTCTAGAATATTTCACTAAGTTTTTACATGCTAAACAACGCAAATCTGATTACAGTGTGTCATTCGCACAAGTATGACTTGTTACACTAACAGGCCTGATCTCAGAAATACATTTATTTCCTCCCATGCAAAGTGCAGGAGAAAAAGACAGCTTATAGTTTGTTTCTCTCTTAGAGGAAATGGTTCCCCTGACGCACAGAATTTTTATATAATAGAGTTATGCCATTTTAAACATGCTTCTAGCAAACACCACCTAACATTTCAGCTTCCCTCTGTCATATGTCCCACTCAGTAAATTTCAATTGAGTACAGAGTGCCCCTGAGGCACTGTGCCCCACCTAAAAATAATGTGATGCAGAGAATATTTGCATGGATCCTATTCACAGGGAAATAACTTTTCCCAAGGCAATTGCAGTGATCTTTATTTTCAGGTCCATAGTCATGAAAGTACTTATGCTTCAAGGAGATTTTGGACTCTCAAGGGCTTTCTTCTATCACCTCACCACTGGATATAAAAATATTAGCCAAAGTGCTAGCCAGCACTGCTGAGAGAGATAGTTTCCAAAACATAATTGGCTTTTTCCACCTGTAATGCTCATTAATTTGGTCTAAACACTACAGAGGCTGTAGATTTCACCAAAGTTCAGCAATAAGCTAGGTAAATACAAGGCTTTTTCATGTACCAAATTATGTGAAAGGTTTCAACTTCAGATAAAGAATTTAAAGGCCCTAACATGGGAATTTATAACTTTTATAAGAATCAAAAATGCCTCTCAGACTGGGTTTTTAACTTACCAAAAACCAGAAAAATCCTACCAGGTATGTTTTCAGGTATTCTAAGATGAAAAGGGCACCATTCACAATTTCATAGAGGTTTGAATAGGACATACTTCTTTGCTCAAAATTTTTCTGATCACAACGTTATTGTGAAAATTTGCGGATCCATTCAAAATTAGTTAAAAACTGAGACCTGTCTACATCTAAAACTAGAATACAATGTAGTTCATATCTAAAGCTAGACTACAATGTAATTCATATGCATGATAATAGACAGGCCTGTAATAAAAACTGTTAGGGTTCAGAAAGCATCAAATTTCATCCACCAGCAAAAATTTGCAGATTCACCAGTCATTGTGTTAAAATCTCCCCAGTGGCACTACACATGGGTATGAACATACTCAACCTCCAATGGGGGCAGTTTTTCTAACAATATCACACAAACTGTGTGATAAAAAGTGATAGAGATAGATGAAAGATTCCGCCAAAAACACTGAAAATGAGACATGCCTCAGAAATTTGATTATAGGATTTCAAGAATTAGTGTGTGTCATTGTTTCTGCAACTCAATAGAAATTTGCATGGGAAAACAACCTATGCCTGCTTCTGCTTCTCTGCAGCCTGGCTTGACTGTTGAGCCTTGTGCTTTCCAAGTTAAATCAGCATACACCAAAAATCCTCACATGCCCGTCTCATGAATTCACTTATTCTCACATTTCTTTGAAGGTATCTCTGTATGGTATATACCTAATACTTTACTTTCTGAAAATTGAGTCATCAAAAATATTCTGCTGAACCACAAAAGAGAAAATTTTCCGTTATGTCACTGTATGAAAACCATTACTTTTCTCTAGTGAAATGTCTTACCCCATATCTCCCATTATGCATCCAGACCACATGTCCTCACATTTACATTCACCTGCCCAAAAAAAAAAAAAAAAAAAAAGTTACATCTTAAGTCTTGTGAGTCCTAAATAATACAATTCTTATCATAAAAAGCACACTGTACTCAATTCCATTTCATATTTCCAGACAAGTTGAAAAGAATAATATGCTGGTTTATTGCACACTTTAGTTTTAGTGTATCGGTGCATCTTGCCAAAATTTTTTTTTAAATCTACATGATTCTATGCAATCCTGAGCTTTGAAAATATGCCCTGTTTTTCTTTCCTTCTGTTAAAGGCAAATGCAGTGTTTGCCTTCTGCACTTGCAAATCACGAGTAAGCTTTCTTGTCTTCTCCTGTGTGCCGATACTAATTTCCCGAATTTTCAGATTTAAAAAAAAATAATCATTTGACTTTTCTATTTTTTTAGTTCTCTTCTTCAACTATGGTAAGGTGATTCGGAAAATCGTCCCTTGGAAAACCCCAAACAATAATTCAGACCAAAAAAAGCATGGAATGATCAATGAACACAAAGTAGTAGAGCAGGATCTATCAGCTTCTTCCTCTGCTCTTACTCCCTCCCTTCTTTCCTCCCCTGCCTGCCTCCCTTCCCCATACAACTTCCTTCTGTCCTGCCAGCTGGGATCACTTTGCTCTGGTCTCAATCCTCCTTTTGCAAAGCTGTGTCTTGCTCTAATTTCAGTAGAAATTCTTTCCACTTGTATGTTCCATAACTTCTCCTACTGTATACACAATCAGTTTATTGCTTCCGTTTTAAAAGTACAATTAGAAAGCAAACAAAGCTCTGTCTAACAACTGCATTCTCCTCTCTCCCTACCAAAACAGTGTCCTGACCCTCTCAGCCATAAAGAAAGGGAGTCACCACTATTATAATTTTCACTTTTACCCTGCCCCTACATCCATTCAAAACTATGTGGCTGGAAAAGGAATACTGAGTATGTCTGTATGATAGAGCACTGGTCCTACATTTCTGAGTATTTTTAAAAATAGTATTACATAATCTGAAAAAAACCTTTAAATGCAGCTGTATCTCTGCATTATATATTGTCTTTACAATGCCTGAAAAAAAAAATCCATTAATCAAGAGAGTAATTTATCTTTTGAAACATAGGCCACAAAAGCACACACAGTCCAGTAAATCCATATCCCAGTTCATTTTCTAAATTGTTTCAAAACTGTATTTTTATTTTAATCATATCAAGCTGGGACTTCATATAGCATGGAAGGGGGAAGGCAAAGTGAAGTGCTTATTGTGGGCACAATGGTGGGGATTAAAGCATTGCAGGTAAACAGGCATAACCAAGGAGCTGAATACCAAGGTTACAGCAAAGAAGTGGAAGCAGTAGGGTAGCAAATACTGGATATTTGGGTAATCTACAAGGAAATCAATCAAGGAAAACAGATAAAAGTTGTATTGTTTGAACTGTTCTATATACCAGTACTGAGGAGGTTCCTCATTATAACCTGATCTCATAATGTATATTCCCACACTCATGTCATAAGATGGCAGCCATTTGGTCTGTAGGTGGGACACCAGTCTCCCTGAAATGAATGGAAGTGGAAGGCACCTTTATGGTCTATTTTGGATGAAATGGCGACACCAGTGCCATCAGCAAATACAAGCAGGGGGATACTAGAGCATTCAAATAGAGGAAAATTAGTATGTCAGACCCTTCTCATGTTACTGCAAGAAATAAAAATATTTCAATATTGTGAGAAACTGAAGGAAAAAGTACATATCAGAAAGACACTGATAGGACACTGATAAGGTCCTCCACTTTTTAAGATTTTTCACTTGAGACAGAGTGAAAAAGCAAATAAAATTACCACTTAGAAGTTTTCTTCTGTCTGAGAAAATGCCAATGTTTTGGGCCAAGGTCTGTGCCAGGGTAACTGCCATTAAGTCTGGCTTTCCAAACTGAAAGAAACAAGCAAGGTGGGAAAAGCAATCAGTAACACACAGGTATCTCAGATTCAAGTGAAGCTTTTCTCATATCAAGGCAAAAAAATGCAAAATCAGTGTTAGAATTCTTACTTCAGGGTAGCTAGATGAAAACTAAACACTGGCTTATAGACAAGATAAGTAAGAGAAAGTCTGTTTCTCTCTTGGCATTGTGGCTGGAAAGATGAATGACACAATATTGCAGAATTTGCTTAAAAATGCATTTGAAGTGTGTTGGCTTTATTCACTCATCACTCTTCATTGAAGTGTCCCTTCTATAGAACTGCAGTAAAAGTCTACATCGGCAAAAAACAAGCAAAATATTTTGAGGAACATGTCTGCACTGATAAATTCCCTGCAGAAAAATTTCCACCACTTTTTGCTCATACCAGTATCCCCACCTACCTCATTCACACCTCCGCCTTTAAGCAAGGAGCAGATTCCACCAGTGTGGGCTACACCACTTCGACTGCTCTGAAATCGACTCCCCCTTTGACAAAAATGAAAAGGAAAAGAAGTTTACCCTGCTCAGTCCACGAGTTTTGTACCTGCCTATTCCAGTATCTACCCCTCTGATTTCCAGGTGAGAAGCTGGCATTTACAAATGCTGGATGCCACCACTATGCTGCAAATTATGCAAAACCAAATGGGAAAAACTGATAACCACTCACAAACCTCACATAACAAGTTATCTCCAGAAAACTTATAACATCTTCCCTCCTCCTTTTCAGATTGCCTAATATAAGAAGAAGGGGACTACTTTGCCAAACCACCTGGATCTGCCCAGCCCCTTGTTTCTTGACATTCTACTGCAGCAAGTGCTTTCTGCTGGCACATGCTCCAGGTAGAGTTCAGGAGAGGCCACCATGCTCCCAATGCAGGGGACTAGTGAAAACGACACGCGTCTAATTGGGCACTGCTGATGTGGTAAAACTCAAGGGGAGATGCATTAGCAGAAGATGCAGAGGTAGGTGAAAACTCCCTGGAACTACAGCCAATCTCATCCAAGGAACAGATGCACTCTGAGCCTAAATCTAATCACCCCTTTGGTGCTGACCACTTCAGCATGAATGACTGCCAGTTACCAGAGACAAAATATACTCTGCTCCACCTGAGAGTACTGATCCATCCGACAAATTATTTTTCTCAGGTGAGAGGAAAAAATATCAAGAAGGGTCACAGTGGGCCAACTGTGCTAAAGGTGGAAGCTCATTTGTAACCACTGTACCCTCACACCAGCTACCCCCACCTCCCAGCTTAGCTGTGCTTCACTCACAGACACAATTTCAGAAACTGCTGATTCTAAACAATCCATGAATGCAATACCACAACAACCATTGGTGGTGGTGCTACGGATAGTACTGGAATTAGCATTACAGTGGGATCCAGAGTCCCAACCACAGGCAAATCGGGCTCTCTTTGTCCTAGTCCATCCACGCACATTCATAAAAACCAGACTTCCCCCTCAAAGATTTTACAATGTCACCAGAGGAGATACACAAAGGATATGAGAAAACCTGATTCCCATTTAAGTGTGAAGATCTGAGACACAAAGAAACAAAAATCTGCAAACACCACTTGCAGATTTTACTAGCTTTCTTCAAGGCAGAAATCAGTGGCAGTAATTAGGTATGTGCAAAAATTCTGAGGGTGGATACCGGGCTTGGGTATCCTGGAACTCTACTGAAGTCATGTGAAGTGAGGTGTTTAGGTTAAGTTTATTCTTACAGGCTCCTAAAAGAGTCAGCAGAAAGAAAAAAGTACTCCAACAGAGATATTCATCTAGCATGTCATGTGTGGATCAAAAATCTCAGCCATGTATCTCTCCTGTATTTTTGTAAATATATTTTATTATTTCAATCTTATTTTCAAAACAGTTAAAATACTTAGAGAAAATAACATCTTCTCAGTTTAGTACACTTATAGCTCAAATGTCTTTGGAGAACAAACTGTTTTAAGGATCTGAAACACTTCAGTAATGCTGCAGCATGCAGGTCATTCAAAAAAGTAAAGCAGGCCATAGTGCACTTCAGCAGAAAATCTCATTGGTTTCAAAAACCAATGTTCTGCCTTTAAATAATCCGTGCTCTACTGCTGAAGAAGTCAACCTCTGAGGTGGAACCATGCATGACTCTTCAGATAGCTGCACTTGTAGAGTAGGTGGTTGCACAGAATTACAAAGGATTACTGCACATGCAGCTCAGGATTAGTATGTTAAAACTAAAATAAGAGACAAACCTTTGGTTTCACTGGCAGGCAGTTTGTTCATTAATTTTTTTTCCCACCTCCCCATCCAAAACTTTATTTTCTGAATTATTGTGGATTACACACACAACAGAAAGGAGATGCATCAGCCACTTGTGAGAATCAACCCCCAAGGAAAGAAAAAACCCCAGTAATATAACATCACACAAGGTTACGTACGAAAAAAGGTGAACTGCGTCACTTTTCTCTCTGATAAAATCCCTCCTATATTTCATAAACTCACGTAGAGTCACCAAGGGGTTTTCAGATATGGTGAACTTGTTATCAGTAGCCCAGGTTTCCATGGCAACCAATACTATCCTCGTGTTAAGTTGCTCTTTATATATCTAGTACATTGACAGAATGAACAAACATATTATGTCAAACAGAACAAAGATGAGGTTTACCCCTTTTTTGTAATAGCTTGAATTTTTATATAACTAAATATTTCACATATTCTAGCACACTTTTCATTCTTGTAGGTGATTTTATCTCCTTTAAAACCAGCAAACATGAAAACCAGGTTAAACCAAACTTTTAGGCTTAATTCCTCAATCAGTTATCTTAGCCTTCTCTCAGCCTACATAGAAGAAAAATGTGATTTTTGAAAAATTACTTCATTCCAAATAAATCAAAGATTTGAATTTAATGGGTCTTTTATAACAGCCAGCTCACCCAATGACACACAAGGGCCCTCTTATATGGAATAATGATCTATAAAGCCATAATTTTTCATTGTTGTATATGTCTACAGGACATGCTGGCTGAATCACAAAAAAAGGGACATAATTTCAATGCTGTGTTAACACTCCACATCAAATACTTTCAAGCATTTTCTTCTAGTAATACTTTTCTTTTTCTAATACTTTGCTGCAATGAGGTGCAAGGGCCGGCAGCTCATCCAATTTAGCCTATAAATATAATCCACATAGTTCACCTGTATGTTCCTATATTCTAACTCCTTTATTCAAGTGCACTTTTTCTGGAGAAATTTTAATGCATTAGAATTTCAGATTGTCTTTTGGGTTTAAATTTGCCAAAGCAGGGATCCTGTGCTAGAAATTGTCCTATCAAAGGTGCTCTGTAAAACTCAGAAGCAATCCAGCAGGATACTTAAATGTTTAAAGCCACAAGATAAAACCCCTCTGATGCTTTATGTTAGACAAAGGCTCTATAGGTGATTGATTGTGGTTCTAGATAAAAATTTGTAATCTTCACATACATTACTATTGTTACACCATGAACTGACAACTCCTGCATCTATCACCAGGAGAATCTTATGACTCGTCTCACACGTGAAAGGACATATAGTTGAGTGATACTTACCAAATCAGCCATGTTCACAACTGATTTGGCATAGCTGTTGGTATGGCCGACTGACAAGCGGTGCTTTTTACACTGTGAAACAAGCACAGACCAGTGACAGGTGCAGATTTCAGAAAAACAGCATCCATTTCCAAAACACCATGAAGTAAAAAGCAATTATATCAAAATAAAGCCCCTGCACAAGGTTTTGTCTCTTGTGCTGAGTGTAATGTAAATAACCAATAGTAGAAAACTGGTCAGAAATGCACATTACTGATCTACTTTACAACAGCTGTTGTGAGGATATATGAATTCCTCTTTAGAAAGTAGCCTAGAATCTTTACTGGAAAATTACATAAGAACAGGAACATTCTGTTAGTCTCTTCATTATCATTATTGTTGGCAATTTTAAAATTAATCACAAAAGCCAATGAAGAAATTAGCAACAAAAATTTCCATAGCTGAGACTCCTTAAGATGTGTTATCCCAGAAGTGCCTGCATCCATGTTTTAATCTATCAGATTCCCTTTTTTTTTTCAATTTTCTCTCTTAAGCTGTTTTCTTGTTTTATTCTTATACTTATATATATATACTTATATATATACTTATATATATATAAATATATATATTTATGCAATATATATTATTGCACACTCTATAAAGCCATAGTAACTGGTTCAAACCACTTCAGTAATCAGACTCCAATGGCACCTTTAGTGAAATTTGAAATGCAGTGTTATAAAAATGGCACTAGAAACAGCGGTCCAGGTACTCCTATTTGCAGAAAGAAAAACAATTATGAATGAGCATCCATGGGCATGAAAGTCACAGGTATCTCAGAAGAATTTAAGACAAAGGGTACAAGATTTTCAGAAATGTTTTGCCATCTTGTGCCCCATGATGCTTGATTTTAGAATGAAAATTGTCCAGATTTGCTGGAAGTTAGGATTTTTTAGTGCGCCAGAAGTTTCCCACAACTAGGGCATAGGACAGGCACCCTTTCAAGCAGGAACGGGGGAAAAACCACCAAAAACAAGGAAGTTAACCCCACAGCAAATGGTATTTCCTTCTCACAGGAGGAAATTATTTAGCTTCTTTGATCACCGGCACTCAGAGAATAAACTCCTAACTGGACTGACTCTTGCAGTAGCTGTGATTAGACAAAATTAGGAAACATTGTCCTTGAAGAAAATCGGCCTGAACAGATAAGAGGATCCTAAGATAAATGTTGTGGATTCAGGTCTTTATGATTAAACACAGTTACACTGATTTAAGGAATTTTCATCCAATATTATTAATTTTAATCCAAGAATTTATTCCTGTGCTCACCAAACTCAGCTGGTGGAGAAACACACTGTCTAAGGACAGTGGCACACTTTTTGTACACTTGTACACTCTCATGTCTATTTTTGCCAATTCAGGTATTGCATGAGAGAATTGCTGCACATTACAGAAGAAGTAGACAAGATTTATAGAAATATTTTGATTTTAAAGCCGTAAGGGATCATAAAAA
Organism: Taeniopygia guttata; assembly: GCF_048771995.1. Taxonomy (NCBI): domain Eukaryota; kingdom Metazoa; phylum Chordata; class Aves; order Passeriformes; family Estrildidae; genus Taeniopygia; species Taeniopygia guttata. The sequence continues at coordinate 21,868,314 of NC_133026.1, read as the reverse complement.
CATCTAATGTCACTAGTCGGATGGGCACTACCAGGCTGAACTTTATCCAGTTACTTCAAGAGGAAATCCATTGTTTGTGTTTGAAGCTACCTTTGAAAACTGCAAGTAATGAAGAATTTGCCATTTCCTTTGATATTTCCTTCATTAGATGATTCATAAATCATCTTCACTGACATAAATCTGTGCTTTTTCCCACTTGAATGAGTCTGGCTTTTCTTCAATACACTGTTATTATGTGTCTTTCCACTATGTTAAAAACCCCACTGTATTCCACTGTATCCTCCCAGAGAAAGTATAAAATATTAACAAAATCATTTTCTCTACATTGATTGGGGCATACCAAAAAAATCTTGCCACTGTTAATTTCCCCATTCTCAACAGCTGCTGCACAATTGAAATAACTGCACTATGGATTGCTGAATGCCTGTAACAAAGATAAATGCTCAGGAATGCCAGAAAGGAAATCATCAGCTTAAGTTACACTGACATTAGTTACTTTCTGAGCCCTCTTTCTGATCCTCAGGCCTAGTTATATTCTTAGTGAAATTAACTTGCCAAAATGCAAAACCAACTTCATCAAAGAGACCACCTCTTCTATTAAGGACATACTGAATTTATTCCTTATATATGCCTTATACTGTTCTTTATTGTTATGCTGTCTGGATAAATTAAGACAATTTGATGCTAATTGTAAGATGTTGAAATGTGTCAGTCTTACCATTAGATGATCATTTACAATCATCAACTCAATGTATTTTGTTTCCTCTTCAACTTTACGTGGAATCTGACGAACCTATGGAGAGAATATAACTCTTAGAGTCTAACAATACAGAGAGTGTAACTGGTAACAAATATCTGCACTTAGTGGTTTCCCCATTTTAATAAACAGAAAATGAAATCTCTGTTTAGAATATTTATTTTGAAACAAAATAAAGTGAGGTAAAGTAGCTACTTGTCACTATTATAACATAAAAAATATATAGGTTTAATTATGAGAATTTCTGATAAAACTATACTCAAAATGAGCAAGATTATTTTATCTACTTTTTCATTTGCCATGTAACAGTATTTAAAAATGTTCTAATTCTTCAGGTAGGTAACGTCCAAGAGAACCCATCAACATTCAGCTTACATTAGATACCTCTTTTTGAATTAGCTGTATTGATATAGAGATCTCATGCCAAACCAGCAGGAGCAGCAGGACTCCATCTGAACAAATTAACTCAGCAGACATGAAACAAACTTGATGGCGTGTTCCTTATAAACAAGCATATTGGCACATACCTGCCTTTTCCTTCTTTTGTGTCTTGGCCTTACAACAAAATTCTGTGATGTAGTATTCGTCTGCCAGAACTCTAAGCGGAAAACACAGACAAATACATGGAACATTTACAAAAATACAGCCCAGCAATTAGTGACCCTGATGCAACATGACAGTAGTATGGCACTCTTCAGCACTTCAGATGCAGCAACAACTCATTTTTACAAGTTTCCAGCTAGAAGGCAGGCAAGACTGCAGATGCTTCCCAGTAACAGGGCTCTTATTAAAAACTCTACTAGTGATAATCTGGGTCTGTTGAAACAGATGATCTGTGGGTGTCACGCTTCAGAAAGCACAGCAGATGTTCTATGCCAAAACTTCACCAATACTGGGCATGAATTATTATTAGCATAGTGGGTCCATGAAGTGAATCACATTTTGGAATTCAGCAGACATTCACAGAGCTCTTGCAATAGCTACCAAAATTAGTAAGAAGAGCATGGAAGGCAGAATTAATGCTTTAAGACGATTACATTCCCAAAGAAAAATATGCCAGAGTTGGGAGAATACTTACAAGATTTTGGCAATGCTCGCTTACCAGCACAATATTTCTCCCTGCTAATCCCTCTGTGTCTTTAACTTCTTAAATCTCTAATCATAAGCATCAAGTAGTTTATTCTTTTGCCAAATCCTTTTCACCAAACCTATTACTAGCCCCTCATGGAAAAGGACACATCATAAACTAAGCAGAAGATAATACTTGCTCTGGCCCTTTCAAATGTCCAAGAAGTAATTTTCCATCTTTAATTTTAGATTCATAGTCCCTACCTCTCTTTTCCCTATACAAAATAAAGCTCTTTTGTTATCTTGTATAAATGTGTTTGCTATTCACATAACCCCGAGAAGATCTTTTTGATTTATGCAAATAAATGTTTACAGTTTCTAAGTTTGTAATAATCTCTTTCTCCTTTCACTGCTTTCCCTCTTTTGTGCTTTCTGCAGCTTTGGACATCCTTTCAGTTTCAAGGAACTGAAAGCATCATTCAGTGTACCAGTGATTTTACCAGTCATGCAGAGAAGTATATAGTTCTACAGTGCTTATACGATGCCCCTATAGTGCTACAGGATTGATGGAGCTGTGTAAATTAAGGGACTTCCAGTTCACACATCTTTGTACACAACTTCTGCTTGTTTTACGAATTCCTGACCAGTTCAGTCTTATTGGTGAGACAGGCAAGTTTCTCACAGCTTCACTTCCTGCTGTACATTAATTGTACAATTTCTGCATAGGGTTCAAAAATAGGACTAAAAACCATGCTGATAGGAATTTGATAGGAATTAGGGCTGCCATATCAGCAAAATCTTAAAACACAAAGCTGAGTTGCCCATCTGACAAGACATCGCCAGGCCTAAGTGATAATCTTAACCAGGAGTGGCAAATTACTAATAAAACAAACCAGGAAAACAAAGCATGACTAACTGATATCGTCTTGGGTAAATTAGGGACTATACTGTCATTTTGGTATGTGAGGTTTGCAGGTATCTTTTCATGGAGCAACCTGGACAATTACAGGCTCTCTGCTTTAAAATGTTTTCATGGTTACACCAATTCACTTGAGGACTTTCATGAGAAAAAAGACCAAGGATAAATTAAATCACACCCAAGCTTCTTATTTATTGCTTAAAGACTTGCAGACTCCTGAGGTTTAACAAAGATAAGAAACTAAGTCTTGAAAACCTTTTTACAATGTTTTTGGTTATGCTTTATGTATGTTAATTAATTTAGACACAATTAGTTTAGACACACAACTGGATCTCAACCTGCCGTTTTTGATTTTATAACATGCTTAATGAAACTGGTAAAAACAACACTTTTCAATCAATAAAATAATAACTTATAGTATGTATATAGGGTCTCAGATAATTTTACCAGCACATGTGATTATTTTACTCACAATCAGAAGTCAGTAATCTCTAAGGGAAATGATGCAGCCATTACCATTAACACATTAACACACATTAACACTGCCTTATAACTCACAAGATGGATAAATGCACACAGGTTGCATTTCCAGCCAAGGACCCTCAGGCAAAAGAACATGAGCAGCAAAATCACAGGGCATGTTTATAGTTGAGAGAGCCTAGCAGATATTTTGATGGGAATATATTACCTCAAAAAAATGTAATGAAGATTCACAAAATCATAGAATCATCTTGATTGGAAAAGATTGTTAAAATCAAGTCCAACTGTAAATCTAATACTGCCAAGTCCCACTAAATCACGTTCCTAAGTGTTATATCTACATATCTACATTGTGATCCCAAAATAAAAGGACATCTGTTATGTATTATTTGAAAAACAGCACCTTTGATAACATATTGTTATCTAAAACCATGCCAGGGCATTGTAGATCTCAACAGAGAGTGTGAGAAAAAACACAGTCTAGTAAATACAAAGTCAAATGCTCTAAGTGTGCCAAGTCATCTGTCCAAGCTTCCTTGTTTAAAATCCTCATTATTCCTCAGACCATTGCAAAGTACAGTACAATAAATTCTTTTCTGCAACAGCTTGTGGGTTTTTTTAATACACAGGGAGCAAAAGAATGTATAAATTATATTGCTATTTAACTGTGATAAAATAGTGTGTGCTTTTTCTATCACTGATACTGAGTAATCCCCACCACTTGAATTTTTTCCCTTTCTAACACCAGTATTGAAGCTGGTGATTATCCAGTTCATTCCTAAAGCAGTGGAAAGGCTGAGTGGAAATCTTACCTTACACACACAAACTCTTCTAAAGATAAGAGAAAAATCTTGGCTTCATGCAAAATCTAGTTAGGCCTGTCAAATTGATAAATTATGAGAGTAGCTACGATGATATATGCCAGCACAGTGCTTGCTACTGCTAATAGTAATTTTGTTGTAGTACTTTCAAAAAATCAATCACAACAATACTATCAGTAATTAATTGCAAATGTTAATAAAAGAAAAAAAAGTCAAGACAGCAGTCTGACCTCTCCAGACTGGCAGGGAAGAAATAGAGATACTGGTGGAGCTCTCATTCTTCACTAGAGCTGTGACTATGCATGGAGGATGACTTACAGAGAGATAAATTGAATAATCACAGACAAAGAAAAATGGTGGACGTTCTAATGAGGCTAATATTATATTTGTACTGTAATTTTCACTACAAACATCAGAAATACCTTTCGAAACAATTTTACAAAAATAAGTATGGGCATGTGGGAGAGTAGACTGTGAATTGAGTATATTTCTCCATACATGGGACCCTAAACATAAAGTGATGGAAGATTAGCACCTTGTACCTCTCATCTACATTACAAATACTTGCATAACTGAGAAGACTAGCACTCTGCAACTGAATTTCCTTTTTAACCTTTTCTACCATCCTGTGATTCTAATTCAATCTAGATGGCAACATGTCCCATTATGTCACATTTTTATAGCAAAGCCAGCAACTATTTATTTGTTATCTGTAGTAAAATCAAAACTGTACAAGCATATCTGGATTTTTGAGGGAAAACAAATAAACAAAACAAGACCATGAAACCCTAGTTTGACAGTTTTTTGAAAATCAAGACGCTTTGGTGGAGGTGAAACTGGGGCATTTACTTGCAATTAATCCCTTTTCATAATTTTAAAAGCAGAAAACAATTTTATTTCATAATTTTGTAATGTTGAAAACATAAAATTCACTATTAAGAAATCTTATAAAACAGCTTATAGATAGTAAGTACCAACACTGGCAGCATCTTAGCTTAACAAGCTGAGATAGAAGACTTATTTTAAACTCAGCCTTGGTTGGAGTATTTCCAATCTTTTGAGTTATATGTCCTCAAGAAAAGGTGATAAATGATAAATTATTTGACCCTATGTTCAATAAATTGCTCTCATTCCACTATCATCTCTGCAAGCACAGGTAGTAAGCATGGCACGTGTGTAAGGTGCAGGTACACAGGAAGTTCACTGACACAGAAGTCAATGCCTTGCACAAATGTCATGAGCCTTTCGTGCCCATGTCCCTCCATCCCAACATTGCCTCTACCTTGCCTGGGCAATCATCACAATCATCATCCCAGGACAGGAGGCACCAAGCTGGGACACTGTTTTTGTTTGGATTCAGACAGATTCCTTCTTCAGAACTGAAATAAAGCAAACCAAGTAGCAATTTCCTTTTTTTTTTTTTTTCTTTTCTCATTAGCACCCTGAATTATTCTACTTTGCTTACAAACTGGCAAACCTGCACCAACTGTGCTCCAGGGATGGACCCATCTGTGTGCAGTACTCAGCACCATAAGATCTCAGATCCAAATGTTACCATAGGACAAATAGTTTGCAACAAGATAAGCAGACATCTGTAATTCTCCTGAAGAAATCAGACTGGAGGTGGTTTCTACAAAAATGTCAGTGTCTACAAAGGACAGTTACATTTATCTAGGATATGCATTGTAGGGCAGGAAACACATCTGTAAAATTGGCAAATCCTTGACAGAATGGGGATATGTCACAACTGCTGCAATTTCAGCTTCAATTAACAAGCCAACCTCTCAGATGAAAACCCATTTTTTTTAAAAAAAAAAATTTCTCCCTCCACATACAATATGGACATTCATCACTACAAGCACTTGAAACCACTTCTGCCTCCAAATTCATCTGCACTGAAATGCACAGCCCTCATCATATCCAGTACTTTGAAAGATGCTGATGAGACTGGAGATCAGTCACTAAACAGAAACTACACTGGGCAGCTTCTTGTCTCCCAGACTCATGCTCACTCCATGGTACTCTCCTTGTATCTCAAAACAAGAAAAACCCATGAAGAATTATCAACCACCATCAACGTGGTGTTTATTTTCATCACCTCTAGGCTACTTCAGTTCTTTCCTCTCTACAACTACCAGCACATAATCCAGCCCACAGACCATATGACCTGTTAAGAGAAACACATGAAGGTCTAGAAAAGGTTTCATTCATTGGATTCAGGGTTTTTTCATCATTTCAGATTTTTTTCCCGTGTTTTTACTGTTTCAAAATTGGTTTTTTTCAGTGGTTTTTTTATTTATTTGGGTAAAAGAAACTATATATAACAAAACAATATACTCTCAGAAGATGATCTATCAAATACAATCAACAAATCTGGCCTTAGACTAAAACACTCAAGTCATGAATACTAAAAAATCATACCAGATGGCAGGTCGACTGAAGGAAATTCAAACAACTTGGATTTGTAAACAGAGTGGAAATGGAAGTCGTCCTGAAATAGTAAATAATTGCCAATATTACATCAGGAAGAATTAATCCATCTCATGAGCATTAAACAGTTCCAGTTTTTACCTAACACATACCACAGAGAACATGCAAGTTGCAAGGCACCATTACTCTACATTCTCCTTTTCCCAACTGCAATGTGATGGCTAATGCCACATTTAACCACCTTTTATATCTGAGTACCTCAAAACAGCGGCTGAGCACACAGAGCTAGGCCTAAATTAGGCTCCCAGAGCTGCTCAGGGAGAGCCAGTGAAAGTCCCAGGAGCTGCTGAACTGGAGTCAAGGAGGAACCAGGAGGAGAGTGATGCAATAAACCCAGAGCAGGAGGTGCCAGGGAAGGGGACTGGGCACTCACAGGCTCCAAGGAACCCTCCTCTAGTGCTGCAGTGCTCTACAGCCAAGAGCTACAGACTGCACACGTATAGACACTCACTGTCTAATCTTTGCAGGTCTGCTTTTGTCTGTGCAGATGGAGTCTCACATTCAAGGTAAATGAGTTGGGAATGAGAGGGCGACCCTTTGGTCCCACAGCCTTATGCCTACCCTGTACCCATGGGTGACTGTATTCAAAAAACACAGCAGGACTACTTAAATTCTACTTACATCCGAAGTGTAGTTTTCATCTGGTTCAATAAGGTAAGTGTGATTTCCATCATAGAACATCCCACTGTCAAGAGCAGGAAATGTAAATACAGATTTAATAAACAAACACTAGTGCAACATAGAAGTAACTAAAAGTTAATATACTTTAAAAATTTAAATATTTGAGAAAGGAAGAGTTTAAAATGGTTTCAGGAACTGAATGCAATTTGGGATCAGTCTTTTTGTTTCTTTACTTCAGAAAGATTTTCTCCTGTGGTGAAGCAGACTTCTTTCTCCCACAAACCTTCTCTACAACACATATAAACACAAATTTAAACTAATTTAACCAACTGAAAATCCAGTCCAAAGCCCCCACTCCCATGCAGGAGATACCTACCTGCAACAGATAAATAAGGGACCTGTCTTTAGGAACACATATTTGTAACATGTGCATAGCTTTCCCCAAATAAAAATTGTATTGAATCAAATTGAATTATCCTTAGGTTTTAATGGGTCTTTTATTAACTCTTTCCTTAGCATTTCATTTAAAGAAAGTGTTGATACAACTATTATATATCTGTAAGAGCAGAAAAACAAATGTTATTTCTTATATCAACACATTCTGATCTCCAACCAAACCAGAACATTTTTAAGTAATTTTACCTTTACTGCAGTGGCATACACACATGGCTGGGATTAGGCTGTATCAGCATGTCCTTTTCAAAGGGCCACTACTAAGGTGTTTAAGCTAGGTCTAAATATGAGCTGTAAATTCAAATTTGGCACACAGCACATAAGAACAACAGTATGAAAGCTAGATTATTTATTTACTTACCTTACTGTTAAAACACCCAAAACAAATGGGAATTACAAGCAACAAAAAGAGATCCTTTTCTTTTTTCTTATGCAGCATTTTCTATCAGCAATATTGATATTCACAGAAGTAACCTGGGTTACTGACTGTATAACATATATCAAGTATGAGCATAACTACAATGTAAAGCTGCTTCACTCTGAGAACCCCGGGATTGATTCAGGGGTCTCGTGTGGTGGTAAAGTCTCTCCTCCAACCTTTGCTTCCAAAGAAAAACTCTGCAGCCTCTTGTTGTTTGGTCTCAAGGCAGTTTATTGCCAGTTATCTAAAAGATTGTCTTCGCCTGCTGCAGCTGCTTTGGTCAGCGGCCCAGGCAGAGACACACACACTCCTGACACCCTCAGTGTCTGGTGTTTTCGTCTTCTCTCTCCCCGCCCAGGGCTGCTGCTATCTTTTATATGATATATTACGTGTTATATGTTTACAGATTTTCCCCAATACCTACTATCTATGTTACAATGTGCTTTTCTACTCTAAACCAATCCACGAGTGCCAGCATCACCAAGAACATGGAGGCAAGGAAGAAGAAGGAGGAAGAACAGGATCAGGCCCACTTTCCTCCATCTTAGAACTTCTGACCCCCCCTGTACAAAGTAAAACAGGTGTTAAACCCCCCCTGTACAATACTAAAAAAATTTCCCCTCTAATTTGTAATTACTTCTCCTATACCATCTAACCCTCTGTGACTGCTTGTTCCACCTTCAAAATTGGTAACTCATTCCATGGCTCAAACTCAAAATCACAGCTGTTTTCAGCTGCTTGCCAGGGTCTAAAATGCTTCTGACCAAGGCCTGGAACCTCTGAAAATGTCTGAGGGACATTTTGAGTTCCAACACTTCACTTTTCAACTTACATGTGCCTATTCTTTAGAAATAAATACTGTCTATATAGTTTAAGCAAAATATTCTAGCATCTGCTAGAGCTTCTTTGCTTGGAAGTAAAAGGAGATTGGGGAAGACCCTGTAGACCTTTACCAGTCAAATCTTCCTTCCCTCTAATTGCAGCTTTAGTTAAGCAGGGTCGGCAAGTTGAAGCGGTGCCAGCAAAGAGCTTCTCGTGAGACTGCTGCTCCCAGCAGCACTGACCTCTCATCAAGCCACTCAGCAGTGACAGAATAATAGTCACAGCTGACCTCCAGACCTGACTTGCACACTCAAGGCATTCATGGCTCTTTTCCCACCAGCTGCCACAGACCTACTGTGCTCTGAATAAACCACACGCCCACGGGTGTGTTAAACAGAAAGCAAAACATTCCAAAAGCCTGCATTTTGATGATGTGTATTCTTCGGACAATCACACGTGTAGCGTGACAGTGGAACTCACAGCAGCCGCGGCAGTTTTTGCATTCGCCAGCAGCCGGCAGCAGGACCCCGGCCGTGCCGCCGCTGTGCCGGGCTGCGAGGCGCGGCTCGCTCCCATCCACCCATCGCTCCCATCGCTCCCATCGACCCATCCCACCCACCGCTCCCATCGACCCATCCCACCCACCGCTCCCATCCACCCATCCCACCCATCGCTCCCATCCACCCATCCCACCCACCGCTCCCATCCACCCATCGCTCCCATCCACCCATCGCTCCCATCCACCCATCCCACCCATCGCTCCCATCCGCCCATCCCACCCATCGCTCCCATCCACCCATCCCACCCATCGCTCCCATCCCACCACCGCCGGCCCGTGCGCGCAGAGCCCTCCTCGGGCTGACTCACGGGGAGCCCCGGTTACTGCATACCCCACCGAAAACAAACGAAACAAAAAGCCAAGCCAAATGGCTTGCTCGAAGTCAACTTTGCAGAGATATACTTGTCATTAGCCAAGTCATGAAGAAGACATCCACAATTTCAGCTATCCTGTCAGCCAGATGTGGTTGATTTAACCAATAAAAGGAAGGACGTGGACATTACTAAAAGAAGAACTCGTAACCTATGATTAAAAATCCTCAATATTTTTTCACATGTATGAATAATTCTGCTGTTACTGGCTGAGATCTAGCGGTACTAATATGCAAAAGAGGAGATTAGCATGACCTTTAGAAATATGAACCTTGTTATTATCTTAAAGGCATTTGTACTTCCTAAAATTCATTAAAGCAAAGCTCCTGCCCCGCAGACAGAAGACAACTCTGCCCAGCTACCCTTATTCCAGCAAGACACTCCAAAATGTGGTTTTAGCTAAGGAGCTCTAATTGCCAGTGTGAGTAATTACTTATAATTTTAAATCAGCTGTATAGGAGCTAGTTGCAATGATGGAAGTGCACTGTCAGAGAATGTGAGTTTAATACAGCTCAGGAAACATTACTTTCTCATATTGGATGTTTGAAATACCAGCCTGATAAGAGTAAGCTTGTGTCAAAGAACTCAGTTGAAACTTTATTATATCAGGGGCAAAAATGGAGGGAGGGATGGAGAGAGGAGACAGGGAGATACCTCTCAAGAGAGAGTTGAATTAGACAATGAAAAAAATGCATCATCTATCATGTAACTTTAGAAGGGACCAATTTGGGTATCAGGCCATTGAAGAATACAGAGCAGCAGAACAGTCAGTTTTAAGCATAAACTCACAGAAAGAGAGCAGGGAAAGACATATGCAAGCTCTCCTTTGTTCCTGCTTTTTCTCCTAGGAGTTAGCGGGGGCCAAGACCTAATGGATCACTGCTAATGGAAGCCATGCAGTGCTCAGGATGCATTAGGAAGCTACTATTTTTAGGCTCACTGTCCATGCTTCAAACTGGGCTCAAGTTTCTTGAGCTGCACATCTGTAAATTAGACAAGTGCAAGGATGACAAGTCTTCTGCATGCATTCTCCCCTTCATACCAAAGTACAAAAGAAAGACACTACTCAAATAAAAGTACTTATATGACTCAAATAAAAGTACTTATATGACTGAACTACAGAATAATTGCAGATAGACTATAGGCTGAAGATTTCCATCAGCTAAACCCTGCTTCCACAGCAAAAAGTAAAGCTCACATGACCTCCACACAGGCTAACTTGGTGCCATGACTTTTCAAGCTGATGTCAGCATTAGTAGTGCTGAGATCCTGTAATTCCCAAATGTGACAGCACTTGGTTGATCTGAAAACCTGACTATCATCATTCAATAGTGCCAAAAGTAGACAGGTCCAAAAGCTGTACAATCCATAGACAACTTCATGTAACCTTCACTTGACAGAGGCTTTAATTATAAGTAAAATTATGCACTTCAAATAGAAATTATTGCACCCTCTTATACCTTTTCTTCTAGATTTTTCAAGATTTTACTATGTGAAAGGTATTACTGCATACACACAGCTTAAGGCCAGAAATTCTTTTAACAAAAATGGATAATGCAAGATAAATTCTAAACTAACAATTTTTTTGTAAAGAGACTACAAAAAAAAAATAAAATATACATCATTATAGCAACAAGAAAATAACACAATTTCCAAATAATTCATTGGCATTGTTTTTATTCTTCTAGAATAGGATGTTTTCAGCTACTTCTACTCTGCTATCTCTATAATAAATTATCTTAAAACAATACCTAGCTATTGCCATTAGTCCTCAGCTTAGAAAAAAAAGGGAAATTCTGAAGATTTTTGATTACTTAATATTGGTGACAAACTGGCAGGAAAATAAATAGCACTTATGTTACTATATACATGTATTATTTTACTATAAACAACTTGATTTTGCTTAAAAGAGTGATAAACAAAGGTCAGTAAAAACAAAACAGCAGACTTACTGTAATCCATGGCATGTTGACAAGGCAACAAATGATACAGAATTTCCTCGAATTTTTCCCTGATAATAGCAATGTTCTCCTCCCTGAAATTGGAAATTGAGACTGTAAATCCATGGGACATTCCACAGTATCACACTTCATCCTGTCAAAGACTGCTTTTTCATAAACACTTTGCCAAGCCATTGACATGGCACCAAGGTTTGACTATCACTCATAGGGGTGTTCATCCCATCTTCTCTGAGCCTTGGTTTGGTACTCAGATAAACACAGTCATCTTGACACTGTACACCAAATGGTATATTTCACAATTTGCAGTGTGAAATCACTGACATCCTGAGAGGGATTTCAGAGACAAATTACTCCAGAAGTGCTCATCTTTCTTCAGTGACTAGAAAAAGAGTTTGAAGTAGGGGGCTTAGACTCAGCATCTGCTTTGCACATGACTACATCAGACAGGATGCTCTGAGGGTAAGGCAATTTCCTTCTTCTAAGGAGAAAAGTATGCCAACAAAATAATAACAATGCTTGATTGAAAAAAAAAAAAAAAAAAAGACCAAAGCAGAATAGTCACTAGTGCTCCAAAGCTAAAGGAAACTCTAAAAATAACTAAGTAGTACAGGAATACAGTGAAAATGAATATTTGCCTCTTCTCTTCTGCAAATAAAATGTAAACCTTTCAAATAAAATACAGCTGACTCTACCCAAAAAAATCCCCCCCGGTTTCACTGATAGGGCTGTAAGCCCCACTGCGCATGCAATAAATTTATTCAGTATTGCACAATATCAATAATTGTATGCAAAATTAGAAAAAACATTCAAACATCCCTTAAATTCTCACTGACACCTACTCTTTAGAATAACTTACCTATAAGTGTCTCACCAAATTCGGCTATGCTGTAATGCACTAACATTGGTTAAAGGACTAGGAAGGAGATTTTCAGTGCTTTTCTTTTTCCATAGCACTTATTTGCAAATACTTCTTCCAGCAAATGAATGAATAATCTACCTAGACTAATGTACCCAGCCCTGTGAATATTTATGCCCATTTACCAGAGGGAGGGAAAGGCATTACAATAAATTGTAATTACAGCTTTTTCAGAAGCCATCAGTCACTTGCATGATGCATAGCACAGTCATTTAAGACATCTGACATTAAATGCTTTTGGATTTTATTATTCAAATATGAAAAATATTTAATCAAGATCAGGCTACAGGTAAGAAAATACGTAGGCCATGTTGGCAGTTTTGTGTTTTGATCAGGAAACCCTGTTCTGTTTTCTACAAGATGTGGAAAACTATTGTTGAAAGCAGCTACAATGCATGGGTGCCTCTGGTTTGAGGTGCACTCCTTAAGAGAGCACAGGAGCCTGTTTGTTAGAGCACAGCTGCTCACAGGGAAACAGCCTTCATCTCAGCCTGGCCAAAGGACATCCCTCACACACTGACCTGCAGAGCAACCACCATGCTGCCCAGCAGGGGCACCTCTCTGCTCAGATGTCTGAAGGGAATCTGGTGCCACACAGGTACTGTTTGATTCCTTGTCTCATGTTGATAAAATGGGGCTGACTCATCCCAGGCTACACCAAGGAGTGTCTGACAGCAGGTCTATGACCCATCACCCCTGGGTCAGCATTTCTCGTGACTATCAAGAACTTGGGACACAGATCAAGTATCAGTGAAACGGAGTTTTAATTTCTGCTTTGCACTCACATACATTTTAGTCACCAATATCCTAAGTTAATTTTCTTTCAGAGAGACTATAATCTTCTTTGTTTTTCCTGAAACCTTGGCTAAATTTCTCCATTTTATCCTCCTTTTCTACACCTATTTACTTCCTATATCTTAGCTACTTTAAGCTCTCTTGATTTGAGATTTTCTTTCTTTCAGTCAGTAGGGTGTCCCCACTACAAGATCATGGAACTGCTTAAGGCTTTCAGGTCCTTTTGGAATATATGAATGAGAAGTAAACAAAGAGATACTCCAGTTAGCAATTAACAAAGCTATCAATCAAACTATATGGATGATCTAAAGCCTTATGAGCAATAAAATAGTCTCTAAAGAAAATTACTGAAGTAGTATTCCTGTTAAAGATATAACTAGAATAAGTGCATGGATATGGGAATAATACTGAAAAGACTATCAGTAGGGAGTTGTACAGACTCCTAGCAGTGGCAGGAATTTGGAGTAATTACACAAATTGGTTTGTTCTCAGAAAATGTAGTTAATATGTACCAGAAATAGAATCTCAGGCTCCATTAGTTTGCAAAACGATGTCTTTTCAACCAGGAGGAACATTTTTTCATACTAAGAATCCAGTCTATGGCTCAAAAGTGTGTTTTGATCTTCCAAATGAGAATCAAATAAATGTCCCATGACAGTACCTCCAAATTAATTTATTCAGTAATAAATCCATGGGAAAAAAAATTATGCATACAGATCTAGAAAATAAAAATATAAGAAAAACAGCTCTAAATTCTTGTCTGGGAAAAATACATTTGAGATACACAAATTCTACTCTATTTAGTCAAATCAATTCAACTCAACAATCTATCAGAGTTCATGGTAATTCTGGTGGAGACAGAAACACAACTATAATATCAGTCTCAAGGACCAGTTCTTATCACTACAAAACATTCCTTGCTATATGCTAACATCCAGGAGATATTTTTATGTATGTACTTACGTTCCTATCATTATAACATAAGTCACTTCAAAGAAGTTAATAAAATTAACTTAAGCTAAAAAAAATTTATTTGCACTTCATTAAATGAAGATAGTATCTTTCCAAGTACTCGATGCATGTGATTATCAGAGGTGGTTAGAGCATGGTGCTAATAACACCAAGGTACTGGGTTTGACCCCTGTATGGGTACTTAAATCTACAAATTCTGGGAATTGAAGTGTTCAGGAAACCACTGGATGTGGCACTCAGTGCCATGGTTTAGTTGGCATGGCAGTGTTTGGTCAAAGGTTGGACTTAATGAATTTGGAAGTAATTTCCAACCTTAATGACTCTATGATTCTATGGTTCCGTACTGAGAGTCACAACCCACGAAGGCACTCTACAGGGCAGGTTTTTTCAAGCATGTCTAATTTTGGTCATGAAGTTCAGTGTTGTTGCTTCACTATAGTGCTGAGGCTGAAATTTTGCTGGGTTTGACATGCACTAAACCTGTTTTATAGCAGGTGGTGCCATAAAATGCACTGTATTAGAGGAGAAATCACAGTATGTGAGATAAATATGATTATCATATCTATCTTCTTGGAAACACTCCCTGAAAGACTGGAGTTGTTGCTCTTATCTACTGGTATCTTCAGCAAAGAGACAAAAGCTGGGGAAAAAAAAAAAAATCTTCATTTTTTTTCCTAAAAATATTCTGGTCCCATATGATAATTAAGACTTCCCTTAAAAGCTGAAATTAGCACCAACTACAGTTCAGTCCAGAACATCAAGGGTCTTTTGTGAAGAACTATTGGCTTCCTGTAGCTAACAGAGCCTCTCTCTGTTCTCCCAAAAGCAAAAATTGCCCATCTCAGCAAATCAAACCTCCACACTGGCCTTTGCCAGCTACTGGGGAATGGTTCAGTGTAAGATGAGAGGAAATCAGACTACTCTTCAATATATGCCAGTCCTACGTCTGAGCAGCACATTTACCCACTTCTGCTCTAAAATTGAACCTGGTCACTCTAGAGTCTGACAAAAAATTAGGCTAAATGTCATCTCCTATGACACAAGGTCAGCCTGGTGACAATGGCTGTGACACAAACCTGCAACACACACAGGCAGACCTTATGCCATATCTAAAGGTAGGCTAATGCTACAGCAGAGAGTTCAACATTTTTGCCTCCACAAGGCACACAGCCACTGTTCATGCTGTGGTCTGCACCATGCAAGGCACATTTTCTGCCAATGCCCATAGCACTCTGTTGTCCATTTCCTTGGACCAGTAAGTTATCCTTCCTGCATGAACCTCCTCAATGTGAGGGACAACCTACTGGTGATGTCTGAGGGTAGTACAGAAAATAGAGATTTTTAACAAGAAGTTTATTAATTTAGAGAGATAAAAATGTAATAACAGCCTACAAAAAATTTAAAAACCCAGAATGACCCTAGGGCCAATTAAAACAAGTTAATCATTATGATAGCTGTCAATTCATAAGATAGCCTTCATCTTGATGCTTAAGTTGGACAATTACAGCAAAATCCTGAATTAGTGCTATTTACCCTGTGAACTGCTACAGTTCATTTCTAACCAGAGGCAACCCTTTTGCCCATGTCAGTACAAGTCTTCTTGCAACCTGTAGCGTGGCAAAGACACTAAAAAATGGTAAGACACAGGTGTCAGCAACACAAATAAAATCTGTTCCCATTTTTAGCCTTTAAGATAGTTTGTCCCTGCTTTGAGAGGCATCAATCAGCTGCTGAACAGACACAAAAGAGATGAAAAGCACATTAACCAGTACTCATAATAAAGGGTGAAATAAGTAAAGTGAAAGATCAGCCCCAGCAGTCATTAATGGCAGCAGTTCACTCTTCTCTGCAGCCACAGTGCACAAACCATCTGCTGACCATACACTGGCAGGGCTTGTTATTCGCCTCAGAGACACTATGACCTTCCCAGGGGAGGAAAATAAAGATGCACATTCATCTGCTTTCTACATTGGATATCCAAGTAAGCCATTTTCTGCAATTAAGAGAGGTGCTGGCCAGTAAAACACATGCAACAGTCAGGCACTGACCTTAAAATTAATGTTAAAAATAGGTTAGAAACTGTTGTAAAATGGTTGATAATTGTTAAGCATGTACTGCTAGTTTGGTTATGATAAAAGGGGTTTAAAGGGGTAGTTGTCAGAAATACAGTACTCTACATACCATAATACACCTACGTAAAGTGCACCACCCCCCAGCTGAAACCAGCCAACCTGGACAGAACTGTAATGCGCCAATCAAGCTCCTTAAACCTTCATGCAAATGAAAGGATCCAGAAAGAAACCAATCCAAAGGGACAAAAAACAGGATAAAAAAGGGCATCTGGCCCACTGGATTTGTGCCACTCCACCTGGAACATCGGGGACATTGCTGCTCAGAAGACCCAGCGCCGACGCTGCAGCATCCTCAACGGGAATGCTCCTGCTCAGCCCACGGGACTCCTTGCTTTAGGCCTTTTTTTCTTATTATAATAAATGCTGAAATCACTTAGTACTGGGAGTATGGTCCCATTTTTAAGAATTAATACCTTCCTTCTCCTACATATCCCTATTTTAATACTCTTTAATCCAAAGGGAAGAGATTGCTAGCTTAATTCAAATCCTAGTAGCATATGTCCCTCTTTCCTTGCAGCAGAAAGTTCCCAAAAGGCCAGCTAAGGCTCAAGGCACCATTCTGTGAATGCTAGATAATGATGAGCTGCCAGATAATGATTAGATATTTAAAGAGCTACCCATTGTGGGGCTACCAGTTACAAAAATACATAACTAAGGCTGCACGATCAACAGCAAAAGGAAAAGAAAATGCACCCTCCGCTGAGTTCTATGGCAGAAAACAACTTGTTATGACTGGGTTCCTATTAGTAAATAGAAGAGTCAAAATGGCACTTTAACCGGTGTAACTGCAATGAGAGAAAACATCTTTTAATTGACACGTGTTTCAGCAGTTGGCAGGGGCCCTGCTGCAGGGCTGTGCTGAGCCCCGAGTTCAGCTCTTACTCAGCTCAGTAACCACGCCAGGGACCTGGCACCACCTCTTTGCAGAGTAGTTCTGGACTGCAGTCTCCTTACAGCCAAATGTTCTGAAATTGCGAACGGTGCCCTCCCTCCGTAGGAGGATGGCTGTCACATGTGCTCATAGAGCTCAGAGCCGACACGCTGTGGTGACATTAGATTACAGCGCTGTTTCAGATTCTGAAATCAGAGATACGATTTCCAAAATTAGGATAAGGCACAGCCGTTTCTAAGCCTTCCCCACAAAACGCCCATGTTTAAAGCCTGTTGGCAGCACTCTTAACAAACAGAGACACACGTGTATGTGACAGGATCCTGCACGCAGGCGACTCGCTCCCACTGCCATCAGCGACTCGCAGCGGGAGCCTTCAGCAGATGGCACAAGATATCAGCCCAGCTTCCCAGTTCAGAGGCCAAACGAGGGCTGTGTTTACTGCCCAGTAGCTATGAGAGAAGATGCTCCACAAAACACTGCAGGGTGTGGACAGAGAGCTCATGCCAACTCAACACCATCTGCTCTGGAAGCTGCCTTGGCATCTGCTTGGGAAACAGACTCCTAACTTGCCTTGCCTTACCTTGGTGTTAGGGGAAATTTTTTTTATTATCAGCTGCCAGGCAAAGATGAGGCAAAAGAGAAAAGGTTACCTCTTCCTGCCTACTCTTTTGCTGTCTTTAAGACAGCTCTTGTAGCAGTGGCTAGTGTCTCTTAGTCGTGGCATACAAACCATTTCAATGACAGTCATTTTGCCCTTCTCCTGCATTCCTGTTCCAGGGAAACAGAAGCAAGTATTTTAAGGGACAGTATAAAAATTCCTTGTAATCTATGCATTCTAATCTGCCACATGAGCTCATCAACTTACCCTGAGACTGAACATGCAAGAATGTGATTTACAAGATTACTACAAACACAACATAACACCTATATGGATACAAATCTGTCAGCAGGACATAACTTTCCAAGGAAAACATAAAACAATGAAACTGTGATATCCTTATTGGCTCATTATTTCTGAATGACAGGACTTTCTCTCTAAGTGAGAATTCACAGAGCTTGAGGCTGTGTCTAGAAACATTAACTTACTGTTTATAATACAGAGCCAGTTTGGTATCCATAGGGAACAACAGACAAGTCTAGGCAAAGCTACTTACAGAAGTTAAGATGAAGAAACTAAAGATGTCAAGCTAAAGCACAGCGAAGCCTTGCATGGAAGCAACTCCTTCAGAAGCAGCTTCTGTTCGCTTAGCTTAATTCCCCCTCAAAGGGATTAAGTTAAATCCAAAAATATACTTTAATTTTTTAATAAGGGCATCTACAAATCTACAAAGTGATTTGATGTTTTTTAATGTTATAGCAGTAATTAATTTCTCTTAGCCACACCCAGTCCTCGTATGGACTGAGAGTGCTCATATGGACTGAGATTACAGAACACTTGGTTGCTACCACTCTGGCTATGCCTTATGTTGTTTTAACATAATTATAATAAAAGCTTGTGAAAATAACTCATGAGGTGCACAAAGTCAGACAAGATTTTTCTGCAAGTTCAAGCTGTCCTCCTTCTGGAACAAGAGAAAACTACAGCAGAGTACTCAAGAGGTGACTCCTGATGGTCACACAATCACTTGACTTGTCACTTCAGCAGAACCACCCACCATCACTGGGGTCCACATCCGCAGTGAAATGTACTTTTTAAGCTCTGGAAGACTTCCACTTTCTGACATTCTTCCCCTGCAGGACTAGTTAAACCCACAGGATTATTTTTTTTTATGTCACAAAGAAAAGGTAGACAAGATAATTAAACCTGCAAAATCCTACACGAATCATGATCTGGGATTCATTCTAGTGTAGTATATTCAAAATCATGACCTGGGAATGACTCCTAATATGGAAAGCTGTTACTTTTAATTTTCTTCTCCTCAGTAGCAGGGCATATGTAAAAAGTAAGCTAGTAATAACAGGGAGATAATCAGATACAAAGAAAAGCTACTGTAAATGTACATTAAAAGTGCCAGTCTGCAGGATCATTAGGTCAGGCAAATGCACTATATATGAGGGCTGATTATCTTGCCCTGGTATCCTATAGAGGACTCTACATTTTCTAAACCCCAAAGGGCATGCTTCCAGAATTCAAACAATGCTACTACAGGAAAGTGAGATATTTCTCAATGCCTATCTACTTAGTGTGACAGCATGACACTACTGCAAAAAAGATGTCCAGAATAACTGAAAACACATAGAAATTAAAAAATTTTGTCAACTCTTGTCATGGTTTGACGCTGGCACAATGCCAGCGCCCCATGAAAATACAACTTACCAATCAAATGCTGTGAAATGTGATCAAGGACAGAGCAAAGCAGACCAAACTTAATAACAAAGGAAAAAGCTTTATTACACTACTACTACTACTACTACTATAAAAAGAAAAGAAAGGAAAGAAAAAAAACCACACAAAATTCAAAATGAAAACCTTCCAAAACATTTCTCCTCCCTCCACCCAACTCCACCAAACCCCAGCGAGACCCATTTGGATCCTTAATCAAGTTTTCACCCTTCAATATAATCAATACTGAGTCTATCGGGGAAGAGAGGAGTCCCCCTTGCAACCATAGACCCCCAGGAAACACAACTGCCACCTTTTGTGTTTCCAATGTCACACGTGGCACCGCCCAGACACACCGGGCCAGTGTGACATTCTCTTCTCCATGTCACAGTGCTCTCACCACCGTGCATGGACAGAGACTGCTTATAGGGCCCCTTTAAGGATGCTTTGCCAAGGACCACCAGGAACAACAGTCCAGTATCACAATTTGGGACTAGAGTCCCCCCCATTTTCCCCTGGGGCCGAGGGTCCAAAAGACAGAGATCGCCTTCTCTTCTTTCTGAAGATGGAGGGCATCCTCACGCCCTCCTCAGCTCTCTCTCTGTCCACTCCAAAACTGGTAGTTGCTGCAGAAGGTCTCTTAGCTCACCAATGCATCCCCCTAAAATGCAGTCCCTCTTGAAAGAAAGAGTGGTTCAGTCTATGGTAAACAAGCAGAGTCCAGCCAAAGGCCACTCTATCATCTGCCCCCAACCTTCTTCTCCGAACATCTGAGGTTTCAAGCTGTCTCTCTTTTCTTCAAATTCAGGAGGAGTAATATTTCATAAAGCTTTCATTTCTCAGGAAGGGTTAAAAGTCCCAACTCCCAAGGATGGCTCGCTGCCCAGGCTCCAGCTCCCACAGCCCGGCTGGGCACCTTGCGGCCCCCCCGCTCTTCTCCTTCCCTGCGGCGAACTGCTGATAAAACCACCGAGTCTCTGTCTCTTTTTCTCTCCTGGGAGATAGAGAGACTCTGGGGGGAGCGGAGACATCCCAGATTTCTCCACCCTTCCATCTGCAGGGGGCCAGGTCTGGTTGCATCCCCCTCCACCCTTGGGCCTACCTCCACAGGCCGCATGGCTCCCCTCCCCCACCCAGCCCGGGCTGGGGGGGGAGGTCCGTACCATGCGGTGACCGGAACCAAAGAAGGACGAGTCCTCCTAGGAATTCCGCTTTTAACCCCTCTGTGTTCTCAGAGGCGTGTCCACCTTCAATTGGTCACCCCAAGTGTCAGTATCTAAACCTGACCCCTGACGGGATGAACCTCTTCCTTCTAAAAAATTCTCTTCCCGTGTCAAACCATGACAACTCTTCATCAAGACACATTAATTCCAGTCAAAACCTAGAGGAAGCAATTTGACCAGTATAGTCTGGGATCAGTTTGCTTTCATCCTGCCATTCCGTTCCACTACTACACTTAATCTTCCCCTTCTTGTGGAACTTGCAACTTATGAACTTTCATTGTACCATACAACACCTATAATTAGTCCCTAAGTGTAAGAAGTTGCCATTTCTTCTATTTGTTTTTTTATTTACTTAATTGGTCAAAAGATAGTCAGTTTTCCAGCTGATCCTTCTCTGCACTGTAATGCTTCTCAGTTTTGCACTGTTGGCAAATTTCATTAATGAAAATATTTGATGAGAGGACTCTGAAGATCAGCCTTGCAAGAACCCCCTGCTAAACTGTGTCAGACTCAAAGACTCCCTGTCAGCTCTTCTTCAGTTAGTTTACTGCTATCACTAAAAAGTAGATTATGGCCTAGATTTGTTAGTATTTTGCCATAAGGCCGAGAGAGCTTTGTTGAGGGCACAAGAGAGAGGAGATCTGACAACATTACAGGAACCCTTATTCAAAGTCTTCTCTCAAACAAGATAGAGAGTGATTTTTCTGATAATAACAGCTTCTCTAGTCTCTGGACACAGCCAAAAAAGCTCTGCCAGGAACAGGCATATATAACTCCTGAATTATTTATGATTTGTTCCTTTTCAGTTTTCATCAGCAGGTTGTGCAAGTTTCAGGTAGATGCACACAGAGCTCCCCACCAGCCCCAGGCTCCAGCCTCCCAGGGCTGAGGTTTCCTGCGCTCCCATCCCATCCTCTGGCAGCGCAGCTGGCACTCCACAATTCAGGAGAAAATGCAGTCCCTTACAGAAAAGCCTGTTTAGCATACAGGCTTCCCTGGCAACTGAAATACCTTCCCCTTTGGTTAAACAATGGTGAGTTACCAAAACCTGAAGAACAATAAGAAATTATTTTCAGACAGTGAGTGCCCTAACTGGAAGATGATGGTTAGAAGCACCTTGCCATAAGACTGGAAACATAGCAGTCAGTTATTAAAATGACCTGCTCACTGGTAAAGTGTTTCATCTGGCTGCACCACAAATTTTTGTAGACTTATGATCAGTTTGTACCTGTGAAGATAACAATGAAATGTTGGAATACTACTTGGATAAGGTGTCATCAAGCACAGGCACAGGTGTGCACAGACCCCCACTGCCCATGGTCAAGGGACTGTACCTTAACTGCTTGAGCAGACCAGATTTGAAGGAGGAAGTTTAACAGAAAAAGCAATATTGACCATATTAAGGGTATTCAGACTCCTCTGGTCTTTCAAGATTTAAGTATTTTTCTCCCATATGCATGATTTTTCCTTAAAAAGGGCATTTAAAGAGCCCTTCAAATAGACATTATGGCACACACTAGCACACTAGCTTTAGGCATAGCAAGGCAATGGAGAACAGTATTTTTTCCCCCTTCTACAGAAGCATTAAAATCGTTGTAAGCTACAATAACAGTCATCTTGCTCCTAGTCAAACAATGCACACAACATAATGACTATTTTTGCAAGCTAACAGCTCTGCTTGCTGTACAGCATTAAAATGCATTTTCCCCAAACCCCCCAGTGGCCAAACTACAATGATGGCCCCTCTGCTGGGACCCCCACAGAGCAGGAGGCCGTGCTGGGGCTGCCCAGCTGGACAGGACAGCTGTGGGTGCTTTGAAGAAAGCTCAGTGGGCACAGTCTGAGTGCCTCAGCACAGCTTGGGACACACAGCCACACTGCAGTCCTAACCCACAGGACAAGCCTGGCCAAAGCTCCTCTGGTAATGCTACAACAGGGAAAAACACTACCCAGCATTTGATATGTCTCCATTCGTGCTGTTCAGTGCTATCATATGAACATGCTGGAGGCTGAAGCAAAAAGCAGCAGCTTATGCTGTAAGTGTTCTTGCTATAATTTTGTGCCCATAATACACATGCTGTATTTACACCACCACATTCAAGAATTTCAGACTTTAAGGACTGCCTATGAAATATAGTTCCTTCTAAAGTCATATTTAAACATCAAAATTTTATGGTATTTATCTACCACATCTCTCTCTGTCCAAGTTTTCTGACTGAATTATTTTCATGGCTTAATCTTTTTCATAAAGCAATTTCCTAAGAACTTGCAGAAGTGTCCATTGTTTTCGGAGAATACAAACAGAAACATTTATTTCTACACACTCTGAAGACGAAAACAAACATTTTATTGAGAAAATATCACTGAATAGATAACAGTTGTTCCTTCTGAGGTTGAAAAATCCAGCAATGTGAATTACTCAGCATTATAGCAGTTTTTTGCCTTTCATCTCACTGACAGCATCAGTGACAGAATGACAACCAAAAAATAGGGAGAAAGAGAGATAAAAGGACACACAAATATATTGCAACAACATTAGGTCTACATAGGTTGAGTATTGATGTGCTATGAGCATAGAACGGTCTGGAATGACACAATCAGGAAAAGGCAATGCCAAGAAGGGTTTTTCTCTTTCTTATTAATTGATTATTCTCTTTGCTACCAGAAGGAATTTAGGCCAACACTCCTGCTTTCCTAGTAGAGACATGATGTACAGTAAAGGAGGGTGTGGGGGGAAACACTGAAATAATTCAAACATCTAGCTCCTTTTGTTTTCCTTAGGCATTGCACACTGCTGCTGGTTTAATAAGAATGTCTTAGGTGCTGCCTAACTGTGCCAAATTAAAAAGAAGCTTCTCCTCTGCAGCAGCTAAATGCTGGCACCCTGCAAAAACATGTGTAATATGTTTCACCTTCACAATGGTCAAATGTATTAATAATTATGCAGAAATCAAATGTAATGTAACATCTTCTTATGATAAAAAGGTATATTAAACTGAGGACTCTTCTCTCAGAAAAAATCCCTTTGCTACTAAAAAGTGGTATTTTTTTTATGGTATAAACATTTTTCCCTTCCCCTGCCCCCCTCTCCTCTGTGAAGCATCCTCAGTAATAGCAGAAGATCCATATGTACTTTACAGCACAGGAAGTTCTACTGGGAGGGAAGGAGAGGGGAAGGAGTGGCAAAAGTAGTTATCAACTCCACATCACATATGAGCCAAGGCAGGATCCGCTTTCCAGACTCATTCCCAAACTGCTGCATGTACCTACAGCTGCCTTCACCCCACGGCTCAAAGCTCCTGTCTTCTCCCATACTGCTGATGGTACAACAGCAGCACCGATGGCCTGTGTGTCTGAGCAGCCTTCTTGCACAGCGAAAAAGGGGGAATATGTACAGATTTTAAAATACACCTCTCTGGTAAGAAGGCCAAGAATAGAGGAGGCCATTTCACAGTATGAGCAGGCTTGCTCAAAGCCTGCAGCTGGCAGTAGATGGCAGATGGACATTTTCTTTCTGTCACCACTTCTCCCACCAAAGCAGCAAGAGAGATGTTGCCAGGCCGCCTCTGTCTCTGCCTACAGCCCAAGATAAACTGCACAGAGGTGGGTGAAGAGCAGCATGTTGAAGCAACTGATAGAAACCTGTCTCCTTTCTGAAATACCTCTTCAGCTTCTGCCTTGGAATATGCTGCATAATGGAATGCATATTCTGTGATTTATCCTTAAGTTGCACCTTTTTACTAGCTATTTTTAAATAACTATCTAAGCAATCTGCACAATCCCTAAAATCCAATATAATAATTATGTTATCAGTTATGTTACAGTTACCACAGTAATCAAAGGTAATAAATCACCATCATGGAAATTTCTTATAGCTGCAATAAGATTTTCAAAACATTTGATGTAAAACCAAAGCAAACAGATACTGACAGTCTTTTCAGAAATTGTTCAACAGACAAACAAAGCTCTCAAATGAACTTACAGGTATTCTGGAAAATACTGGCTGGTCAGAGGGAGCCAGATTTATTTTTAAACAGCTATTGAGTACTGAAATCAGCCTCACCCAGTGTCTGGTATTAAAGTGCACTCGGTAGCCTGCACTTTTCCAAAAATCATCTGGTATCTGAACTTTTAGGAAAATTTTCCCATGACTATGGCCACCAGGCTCTTCTGACATTTTGTCACAGCAGCTGCTTCCCTCCCTGCCAATCCCACACACTCAGATGCAACAAAACAAGCAAAAACCTTACATCCCCTCTCCTGTCATGCTTCCATAGGACTGCTGCCTGCAGAACCCCTGGCGCAGTGGAACAGAAGGGGCAGAGGAACCCACCTCTACAGCCTGGCCACCCCTGCACCCCTGCCCGTGGTACAGGGCAGCATGGGAAGGGAAACCCTCACTTGAGCAGCAAGCCCCCTCCTTTGTAGTACAGCCTTTGCAGCCCTTTTCACTCCCAATTCAGCTCGCCTCCAGTATCAAGCTCAATGCAGCAATGATAGTTCTCTACTTCAAGCAGATTTGAGAACACTGAGCAAGGCACTGATAGCCATCCCTGAAGGTACACCCTGACCCCGGCTCAGCATCTAAATCAAGGGGAAATAATCTCTGTGACCCTTGAGGCTCGCAGCTGTTTTACCCAGAACATCTTCTGACCCTTCCTCTGAAAGGCCCGATCCTCCCATCACTTTCCCATTCAATTAAACAGTACTTAGATATGAAGAGCTGCTGATTTCAAACATTTCCTTGCTTGATTAAGGCTTGCTCATCAGGAACAATTCAGTGAAGGGGCTTGGATAGATTAACTTAGCTAACTTGCATATATATCTTAATGCAGACAAATGGGTTGTTTTTCTCTTATTAATATCAGCTATTATTTTTATTTCTGCTTTGAGTCATACTCTGAACCTCAGTCAAGCAAGACTTCTTGACTGCAGAGAAGAGCTGACTGAGGAATTAATCTTTACAATTTAATGAAACACGTATGTGTTTGCCTCAGTCTGATAATGTATGCAGACTATTATCTTGATAATAGTGGGAGAGCAGACTTCCTATTTGCAAATGACAGAAGGGAATAAACCAAAGGAAACTTGCATCTTCAGCTATCCAGTGGATAAAGAACTGCTTTGCCCATTTCCATTTCCACTTTCACTCTGCAGAGATTAATGTATTTGTTTTGAAGTATTTAGATTATCTCAGATTTAGTAAAACAATTTGGGAGATTTCTTTTAATAAAATGTAAACTTTGCACAAAACTTTACCTAATATTTACCTGAAAGGCAAATTTAGAGTTTGCATTTTGTACCATAAATAATACATTTCTGAAGACTCTATGTAATCTACAGTAATTGATATAAAAATTATAGCTGACATCTACAAAATAAGTCCTAAGAAACAGAGGGTCCTGAAGAGAAATCTCCCATGTTGCATGCAAACAACAGAACACTTCTGCAAAGGCTATGGGACATTTCACACAAGACAACAGCAACAAATAGCATCTTGTAGTCACCATGCCAACAAACACACAGAGAAAGAAACACATGACTGGTGACTAAATATTTGGAAATATTATACACTAAATATTGCTATTCTCAAATTTACAAAGAAGCTCATAACAAACAAACAAACTTGGGATTTAGTACAATGAGAAAATGCTAAAATACTATATACCAAAACAAAAATATTTTCATCAATAAGTATCAAAAGTGAAGTATACTTACTAGCAAAAAGAGCTACTATGAATACATTTTTCATGGATACCATTTTGATATAAGCATTAATATACCAAATTTGACAATGGAGTGTATTTCCCTTGTTTAAAGCTGAAAGTTAGAAAACATGAAACATGCTTCCCTCAGAGTAGCAAAACAAATCACTTGAAAAATCAGTGTTCCTTCCTTTCACAAAAATATGTGAGTTTTCATGAGCATCAAAACCCAAGCACATTTAAAAAGAAAAACATAAAAAGGAAATTCTTACTTTAACTTCCACTGTCTTCCCACCTTGCTCGATATGCCTCTCAAGATATTCAGAAGACAGCAGGTCACTGCAAGAAGACAAAAAAAAGAACCATAAGCCTTGCGCATGTGTTGTACTCCTTCTCAGCAAGCACTGATTAAACATTTACATTTGAAAGGGGCAAAACCTGCAGGATACTTTTCCTAAAATGTTCATAAAAATCACTGAAACAGCCAATTCCAATGGAGTTACATAGTGCATGGGATACACTGATTTTTAGCAGCAGAAGGTGGGACAAGGAAAACTGAGGGGAGTTTCTTCATGGAGGGTCCAAAACCAGCCACTGACACCGACTGTAATTCAAGAGACTCTTCTATTTGCTGCTAAAAGCGAACAGCACAGAAGTTAGGTGAACTTCAAAGAAAGAAAAAATCAGAAGTATGGGAAGCCATTTGGAATCTGAGGGAGAACAGCAGCTGTGTTGGCAGGTTTCAAAGGACACAATGGCACAACAATGACATCACCTTCTAAGACCAAGATGGTGGGCTCAGGGCCACACCACAGAGGCAGGCAAAGCCATGGGCCCCAGGAGCTGCAGCCCAGGCAGGCTCACAGCACAGCTGT
This sequence comes from Taeniopygia guttata, assembly GCF_048771995.1. NCBI lineage: Eukaryota > Metazoa > Chordata > Aves > Passeriformes > Estrildidae > Taeniopygia > Taeniopygia guttata. The sequence goes on along the minus strand of NC_133026.1, from coordinate 21,840,738 downwards.
ACACACTCCCTGGGAGCCCTGCAGCTTTAGCAACGCCAGAGGAAAAGGCTCGGGGCAATAGCAATCCCAGCCTCCAAGTACACTAGGACTTGGAACAAATACCAAGGAAAAAAAACAATCAGACCTGAGGCAAACATATATAAATTAAATGCAGGCTGTATTTACTAAGCAATTCAAATGCTAAACCAGTCAAATTATCTTTCTCATAGTTATTTTCTAGTCAGGCAAACCACAGAATCACAGAATTTGTAAGATTGGAAGAGACCACCTTATTTACATCATAAATTTCACAAAGCAGGTTCACAGACTACAAAACTTTACTGAGATTAAATCAGTATAAAGTCTTGCTATTGTTCCACCTCAGTGACAATTAAGCTGGAAGAGATGATGCATTGGTAAAGAAAGCCTGACAAGAGGCAGGTTGGCCACTGGGGCAGGAGGCAGTGAGCACAAACCTGCTCAGCAGAAGAGGCAAAAATCTAGTATTTCTCCTTCAAATAGCAAAACACCTGAGATTAGACATGAACTGACCTGATGAGGGACAGCAGGAGCAGCAGAGCAGCCCCAGGGCAGTGGCTGCCCAGCTTTCCAGGGCTTCGCCCTGGCCAAACAGGCAGCCGGACCATGGACATTTTTGCTCACAGAGACACTGGTGACTGCCCTGAGTGAGCCCCAAGCAGGACAAAGTTGGAAGTATGGATCCTCCAATATCATCCCTAAAAACTGCCAGATTGATATTTGCATTAATTACCTAGGCACAGAATTCAGGAGTATTTCAATGAAATATGCTGATAATGTTAAACTGGAAAGCATGGAAAATAAAAAAGATTGAAAAAAACTCCCATAGGAAAGACCTGGATGATCTTCAGGACTGGTTATTAGAAATAGGATCAAATTCAATTGTACAAACAGCAAATTTCTGCACTTAAGGGCTGGAGGGAATTTCTATTACATTTTTTGGAAGGCCTGGTTTATAAGGAAGAAAGACATGACCACACTTGTTTCTGGCAAAATGATTTGGCAGATCAATAGAATGTCTTCCTGGAAAACACAACTGTCATCCCAGAATACATCAAAGATGCATTTCCAGTCAAACTGAGGTATGATTAATATCACTACCCAAAGGAGACTTCTTTTCAAATACTGCAGACAGGTACTGGACAGCTTTGCTTACGAAGTTCCATTACCTGGAAACACAGAGGGGTTCCTGAAGTCTAGCAAAAAATTGAGTTGTGAGGGAATGTGAATGCACCTCAATTTACACACCACAATGCAGGAGCAACTAATTGGGCTACAAAAGATACTGGCAGAATCTCAAAGGCAAAAGGACTGTCAATGAGCCAATGGAAACTGGATGTTAAAAAAAAAAAACTTTGTATCAAACTCTAAGGGACAGAGGCAACAAAATGAGGGATGCTACCAAATTTCCGAATGGAAGCATCCATGGGACACTTGTCCATGGAGGTGGGGTTTCGTCTGACTCAGTGAGTTCACAGCTGGTCGCTGCTGAAAGCTGGAAGTCTCAATGCCCCCTCAGGAGCAAGCACTGAACCTACCCTGTGTCAGCACAAACACTCATCAAAACACCCCCAGAGCCAGAGCTAACACTCATCAAAATACTCTTGGTGTCAGCACTGGCACTCATCAAACTACATGCGGGAGGGTTCAACAAAACCATGGTTTTCTGCATTACGTACTGAAATCCCTTGAAAAGAGATACAATCAGCTCTAGAGATGATGCAAAGGAGGGAATGAGCAGCTCTCAATAAGGATGAAAGAAAGAATAAGTGACTCCCTTGACCACTGCAGAACCAGCGTGAACCTCTTTAATTCTGGCCAGTCCCAATATCGATATTGATGCCTGGCACACTGCCTGCAGATGACCCATTACTGAGGAGTACCTAATAGAGATGCTGTTGAGTTCCTGATTACAATACTCTGATTCCTCTTAGAAGCAAATATTAAATATTTAGGATACTCATGTCCTGAGGGAAGCTCAAAGACTTCCATAAGGTCTTGTATGCATTTTCCAAATTTAGTAATTTAGACAGATGTTCTCTTAAAATGTATTTAGTTTAGCTTGCTGAAGTTAGCGATATAGTTTCCTGGCATTGACTACACTCTTTCAGCAGAAGTTTATTGTCACCCTGATTTTTTAAGATTTTCTAAAGCCTTCTGAGTTTACATTCTTGTAGCAAACTTTCTCACACAGCTTTCTGTAAATAACTTATTGGTTTTGCATTCCTTCATAGAGGAATTAAAATTTGATGGACTGGTAGATTGTCCAGTGTCATTGGAGAGGTGGCACTTTCACCCTCCAATCCACTGTCACCTTTGGAAAACTATAAATGTTAGAGTCAAAAATAAACTTTTCTTTTTTACCGTCACAAGAGCAGAAGATTGTGTCGTGTTTTCTCGTGTCCTATAGTGACAGTTTATGCTTCCACAACTTCAATAAAGATTAATTTATAGCTTAAGGCTCTACCTTTACTCTTCATTATTTCAGGGGGACTCAGTTAAACTAATGTCATCCTCCTATTGGATGGACACAAAGGTTTTCATGCCAAGAAAGATGCAAGAGATTATAAAATGTAAGATAGTAAAGCAAGTATATAGTACAAAGACTGAGATCAAACAGAATGGCTTAACTGAGGAAGACCTTAGAGATGTATTTGGAGGGATGACAAGGAGAAACACAGGTTCTTCTCATGTGGGTCTAGCAAAATTACTTCTTTTTAAAAGACACTGCTGTTAATGTTTTAATGTTCTGGAAGATCATATGTTATGTTCTCAAAAATCTTGAAATTGTGTCTGGCATGAGAAAATAAAGACATTGATCATTCTCTGCCTTGTACAACACAAGAATTAAAAGGTAACAAAAGAGGTCAGTAAGCTCAAAACTATGTAAAAAGAGCCTTTTCTGGCACAGCTGCTGATTACAATGTTCAACATAGTGCAGGAAAGCACTGTGCTAGAGGTTTGTACTGATTCAAGCCAGGAATGGACAAGTTAGTGGACATAACTTGGATCTTCAAGAATGTTGTGGTTTTTATGATATTTTCAGTGCCAAACACACAGACACTGTACCTGACTCAAAGTGTTGGAGTCCCGGTGTCGTGGTTTGACACGGAAAAAAAATTTTTCCGGAAGGAAGAAGTCAATTTGGACATTGACCAATTGAAGGTGGACACGCCTCTGAGAACACAGAGGGGTTAAAAGCAGAATTCCCAGGAGAACTCGCTCTCTTGGTTTCCGGTCAGCGGTCAGTGCAGGACTCTCCCCTGCCCGGCCACGAGCTGGGTGGGGGAGGGGAGAAGCCATGTGGCCTTTGGAGGTAGGCCCAAGGGTGGAACCGGGCTGGCCCCCTGCAGATGGAAGGGTGGAGAAAATCTGGGATGTCTCCGTTCCCCCCAGAGTCTCTCTCTCTCCCAAGAGAGAAAAAGAGACAGCGGTGGTTTTTATCAGCAGTTCACCGCGGGGTAGGAGAAGAGCGGGGGGGCCGCAAGGTGTCCAGCCGGGCTGTGGGAGCTGGAGCCTGGGCAGCGAGCCATCTCTGGGAGTTGGGACTTTTAACCCTTCCTGAGAAATGAAAGCTTTGTGAAATTTTTCTCCTCCTTGGTTTGAAAAAGAGAGGAAGAGAGACAGCCTGGGACCCAGGATGTTGGAAGGAGAAATTCTAGGTGGGAGGAGACGATGGAGTGGCTTTTGGCTGGACTTTTTCTTGGTAGCCACAGATTGAACTGATCTTCTCCTCCAAGAGAGACTGTATTTTAGGAGGATGCTGGTGAGCCAAAGAGACCATGCTTCAGCTGGGAAAAGACAGAAGTGGAGCGAACAGAGAAAAGTTAGGGAGGTTTGTGGTGGTGCCCCCTGTCTTCAGAGAGGAAGAAGAGAAGAAGATCTCTATTCGTGGATCCTCGGCCCCAGGGGAAAATGGGGGGGACTGTTGGTCCCAAAAATGAAAAACTGAACTGTTGTTTTTTCCCTCTTGGCAGGGCATCCTTGAAAGGAAAAATCCTAAAAGCAGTCTGTCCATCCATGCATTGGTGGTGAGAACACTGTGCATGGAAAGGAGAGGGTCACCACTGGCAAACTTTTTTCTCCGGGCGGTGCCATGTGGTGACATGGAAGCACAGGATGTGGCATCTGTGTTTCTTGGGGCATCTGTGGCACAAGAGAGACTCCTCTCTCCCTGCAGATGGACTGGGTGTTGATTATCTGGAGGGTGGAAACCTGATTGGGGTCCAGATTGTGTCTCACTGTGGTTTGATGGAGTTGGGTGGTGGGAGGAGGAATGCTTTGGAAGGTTTTCATTTTGAATTGTGTGTTTTCTTTCTTCTTTCCCCCCCCCCCCTTTTATAGTAGCATAGTGGTAGTAGTTTAATAAAGTTTTTTTCTTATTATTAAGCTTGGGCCTGCTTTGCTCTGTTCTCGATCGCATTTCACAGCATTCAGTTGAGAAATTCCATTTTCATGGGGGGCACTGGCATTGTGCCAGTGTCAAACCATGACACCCGGAAAAGAGCTCTGTAGAAGCCTCAAACATGCTTGTTCAGCTCTCCCACTTTTCCCTCACCACCAGCCCTGGGCCACTGGGACTGGGCAGTTGGCCAAGCATCCCTCTGACCTGGCCTGGGCTCTGCCTGCACCTTGGAAGGGTCCTGCTTCTCCTCAGGGTTACACAGTGTCCTGTGTCATCCAGCTCCAGGGCTGCTGATGGTCAGTCAGCTGCTCTTCTCCCACCCGCCACCCCAGTGATGGACATCCTCAGGCTGTTCAAGTTGTATTTACTTTCAAAGTAGCCAAAAGAACAATTTCTAAACAGGCCCATCCATTTTTTCCTCCTGTTCAGTCCTTACTTTGAGGACAAAGGGCTGGAAACAGTTGGGGATCTGCTGGCATTCCCACCCCTCTCAAGATCTGTCACAAGTGCCGTGATTCCCAAAATGAGCCTGTCTGGAAGGGAAACACCACAAGGTCACCTGCCTGCACAGCTCCTGGGAGCTGAGTCCACAGCTTGCAAACAGACCACAGATCTGAAATGTAGAGACATTTCTAAAGCCTATCATAAGTAACATGGCAGAATATGTCTGAGAATATTTTATCAGTAGAAAAACCCATAAATAAAGCCATGTTATGCTTTTTTATTATGATTCACAGCACTGAAAATATCATAAAAACCACAACACTCTTGTAGATCCAATAATGCAACCAATGCTATTAAAAAATAAGCTACAAACTAACCATTATACACAATCTTATAAACTCATGCCAGAAGGTATCACCTCCTTGGTGGAGTCATGTTTTGTCTGCAGCAGTACAGGCAGAAAACTGGATCATTTTAATATAAGGCCTTCCTTTACAACAAACAAAAATCTAGATTAAAATACTTGTGAAACATGATTAAAATTATTTAATCAAGATAAGACAACAAGCATTAAAATAATATGCATTCCAACATAAATAAATACACACTTTCCTATGGTAGAAATGAAACAGGAATAATTTAGCTTGCCTGCTAATCTATCCTAGAAACTGTCAGCTAAAGTGGTAGTTTTAGTATTAATTATAAAATAAAACAGACATATTAAAAAATGAAATTCAAAAAAAAGGAGATTGTGAAAAAAATCTTGGAAACACAAGGGATGGAAAAAATACTGAGAAAAAACACCAACACTAAAATTGACAATATTGCAGAATGAGATTTTTAGAAATATTTGCTGAGGCATTGGTACAAAAGTTTTGAAAATACATGGAAAAAACTGCATATGTTAACACCTAAAAAGAAAATATTTCACAGGAAAAAAAGCACATGTGATCTGTTGCTTTTACAAGGAAAAACACTGCTATGCTACCAATGGCAATCTGTTGTCAGAGGTTTGTTATTTCAGTGTACACAAATTAAGAGTAGTGTCATTTTGTTTACAGCAGCAGCATTTTTTAAGCATTATCTAAAGTTCATATGAGCCTATCCCATACAGATTCAATAGCATAAGGGCCAGGAAAAAAAAAATGAGCAAGCTCCTCTTTGCTCTTCCAACCTTCCCAGTCACAACAGTACACAAGAGGCACAAGCTGGGTGAATTTTATTTTATTATAATTTTATTATAATTTTATTCCTTAGCCCCCAGCTAAGGAAATGATCCTGATTCAAGGCGATGCAGATACATGCACTTAAATTTTACCTTGAATCAACAGTTTACCAAAACAAAGCTGGGATTGGGAATCAATGAAAACAGATTAGCTTTGGATACAGATGAGTTCCCCAGTAGAAAGGGTTGCCCTAGGAAGAAAATAGGTTAAAAAATGTGGTGGCAAAAGAGGACAGAACAGGTCAAGTGTTTAAAGAAACAGAAAGAAAAAATAAGAGATTACAAAGCCTAAAGTCAAAACAAGAAAAAAAACAGTGATTAAAGATGCTTTAAAAAGGAAGGTGTTTGCATTTGAATATGAAATGGAAAAAAACCTGGGAATTATCCCTGTAAATTTAATACAGATTTTCAAACCGAGAAGGAAAATGCTTATCACCAGCTTCTGAACAAAAAATTAACTCTCCATATTTAAGAGACTGAAGAACCTAACAGTTATAGAACAAAAAGAGCAGAAATTATAGGGTTCTTTTTAGAGTCCATAGGAAGAATTAAAAAGTTAAGAAAGGTAGAAATAAAGGGAGTTCATAAACATAGTGCTATAAAGTATCCTTATCAGCATCAATGTTAACAAATAAAAGAAATTACTGGCTTCATGATAATGTAATATCATTGCTGTGTCTCCTTTAACACTGTAGAAATTCTTTATCATTTATTCACCCTCACTTATTTCCACAACTCTTCATTATGAACACCTGAAATTTCAGATTAAATATGATGCCAGAAAAGAACATCTAGTGAGAGATCTGAGGGAAGATGCATTACTGAAAAGGAAGACAAGGTTTTAGCTGAAATCAGCAGAAAGGTCTGGATGAGTCGATTGCCAGCAGGAAATTATCAACAGACATATGGAGACCTTCAGGAGAAAAGAACAGGCTCAAGGAAATGATGGAGACACTGATAAGAGATAGATGCCATATTAACTGCACAATTAATGCTAGCCCCTGGGGCAGAGCCAGCTGTGAGAAGGAAGCCTCCTGCAACATCATGCTTGAGAGGGCTGCAGTAAGAGGAGTGGGCACTGTCAGGGTGCCAGGCACATGAAGATGAGGAAGCTTCCCAAAAAATGAAATATTTTTCCCCACCCAGTGGTGTACATCCTCTAACAACTATTAACAGAAATATTAGCTATGGAAGGAGTGACTATCAGAGGACATTTTTACTACAGCTCATCTTGTACACCAATATAAGACAGGTTGATTGTCATACAACAAAGAGCAAAAAAGTGGAAAACTGGATGAGGGGGAACAGAATGGATGTTTCTATCTGCCAGTCAGTAAGAGTACAAAGGACAATTTGCATTATCTTGCATTACACTCTTGTCCTGGAATATTTTCAGTATCAGTCATAAGCTAACTAAAATATACAGCAAGATAAACTCAAAAAAGCCACTTAGCTGGCAGATTTCTGTATCTCACTACATGGGACACTTTAATTCTCCTTTATCCTCATGCCTACCCAGAAACCTCCTCTCTGCTCATACATGATTTTCCTTTCACTTCAGGGGGGGATTAGCGATCTCCATACTCCAGGAACCAATCTGCTTTAATAGCCACAGCTCTGAAACTTTCATCTCCTCCTTCCCATCAAAAGAATTGCTGAATTTCTTTTTATGTGGATGGTTAATGTAATTATGACTGTATCTGTTAAGTTAGCCAAATGGACTAATCAATCAGAATTAGATAGCTTCTCATAGATACAGCAACAATTTTCAGTGTCTACTCAGAGGAAGGAAAAAACAACTGAGAAAAACAGCCAGTTCTTGTATACACAAATTGAAGTTTCACTCCTTTTTAAACTCTTACAGTACTTTTCCGTCCTTGTTGCAGTTAATATGAAAGGGAGAATGAAGTAAGAAATTTCTTCGTTTTTCTACTCCTACTAACTATTTAAAGCTTACTTCAAAAATAAATTAGGGACTTAAGAATGGGTTAAATTCTCAAAGAATTATACCCAACTGCTGAACAGTACCCACTGTAAGTCCCTTCCTGGAGCTCAATTTCACATTTCACAAAATTACACAACTTGAATCTCTGATGCTGTTTCTTCCAAATACTAGCATTTGCCCACCTTTTTTTCCTCTTCAGGACTACTCACTTAGATCCCTAATGCCATCTGACTTGAAAATGCACTTTGTCCTTTTTCCCTTAATAGCTACTTTGCCTGCAGGACAGGATGGTGACTGCCCTGCACCCTCACACAGACAGCAAACTGCAGAGCAGCTCTGCAGCCCTGAGCAGGGCCTCCACCTCTGGCTTTAGAGAAGTCTCACAGTTCTGGCTTACAAACAGCATGTGTTTCATTTCTGAATTGGCTTCATTTTGTGATGGGAAAAGGTTTAAGCAGGTTGAAGACATTCTTTTCCTTAGTTTTGCCAGATTTCTATTGCACACATGGCTCACATTACTACCATAAAAAAGGAGAGAGTACACAACAATAGTTGCAAGGAAAACCTATGAAGCAACAGCAGTGGCTGGAAGGCTGAGGCTGGTATGACCATATCCTGCTGAACATGCCCTGTGCACGTGAACTGCACCTGAAGTACCTCCAGTGCCATTCCATGGTGCCATTCTCCATCTGTCGTTACCAGACCATCAACTTTTTGGCCTGTCCTTTACAATGGCTGCAATTCAGTTTGAACTCCTCTATCTAAATGACTGTACAGGCAATTTTGTTAGAATGTAATGATTCTGCTTGCATTTTCAAGGGGAAAAGATTTAAAAGCTTGTATTTCATTTCTGCAGCTAGGAAGAGACATACTTACAAACTAACCATTTATTCATATCACCACAAGCTTCTTACCACTATGTTTTAAGGAAATCTGAATAAAGCTCCTTACCACACCAAACTAAGAGCAAAACATACCTAAAGTAGCTCCAAGTCATAATTTCATGTTCTGTTTAAGTATTAACAATATTTTAATTATATTTCTTCCATTATTAAAATATAGAAATTGGAAAATAGCATCTGATATGATATATAATGAACAGGGTTTTTTTTAGATAAGGCATAAGAAAATATTATGTGGTACAAGCACTGCAAAGGGCACAAATTCAACATGGCAGCTAATTCATGCTGCTGGTGATGGAGGGATGGTGATTAGTCTTCTCTTTCAGACAGCAGAGAGATTTAATCTAGTGTACTAACAAGGAATCTGCACACACACATACACACAAAGCCTTCCCAGTATGCATGGGAAGACATTGCTACTCAAGATACCCTAGTGCTAAACTAGAGACGTTAACAAGCAGAAAGAGCAAACAGGCGGTGTTTGCAAGATTCTTGTCAGGCAGAAAGGTGAAACAGGATTTTTCTAGCTCTAAACTTCTGTTTCACAGGCAGAGTTGAGAGCATTCTGGGCAAGGTTCACTTTGCTCCTTTTCCAGGAGCTTTCCTGACAGCAATGATGGCAATGCAAATGTCAATAAACCCTCACTCTTTTACTCTTTTTTTTTTTTTTTTTTTTTTTTGTTATTGTTGATGAATAATTTACACCAGTATTTCTTCAAGCAATTACTTCTTTTTTTCTTACAGAAATCATAGAAATACTATTAAAATGAGCAGGTATTTTTAGACCTTGTTCATACCCTTACTACAAAGCAGTTTCCTCAATGTTCCTCAATGCCTTTCTGCTCATGCTCATGTTACTTAAAAGTCAGGATGAAAACAGTTAATTTTAGTATCTGAAAGGATGATAAATCATTAAGAAAGATAAGAGGAATGCACACAAGAAGCACAGGCTACAAATTTCCCTGCACAAAGGTATTAGTGAGGTCTAATCCTGGTTTTTAATATGCCCCTTCATATAGTCAAGCTGTTTTATACTACATGGAAAATGATTTCTCAAGTAAATTCACTTGTGATTTCAAGCACATTTCAATCCAATCCTCTGTGTATTGTCCATAAATGCTATCTTGAAAGAGAAAAACTGAAAAATTGAATGTGTAAGTAATATACATGGCCCCAGCATGGCTATTAAAAACAAGCGCACACATTTTGTACAGGACACCTGTTATCATTTAGTGAAAGAACTTTATTAAATATTTTTATTTGGTAGCTTACTTCAAGATTTACCCTCACATTCTAGTTACTGTATACATGGTCTTGCCCTGGAGCAAATTTACAAATTATTTCTGCGCTCACGAACATTTCCATTATTCTCTCTCAAAGTATTTGCACAACACAAATACTGAGTCCTCCACGTACAGCTCCTCAGGAGAGTTAGCACTTCCCTCACTACTAAATGCTGTAAAGTATCTGTTTGGTTTGGGTGCCCAGTCTGAAACTTGACAGCACATATATTGCAGAAATCTTTTTGATCTTAACACATTTCAGATATGTCCTGCTCTGTGTTGCAGTCTGGAAGCTCTTCAGAGCTGATCCCAAGTGTCCTTCTCCTGAAGAACAAGGAGCTGTCACCACAGCAAAGGGTGAAGGCTTCAATGTGGGGGATGTTTGTCCAGAGCCATGCAGAAAACCCCAGTCAAAGTGACCAGGCATCACCACTTGCTTTGCATATACACGATGTACAGCCCAGTAACAGGCAAACCGGGCTGTGCAGCAAACTGCCTCATTGCCAGCACAGCCTTGCTTCACTCCCAGACTACTTTACACTGACAACAAAAAGTGCATAATTGCAGAAATATTTTTTTTTTAATTAAGATGCAGAAAATAGGAATACAAAGGAGCCAAATTATGCTCTGCCTCAGCTTCTGCCTTTCATCACCTTCTTCCATACCTACCTCCCTCTCCCTGGTCACATTCCTACATCTCCTTTACTCCCCAGCCCATCCATGTCACTACTTCCTATATCTGTATGATGCCAAGAAAGACCAGAAAAGGAGTCAGCATCTCTTCAAGAGAGATACAGTTTGGCAGTAACATTGAACATACCCATTTAACATGTGCACCCTTAAAGACAGCAAAGCTTTTCCCCATTGTGCCATCATTTCTTTTATAAGCACTTAGGACAATCATCTCCCTAAACATTCATGGTTACCTGCTGCTTGAACTTTGCATTTTGTTCTGAATATTTGAAAGGTTGCATGCCCCAATAATCTTTTATGTAGTAGTCACCAAGAATTATTTCTTTTAAACATTGTGGTTTTTATATATGGAGTACTCACATAAACAGATTAAAAAATTATAGAGATGTTTGGAGTTTTTGTTAATCTAGTGATTGCATCAACTGTTGAAGTACCTGAGATGTTTCAGTGAAAAAAAGATCAGAAATAAAGGTTACTACTACTTTTGTTTGCTCACAAAATATGTTAACTATAGAAAAGGGTATACCTGAAAATAGTTTCAATTTAGAACATTGGAAACATTAAATATAGGAACTAGATTTGTTTCCAGAAACTATTCTGCAGAAGAAAATATGTTAGAATTTCAAAAAGACAGAAATGGGCTTGAAACTCTAAAATATTTTAAAAGCCTCTTCCTGGTAGAGGGGCTAAAAAAAAATGAGTCATGACATGAAAAACATCTTCAGTGACAGGCAATTTAAAGAGCAAGAAGCTGAAACTACCTCCTATAGCACTATCATGTCTCTATTTTGATAAAGAAGGTCAATTTTAATAGCATGGGTCATTGTATGGGTCAGGAGTCAAAGGTCTCACACTTCAGTTGAGGGTGAACCAGGATTTTAGCCTGAAACAAAGCAAAAAAATTAAATCCCACAGAGAAACAAGTCTCTTGAAGAAGCAGGCTGCATTACTGGGAAAATATCCCAAAATATCCACACATGACAAATGACACAAAAGCTTGTGAAATAAAATTCATGGCACATCTTAAAAATGAATGAAGAGTGGGAAGACAAGAGTCCCTTAACCACCAAATCCTCAAGAGCCAGATTCTGAGACAACACTAATCACTTAACCCCAGTCCAAGGAATTATCACAGCTCCCTCAAATTTACAATCATCAATCTTCATTAGGATACACAACTACAAGAATGCAGCTAGCTTCAGAGAAGCAAAAAAATCCATTTCTTAATGCTGTTCCATTGTCTGGCTTGCCAGATGGCCCTGGCATTGCTGATGACCCAGCAGGTTACTTTGCCTCCCTGTGTGTTACCTACCAGTAAATCATCCTCTCTAAACTCAAAAGGCTCTTCAGTTTGAAGAGAGGATGGGGTGAGAATGGAGTGAATATGATAGAGGTTTACAATATCATGTGAACCATAAAGTAATGCAAAGGTGTTATTCTCCTAATTCCACATTAGTAAAATAGGGAAGTACTTGAAGAAATTAGAAGACCAAATTAAAATAGTTCAAAGAAAGCACTATGTCACACAAGAAGTTGTGAATCTCTGCACCACATTGCCACTGGAGGCTGCACAGGCTGACAGTGTCAGCAGGTATCTCTGTAAGGACTGAAGTAATAGACAACGAGTTCATAAACAGGCGCTTTACAAAAGCACGCACAGGGATGTGCCCTCTGGCATCTCCAATCAAACAGTCATGGATGCTATGGGGGTGAGGGGAATGGAGCCTGAAAGTGCCCAGCACATGTGCTTTTTCACAGCACTTCCTATTTCCAATGCCAGGACAGATGGACCATTGGAATGATGCAGTTTTATTTCTTTTGTGTTTAATCACTGTCACTGTTTCTTAGGGTGAAATAAACACAGTAATTTGGTATTTTAAATTTACTTTTCTATCCAAAGTCATTTTCTGAAACTGAGAGAAAATACATTTGTGCTTACAGGATGTAAATTATTTTTCCTATTAGCACAGGGTTGCTTTTAAAAACAAAAATAAAATTCTAGAGTTTGCAGCTGGTTCAGTCACACAGCATTGGTAGAAGTTCTCATTTTACTGATGCTCTGCTGCTACCATCAATTTCTTCTACACACACGTGCATTTGAATATATATATATATATATATATATACATATATATATATATATGTCCTATATACATACACACACAGAGCTCCTCTATATGCTATATATCCACATAAATTTATATAGGATAGAGTTTACATCCCTAGGAGGCATCTGTCAACAATACACTATGCATGAAACATCCAATCTCCTTATTTGTTTTCTCTTGCTCCTTCATCACACCTTTTTTCCTATCCCTTTATTCTCATCCTTCATGTCATCTTCTCTTAATCAGGACCAGCCCACAGTCCTGCAGAACTGTCTGTTAGGAGAATTCTAGCTCAAAATTCTAATGATTAGAAAACCACATGTTCTCTTTCCTGACTCAAACACAAACCAAATTGTTTTATCCTGCATACCTACCACTGTGTCTAATGTGCTAAACAGACATTTTCAGCATTTGACATGATTTATTCAGTCGTGCTCAAAAATAAACCACTTCTAACTTCTCATGCTTCCACCTAAGCCATGGTTTAAATTTCAGAATACATATGCCAGGATGGAAAAACTGGCAGGGTCAGAACAGATCAAAGTATACTGAATACTTCCTACTGAGTTTTAAATCTGAATCACCACCTCCTTACATCTCCAGAATGCTTGCCACAATGAAGCAGGCTTATGATTCCAGCAGATACTCAAAATTTTCTTTTTTGTGATAATGCAAATCCTTACAACTATTTTGTCTTTCCCTGTACCCTCTCATGTTCCAGCTATGGTATGACTATAGACAGAAAGATTATACACCCATATATAATGAGAATAGAGTTCTAAGAAATATCTTATTTGAAATTATCTATTAATCTTATCTATTTTTATCATGAAGTATTCTCTTCAGGATGAAAAGGGATCTTCATACTTGAGTGTGCCAGTTCCAATCACTACTTTTCAACTTCAATTAGAGGTTACTTATGTATTCCTTTTTCTGTTCCAGGACTGTCATATTTTCTGTAGTTCAGCCTGTGCATCTGACTTTTCAGACCTGGGCATTCTTTGCAGTCTGGCAACTATCTTACATTTTGAAGGTGGCACAGCACAGCAAAGCACTACAGTGATGGTGTAAAGTGCATCCTACAGGAGCAGATGAAGTGTGCAATCAATTCCAGAAGATGCAGAAGTGAGAAGGAACATATTCTGCCATTTTGGCATATGTCTTTTTTTTCCTTCAAAGGGCTCCAAGTTAATGTCTTTCCAAACAGCTGAATAAAATCAAGATGAAAACTTAAGTCTATTTAGAAAGGGTTAATTTTTACAAAGCAACTGCATAGCCAGCTTGTCCAGTAAAAAAAGAAATCTAAAGGTGCAGAACAGCTGCAGACCCTTTTAAATGCTACATAGCACTGTGTTATAAAGCCTTGAAAGAACACAGAACTGCCCTGAAGAACACAGAAGAATTTATTCCCCCTCAGATCCCTTGACTCTAATCCTGAATGAGCCCTTCCATGAAGCACCTCATCACAAGTCCTCTAGCAGCCTCCTCAGCAGAGAGACAGGGGATAGACCTCAGTGTGACTTCTGAAAGCCACCATTCCTCTTTGCAGTCCTGTCCTTTTGCTCACCCAAGGGTCCACTGGCAAATCCAGAAGTGGGATGTGAAACACAGCTGGCTGCTGGGAGCACACCCAGCATCTGCAGAGCCATCCCCTCAGCCAGGACATGGTCACGTGCAGATGGCTCTGCACGTAGAGCTGCCTCTAATTAAAATTTTAATTCAGTGAATGACGAGTCTGAATTTGACCAAGCATTTTTACAATAAACCTACTTTCAAATCTCCTGTCATCTTTGCTTGGCAATCTCAGTGATGTGCTCATACTGTTCTAACAAAAGAATTGCTCCAGCTCCACACTTGTCCTCATCCTGAGGTAACCCAGTGTCCTGGAGGAACCTCTGCAGCAGAACAAAAATATAGAAGGACCCTTCTAAAAAGACAAGGAAGCCATCCTCCCCTTTCTTCACTTGGCTGAGCCATGGGGGAACAGGGAAACCAGCTGGGAGGTTGGTCCCTCTGGGATGCTCTACTCCACAATCAGCAGAGAGAGACAGAAGTTGTTCACAAAGGCAAGACACTACCTCCCACCAGCCTCCTGCCCTGACCACCCTCTGCAGGAGCTTATGCTCTCCCTGCTGGCTACAAATAACCTGGGAGATTCCCTTCCTAATTTAGGCTCCTCTGAAAATAAGGCAGGGGAATACGCTGGGAATACAATTCAGCACCTCAGTGGAGAGATCAAGAACCTCTAACAGTACTCATCAGTTCTTAGGGAACATCATGTGTGGTTTTGACAACAATAATTTAGACAAAGGGCACCACACGTTATACCTACCGCTCACACTGACAAGCACATATTCAAAACTGTACTCTCCTTTTCAGCACAAAAATGTACAAGGATACCCTTATTATCATCCTTACTACATATTTATAGAATCTTGCTCAGTACTTTAAATTATTTATGCTTCTAAAAATAATTCTCCTAACATGTCATGTGTTGCTTTTAATAAAAGCTGGATTTAAGACTCAAGTTCTAGAGTGCAATGAATTTGATAAGCAATCATCAGGGACACTAATGTGGCTTACAGAACAAGAAAAACCTTCCAAAAGCCCCACATAATACTGTAGAATTTAATTCTGAGCCAAAATATAAATTAGAGCTAACCAACCTCCACAAATTCTAATGGTTTTTAAGGTAGAAAACACACAGGGTTATGCATATTTTTATACATCCAGACTTCTTTTTCCCCCATTAAAAAAAAAAAAAAACAGAGCCAGATATATTTACAATTCTACTACCAATTAATCATTTCTGTATACTTTTTCATGGAAGTATTTTCAGTACATCTGGTAACACTGCTAGTACAACTGAAATCTGAGCACTCATCTTAATATTTGGAGATGAGCATTAAGCTGCAATTCACAAAAATAAATATAGCTGTTTCTTAAATCACAGACTTACGCATGGATGAATATTTTCTTCCAAGCTTCTTGACTCTGCACATAGCTATCTGTGTTTGGGGAGGGGTGATGTAATCTCAAACACTGATTGCCATAATCAGAAACATACAAAAAAGAGAATTCAGAAGTAAAGTGACTAAGTTTAAGCAATGCTTTCACAGGAATAAATGCATTTACCCTTTATATTTGTTTTCCTTATGAACCAGCAATATGTGAAGGTGGAATCAACTATGCTGTACAGCAGGTAGAGAATTAGAGTGTAAGGACAGATAACAAGATGTCTGAGATGCCTCAGATGCTCCGAAAACATATCTTTCAAAAAGTGCTGGCCAGGAATTTCCAACAAATGGTTTTACACCAAAAAAAGTTCCTCCAACTTTTCCAGTGTGAATCCAATATGTAACATTAAACATTAAAATATTTTTTTCCCCCCAGAAAGTACCTCCATATAGCCAAAGAACCAACTCTGTACACTCACATTCAAAGCCCTGATTTGCTTGATTTGGATCAAGGAGTATAACTGGAGTATCTCTAAAAAGATGTGTAACCTAGTAATTGCTTTTCAGAATACACTTGGATTGTAATCAATTCCATCATTTCTACTCTGTGTCATGCAAGTGATTCATTGGACCACAGGAAGCAAAAACAAGACTAACTGGAAAATGCTGGCATGTCTGAGATACAACAGGCTTTGCTTTAAGTCTCCTGGACTTACTGTCAGTTCTCTACCCTCTTCATTCCCAAATTGACATTTTCTCCCAAGAACTTACATGAGATATTTTGAGCTGCTAAGCATTCATTATATCCATTAACAAAGCACTTTTGAAAACAGCACTTTTGAAAATCAGTTCATTATCCAAAACAAGCATTGTGCATTTCAGGTTGATATTTTTGGCCAATAATATTTAAGCATTGAAACACTCAGAAGGAGAATATGAATGTGTAGGGGAACCCTAAAGATACACCCAAGTTTAAAGGAAAGTTATTTTCTGGGAAAACATGGTTACAGCAGCGGCAGATGGGTGATGCACTGCAGAACAGGCAGATTCCAGATCTTCCAACATCTGTATCATCACCTTATTGAGTTCAGACTTCATGCAACAGTTTGTATTTTGGTTAGAGTGCAGAGCAAAGACCTGCTACACCTTCTGCATTACAAGAAGTGCTTGTCATCACTGAAATCTACTGATATTACACTTTCTCATGTAATTATTTTAAGAGAGACAAATCTTAACAGAGCAGAACCCTTTTCTAAATACAACAGGTTTTCTCTTAATTGAGTTTCACAGTCTCTGGGGTATAGGCAAATTTCTCACTGAGAATTCCACCATTTCCACAGCTGATTTTATTTTGGTATAATAAACCCTACAGCTTTTCATTGTGGAAGACATGAAAAATAATACAGAATCCATCCAAATAGATATGGGTTTGTTTTTTGTATTGAACTTGAGTTTAAAATCTCCTCAAATAAAACTCAATTTAACACCAGAAATACGAGCGAACTCCTGAAATGTAATGATATATGTAATATATCATTATTATGGCTGAAGACTTATGTAATAAGTCTTCAGCCATATATATAAATAGTATGAAATTAACATTATTTAAACAAATTAAAAGTAAAGTATATGCATTCTCCCTTAACTCAAACATCCATTTCACTTTTTAACAGTTTGCAGCCTAAAATGCCTTCTGAAGTTCAATAATGCAATCGCAGAATTAATATATAATATCAGCAGGAAGCACATATTAAGGACAAAGTGAAGAGAGAAAACATTTTCATCTTAGAGGTAACTGAGAAGCAGAAGATGAAGTAGTGCTATTCAAGGTATTGTAAGCTGTTTGAGAAATTTTCTGAATACACAAGATGATAATATTGTTCTGAGACATGAAGTTCATATTCCAGTTCATTTAATTTGAGCATGCACAAGGTGAAGCTGCCCAATTCCCACTTAACTGAGTGGGAATCAAGGGCACTCAGGCCTGAAAGACCTAAGCCCTCTGAGATGAGGCAACACTCATGCCATCTCAACTTCAGATCACAGTGATTGGCTCTATGCCAAGCATGCTTGGGTATGCCTGCCTGAACCCATGTATGTGCTTTAGCTTCATTCACAGAAAATGAAATAGAAGGTGACACTTATTCAGAAAATATAGAATTAGGCTTGCTCCTCAAAAGCACTGGTGTGCAGTAGAGCACAGGAGTTGCTCCTTCCAGCAAGGCAGAACCCCAGCTTCATACTCAACAGAAATGACAGTGAAAGAATGATTTTTATACTGTACAGCTAATCTCTATATTTATTCATGCTTATATATTCATTATTATATTATTAATACTCCAGTTGTATTATAATAAAGTACTATTATTTATACTAACACACCATTACCTCAGAAAAGTGACAAGACGTGTAAAACTGCAAATAAACTAAAATGCAAAAGACAGGAGCAGAGAACAAACCCCTTCAGTGTCCCAGGGGTGACCCCATTCCTGAAGCCGAAGGAAGCCCCCTAAGCTATCTGACTAGCATTCTCTCTCCCCACTATCTAAACACAGCTCAAGTATTAAAAGGCCTTTCCCCACAGTATGTTGATATAGTTCTGTGAAGTATCATAATTTTGTATCCAAAATCCTTTCATTTCATTTCCATTAAAACACAGAAAGTACCATACAGTAAAAGTTCAGAGAGCTCTACTTTGTTACCATCTGTGCTATGCCCTAAATGGACCATAAATGGCACAGAAGCTTTACACTTTTATCAGTTTAATCAGGAGTTTCCGTTCTCTAGTGGTAATTCAACATACAAATAGCAGACTCCTTTGTCTAATAAGAAAGACCATATGAACATTTTTTCCGAATCAGTTTTCCCCCCCAAGCAATTCCTTTTTCAATCTTCAAAGATACTTAAATAAGAGAAAAACACCAAAATAGAATCTTATTCATCTTTTCTAAATGAGCAACTTGTTGTAATGAATTGGAAAACAATTAAAAATAAGCAATTATTCTTTGCTACTTGGCCACTTGAGCCCCAGTAATTTATTCAGGATACAAATGCATATTTTAGCACTACCATTTATATGGGTTTATAAAAGGACATGGAAAAAAATCGTGAGTTACTATCCCAGACTTGCACAATATCATTTCCAAAAGCACAATAACACTCTTGTCTTAAACTCAATTTTTTCAGAGTTGTACAGCATAGAACCCTAGACTACAATCGAAAAGAAGGCAATGACTGGGTAACAACAACATAGTAATCAGTGAATGAAACACAGAATGCAGTACTTCTTCCAGAGAGAAAAAAAAGAAAGCTTGCAGAAATAGAAAACAACCAAAAGAATAATAAGCACTATAGTAAACTAGTTTGTTAAGTCAAAGTTGGTGAAAGTATATTTTTTGTATATTTTTTTGATGTAAGTCAAGACTTGAAAAGCTTTTGAAAGATTTTTAAAGAATGTTTTTATTTGCCTTTCCTCCTACTGTTGCTGTTTCTCACCCATCAAGAAGAAAAAGAAACTATTGCCCAAAAAAAGCCCAAGTTCCATTATTGTTGTTGGTTTTGTTGAAAAAAATGATAAATTTCATGGTATATGGGCAAACGTGCACATAGTTTTTCTAATAGAAAATATTCTCTTTACAGCAATTATTTATTAAAGTTTTGATAAGAAAACAGGTTATCACTGGCAAGCCTACTGTAGAATTTCAGAACAGAGTTCTCACAACTCCAAAACCTAATTGGACAGATTTTCAAATGAAATTGCTGAGACTTTGAAACATTTTTACCATGACAAGTTCAGAGCTGGCCAGAACTGGGAGGTGGATTTGTACCTCTCAGATCTTCAAGGACCAGAAGGCTTCCCATTTAACAAAAATAAAGACATTAAGAGCAGTTTTTAAATAATTAAAATATTACAAATAACATACAATCTGGAGACACAGTTCACCTGAACAATTTTTAGTGCTCCACTTGAAGTCAGGCAACCTGGAAAAGCCAAAGGGGAGTGTCAATTCTTTTTATACAGGCCACAGGACGGAGGCCACAAGACTATTGTGTGTTACTTCACCTGTAGCAACAAGCTTGAAGAGAGAGGAAACCACAGTGCAAGTCTCTGAAAGAATCCAACGTGAGACAAAAAGGGGCAGGAAAAGGGGGAGGAAAAGTAAAAGTTCGGGAACAGCTGCAGACCAGCTGGGCATTCTAAAATACAGCCAAAGCTGGATGGGGAACACTCACCAGCTCCTGTGTTCTAGGCCTTCAGTGTGAGGAAAGACAAGGAAGGTCTCTGAGAGACTGTGAAAGGCAAAACCCACCTATGCCAACTGTATACAAGCTCCCACTTGTATATCTAGGTAAATACTCAAAGGAATTCATACATGCAAAGCTACAAAAGCACTACAACAGATTTTGCAAGCCAGAGTCAAACTGATCCCTTCTTTCCAACCTGTACAAAATGCTTTGTACATAATTGACACATGGATTTTTAACTAGAGCCCTCATTCCTTACTGTTAATACATAAATGATAGAATATGTTCTCCAGCTCTCCACTGAGATTCACCCTGAAACACTTAAGAGTTCTCCCCTTGACACTAAACCATGAGCAATAGCCTGAAATTCTACATGTACTACACCCACCACTTTATGCTGGTGGGTGTAGTACATGTAATTTTTCTAAATTAAACAGATATCACAAATTGTCACCCCTGTCAGTGACACAAAAGGAAATTACAAATATTCTTAAAAGAATTTGCTGTGCTGGTGTAAGGTTGATGATTATTTTTATCTTTTACATCAATTACTGGACTATAACTAACATACTGGTACTACTTTCATTTCTTTAATAATAATCCATTCGTGTCTTAAAAACAGATATTTATTAGTAAGTCTTCTCTACTGAATGCAATCAATAGTAAAATCTTCTACATACAGATTCTTAAAAATTAAGGAAAGAGATTTAAAAAAGTATTCTTGAAGTGAAAGAGTTCCAAATCACTAACCATTTCACCCAAAATATCTCACAAAGCATTAAAATAATGTATTTGAAAACCAGCACGGAGCTGTAATTTTTCAGACAACCAGAGTACAAATTATTTCCAAATGTACTTGGGGAAAAGAAAAAGAAGTCCTATCTTTCTACCCACATGAATATTTATTACTGTCTACAAGATAATAAAAAAGCATTTGGAAAAAGTGAAAGGGAATAAAATCACATTATTGATACTGGATCCCTAAATACTCTACTTCTCCCTCTTTTCCTTTTAAGATCATTACAGCTCACTTTTTAGGAAAAAATGGCAAACAAGGATTACTGGAAACTGACATTATCCCTTTCCTTCAGTCAGAGGTCTCATTAGCAAAACTAGATGTGGATGACATGAAAAATGCAGCAGACCCAAATCCCCTGGGATCGCTTTTAATTTCACAGTCCAGCTCCATCTCTAACTTCACTGCTTGAGCCCCCGCTGGGCAGAGCAGAGCAGCTGCAAGACTCCAGCTCAGCCCCAGCAACGCTTGGAGGCTGCAGGCAGGAGGGCCCAGAAGCAGCAGTGCAGTCCCTGCCTGCAGGCAGGAGGGCCCAGAAGCAGCAGTGCAGTCCCTGCCTGCAGGCAGGACTCACGCAGGCTCCGCGGCTCCCGCTGCGCTCCTGACCGCAGAGGTCACAAATCTCTGAGCTGCCAGGATAATTAATCTGCCCGGCGGCTCAGGCCCTGCAACCCCTTTTTTCTCAGAGCCATCAGGGCCAGATAAATTGGTCTGGTGGTGACAATGTTCCCAGCCACCACTTTCCCTTGATCCTTCTCCATGGATGCTTGCCAGCTACAGAAACCAAAGTGTGACCACTGGAAATTGTGACCACTACAAAAGCCGTGTGGATATAACCACCCTGCTGGTCACCTTTCCTAGGCTTTCCTTTTCCACAGGCAGCCATTTAGTTTTTCAGGTTCATGGATATACAAGCTGTGCTGCTTTGGCTGCCTGAGCATGGGATACCCATGGAGCACATGCACCACAGATCCGGTGTTCCTTGGAAAAAGAAGAGCAGCTGCAGCTGCACAGCTCAGCTGAACCATCCATGCTATTCCCAGAGGAAAAGGCTTTTTGCTGCACTACCCCTGACACACAAGGGTGCCAAGGTACTTTCACAGTCAGACTGGGCTGTGCAATGCCAAAATATAAGGCCCACAAAGTGACGTACCTCTCTCAGCAGAGGTTTTATTCAGTTGTTTTGACTAGAAAGGCACTTTGCAAATGAAAAATCTCAGTTCAAAGACAGGAGATTTGCTCTAAGAAAGGAATTTTGCAAAAGGAGTCTGGAAATTGAAGAGACAAGCATGCTCTGTTCCTCCCAGAGACCCTTATGGAAGCAGTGTGGGTAGGATTTTCTGGGGTTTTTTAAGCTCACTCGTGTTTTTTTTTCCAGTACTATAAGTCTCTATTGTTAACTTATGCATTATTTAAAAGATACTGAGTTTAAAAATAGCTCTAACCCACCAAGGGAAAATGGAAGAAGCAGTGAGCTGAAAGCCACTGTGTTTCTCTCGCTGATTGTTTCAGCATGCAAGACATCACAGGGTTCTCCCATTTTAATTTCAGTTTAGTAGCTGTTTTCGACATATGCCCACCCATTTTCACCATCTAAGTATCAGATAATAGCTCATTCCTGAGGGTGCATATTACAAGTCTCTGTACACCACTCAGACAGCAAATTACTACCACACTAGGTCCTGGAATGTATAGAGATATATACAGATATAAAGATAGATAGATAGATAGATAGATAGATAGATAGATAGATAGATAGATAGATAGATAGATAGATAGATAGATAGATAGATAGATAATTTCAGTTAAAGCCTTCATGTCTGGAAGCTCTGCATTCAACCCCCATGTTTTGAGTCCACCTATTAGGTGAGCAGCTTACACTCTTTTAACATATAAAAACCCACAACACTCTCTCAAGTTACAGATTGTCTACTCCCCTGCTGGACAGACATGGACTGAGTTGAGTGAAGTGATTTCCCAAGACTGTGGGTGAAGCAATGGCAGATCTGGGGACTGCCCACCCCAGGGGTGTTTCTGGCTACTGGATCACCCTTGCTCTCACTGCAACTGCAAACTATCACTAGACATGCAGGATGGGCAGGCTTCCAAGGCAGCTCAAACACAGAAGCTTTTGCACACATTAACTGTACACTATGCAAACAGCTGCCTGAGGAAGGCACCAATCCTTCCTCAGAGACCTGAGACAAAAAACATAAGTGGGACCAGAATATGAACATTCTGAGGCATCAGGAAGCAATTAGAAGTATCTGACACCGATCTAAAATTAACAATGATCCTGACTCTATTTCATCTGTAAATCGAAATCCAGAATAATACAGGTCTGGAAGTACTTAATAATCTTCTGTTTATAAAGTAGCAGCACTGAGCTCCAAAACAAGAGCAGTCTTCATAAAAACTATATAACATCAAAACTAGAAGACTGTTCCACACTGCAAGAGAAACATACATATGTTGATTTTAGTCCAAAACATTTCTCTGGAGTTTAGATGCATACTGATCTTATACACTACATTAAATGGTGTTTGTGAACCTTTACTCCCAGAGAAAGGAGGAAAAGAAGAAAAGGAGAGAGTGGGGCAGGCAGGATGGGCTACCTTGTTTAACATAGCAGGTTTTTCACATACCTCAAATTTCATCGTGTGATAGGTATTCCTTCCTTTAAGTATAATAGTTGGAAACCTGTATGGGCAAAAATCTACAAGACAAAGGTACAAGAAAACAAAAAAAGACCGTGGATAACAAGAGTGTTTTAACAGTTTAAGCCATAAAAATAACCCAAATGAACCCAAGACTTCTGAGGAAAAAAAAACCCACCATCATCATCAAGTTCCTGACACATATCTTGGGACAACTCCAGAGAGGTGGTGAGGATTAAAGCACTGGGGCTGCTGCTAAGAAAATGACTCGATACTCACTGAGGAGAGTCTTAGAGAGTTCTTTCCTTACACAAGTTTGCAAGCTTGGAGACTGTTGCCTTGAAGTAATAGGTGATTTATTTTATAAGTCATCCCTTGTTATAGAGGCAACCCCCCAAATTATGAGGGATAGCAGAAGTACTGAGCATGCAGTGAAAACACCATGAGGCTTCTAAACATAACAGTAGCTAAGGACAAAACAGAACAGAAAAAACAATGTTTGTGTATAAATATGCCTGTATTGTCACCTTGAAATCTCTCTATTTTGAACCCAGAATTATGCTCTGCAGTATTTTGGCAGAATTGGTACAAGACTAAGATCCATACAGAGCACAGTAGCCCCATAGTTCAGCAGATACCACACGGTACCTGAAAATTTAAAAATTAAGAGAATCACATTAAAACTTAAAGCAAACATTGAGGGCAATATAAAAAACTCCTTTGATTACTTAGATCCTTATGTCTCCAGCATGGAGACAGTTCATTCTTTCCAAGTACAAACACAATTTGAAATTAATGTGGAATAAAGTTAAGGGACACAAATGTCCTGGACCTGATGTCCTTAGCAAAAATAACTATATGTGAGAAGAGAATCCAGCACGCAAGCTAAGAAGACAGTCAGGCAAAGTCCCAAGGGAAAGAGGAGGAGAGAGAGATTGCTGAAAAAAGTCACTTGTGGGACTGCAAGAGCAATGTCATGCTGCTCTTGATGTCAAGCCAAGTAACTGCAGCACTCACACTGGAAGGGTACAAAGGGACACTTGATAAAGGGTATACTTTCCTGCATCAAGTATTCTTACGACACTTGGAAAGTGTCTGACTCCACAGATCCTTCACATTCAGTATCATGGAGTAGAAGAAAAATTTATCACAATGAATGCACCAACAAGACACTGAAAAATAATGCATTTCCAGGTGTACAGCTCAAAGTGTCACAAAGTGTTGACTGTTGACAAGCAGAAAACAGTGCCTGGGTTAACAAAAAACAGTCAGACTCAGTGTGATACCAAGAGAGTATGTATTTATGTATGCATTGTCTGTCTCTAAAAAAAAATTAAATCATAACAAATGACTAATTCAGTCAATGGGAGCAACACAGGCATAGAAAGGATGCAATGGAAAATGCAATAGCGGTGACAAGTTAATGCTTGCACCAAGTTACAACAAGGACAGAAAAAGCAATCAGCCATTTCCTAAACTTTTTGAGATCTTGCAATACCAGAGTGAGAAGGCAGATGACAGTATCAATAAGGCAGCACCAGCTGCCTCCTCTGTAGCACAAGTGCACTGATGTTGAAAGAGATCAAAAACTGTGATATTTTGGCACATGATGACATTTTCAAAAGTTGTTAAACCTCTCCTAGTTTCTTATCAGACATTCAGCTTGAGATTTTGGGGGGGGGGGTGGTATTATTTTAATGTTGTTATTTCATATCTGTATTTTGTGTTTAGCATCTTTTTTTATTTAAAATTTATTGTAAAAAGACTTCCATAAAATGCATTGCACTTAAAACCTCCAAAAACCCCAAAGACATTAAGTTTATTCTAAGGTAGAAAACTACCTTTATACAAAGGGGACTAGACAAGACTACTCAATCTTGAACTTCATGCACACAATTAAAGCCAGCTGTGGAATTATATTAATATAATTTCATTACTCAGTTATTATACAAACTGGGAATATGACCATTTATTTGAAAGTTACTGAACAGTTATTTCACAGTTTGAATAAAAACAAATATCAAGGCATAGTTGTTGCATCAGTAAGGAAAAGCAAAGCAAGAAAAATATAAACATAAACAGTTTATTTGTTCACACCCTCTAATTTAATGCAACTTTTGTTAGCCACTAAAGCAGCAAATTCTTGTTGTTCTTCAGACTGATGCTAACATCAGCTTAATCATTAAACAGCTTCCAAAGATTCCTGAAGCATTTCTCTACCTCAGTTCAGCACCTATCCACTGCCACTTCTCACACAGTAACAGACACCTAAGGAAACAAGACAGCAAGCAGACCTGTTTTAAAAATTCCTACTTGGGCTGATTTGCTGATCGGGTTTCTCACATCCCAGGTAGAAATTCTAAAGACTGAGTGGAAGAACAGCTTTTGATTTCTATTAATGCTCAACAGCCATGCAGCCCAAAAGGCAAATTCTGCAGCCAACAACTCCAGTCCCCCAGTCAGGATGGCAAACTTGGTCCAAGTTCCACTTCAGACACTGGGAATTCTCTTTCTCACTGATGAAGAAACTTGTAGAAACACATAAACGTTTCCTACTCCAGCTTCAGTTTACTGACAGCTGTGTCCCCAGTATACAAGCAAGCAGGCAATCCCACTATACCCATTTAAAACAGCATAAAAATACCATCAGAATCTGCTGCACAATACCTAACACAGCTTCAGCCTTTTAACTTCTCCAGGGGGATTCTCTGTATATTGATTATTCCTAGCTCTGGCTTAGTCTTTCACTGGCAATTTAAATTCCTTTATCCTATGGCTCCTTTGTAATGAACTGGAAGTTTTTGGTTGCCATATGGTCTAAGTGGAGGGGAAGGGATTCTTGATTTCTAAAATGCTCCTCTGCCAGCTTTGCTGCTGACAGCGGTGAGGTGCCTCCCACAGATTGGTCTTCTGCCCCTTCCTTAAGTAACAATAAGCCAGAGCAGAGGCTGTCACCTACATTCAGAAACCCCAGGGAAAACTTGACTGCACGGTTACAATACAATATCAATAAAAATACAGCTTTAAAACCATACAGGCATCTATGGTGTCCCAGTAAGCATATCCACAGCAGTTTCCACAGATAGATGGTGTTTAAGACCACTGTGCTCTGGTTAGAGTGTTAATTGTCCACACAGACTTACAAAATCAAAAATGCTTTGGTAAGGTGGCAGTGGATTTCAGGGCCTGGGATCTCAAAGGTGCTCAAACATTGGCCTCCTATTCCCACAGTATTTAGTTCCTTCTCTTTGGCTTTCCAAAGAGACTTGTTAATAATTCCTGTACTTCTGTACTTTGAAAGCAGGGAGATGCACATTCCTGGAATATGCAATGTATCAAAAGATGATTTAGATCTGAAGTAAAATGCTTTTATTAGAATGTTTGCTTGCAGCTCCTGCTGAAGTCAACCAGAACTATTAATGTTCACCCAAGGGCAAAATTTGACATATAACATTATTTTAAGTTATACACAAGTCTAAATAGAGATAATATGAAATGCATAACTGAAAACTAGCAACTAGATTTGGATAAAGCAAAGCTGAAATGCAGCAGTTGTTCAAGTGCAGGAGCATCAGTTGTTCAAGTGTGGGAGCATGGCAGTTTGCCATAGCCCTCGTGCAATTCCATTGTCATTCTCTTTTCTGCTGGGTGACACAGCTGAAACAAGACTATTAAAACATCTTTCAGTGTATTTTTTTATTGAATAACACACAGATTAGAAATATTGAAGGGGTAGTGGGCCAACAGTACAGAGAACAACTCATGATTTGTTCATTCCCCAGCCATTCCCCTAAGACCTACACTGTCAATTAGACAGCGGCATGATGGTCTCCTTTCTCCCTGTGTGTGTAGGAAGGAATTTCTGCTATCAGCAACATGAGGTGAAGGGATTATGTCCTCAGTGATTTACCTGCAAACAATTCTGAAAATAGTTTAAAGCTGCTTCCCATAAAACAGAAATATCAAAAACATCCACACGATTTCCTTGCTGAATGTCAGCTTGAATACTTTTCTTATTCTTGCTGGCACAGTAAAGCGTCAGCATGTTGCTGCTTTCATTTCTCCATAACAGAAAGAGGTGCAGAGAGAATTAAAAATAAATCTCAATCATATTGTGCTAAACTATTGTACTTATAGGCAAGGGCAAACCCTTTCTTATGACAGGCTTTGCAAGGACCAAGCCATAATAGTCTTCTTTTGCTCATGCTAATTTAGTGAAAAAGTAGAGCTGCTCTCAGGAATTGTCTGCATGATTATCAAGGTGCAAAAACTGAAACCAAAATAAAAGCACAGTATTTAATTTTAAAAACTCTCTTTAGAATTCATCTGCAAAAGCAATAAAAGTTGCAAAGATCTTACTCCTCCAAAGTGCCAAAATGCCTCTTGTTCAATCTGGTGGGGAGGGGGACAAAAATGGAAAGCAGAAAATTTGAAAGAATCCCACTAGGAGGTAAGTGTTCAAGTTCATCTCCCATATGAGAAGCCAAGTCCAGAATTTGCATTACCTACCTTGCTCTACTGTCTGCACACTCAGACAATGTCTAGACAATTCTATTGTAAGTATCAGCCTTTCTATGCTGCTATTAGGAACAGGAGCCACACATTAATTACTTAAAGCCTTAAATGCATTCCTACCTGTGGAGAGAGGGAGAGAGGGCAGAAATATCTGTATTTATGTGTGCATGTATATGTACCTGTATTTGTGTGTGTGCACATATTTGTTAAAACAAAGCACAGAGGGAGTTACTACAGATACTGATACAATTCACTGTGCTCTTTGTGAAGAACTGTCCAATAATAAATGCTTCTTTGGACTTTCTGACAGCTTCTACCCATTCCAACTGAATTATACCATTAGCTAATAGTGGAACTGTATTGGTGTAATCCTGTAATCCATGGGCATTACACCATGCACCAACATGAAACCTATCACAACAATTCCAGTATATATATATATATATATATATATATATACACTATCTAAATTTTGCTTTTTCTCTTTGCTTGATGATAATTTTCTGTACAAAGTTCAAAAAGTCAACAGAAGCAGCAAGTGCTCTGTATCCCTGAAATTTAACTTAGTGGGCAGCTTAAGGGGACATTAAGTGGAGTTTTCTCCCTTGTTTGTACTTACATGAAAACCATGTTTTAGTGGATATTTATATGAGATTTTAAGGAAGGAGGAAAAGAAAATAAACTGTTCAAATGTTTACTGTCAAACACCTATTGCTATATTTCAGCAATGAGTTCACCAAGGAATAAGAGTAAAAAAAAAAAAAATTGCAAAAGTTTGCAAAACAAAAATTTGTATTTACCAGGCCATTTGGGAAGAAATACAACAGAATGTCAGTGCAATCTGGATTTAAAAGGCAGAAGTGGCACTGGACAGGAGACCTATATGCCTGGGCCTAAAATTCTGTGTTTCTGTCATGCAGACGGAGCAGGACGAGGATTAAGGTGAACTCAGATGAGCTTCACAGCTGAAAAGCCCTAAAAACACATGCATGAACCTGGTCTCCAAGGAAAAGGCAGAAATTCAGGAGTATCAGCTCCTAGTCTTTGAGATTCCCAGCTGCAAAATTGTATCACTCATACCAACAAATGTGGAAAACAAAGACAATCCATAAGAAGTGATGATTTGCATCTCTTGAATTCCCACAGTCTAGCTAAGAGACAGGCAAAGGCAAAAGCAAATTATGATTAGAGCATAGCTGCCTAATTCAAGAAGCAGTACATTACATATTTACAGGCCATTGGAATATAATTCTATCTGGCTATTGCAAAAATTCTAGCACACCAGAAATCCATTAGCAGTGATGTTCTGGCAAATGACCAAAGAGAAATACATCCTCTTATAGCAAAAAAGAAATTAAGATCAAAGAATGATTATGGATAAGTAGAGGCTAAAGATCAGCAAGCAGGCTCAGAAAATACATTGTAATGCAAGATTTAACTACTCTTCCAAAAGAAAAAGACAAAAGAAACCATCTTACTCTGTACCAAAGCAAAGGCTGTGCACATATATATTAATAGTTCCAGCCATCATTTTTCATTAACACTGGAAATGTATTTATATTAATCTCTTTAGCTGGACTTGGCAGCTTTGTTACAGTATCATATTCAGCTTGATCTTGCTATTTCTCTACAGCTTCACATTTCATTATTGCCACTCAACTGATGAGCAGCTTTGTGGAGTGAAGTACAATATACTAAATTTATTCCTTGCTTAATTTCTAGGAAATTTCCTCTGTAATCAAATTGGCCACCTGACATAGGCAGAAATGCATTGATAACCTGATGCCTTTGGATGGATTACCATGTCTCAAGTCACTGGGAGAATTCCCCTGCTTTTATAGTAATGCAAAAATAGAGGTGATGCTAAAACACATGGCTACAAAACAAAAAGCTTTTTGTCCCTTCAATCTATGTGGAAATAGCTGTTCCTTTAGGAAGTGGAGCTACATCACAATTTCCTCACTTCTTTGCTCTGAAAACATGCATAATTCTATTATAGAAATCTTACATCAAGCTCATTTTTTCTCCTTTCCCTCATCAAAACTTCATTGAACACTATCTAAATCTGACAGGCCAAATGGAAAGTGTGATTCATTACAAGAGCAGTAATAAGCAGTGAGGCAATTGTAACTTCACTGTCGCCACCAAGGCTGTCCCTGTGAAAGGAAGGTTGAACGGCTGCCACACGGAATTACCACATCTACAGTCAGAAAAAGCGCAGTTGGGTTCTAACTGAACTGCTTTGTAGAGAGAAAATCTTTAAGGTGAGGTATTTAGTTATCTCTACCATGATTTAGTCTCAGAACCCTCACTATGGTTTATCTGATACCACACAACCAAGAGGCAAAAATCTGTCATGCCCTTTGAACATGAATGCTTTAATGTTGCTCTTTTGAAGCAAATTTCGTATCTTTGATTTTTAGGCCAACCTTTAGTATGTAATCAGGAGGGGTTTTTACTTTGGGAGATAGCTACAGTCCCCAAGCTTGCAATTCTTCCTGTATGTTTATACCCTCCCCAATAGATTCTTCAGCAAGAACAAGGAGATTTGATATGAGGTAAACAACACTGGGTAAAAATAAATTCAGCTATTATAAAAGCTAGATTTTATGTGGGTCTGTTTCTCTGGAGAAAGAAGTGAAGAAGATCAAGAGAAAAAAAAAATATTTTTCTTTTCAAATGACCTTTTACATCTCAAAAAAGGGCAGAAGCCCAGTTTAGAAGAAATATGTCTTTGCAGGTCATCTTTAATAAAAATAAAAGATGATTCTTCTTCATCATCTCACTGTATATCACACTAGATGACAGCATTTTATTTCCTTTGGGATGCTAGAAATAAAGTAAATGGAACAGAAAAAGGACAAAGATAAATACTCTTTTAACATTGTTTTGTCATTTATTTTTTTTAAAGAAATAGAGCTATTATCATATAACCAGTACTTCAGTCAACTTATAAAGGGGTTATTTTTGGCCGACATTAATTTATTTTTATTTCACAGTAATACAAGCAGATTCCATAATCCTTCATTAAAACACTTGAAAAGAAAGATAAAAGCTAAAATGGAGCTCTTTTGATAAGGTATACAAGTAAGGTATCTCTCACTGCTTTATTCATCTACTACTATTTCATCATACAATTTGGGCAACAAAGAACTAAAATCAAATAGGAAGCAATTAGATACTTGAAGAATTTTAGAGACATAGAGAATTCTGTTCAAATCATAAAATTATTTAAGAGGGAAATTTGAATTTAATATAATTGAAAAAACAGATAAATAGATGGGCCCTTAGGGAAGAATCACACTAACAATGAATAACAAACTGTTAAGCACAAAGGCCTCAAAGTATCAAGACTCCAGGGGTCTGAATTGTGAGAGCATCAGGTTATCAAGCAAACTCTCATCTACGTATGTAAACAGAATAGTTTTTGGTCATGCTGAAGAAATAAGAGCTTTACCAGTAGAATATTTGTCTACCACAAGCCAATCTACAATTCCAATGCATCCTCCAGGGTGAAACCCTTGTGACAGAAGGCCATGCCCCTGCCTCAGCCCAGCAAGCTGCTGGGAGCAGTGGCACCAGTGGGACAGGACCCAGCCCCAGTGGGTGAGGGGAGCTTCTGCCTGCCTCAGCCACAGCATCCCTGGAAAACAGGGCAATGAGCAGGATCAGTACTTCCTGCCAGATTTGCATTTGATAATTGGTGCTTTGGGGGTTTGAAAAATCTCACTTTTGTGCATATTTTGGAAGAGGAAAGAAGTTTACCCTCATAGAGGGATTATTACCTGCTTCTTCTTATGCTAATACCGCCAGGGAGAAAATTGCAGCACTGCGTGCGAAGCCTTTCAAACCAAAGTGCAGAATTTTATTTGCTTGTGGTTTTCTTCAAGGAAACTCTTTCTGCACTAAGGTGACACAATTGTCTGCAAATGCAGT
Organism: Taeniopygia guttata; assembly: GCF_048771995.1. Classification (NCBI taxonomy): domain Eukaryota; kingdom Metazoa; phylum Chordata; class Aves; order Passeriformes; family Estrildidae; genus Taeniopygia; species Taeniopygia guttata. Next base: position 21,808,609 of record NC_133026.1, on the reverse strand, counting down.
TTTACGCACTAGCAGGTCCCAGCCAAATACAAACAATTACATTAAAGACCACGCCATAAAGAATGTCTGGCCTGTTCCAGCCACTGAGTGAGGAAACATGGGCACACCCATCTTGCATCTCACTAGCAAAACACATTAAAACGCTATATAAAATTCACACAACTGCAGAAAAAAATAGCTGTGGGCTTCAAAGATGCCACATCTGTAACAGATACTGTAAACAAAGCAAACAAGTCCCATGCTTAGGTACAGCAGAGTTTGTGTGTGCAAGCTGAGCACTCCTATTTGCTAGCTAAGATGTTCCATATGTTAACAACACATTGTTTTAATACCACCTGTTGGTTCAGTTTCTGGATTAAAAGAACATTTAAGAATAACCACTATCCTGACCAGAAAAGGGATGAATAACCTATTCCTCATATAATCTTACAGAATTAAAGACCAAGAGTCTGTATGCTGATGATTTTTCCAGACATCCATTAGGTCCTCCAATTCCCCAGCAGAAAGTGCAATCATTTTTACTATTTCTATTCTTCATATCTTCATTCCTACCTCCATGAATCCCTTGACTCCTTGTCTAGAAAAGTAAATTTCAATTCATTTCACTGCTTAGCTGAGGAAAGTATTTAAGCCCCAAGCTAAAAGTCCTTCAGCACTTACTCTGCCTCTGTAGGTGCTATTTTTATAGAAGGTCATGATGCCAAAGGAGTTCTCAAGGAGAAAGTAAAAAACAGGGCAAAGTGGCTGGACAGCACCAGAAGAGGCCTATGAAGGAAATTCTATCAGCAGGAAGGCTGCTGACTCAGGGAAGAGATGCCCTATAAATGATAGTAGAGAAAATACCTGCTATTCACATTCCACTTCATGCATTTTCCTCTTTACTAGCCTCCTCCTGTGTTTTACTCTGCCTGCTATTTATAAGTACTAATTCACAGGGCCATAGTAGTGGTGTAGCTGTGGTGGCTTTTTGTGGTGGCCTTTCGCGGTGGCAGAAAGCAAGTAAGAAAAAATAATTGCTCCTATTAGACCAACTTGTATGGATACCACTTGCCTTTGTAAACATGAATTGTATTCTAGCTGTTAAATAATAACCAAATAAAGCCTTTTACAGGCTAAATCAAAAATACAGTTTTTCTTGTAAAATCTCTCACAATGGCTAAAGGTTATTTGACATTAAAGTTACAGTCACTTGGAGATACTTGACACTTAAAAGATAAATTCTTAGGTGTTGAAACATTACTTGATTCTTTCCCTAGTTTGAGCCATTTTACTTAAAACAGACTAAATATTGCACTGATACATGACTGATCTATAGCTATGAGGTATCTCTGTATATGTGCGTGTGAAAATATATTTCTCCTAGATGACCTGGTAATCTAAGGTGTATCATCAAGAAAGAAAAACATTATGCTAATAGAATGGTAATACCTCTTCAGGACAATTAATCTCTTTTTTCCCTACACAAACACACACTCACAAATATACACTAATACATTCTTTATAATTACTTTTGTGTCAGAAGAATTCAGACTAAGGAGAAACAATTTACTCAGTGCTGATAATTCCATATGTTTTAATCACTCTAAACAAACAAACATTGCTTCCAGTAAATGCAATTGTCTAAACACAGTAAAATACTTTTTATCGCATCCATTGAGGAGAAAACAAAGGAACGTCCTTTCAGAAAAATTTTAATGGGTCAGGGAAGTATCTTATGAGGGGATGCACAGTGACATACTTGGAAATAAAAGGTAAATTAAACAAACTACCTTTTGTTCTCACTTTAACCAGGATGTCAATAAAGCACTCACTGGAATTTCACAGATATTACTTAAACTTTTCATATCCAACTGAAGTCAGCAGCAAACCTGTGCCAGTTTCAATGGTGTTTACCTGTAGCTTGTACTAAATCAACAAATCTATTGTCAATAATACAGAAGTAATAGGTAATAGAAATTTTTTAACCTAAAACTAAATTATAATATAAGAAATGTAATTGAGCTATCAAAAGCAATTTATCCTTTCAAGACATGTTTTAAGCATAATAGAACTGTGTACAAAACAAACTGAAAGAAGGTAATAAACTTACAGATAATTAACATACGTTTATGGAAAATTCTTCTTGCCCAAATTAGCCAGGGATTTTTTTTATAAGGGATTACAAATTCAAATGCAATAGTGATTATACAATAAGACTAAAGAACATTGTTCTCAAGAACATTGTTAATATTTACTAAATAGTAAACTCTATGGTGAGAAAAAGGAAGTTGAAAAAATAAAAAATTTAAGTCCTGGGCAAATTTTGGGAACAATGGAAAGAAGAATTTCACTAAAAAGTGCAAAAACTATGCTGCCTTTATACATGACACAGAAAAAAGGCAGTAGTGAATGTACAATTCAGCAAAGATACTGATACCCTGAGCAGGTCATTAAAAAGGCAAAGCAATTATTAAGGTCCTAAAAGATGCCATTTTGTCAGAGATCCAGGAGGTCAAACTTTGAATATAACAAAAAGAACTGATATGCTATACATACCAAGGTCGGAAGCGAACTCCATGCTACACAGTTTTTTCAGACTGAAACTATGGTTCGAATGTTTATCACTTAGGTTCACTAGCAATCAAAACAACTTATATTTTGACAAATTTTTAACTCTCACACTTCTTAAACACAAAAATGAAAAAGCAAACAAACACAAAAGGCAGGAGCCCTGAGTGATGATGACACAAACAGGTCTAACTGCATAACCCCAGGCAACTTCCCCACTCTCAGGATGTTGAGTGATACATTAGTAAAACCCTGAATTTTTTCCTCACCCTTCTTTGTCCTTCAGCCCAAACAGAATCAGTTGTCAGAAATCTCTGCAGAATCAACATTTTTCATTAAGCATTAAAAAAAGTAAGTCATTCAAAACAGTTTGTACAAAATATGTGTTAACAACGAACAGAATAATTGCCTCCCAGACAACAAAATAAACATTTGAAATTAAGCAATAGTATCAGCAAGAAAGTGTTTCTCAAGTCTGCATAACTTTGCAATTATGACCACAGTAGCTTTTTCATCACAGAGTGGGATGGGGAATGACTTCAAAAGGAGAAAGAACAGTCCTGTTGGGTCAGCTGGGGTCCTGATCACAGAGTACATGATAAACATTACTTAACAACAATTCAAAGATAATGCAGAAGACAATTCAGTACCTCATTCAGAAGACCTGAGCCCAGTCTAGATCGTGCTACACATAAATTGATAATAAATAAAACAATTAAAGTTTCAGAATACTCTCATATGGTGAAAAGGCCATTATTTTAAGTAAGAATCAATTACTGAAATGTGATCATACCCAAATGCGTATGAACACAGCATGAACAAGGAAAGTGAACAGAGCTTGAATTCTTTTGACCCCAGTAAATTGCAGCCACTAATGAGAAAAGTTGGGACTGTGTGCAACCAAGACATTCACTAAAGTAACTAATAAGGTATCAAACTGGACCTTAGGGAGGCCCAAAAATGCTCAGAAGAAGAGCTTTTGATGTGACCATCATTTACCACACCCAGTTACCCAAATAGTTACCAGGGATCACTACAACAGTGACAGAGACCAGAAAGCACAGAGCACTTTTAGAGGAGCAAAGGCAGATGGGTTCTCTCACTCCCCTCCTGCGGGTGACCAGGAGAAGTGCGAGACTCACAGGGGCAGCACAGGAGAGCGACTCACCAAAAACAACAGTAGTTATAAACAGTGCAACTGCATTTTTTAAACCACTTGGGGAAATTAATCCATCTGAATTCCACAGAATCAAATGTTTACAATTTAAAGCAAATTCGGGAATATGTTTTTCATTAACAGCTTACATGACACATTGATATTAGTGTTGGAGACCATTTGCCAAGAGAAATTACAGGCAAAGTTTCAGCAGTTTCTCTGATGAAAAAGCTGACACTTGTCTGTCAAGATGCCTTTTATTTTGCTTCTCTTTTCAGAATTTTTTGATGAAGTTTACAATCTGATCCTGTAACGTTTGCAAAACCCTAGTTAAAAGACGTTCCTAATAAACATTCCCCACAAGGCATGAGGAATGTCTGTATCCTTCTCAGCAGTAGCTGCAAAACACATTCAGTGGTAAAGCAAAACAATTCAATTTCCGGGCTGCCAGGAACATTGCAATATCACTACCCAGAAATAATTTAAATTAAGAATGACATATACAAAAAAAATCCATTAATATTTTCTGAGAGTTTTTTAAAATTGCCTCATATGTAACCTTTCAGCCTTCTGAAAGTAGTTAATCATGACAACCATCAATTTATGCAGTGTGCTGATCCTCCTTCAGGACATGGCCAGGTGCACAGTTGGAACAGATGATGTATGAGCTTCCTGAAGCTGCAGAGTTTCTGATCACATCTCACCCAGCCTACTACTTCTGTATAAATTAACTTCCACTAAAACATGGACCAAAGGAATTAAATTTGTGTTGCAGGAAGAGAAAGCAGCTGATGGTTTTGCTCCATCTTAGTGAGTGACTGTCACCAGGAAGGACAGTGCAGTCCTGAAGCACTGAATATAAGCGTGAAATCTTTATTTATGCTTGTGACCCTTCAGAGCACTTCCCCACCACCACAAACCTGAAGATCCCAGGCTATTAATGTGTTCACTCTCACAAAAAAAGGACATGATCAGGGAGGGCTCTCCTTGTTATAATATGAGAAGCCAAGTCACAGACTGGTGATCAGATGCTTCAGGGAGCTTTTTGAAGGCCAAGGAACTCCTCAGTGTCCATACTGCACCTCAGAAGTGACCACATTTCAAACTCACACTCAAGAAATACTCTGCTTGTCTCCATGATTGAGACACCACAGCCTTTATACGAAGGGTGATGCTGCAGCATCATCTTTCTTGCCCATCGTGGTTTCCACTAAGTGAACGTGTCCCCCCATGTCAGAGCCCATCCAGCCTCCAGACAAGCACAAAAACTACAGTTTTTCCAACTACCCATCCAGCAGCACTCTCCTTCCAAACCCAGCCCACAACCACAGCTTGCTTTGGGCCATCATGACATCAGGTCTCAGCAGGTCCCATGAGCAAATGTGGCCTGGCTCAGATGCTCTAAGACATGTGAGCAAAAGGGATTCAAGGAGGCTTTGGGAAACACATCCCATGTCCTGAAGAGCTCTGCTATTTAATCACATAGTTACAACACAAGATGAGAGTGTAAATGGTTGTGTGACTACATTTAAGAAGAAATATTCTACATGAAAAAAGAAACAGCCATTTGCTGAGCCACAGATGCCACCACAGCATTAAAAACTTCAAGAGGAAGGAATTAAAATAAAGAAATGAGGAAGCACGTTTCATTGCTGCGGGACTCCTGCATAGGTCTGGGTCAGTGGCTGGAGCTGGACACCTGTGGAGGGTGGGAAGGCTGGAGCAGCACCTGTCTGTGGTGTTGGCCAGCCCTGGCTCTCCCATTGATGGAGGCAGCACTAATCAGGATAGCCAGAGAAAACAGCTCCATTAGATGCAGCCCAGAACACATACAGATACTGAGGCAACAGACTCATAAACACACCACAGCCATTAATGCATCCCTAACCTCTGCCTAAGGCATTCAACCTCTTAAAAATACAGCTGATTTGATCTGAAAGCTCCTTTTAAATGCTAGAGGCAATTGAATAGGCAAGAAAAGTTAAAAAGAAACACTGTATCTTAGAAAAAAGCTCATTGTAGAAACACTATGGCAACTCAGGGAAAAAAAGAGGGTGAAAGAATGGTGATGTATATGGAGAAAATACCACCACCACTAAAGAAAACTAAAAAAGGGACACTACACTATAATTTTACCAGCTTATTATTACTTTCTATTATCATTACAGGTTATACTTCAGGATATTTTACATCTGCATTTAATGTGAACAAATGTGCATTCACAACTAATTGAGATCCAAAACAAGCAAGAAGAAAGCACACTGATTTCAGTGTTAAACGGCCACACTTTAATGCCAGTTGGAAATTTTTTCATTTCTTTCCTCTCATTTGCATCCAGGACTTGCAGAATGCTCCTGTCCTGGGCCTCGGTTTTCCTGATGTGTGAAATGTTGATGTAAGGTTCACTTCTTTATTTTCCTGCCCAGCTCCTGTATCTTTGCTGCTTGTTTCACTGCAGAAATCAGTGAGCCTTTGGTTGCGTGCCACTGTTCTGGGAGGTGGCAGAAGAAGGGAAGGTTGCTTCAACTAACACCCCAAATCAATAGCAGCAAGGGAAGTGAAGTGGTAAAATCAGGAAATGGGGGAAGAGAGAAAAGTAGGATACCATGAACATTTCTGTGAGCCTCAACTGCGAGTGTATAGAAAGTTGGCAAGGAAACAGTAAAAGAAAAATAAGAAGTTTGTGCAGTACCTGTGGTGGTGGCTAAATGGACACCTATTCCTGATGGAAAAAGTTGACAAAGAAATGTGTGACTCTAGAGAATTGAATAAGAACAGAGATGGAAAATACACAAACACAACAGAATCTAAAATAAAATAGGGTACACAACAGGAGTATGTATAAAACAGCACAGGCAAATGCAGCAGAGGGAACAGAGAATCTGACAGATAAAAATATGGATTTGAAAAGAATAAACAATACCCACATGGAAAGCAGAAAAAGAAGAAAAAATATTTGCAAAAAACACCTGGAGTCAGGAGCATATTTTAATTTCTGATTTTTTTAAGCTCCCTGTTTGCTACTCTCATTTGAATTTTGAACTTTTTTCCCTCCATAAATTGGGGAACATATAGGAGAATTAACACTTCCACTGTGACTGACCTTCCACTGATATTCTAACTACAGATGATGCTCATGTATATTCAGGTACAGTAAGCTGTAAACAACATGAAGACTGAAAGAAAGAAGGCTGACATAGGGAAGGAGTGGCCCTCTTTCTGATAACCTAAGTATTTTTAGTTATTTCTCCTCCTGTGTCCCCCACACCTCCTTTAACATTTCTCAAATGCATATTACACGTAAGAGCTAAGTTTACTACAGGGGCTTGTTTCAGCATGCTTTAGACATCAGCAGAGGTTCAGGTATGAATACTAAACTGATATTTTTTCCAGAGGCTAACTAATATCTTGAACCTTACTGCTTACAAGAATTTAATAACTTATCAACTACCGAACTACTATGGTCTAAATATACATGCAGAATATAATATGGAGAGTAAGAACTGCAAAAGAAAAAAATATTTACAACCTTCTGAATGAAAGATTTTTCACAGGAATGATAATTAAAAATATGTTTTAAATGTTGCTCTGGTATACCTAGCCCTCTTTTTCTTTGATGATCTGCAAATGATATTTCAGAGGTAGTTCAAAAGTTGATTTAGATATCATGATAGCAGCCAAACATCTTGATTTCCTTGCAGCCTTCTTCCTTTCATTTTGCACAATTTGTGATAGAACACCTTTCATATTATAAAAAGTGAAGCTCTTCAAGAAAAGTTAATATTAAGTTGGATTCTGGCACTCTTAAGAGCAATAAGAAAGCATCTTGACAGTCTCACCATACACATACTTGTGCAATATCATCCAAGACAATAAAGGAATAAAAATGACACTCAGCTCAAAACAGATAAAATGTTAAACATGTTTCTGTGTCTATGTGCATATACAAAAATTCTACCTACAAGTTTCCTTACACATACAAAGCTGCAGCTCATAAAATCAAAGGCTTAACTTCTCTTTTCATAGTAAATGTGTTTACTTTTTTTAAGATGACCTGAAATTTATACTCTAAGGACAATGGTGATGTTTTAGAAACTAACTGTGGCCACATCATTAACCTGCCAAATTAAAACAGGTTTGTGCAGCCTACTTTCAGTAAGGTATAAATATGTATACAAAATTTCTACTACCAAGAAACATTTCAGTGTTGAGGATTTAGTGCTTTTCAGCAGGAAATTCTTCCTCTATAACTGTTTTGAAATACAGTTGTTATAAAATCATACTTCTAAAGCAGCCTCTTGTCTTCTCCTTCCAGCAGCACAGTGTCTCCAGTGTCTGTAACCACCAGAGATTCACGTGTGCTTTTTAACTAATGTCAGTGCATGTAAAGAAATTGCCACTGCTTCAAGTTTATCTACAAGTGAAATTTTTGTGTCATTGCAACCTGAACAGTTCATCTTTACAGCAGAAAAACTTGCAGCAACTGCATGCAAACTCTTACACCAAACCACAAAACATTATGCTCAATTACAAGGAGCTGAATTACTTAACAAAATACTTCTATTTACTCTATTATTTATTCTTGTTTCACTTCAGGACAGAAAAGCAAAGCAACTCCTATGTTAAAACTGCTATGCTAAAAGACTACTTCAAAAACTCATTAGTGAAAGCCACACACTGTAAGTTTACTATTATTCAGTATTTCCTCATGGAACGAAGTTCACAGTGCTACTGCCTTACAATGCTTCTCTGTTCCAAAAGGCTGTAAACACATCTGGAGAAACTTCATTCCCAAGTACTCATTGTTTTTTGAGGATCAGCTGTTGTGCAATTGATGTATCTTCAGTACTTTATGCTTGGTTATTAAAATGCTCAGATCTACCAGTTATTGGGAAATCCATCTTTTAATATCCAGGGATGCTCTGTGTGAAGTTTGTCATTTGACCTTACAGTAAACTGGCAGAAGCAAGGCCATGCCTGGAGTGCTGTGTCCAGTTCTAGGCTCCTGAGGACAAGAGAGACATGGAGCTCCTGAAGCAAGTCCAGCAGAAGGCAACAAAGATGATTAAAGGACAGGAGCATTTCTCTTTGGAGGAAAAGCTGAGAGAGCTGGGCCAGTTCAGCCTTGAGAAGAGACAATGAGAGGGGACCTCACCAGTGTCTCCAAGTATTTGAAGGGAGGGTGCCCAGAGGATGGACCAGGCTCTTGTCCAAGTTTCCAAGCAACAGGACAAGAGGCAACTGGCAGAAACTGATGCACAGAAAGTTCCACCTGAACATGAGGAAGAACTTCTTTACTGTGCAGCTGACCACACACTGGAACAGACTGTCCAGAGAGGTTATGAAGTCTCTCACTGGAGATATTCAAGAACCATGTGGACACAATCCTGTACCATGTGCTCTAGGATAACCCTGCTTTGGTAGGGTGGTTGGACAAGATGACTCACAGTGGTCCCTTTCAACCTGAACCATTCTGTGATTCTGTGAAGTGAAATTATGCTACTAAAATGTTAGTTATACTGGAATAGGTAACAAGTAGTAACAATGGCAATATCAAAGCCTACAATGCTACTCAAGAAAGTAACAGTAGAACCTAAAATATTCCACTACAAATTAACTCAATACCTAAAATAATATTTTTGCTATAATACATCCTCTTAAAAACTCCACTGCAAAATTCCATTTCACAGGCACCATGTCTTGGACAAATGTAATTTAAGATACAGTCATTACTTACTGGTTTAGTGTCACATCTAAGATGAAAGATGATCCAAAAGCATCAACCTGGAAGCTGGCTCGAGCAATGTGGGTAGACTGCAATATGGAAAAGACTGGAATTATTATTAAGTCATGGCAAAACCTTTTGTACTGGTTTGAGAATGCAGAAACAAAATATATACAGTAAGTAAAAATATGTCATTAATCAAATAAAATTGCATTGAAACAGACAAAGCAGTCTATGATAATGAATAAAAGATCTGTTTTCTGAATCTATGAGACCAATTCAAGAATTACCAATAACACAATCTGTGACTCAGAGCAGGCCCCCATCTTAACCCATCTATGCCATTGGAAACGGCTCCTCAAATTCCCATCCTGGGCAAAACCCAGCAAAGGGAAGTGAGACCTGCCCTGGCTCACATGTTCCTTACACTGACTCTGGACACAGACCAGAGAGAACAGCTGAGACAATATGGGCTTGGTCAGACCACTGTACTCTCCTGGATCTCACCAACACTGCCTGAAAGAAACTGTTCATTCACACAGACTCTCACACAGGGGATAGCAATGGGCTAAAATATAATTAGCTGTATTTTCTGTAAAGCTCTGACTCACAGCCCTCTAAAAGGTTCCCAAAACTCCAAACTCTTGAGCAGCTACTAAAACCAAAGAAAAATGGGTGGTAGAGAAACAGCTTGCTTTCTTGCTTGCTTTTCTTCTTTTCTTTACCATATATTCTCCCCAAACTAGTTCCTTTAATTCAGTCCTATAGCAGGCAAACATGGGAACACTTCATAACTCCCAACTGCCAGAAACAAGAGGGTTTTTTCTAGTAGTAGTGGAAGAAAATACTCAGCTATCCAATAGAAAGCAACACTTGTTTCTAGACTTGAAAACACCCAAGAAACGGAACAGCCATGTTATTTAACTAATTAATTAGACAAACTACTTGAAGACATTTTGGAACAGTATCAACTTTGTTGCTATTTTGTTTCCATTGAAATGCGCACATTAAGATTTGAAGCATGTAGACAGAGGACCTAAGAGGAAACGCTGAAGAGCCACTTACTACTCTAAACTATACTCCTCCAAATAAATATAATGCAGGATAGTACAACTGTAACAAATTATTTCTTGAAAACTCTGGGAAACACGGGACAGGATGGGATAATGTGAATCATCTAATTAACTCTTTCTAAAACTACTGGCAGGCTTTCAATAGGCATTGAATCCAGAAGAGCTGAGAATACCAGCTTCCTTGGAAAAGAACAGCAGCAATGAAAAGGAAAATTGAGAGAATCGTGACATTTTTGTTTATTACATCTTTTAGTTGCTCTACAGCAAAATTTTCTTGTTATGACTACATACATAAGCATAAGTATTAATAAATAAAAAAGAAAACAACATGAATACATATACACAAACAGATGAATCCTTTAAAAAACCCAGAAGTCAGAAAAGTTTCTCTTAATAGACGATGCTCAGGCTGAGGGATCTCTATAAAAATGCTTGGTTGTGTCACTACTGTGGAGATGCACGCAAAATTGCATGACAAGAAACTCTACACATTTACATTACACTTCAGAAGGATGCAGTAAAACTGGAAAGCTCCTTAGAAGGCACCTCAATAGATATAACTTAGTGTCAGCTATCCTTTTGTCTATCCCCACTACATCTAACCTGCTTTGTAACACAGGCTACCAGGTCTTTGCTAAGTGGTTCTTGTAATTTCTGGATAATTTATCATCTTTTTTGAACAAATGTACCATTTTTGACCAAATGAATATATATATATATGTATGTATGTGTGTATGTATATGTATCTATAAAGCATGAAGAAATTAAAAAGCAAATAAACAAACAAAAAATACACATACAGCTGGCATCTGCAATGACACCCACAGAATGTACAGATACCCACAGCACATATGGCACCCACATGCAGGACCATCATTTAGCTGGTTTTGGCCTGCAGTAGCTAGTGCAACCATAAATACAGCAAAAACAACCATCAACAAATTATCACATTGCCATTGTTGTTTCTTTTCCACCTCTCAGGCAGCAGAGTCTGCTTTGAATGATTTTAAAATTTCATCTTCTCTTGCTAGATGTGAATTTTCAGGCTGCTGTTCACAGGATGTGACAGGCCAAGAATTAAGTAAGGTACAAGGGACCAATGGCAGTTCTGTCATTCCCTTGTTCCACTGCAGCCCATTTGCTGACCTTAGCTAACCTTCATTCATCCACCTGCACTGCAACAACTGCATTCTGATCAAAGGAGAAATGAGAGCCCAGTTTTTTTATTCTCATCATTACATTATTAAATGCAAAGAACATTCTACAGCATTTTATTATTCCTCCTTGTTAACAACATAGCTACATATGCCATCATTTAGATCTCTATACAGAGTATAACCAAGTCTTCTATATGACCATATGCTGGTACCAGAAGAGAATTAGTGAGTAAAAAAGGATATAAAAAGCCTAGCTTGGATTTCTAAATGCACATATATTAAATGTAGCATTTGTCATCAAACTATATCCACTTCAGAGACTATCAGAGTAAAAAATATTCTATTGTTTTGGTTTGGTTTGGCTTTTAACTGCTAGGTATATTGCACAATATCGATTTGGTCTGGGAGATTTCCTCTCTTGAACACTTCTCTAAGATAAACAACTACAAGCTAATGTATTTCTAAGGTGACCCTGGACCACAGTTGTTTCCTGACAGAAACTGTTAATGTGGATTTAAGGGAGAAAATATATATGAATAAATTAATATGAAAAACATTACACAGATGTAACCACTCCCCAAGAAACATGATGCAAACAGAGAACCTTACCATTAAGTTTATGCTCAAGTGCAATCAAGTGTATTTCAAAGATATTTCAGGCCTACCAAGACATTCTAGACAAGCTGACAAACTCATCCCTTTCCAGAAATTGCATCCCTTCCTGATACATGTTTCTAAAGCACTGTCACACTGCACACTGTGGGCTGCTGCCCCATCCTGGCAATGTGTTCTCACCAACTCTCCCTTGTCAGCTCATGTGGCTAGCCAGCAAGGCAGATCAGCAGCAGAAAATTAGTCACCACTTAGAGTGGGCCTGGTTTTCATCAGACAAATAAACTGATCTAAATAAACCACAAGGTAGATGCAATAGTAACAAGTCAAAGGGGACACTCAAGAGAGAATGAAGAGGAAGACAGATTCTCCCTTTCAGCTAAAAATCTCATCTACTGTAGCAAAAAAAACTGCACCTTAAGAATTCCAGACAATGCACATTTTAGGTTAACAGTTCTTCCAAATATCTGGTTAACAATTACAAAATAAAGAAATGGATTTCAAAAAGTCTTGGGTCTACATTATCTTTAAGCACATCTACCCGCCTGCTCAGTGAAAAGGTAAAATGGCCAGGAGCTTATGTTCATGGACATACATCAATAAAAGAACCCAAAGAGAGGAAATAAGAACTTTTCCATCTACACCACCTCACTCAAGCAGAAGTAACAAGAAAAACACCCGCAAAGCCTTCTTAAAACCACAAAAGCAAGACAATAAATCACATCATTCAGTTCTCAAACCCAGGAAATTTCTCAGAAAATGTGAGGCTTTTGCAACAACCATCAGCTTGACACATCAGGGGCTGACAACTGAGTCATGAAAGGGGAGATCCTGGAGACCAGAGGATGCACTCAGTGCAGAACATGAACAAGAGCCAGGAAAGGAGAACTGAACATAATGGAAGAGCGCAATGCAATGCCTCCAACACAATCAAATGGTTCTGAAATTTTTATGTCATGCAACCAAAGAAGAAAAATGCCAATAACAGCTCTGAAATTAGCTGTTTCAGATGCAGCACTTAGTACTTAGTGGTGCATAAATTGCACTGACCTGCAAGGCCCACTACAGAAAATACTCAGCACCCCATGCATCTCATGCAACTATGCAGAGCTAACTTCTGGTAAAGACTGAAGTTTGAGCGTGTCAGTGAATGTCTGAACAGAATTAAGAGTAAATGGAGTGGAAAAGATTATTTCAAATCACTAAGCACAAAGATATTTTATCTAAAGCGAAGATTAAAAGCTTGAATTCTACAACAACAAAAGTGGTATGCAAACCTTCCTGCCAAACCAAGAGCAATGTGATTCCAATTATTTTAAATCACCTGCTCCGTGCCTCAGGGATCACTGCAGCAATAGAGGAGATGGACAACCAGTACCAAATATGGCTATTTATTACTATAAAGAAACAACAGGATAATGATGTCCCTTCGGTACTCCTGCTGGGGCTCAGCTTTCCCCAGAAGCTGGCCCCAAAGAATGAGCATCTGTGAAGGGAACACTTGTACATCAACTACAACACATTTCTGCAGATCAACATCAGTGCACTGCTCTGGAGGTGACCTTAAATATATTCCAGTGATTTTCATTTCAAATAGGGCAAATATCTTAACCACCAGTGAAACATTTACAAGCTATGCACTTTCTTGAATAATCAAACTAACAAGAATTTGAAATGGAAAAATTTAGACATTTTCTTCACATTGTGTATAATTAGCTGAGTATTGAAAGCAGCAGAGCAACATGATGACTAATATTTTTCCTCAAAACATGAGGAAAAATAATTTAAAATGTGTTGTGATGCAATGTGCAATTCCTCATAACACGTTTCTTCCTTGAGAAGTAGCCTTAATAAAGCACTTGGATGCTTTTTAATAAGTTTTGCTGGAAGAGATTACAAAAATTTCTGTCAAAAAGGAACATTCTCGTAAAAAAAAATTCAGGAGAAAATCCTATTTATATGTTTGTCCTTTGATGTAAAAAAATTCTATTTACCACTATATATAGCATTGTAGTTTCTAATTAAAAGATTCTTATCAATTTTGTAGACTTGAAAGAAAGGCATCAAGAGAATCTAGAGATAAAATAACACAGGATGTTACAGGAAGAAAAAACTTTAAAAGTGTGCTTCAGAGCTTGTAAGAAAAATGAGATTTTATAGCAAACATTTCATGAGTCAGTCACATTTACAAAATAATAGATTCCTTAGATATTAATTTAATTTCCCCCAAATTTAATAGAATAGAAACCTGAGCTTCTTGACCGTCAACAAGCTTAAGTTTGTATGAAATAACATAAGTTATCTTAAGTTCAGTAAGAACACAGAGAAGCCAATGGGAAATCAAAATAAATATATTTATGAAATTAAATGAAAAATACACTAAAAAATTAAGTAGATTTACCTACATTTACTGTTTTGAAAATAATCATTACAAGTAAAGTTATGCTAGAGTAGAAAAATACAGTGTCAATTAGCACTCTATAATAGGACGCATAAAATTTACACACTCTAAAAAGACAATTTTCAGCCTCAGTTTTGTTCTAATAAATATTGTTCCTTTATGTAAAATAGAAAATCTCTTCAAAAATTACATTTTCACATGTACTGGGAAGAAAAAAAAAAATTAAAACTTTGCTAAGAGACAAGAATTGGAAATAAGCCTAGGTCTAATATTTAAAATATGTATCCCAAGTCAAAGAATCTTCTTTCAAAAATATACAATAAAATAGAACTGCAACATTATTTCCTCAGGTCTTCTCTATTGCCATTTGGAAATATCTAACCTTAATCAAAAGTTCAGGATCACTGAACTGGATTCACATCATAGCATATTAAACAACTGCAAAATGTCTTTTTTATTTTCCCTAGCATTCTCTTAATATTTATAGGCACTCATTTACTGTATTAATGATCAATATTTGACATTCTTCATGCAAGCTCTCTGTTTTTATCCAATGCATGAATCTAAATATCTTTGGGGCATTTGGTGGGGTGGAGTTTATTTAATGAAGAAACTGCAGAATAGGATCGTGGTTTGCTGAAAACATTTTTACAACTACCTCTTTGGGGCACATTTAGTAAATCAGCTATTTATTCTGAGGAAAAGCTAGAAATAAGACTATATTTTAATAGATGCATGTTCATTTTTAAGTTCTGGATCACACATCTGTTCTCCATGCCAAGTGAGGGTGGAGCACAGGGAGAGTTAAACACCATCAGCTAGAGTGTAGTGTCAAGGCCCAGTCCTTGTGGTCTTAAACATGACCTAAAATAGCTTTTCTCCATATAAACATCATCGTATCAATGGACTCAAACTCAGAAGCAAGAACCACTTGTACCTCTAAAATGTTAGTAATTAGTCTTACCAGTAGGAAAAAAAAATCAAAACAAACCCCCCTATTTTGTTTATTTGTGTATTTGAGCACATACACTGTTTGAATTTACTCAATATAGATGGGGGAAGAGCACAAAGGAAAAAAGCCCTGAGCACAAATGGATGCAAGATGTGACACAGGTGTCACTGCTGCAGTCAGGGCCTGGGTAGCTGCATGGATCCTTCTGAGGACCCCTGAAAGTTTATCTTCCTGCTCTCCTGCCTCACCTCCACTTCATCATTCTTGAAAATTCACCCAAAGTTAAATGTTATCTGGAACAATGAAGACAGGAATTGGGCTGCCACTGCCAGCAAATTTAGCACAAGCTACCATTTGATCTCACACATCTAATAGCACAAATTTGAGCAACTGAATGGACAAGATGCTGCTTCCCAAGAGGTAATCTAACACTTGTTTCCAGCACCAGTAAAGCCCTGTGGCACCAGATCTCATACTCATTGTGCTTTTAAATGTAGAGGATAATGTCAATTTGATTCTGAAATTTTGTTTATAAGTTTTGATTTCCTATGAGACTAATTACTACAAGTCTTCAAATCACTGTGAAAGGAAGAACTGCAAGAACTTTTGGGAAGTCTTTTTTTTTCCCTTTTTCTGAAAGGGAAGTAGCAAGAATTCATGTGTAAAAGGTTACATCCAACTACAGTGCCAGAGGTTTTAAATATATCACTACTGGGGCAAAACCAAAAAACTGGTGACTGCTCAATCTCATGTTTTTAAAATGCACTCAAAAAGGTTCTTCATCAAATGCTAATGGCCAGGGGAAATATGATTAAATAGGTTGTTATAGCTGTGATTAATCGAGTACAGGGTTACATACAGAAAACAAAGAAAAGTCATGAATGAAAATTTGAAAAGTTCAGAATCTTTTCCTGCCATAATTCACATAAAACTTTGATGACCATTGAAGATCACACTCCTTAAACTAAGACAGGGAGCAGAGCAAACAAAGACTCACCCTGTGACCCAGAAACACCAGTTTCCATTGCTCCCCACAGTGACTGTAGTTTTCAGAAAGCCAGATCTAACAGGAAAAGCAATCTACTGGCATGCCTAGGAGTCAGAAAAAATACTACAGCAGCGGTAGTGCAACGTGTTCCATCTGTATCACTCAGCAGCCCAGGACCTGGCGCAGTCAGAGGGGGAGACTACTTTGTGAAGAAACATGAGATGAGAGGGAAAGGACTCCAACAAGGACAATCTATCCTCAGTAAAATACCCGTCTCCCTGGCAGTTTCAAGTGGGCAGAACCCAAAGGAGATGTGGCTTGTGCACAGCTGCGGCGTGAGAGGCAAACAACCCGCACATCGCCCATCTGCAGGGGACAGGACAAAACAAGGGCAGCAACGCACGCGCCGTGGGCAGCCCTTGAGCATGAACCCATCTGCATCTCTGTGTCATCCTTCTGGAGAAAGGACTATTGTCCAAGAATACCATTTAGGCAAGAAGGAAAACTCAACGGATCCAACAGACAGGAGGAATGAAGGCATTTCCTTTGCTGAAGCAGATGGCGCCTTGAGGTCATTTTTAGCAACATGTTTTCCAAGCTCTGAAAGGAATCAATAACTTTTAAAGGCCCCCTTTTCAGCATCTCCTGTAGTCTTCAGAAATGAAGAAACAGAGCTCCACTATGAGAGAAATCCACAAAAACCCTCCATTAAGCTGCCTTTACATTACAAATAAAGCATTAAAACACAGTAAAAATAATCCACACTAATTTTGCTCCTTTATACCAGTATCAGTGACCAAACCTTTTTTCAGCAACACGGTAACATATTCCAAACATTTTCAATTGGTTTTACATTTAGTTTACATACAAATGAAAGCTTACCACCAAAAGATTAGTTCTGCCCACTGGAAGTAACAAGCACTCTTTGACACCTAAAGCTTACCAACTTGGTTAGCTTCTCCCAGGAATGGACTGGGCACTGACAGAAAGTCTACCAACATCCCGTCAGTATTACAGGCTAACAAAAGCTTGAAAAACTTGCAGACTCTCAGGCATGCCAATACATTGCTCAATCAATTCCACAGATAATACTTCTTAAATATGACTCACCCTCTACATTCAAGTATCAAAGTCCTGCTTCAAGTTGAAAAGTGCAAGAAAAGCAAATTTCAAAACTCCTTTTCCCCTTGATACAGTCTAAGAAACCAAAATGAATCAACATTCTCACTGTATATATTTTCTGAAACAACTGATGGATGGATTTTTTTTTTTTTCATTCCCACAGAATTGCAGGAGTTGAAATACTCAAAGGAGACATTTCTGGAACACAGTGTATTCCTACATACTGCTACTCTTCTGGGCAATTTTTGAGCTGTAAGTCAAGGCTCTAACCTCCACATTCCTCCACATCACACTTTCATTAGAAGGCATTTACCCACACAAATTTTTATAAACTTTATATTAATTCTACTTTCTGGAGTACCCTTTTCTAAAGCGTGTCCTTTGCTACAATTCTCTGGTCTGCTAACATCCATTTCACTTAAAAACAAGGAAGAAAGAGAGACTTGAGAGTGAATTTAGCACAGAGCTGGTCAAATTACCAGATGTATCACCAAATTTCATTGTCTGGGGGCAAATGCACAGCAACAATGATGTGCTTTTAAGTTACTTTAACTGTAAGATAATTTCTGTCAAAAACTGGATAAAAATCCAAATTTCAAGGTGGACTCCTAGTGACTCAACAGTTAAAACAGCTCTACATCATTTGCCACTTTCTGTGATTTCTCCATAATTCTTCAATTTCAGATGACACTGACTTTCCACTTGAACTTATCCAACCAGCCAAGCGCCATCATGGCAGTGCATGCCACAACCTGGCAGAACACAGCCTGACCATGTGTACGTGCACTTCAGCCACCTTTCTGTTCAGCTTAACAATAAAGTTTCTGGGAAAAACACATAATCCTTCCTTCACACAGTCTTCCCACTAAAGTATTAAAAGCTTGCACAGATGGAATCTTCAGTGTCCGAAGCTCTCATCTGCACAGAACATGCTTCCATCTGAGAGAGTGATGCTGTTCCACATCCACGCTTGGCTGCGGCTCAGCACAGCTGCCACTGCACAGTTCACCCCTGCAGCAATGATTTCTCCTCTGCAGATTAATGCAACTATTGCAGTGGCTCCAGAAGAGCATTACCAGGGAACATCTGCAGCTACAAAGATCTAAATTTCATGCGGCAGATCTCTGCGATCCTGTATGTGCTCCAAAAGACATCTCCACAGAAAAGTGTATCCATACACTATCCAGGAGACCACTGGCAAGCCAAAGGAAAGAAAGTAACCAGAGGGGCATTGAACGTTTTCTTGTCTGAAAGTTTTCCACAGACAATTATAGCAAATTTGGCATTGTTTAAAATTAATTACATAAGTCAAAACTAGTGAACAGGAAGACAGGATAGGAGTCACGGTAGTTTTTGGAGACACTGAATACAGCGGTTTTGGTTAACACGCAAGAAACAATTACAATATTTCTAGAAAAAACAATACTGAAAAAATATTATCTAGTGATGAAAACACTGAACCATGTCAGTAGATGAAGAGAAAGATAGATTGCATAGGAAGATACCAAAATCCTGTGTCCAGTCTTGATCCTCTCACAGTATTGGATTTTACCCTCTACATCCACAGTTATGCAGACTGAGAGAATATACATGGGCCTGGGCTGGAAACTAAATCATCTGACATGTGAGCTACTGCCCATGGAGCAGAAGAGCAGTCTGCTTGGGAGAGGCAGCCTTGGCTGAAACCCATGGGAGTGGAAGACAAGGATCCTCGTCTTCCATCCTCTCCAGGGGAGAAACACGGCGGAAGGCAGCCACAAGTGGAAGGACTACAAACCTCAGCAGAGCTAATTGGAGAGAGAAAAGCACTGAGCCAGTGGAATGACCCACAATTTACAGACCTGCACCTTATAAGGCTTTTGAAGGTTTTATACAGTTTGATTGACCTTTAAGCAGTGTTTGACAGGATAACTGTGATAATGTTTTCATAAGCAGAGCCCTAAAAAAGTTGTTCATTTTGAGTCACTTAAAGACTGGTATGATTATTAGGAAAACTACAAAAGGGATCTGGACTACCAGAAGGACTACCATGACCTTTTAACATATAAGTCCATAATGCTCTTGTGGGAAACATTTCAGAGTGAATCTTAACTTCACACATAGTTCCTCCAGAATATGGATAAATCTCACCATAGTTTATCATGACACTACTCAGGACGCAACACACTTCTACACTCTGCATGTGTTATAGCTGATCAGCCACTGTTGGAGTCCCAAAACAGGTACACAGTGAAACTCTGGCAGAAAGAATACTCAGTGTGATCCTGCACTCAGAGGCACTGACACAGACCAGGAGTGAACACAGATACATTCCTCAGCAGAGCTGGAAAGCACTCCTTTGTCACACTTTGCAGTCACTACACTAATCATGGCAACAAGCAAATGTTGGGAAAATACTTTCTATACAAATTGTTATATCTGAGCCTTTATGATCCTTTTTGGCTGTATATAAGCCTGTTTTATAAGGCTAAGCCATTGCTTTAGGAATTATCTCTCTTTTCCAGTCTGCTACGGCACAAACATGAGAAGATGACACAAAACAACATGAACTCTGAAGCAGTAGCTACCAGAGATTTTTTTTTGGACTTATACATTTACTGTCATAACAAATCTCATTATCAAGCAGGGGAAGACTTTTCCTGATACGAGCTTGCAAAGAAGGATGAATTAGGGATTTGAAATATTCTTTGTCTATAAAATACCAAAATACACTTTGAGTACTTTATAAAAAGGTGTACGTGAAAATGCCTCCTACATCAGAAATCAAAGGACAACCTCAATGCCCTTAAATCATTCAACACACAACCTATAGCAAAGTTTAGCTTTCAGCAGTTTTTTCCTCTTCAGGAAGACAAGACCTTCAAGAGTATGACTATTTTAACCATTCACATATTCATAAAAATATTGCCATGTTGGTGAAGCATCTTGTTGCAGAACTGCATACACTGAATATGCTGTAAAATATCACATTTTGCCTAATGCCTTGCAAACCTTAAGAGACAACAAGGCAGGAAGAAAATCAAATTCAGCAATAAACCAAATGCATGTTATTACCATGTATAACCCCTTTCCCAGTTTAGCCTCCTTCCCTTTGGTCTTATGTTAGGATGATCAAAAAATGTGCCTGTTTCTTCAAGAGACAGAAATAATTTGATTAAGTGGGCATAAAAGAATTTTTTAATCAAGCAATATCTCATGACACTTCTCTCTTCCAGCAGTCATCATCCTTCAGACCCAAACTCTAGAGATATTTTATAAGCCACTCAACAGCCAGAGCTCTTTTTTTTTTTTTTTTTTTTAAATACTATTCGTTGGAACTACCCAACACAGTAACTCACAATACCAACAGAAATTGAGAGCACCGGAACAGAAAGCAAGAGTCAGCAATTTCAGAAGCACCTGCAAAGAAGTGGGATATCCTGTTCAAAGACTAGGGTGAGATGACAAGAAATCAGAGAATCCAATAGCAAAGACTAGGCAACATTCAAATAACTAATGAAAATTTCAAATCCAAGAGCAAGCAGAGCTAAGTAAACTCAGCATGACAGAGCAAAGCTGCTCTGAAACTCATTATTAGCAATAAGAAATCATTTAAGAAATCTGCAAGCCGTGAATCCAAATAGGTGTACGTAATTGTATAATTTGGTTACAAAAATGCAGACTGCAGAAGACAACTAAGTTCTTTACTGAAAATTACTGACTCTGGACTACAAACAACATGCACTTCTGTCTCCAGATGTAGCTCAGTCCTGGAGCCCCTTCATGCCAGGCTCCCTACAACCAGGTCATCCCTTTTACTCTCTTTGAAAGAATCCAGTGTATCTTCATTACAACGGGCAATGAGCAAGTGAAAAACAGCTTGAGAAACTGAAATTGCTATATCATGGATGTCCTGCACAATCAGCAGAGATGAGTGAATCTCTGTCCATAGCAGGTCAGAACCTTGCTCCCACTGAAAATCATAGCAAATCTCACAAATTTCCATGTAAATACTTAATTTTGATACTTAGATGTATCAAAAATGGATAATAATAATACAGGCAGTGGGGAGGGACACTTACACATTCCCACATCCTAACAAAGAATATGCCTGCACAGTACTGGCTAAAGGAAAATATTACGAACCTTGTGGTTTCTCATGTGTTTCTTACAATACCAAAATATGGCTTAAGGCACGGAGTTAAAAGGTCCTTAAAAATGTCCAAGTCCTTCTTTTAAACACAAAAATAGTAGATTAGCCTTCACTCAATGTCCCTGACATAGAGGACTCTCATCTTCTAATACACTTATTTATGCAACAGTAAATTAGGTGCCCATTGCTAAGATCCTGGATTGCATAAATGATAATACAATATTAGTGTACTTTTAGCTGTATCTTATCTTGATTATTCTATACAATAAGTGCTGTGCAGCTACTAACAGGCGCCCTTTGAGGAACAGCGAAATTGAAATACAGGAGTGTCACAGATACCAGTAATGACTCTATGCTGAAATGGAATTAAAATTAAAAACCCAAAGTCACGTGAATTCTCCAATGTCCGCTATACATTGTACATTAAGACATTAATGACATGAAGATGTAATAGCCTACATTTGCCTTGTGCTGTGTTCTGAGGTTCAGCAATCCTGGACAACTACAATTGTGAGCACATTAATTATGTTTTTTAAGCAATTACATTCCTGGTTTCTAGGATGAGTAAATAGACTATTTCCTTTACTATTTAATAGTAAAGCATGCAGGTATAGAAGTCACTCGACTCTGATGGCAATGGCCCAAAAACCCCAAAACAAACAAAACAAAGGAAGTTGCTAGAGAAAAATCTCAACAAATGCTGAAAACAAGCCATTACTTTTTAGAAATCTGCCATTCATCACATCTAAGTCACTTCTGCCCTCAATTATCTCCTTTCCCCTCCTTTATTCATATTATCCTCTGGCTGAACTCCATCATAAGCCTGATCTGCAAAGGCCACGCTTTTCTTCTGCATTCCTCTGCATGATCATCTTCATTTGCCTTTGTGCAGTTCTGAACTCAGGCTTGCATCCTTCTTGTTCAACTTCTGCCCTTCCTGCAGCTAAAGCTTTCATCCAGGAATTAAGGAATCCAATCCGATTTAATGCAACTTCCTTCTCTCCAGCTTATCTCTCTCTTCCCCCCACCCCCCAACTTTTATCTTTATCCGATTCAAAACACAACTACATTGTTTTATATAATTCAACTACAGCCTTGTTGGCTAGTCCTCTGAATGCACCTTCCCATTCAGGTATCTTTGTTTTTCTAGCCATGGTTGCTAGTCCTTCACTCACCAGGGATTCTTCTTGAATGCTTTTACCTCCTCAAAGAAGCATGCTCCCTTAACTAATCCAGAAGGCTGTTAGCTTTGGTTTGAAATCTCTATTCAAGACCAGCTTTTTAAACTGTCAAATACAGCTGTTCAAAGACTATTAGCAATGGACAGAACATGGAGACAGTAAGAGTGTATTTAATCATGAAACAATCAAATATATATGGAAATGTTATTGATGAGGAGGACACCTCTGTTCCCCTACTCTTTATATGCCACTGACTGTTAACTCTTCAGGGCAGGCATGGGTGTCTCTTCATGTACAAGCAGAATCCAGCATCTTTATACTTCATGTGCCATTCACTAGACACCCAAAAGCACCACAGAAGTTCATTCTGTGAAGTTAGTCCATAACTTTGATAAGCATCTTCCTAAATGCAGCTCCTACACAACTCCAGCTAAGCAAAGTCAGCCACGCTGCTGGTCCATTACCGGCGAGCTGACTCAGATTCCTGGGCAAGGGATGCAATATCCTGCAATTAGGATGTAACCATGCTCTGTGCCAGAATCACATAAAGTCTCTTCTGCTTCACTCGGTTCGGCCTGCTTGGCATTTTTTTTTGTCCAAAGCACTGTCAGCTACTGTATCCTTCCATGAATAACAACCATCAGATACCAGGGAAGAGGTTGGGAATATTTTAAGCAGCAGCAGGGAAACTTCTTGATCAGGAAGAAAAGTTGTAGTAGCTTTCACATTTACAGCAGAGCTTTTACACATTAACATTGGTTTACTGTGGAAGTTGTTGTGAAATAAACATATTTAACCCTTTTCAAACCATCCATGTTACCATTAACTTAAGTAGATCAGGATGACTTGAAAATTTTATGAGTGATTTGGTGAATAAAAGCTGAGACATTCAGAAGAACAAAACCCATTAATTAGAAGTTTGTTCTGTAAGATCAGTATTTTAAGCCTAATATTAATGCTAAATGCAACCACTACTAAGTTTAAAACAGACATATCACAAAGTGTTTGAACTTGTGACTTTTTGAAGGTCTTCAAAGAATCCTGAAACTCTGAAAGGAGTTGTTTTTTCTTCTTTGAACAAAGCATTATGAACTTTGAGAACAGTATTTTATTGTACCATAAATACGGTCTTCATATCTGAAAAATCTTTATGTAGAGTAAGTTACATTCAGAGGCAAATACATATACTATGAAGAGCTTGTTTATTACTTAACGAAACAAAGGGAATGCAAGATGACCGTTCTTAAACTTCATGGATTATAAAAAAAGAAATATGAGACAATTTTTCACGTATTTTGTTTCTTAAACACACAGTAGTCAATTAGAAAAAGAGGAAACAGAGGCCTGCAACTCATCTTGTATGTCAGCAGTCACCTCAAATGCTCAGATTTTATGTTCTATGTCTATAACTATGTACTCAATGTTTCTTTCCTTCAGATGTAACAGCCACGTGCCACCTCAAACAAAAGGGGTCAAGATGAAAATTACTGTATTGTAATACAAAATTAGGTTGTTAAAAGTTATAAGGATTTGGCTTCATACAACCAAAACATGTTCTTTAACACAAACAGAGCCAGAGTAATGGTTGGACTAGATGATCTTAGAGGTCTCTCCCACCATTAATGACTCTATGACTCTATGGAATTTGAAAATATACCCCGAGTTGGGTAGCAGGCAATACGTAGCGTGTTTAGCTCACATGTTACATTTCAAGTAATTCCCTTCCGATATACAATTTCTATTTTTAAAAACACATCCGAGTCCACAGAACCCAAACCCACCCTGCCCACGCTGCAGCCAGAAGCCGAAATTAAGCCGCAGCCCCGCTGTCGCAAAGGCAGCGCAACTTTCATTTTGGTGCCCCGGCCGCCGC
The DNA here is from genome assembly GCF_048771995.1 of Taeniopygia guttata. Taxonomy (NCBI): domain Eukaryota; kingdom Metazoa; phylum Chordata; class Aves; order Passeriformes; family Estrildidae; genus Taeniopygia; species Taeniopygia guttata. The sequence continues at coordinate 21,783,690 of NC_133026.1, read as the reverse complement.
AGGCAGGGGGCTGTGCCCGCCGGGCCCCGCTGCCGCCCGAGGAGGGCATTAACACGCACGGGGACCATCTTCACTGATTCCAGCGCCCTTGCACAGCGCCGGCGCTCCCCGCGCTGCTGCGGGAAACCGAGCCGCGCGTCGGGCCGAGCATCGCTTCGCACCGAGCGTACCCCCGGCGGTGCCACCACCCCGGGCGGAGGGTGCGGGAGGCTCCGCGCCGTGGGCCCGTTTGCGGGGCCGCTCCCCCCGCCCGGCGCTTACCTGTGCCCGCGCCGCCTCGCTCCGCACCCGCGTGCTCAGCGCCGGCCAGCGCGCCCCGCCGCCGCCCTCGCCGGAGACCAGCCGCAGGGGCCTGATGCTCTCTCGCTCCGCGAAGGGGCTCTCGCCCCGCCGCCCCGCTGCCGCTGCCGCCGGCCCGGCGCCTCCTGCGCAGGGGAGAGGCACTGTCACCCGGCTGCGCCCTCGCCCCCGGCGCGCAGGCTGCAGCGGGGGCTCCGTTTCCATGGGGCTCCGCAGCAGCCTCGGCGCAGCGTCCCCCCCCTCCCCGCCGCCCCCGCCACTCACCTGCGGCCGCTGCCAGGGCGCCGAGCGCCAGGCAGAGGAGGCAGGCGGCAGCCCGCATGGCGCTGCCCGCCGCCCCGCTCGCCGCCGAGCGCCGCCGGCTCCGCGCCTGCACGGGCGGGGGGGCTGCGGGGCCGCGGCTGCCGCGGGGCCGGGGCTGCCGAGCTCCGCCCCGCCGCCGCGCCGAGCCCCCTGCCAGCGAAGGAGATGGCGAGAGACGGCGAGGCTCCCCGCGGAGCCCGCTCGGAAGAGGGAAGTGCTGGGAAATGTAGTCGCTCGCCAGGACGCGAGGGAGCGGGGCGAGACCGGAGGGGAAGCCCCGGAGCCCTGGCAGCGCCGCAGGGATTCTGCAGTCGCCCCCGCCCCGAAGGGCCGCCCCGGTACCGCACCGCTCCGGGGCTGAGAGAGCCCCCGCCGCAAAACTTGCCGTCACTGACAGCTGCGGGTGAGGGCGGCGGCTCTCTGGGGGGGCAGCCGGGGCGTTTTCCCTCCCTCCCTGCCCATACCGCCGTCAGCCCCGCTCTCCTCCTTTACGTGCTCATTTTCTGAGCAAACCTTCATTTCCTTCTCTATGACATTTTTTGTTCCCTTCTTAAATTTCTGCTCTCTCCTCGCTCTTTTAACAACGAGAGTAGGAAAGGATTACAAGGCAGAATCGTTCCTTTCACGTTACAGCATGCTCTCCTGGACTAAGCAAGGGGCCGAGGTGTCAAGGAGTCCCCACGATATCCATTCCCTGAAACGCGAGAATAATTCTCCCTCAGCGGAGGGATTGGCTGCATCTGCAACCCAATTCTACACTCCCACCTACCGGGAAGCCGGGAGCAGCGGTGCTGCCTTTCAGCACGGTGTATCTCCCCTTCCCTAACTACATTTCTTTAGGAAGATGGGACAAGAGTGGCGGTCGCCTGAAGCACCTCTCCTCGCCGTTTTCGGAAGGGTCGATAGAAAGGACGGCCATGCACGCAGCTGAGGTGAGCGGAGGGAGGAGGAAGGACCTCAGGGCAGCGGCAGCTGTAGCTCGCTACCGATCCAGGCAAGGGAATACGAAGTCTGACTACCCACTGCAAGGCTTGTACCAGTTGTAAACATATAATAAAGGAGGAGGTGGCATCACAGATAATGCCACTGAAAGCTGCTGCTCACTGTAGTCTCAAAGATTAAAAGAACAAACAAACAAACAAAATATCTTAAAACCATGATGCAGATCAATTTTAATTGCACTGCCTGCACCGACAGCAGCCAGGACACCTGGCACCTCCATTTCTGCTCTTAGGAGCGTTTCCACCCGCCGGGCTGCCTTCTGCCTTCTAGGGCTCCCCAGGGAAGGACCGGGATCCGGGCACAGCGGCTCGGCAGTGCCTGCCTGGCTCCCCGGGGCCGCCCGACGGGGACTGCCGGCGCTCCTGGCCCGATTTCTCTGTAGGGCTTATCTTACTTACATATATAATCTTATTAAAGGAATCAATTAGAGGATAGATGGAGGAAATTCAGTTTCTCAGAGTTTGTTTCTGTGATATGAAAATAGACAAAATGACAGTCCAGCAAGCTGAAGATAACAGCAGAATATTGCATGTGGAAATATATAGTAACTTTGAGAAGAAAGTGGTTAGTAAGTTTTGTGCTGTCCTGATTATACTGCTGTCAGGTACTACAAGCAAGATACAATGCTACCTCAAAGCATCCATTAAATCCTGAAGCAGCTGCTGAAACAGTGCAAAATTAGCTTATAAAACTCTTGTCTGGGGTGTCAAAAAGACCATGGGCGAGTTGGGTAAAGAAAATGAGAAAGTACTATTTATAGCAAAGGAAAAAAAATCAATATTATAATATGATGCTTCATTTTTACAGAAGTCATAAGTCCTTACATTTCAGGCTGCAGCCAACCTCTACAGTTATTTCAGTTAGACCAAACTTTCCCCACTCGCACACTATTTCACAGCTGCCTCTGTCAGTCTTTCTGTGAGAATTCATGACATTGGGTATATATTGCACAGCAGATACACAGTACAGTTATACACTCATTTCCTGGATCAGTACATCACAGAATTCATTTTTCTCTTGCTCACCAGTGTTCAGACTTAGTGTAGGTGTTACACATGGAAGGTTCACCAGCCCAGCACCAGCCAAAGCTTGGCTGCTTTAAGCTAACTATGAATGCAGAATTTTATCCAGTCTGTGCCCTCAGTGGATATGGTGAGGTATGATACATATGTTTCATAAATGCAGTTCTGTTTTTAGTATGCCAACTCTATATTGGTCAAACCCTTCACTAATTTTAAGAATAATATTTATAACTTTTTTTTTTTTTTTTTAGAAATGCAGCCAACTAATACAACGATAAAGGCATTTTAAAAGTGTGTGTGCTAGAATCAATTAGCCAAAACACAGTTGAAAAAGGTTTTATACTCCTCTCCTTGCAAGCCTCTCTCATTTATATCTTCAACTCTTTGGCTTATTTATTTATCACTTCTGTGGTAAACACTAAAGATTAATGCTAAAGAGAAAACTTAAATTGCAGAAAAATTCCATGTTATGCTGAAGGATCCAAATCACAAGGATGTGATTTGGATCCTTCAACATAATATGGAATTATCTGCAATTTAAGTTTTATGTATGTCTGAAATCCGTTCCAATTGTACACATTGATTAGAAAGGAATGATTTGACAGGCTTAATTCTTCAGAGAAATATTTAAATTTCACTGATGGTGATTTCACATTCATTTGGGAAATCAGACAGCGAACATTGAGATTCACCTCCTAGTTTTACTTTCCTGGTAGATCCTCAAAATTGCTGAGGACTGTGGCAGACTATACATCTCTGAGCAACGAGCTCTTTCACATCAGGGGACAGAGTTTTTTCTTCTAGCAACTCATGGAATATATCATGTTGGAAGACATCTGTGGGACTCATAAAGTCCAATTCCCTTCTCTTCATGGAACTACCTAAAAATACATCCAATCATTTAACTCTTGACATGGGGACTGCTTCCCTGAGGAGCATGTTCTGGTGACTGATCACCCTCTCAGTGAAAAACCTTGTCCTGATGTCCAGTCTGAACTTTACCAGTTGCAGCTTCCCCCCATTTCCTTGTGTCCTATCTCTAGTTCCCAGAGAGAGGAGACCAGCACCTCCTGCTCTACTGCCTGTAGTACTGAAGGTCACAGTGATAGGCTGGGGTTTGTGGTCAGCTATCCACATACTCAACAAATATTTAACACTGAATCTTGAAGTGAGATCTCCGCTCAAGAAAACCAAAATACAGCAACAAAAAAAAAAAACCCAACACAAATCAAAACAAGAAACCAAAAAAAACCACCCCCACCAAAACCAACCCCAAACAAAAATATTATAGACAGCATCTGAATCTACAACTTCTTTATCCCAAATGAAATTGGATAAATGAAATGAAATACACCCAAAAACCTGCTTTCCATCCCAAATCTTTTTATAGTGCTATATCTGGGGTGCTCAGCATTTATTTTGGATAGCTGCATTATCTAAAGCAAAGAACCAAAAAGTAGAATTAATGGTAAAAAAACCTCAAATAATCTCAAATTATTTATCTCATGTCACCTTCAGAGATGGTAAACTTGTTAATGGACTTTACTCACATTTATCTTCACCTGCTTCAGATTATCAGTGGTGACTCTGGTATTGCCAACAGGATTTACTTCTGGTTTTGCTATTAAGAGCAAGCATCAATAATCTCTTTACAGGGTCCAGAGGACTAGCTATGCTAAGAAATAAATTTTGGTATTCATTTTCTAGTCCACCTACATATATTCTGTGTAAGTAAGTTGTACAATTGCTCTGGATCAATTGGTTGCTAAAATTTCCTCTCATTTGTCTCCAAGAGTGGTGATTAGATGCATATAGAGGTTACAGCTAAATCTGAGTGGCAGTAAGCACTTGAAAGAAAATAGCTTATTTTCCAGAATATTTACAAGAGATGAAACATAATGGAAAAAATGAGAGGGATAAAGGGGAGACCATTTCCTGCTCTGATGCAAGTAACATCCAAACTAGTCACGCAAGAAGGATATGAATGCTTGATCACATTTAATTGTAGTTTTATCTTACACTTCACTATTTCAGGAACTTCCCATAATTCTTTACACAATCTAATTGCATGTCTTAAAGTTCTCAGATTCGAAGCATCTAGAGAATGAAACTAGGGCAAGGAAGTGCTTTCTTCCTTTTGTAAGACCGGTATAAGACCAAGTTAGGCTGTGATTTGATGCTCCTGTGGTATCAAATGTCAACATGATCAAAAAGTCCAGCATGATCAGTCTTTATCAGCCCCTTCTTTATCAGCCAATGGCCTAGAGGCCATGGAAAAAGATTCTCCAGCAGGGGAACATGGAGGGATTCGTATTTTTATCCTGTGTCCACATGCCCCACTGTAATTACACTACTTAGAGCAGCTACAATTTTTTCAACATTCCTTCACTCAGAGGCTGCAACAAGAGCTTCACAGACACCATCACCAGCTACATTAGCTGAGTGCATCAGAGCTGAGCCTCATCAGATGTGGGATGAAGGTGCAAACACCCTCACAGGTACATCTGAGAAGCCAAAACCTCAGGGTGTAACTGACTTCCCAGCAATGCTAACAGGAAACCAGCCCTACAGTCACCTCTTGCTTTGTGTCAAGTGTTCTGCAGCTGGACATCGTGCAAGAGCTGCCCATAGGAATGCTGCTGCAGAGCACGGGGCTTACCTGAGTGCATCAATCTCACAAGTTCCTGCAGAACCTCCCTATGTGTGAGTGGTGTTTGCATTGCTAATCCCCACAGGAGTGTGTACGTACACCCCCGTGCACATATACATGGATTGGGAACTGTTTCCTCTCCTTATAGCCACACTATAGCTTACCTGAATAGACACAACAGTTCCGGCCCACAGTCACAGAAACCAATTCAAAAATTGTGCATTAGAAAAATCCTTATGAAGAAAGTTCAAACTGTAATTATATAATATCTAATTATTGCAAATATATACAGATAAAGAAAGGTTTGCTATAAGAAGTGCAGTTTTAGTGACCAAAGACTTAGTTCAGACAAAGACTGTTAGACATTTCTCACAATCACTACCACATATTTTGAAAGTACTCAATTCTCTTCTCTATGAGGAAATCAGAGAGACACAGATGTTCTAGTAACTACCCATCCACATTTATTTTTTCAAATTGTAACATAAATACATTTTAAAAACTGTGGTTTGGGTTTTTTTAAACAAGCTTAAAAAGATAATAAATACATTAAAATAATTAAATATGCTGAGTAAATCTGTTTTGGAAATAGTTAATAGGCTTGCTGTGGCTTGTAATACCAACTGAACATACCCCTGACAAAGGGGACTCCTTAACACTCACTGAAGTGACCAGTAAACAAAACCTGCATCACGACTAGAACTGCTTTTTGCAACCAGTAGCAGCGACCCTCCTAATCTTGTTCTGGGTTACAATGAATAGTCTTCATATTTTAATGACAAACCTCAGATTCTTTTTTTCCCTTTAAGATTCTAAAGCCAGATTCCAATGTGTTCAAAACTTGTCTTAGCAGTGCCTGTTGAGCCTACATGTTCTAGGACTGCATTTAATCATATGCCAAACACACACACCGTTTATCTGATTTACTAACAGTGACCTCTTCCACTGTTCACCCTTATCATTGCAGCAATCCTTATGTGTCTCAATAGCCATGTCCATACATCCCAGGTGGAGGCCACCAGGGCAGCTAAGGAGTGTGTGCCCAGGGATGGAAGCAGGCAGAAGCAAGATACTGGCAGATTTTTGCAATGCTTTAGGGGAAAATGCAATTTTTCTTTAATTTTACTTTCAAGACTGAACCAAAAGCTAGAAAAAACCCACGCCCAGAGAAACTCCAACCAACTAAAAAAAGAAAAAAAAAACAAACCAAAAAACCTACAAAAAATCCTCCAACCCAAGAAAATTATCTCAATAGAAGAAAAACAGTCAAAACACTTGTTCCTAAAATATACTGAACTCACTGAACCAGAAAGCAATCACTAAAGTGTCATTCAAAATGAAGAACAAAGTAATTGCTTCAATCTTCTAAGTCTCAGTCCTAGAATATTATATATTGGTAATTTACAGGCAAAAAATAAATACAGACATGCACATTCAAGATCAACTCTTTAAAATGTTAATTTTGCTCATTTCTGTAATGGCTTTCTGTATTTTCTGGATGTGAATCCAGATCAGAATTAACTATAAATCAATCCAGAAGTAACCAGTAAGATGGAGAAGCTCCTCACCAGACTGTACATGCAATTACATTAACAGAGTAATAAGGAATGTCACCTTTAAAAGGTGACAGTAACACCCTAAGCAACTACTTCCATCATTAAGCTTCCAATTCATATCCCTGTAAAGGAAAGTAATTTTATATCATTTTCCTCATCCATTCCTGCATTACAAGCAGTTCTACCTACCCCTCACAGGAAACAGCCTATAAAGGACAGACAATAGCCTGCAACATAAAAGCACTTTAACTGTAAGAGCACCAAATTTGAGAATATTAAATGGGCAAGAAATGAAAATGCAAAAAATTTATACAAAAATTAATAAAAGTAATATCTGTGGTTGAGATCTCTTATATGACCTTAAGGTACTCTACATTTATTAACAAAGCTGTGCCTCTTTTAATTTCATACTTGTGCCCTCTCGTGACTTAGAGATTCAGAAATTCTGAAAGAAATCAGCTCTGGTAAAGAACTGCATTATTAAAAAAAGTTTTCCCAACTCTCACTTGTGTCTTTCACTCAGATTCTGAGTAAAGCAAATCTGACAGGCTGGCTACTCTGAAAGAAAAATCAAACAAATTATCCAAGTCAATCAGAAACCTGCCAGTCCTGTTGGTTTCCTGTTCATTTGTTTTCCCCCAATGAAAATATACGCATCTGCTTTCTTATTAGCTGAAATACACAATAGAGGTACTTTTAATTTAAGAATAATACATCAGAGTAGTCAAAGAATTTAATACATCTTTGTTACTGTGTTCTCTATTAAAGCAGCAGAAGAAACAGAAAAGGGAAGCAACCAAATACAGGCAAAACATCAGTAATCCATGAGTATTGGGCTACTTACAGTGGAACATCCATTATTTTTAATGTGGTTACTTGGAATGTATCATAGTCAATGATTTTAGGAAATTATCTAAATGCATCGGCATCATGCTTTGCCTAGCAATTCATTTAATCCAAATGTGGGGTCAGAGCCACACCAGACACAATAAAGCAGCATCTTTAAAAAAACCCCAAAACACATGACCAAAGTCAAACTTAGTTTTATTTTTCACATTTATTTACATATACAGAAGCTTTTGTGTTAAAAAACTTGAAAACCAAATAATCTGTACATATAATACAGCAATTTAAGTCTTCATTAATAGAATCTTAAATTTTCAAGTCAATTAAAAAAATCATTATATTAAATAAATCAGCATCAAAATCCAAAAAATGGGGATGAGGATGAAGAGGAAAATAATGACCACAAAACATTTGCATTCTGCCCTTCACATGTATCATTTATGCTTATTGAACATTTGTTCTCAGTGTAACTTGAAAAACCTCCAAATTCTGAGTTTCTTTCACTTGTCTGAAATAACTCCAATAGGGTCTGCAGTGATGAGCTACAAGCACTTCTCTTCTCTTCAGGAACAGACAGTCCATCTGAATTCTTTACACATAACTCCATATTCTGTGTCCGGGTTTCTCTTTTACTCTTTCTCAAATTAAGCTTCACTTTTCTGCGCAGCTTTCCAGACGGTGAACTGTGGGCAGTGCTGGCAGCTGATGCATTAAGTTCTTTGTTTACAGCAGTATCAGATACCTCAGCCTCCAGAACGACATTGTGCTGCATTTGTTGATGATTATCACATAAATCGTGATGTTTCTTGACAAATGTAGGATTGGCATCTGCTTTTTTCAAACACTTTGCTGGTAGAACTACTGAATTATTTAATTTTCTTTTCTGCTGCAGTAAGTTTCTGTCTTTTTCACTAAAATCTGTAACTTGGGTATGAGAATATAAAGCATCCATTCCTTCCTTAAAACACTGCACATTCTTTTTACTTACATCTAGTTCCATTATTTCCTTGCTGAACAGCTCAGAAGCTCGAGACAAGTCCTCTGTGTACACTTTGTCAGTTTTCTGAAGGGGTGGTTGTATGGAATTTGATGATACAGCAGTCTCTTGTAACTTCACAGCACAGGAGTGATCAGTCTTAATATTTCCATTATTAATTCCGAACTTACTTTTTAGTTCTGAACGTTGTGATGGGTGACAATAAAGAACTGAACAGACAGATGCAGAAACAGGGGTAGGTATTGACACAGAATTTGGTCGTACTTCTGCAGGCTGGTGATCCAGTTTGAGGGCCTGCATTGCAGTATCCTTCCAGGAGTAAGTTTTCAAAGCAATGCGTTGCTTTTTCAGTTGCTCTTTCAGCTCATCTGGTCTGGTTATCTTTCCAATAATAGGAGAAAAATATCCTGTGCTACATTTTGTCCTACAATGAAATAGTTTAAAAATATTAACAAACATAAAAAGCCCCACAGAACATAACTCCACATGCAACTGAGTCTAGAAAAGCAATTGAACTGACAAAGGAGCTTTTTTTGACTCCACAAGGAAAGATTTATTTAGAGTAGAAACACACTATTTCTACAGGACCAAAGTGCCTTATAATTTTGATGTTTTCTTACTGATTTCTACAGCTCATGATGTTTTAAAAACACACAAAGCAGTCTATTATTTCATAAAATCTCAATTTAGAGTGGCATTAGGAACAAAATAAATTAATTACTATAATGCAATGACTATAAATACTTACAAATATTCTGTGATATTTACACACAAAATTAACATGATCTTCTTGACAGGATTTCAAGCCTAACAACTCTGAGTATTTTGAAACCACGAAAGAAATAAAGGCTTGCTTTCATTAGTCTATCAGTTGTTTGATTCTATTTCCATTTCCTTTGATTTCATTAAGAATACCTTTATTTCTTCATTACTTGCCTTTTTTTCGTAAATAAACAAGGAAGTTATTCCTTATCTCCTAACTCATTTGCAAAAAATCAGAGCAACCTTGAATAATGTTCCTGCTTTACATAACAAAGACCCTGGTGCCTACAGTCCGAGACACCAAACAAGCCTTTCTTGCCTCTCAAGCTCTTGAGCACAAAGAAAGGAACATTTGCTTCTCTGTCCTGCACAGGCAGCACAGAAGCAAAGAGGTTTAGAGTACAGGTAGAAGTTCTTCCACAGGTAAGGAGATCAGATTGATTAATTTGCTGTCCTTAGACTACTAAGTATGACAGAAATCATTCAGAACAAGATGTCCAGACATAGACATTGCTCTCTTTCTGTTAGCAATATTTCAGTGCAGCAGATTTTGTGTTAGAGGAGCTGAAGATAAGTAGGACAACTTGTGGCAACTTTCAGTCTCAACTTTCTCTGATGTCATCTGCACTTTTGATTTTTTTTTCCCATGTTCTGCTTTACAGAACTGATTTGCCACATACAACCTCACAGATATTGTCCATTATTTATTTCAGCCTTAAAAACATGAATTAATCCTCTTCTACTCAGATCAGAAATTTCAAAACTATCTTTATGTTCAATGTCCTGACTCATAGAGTCTTTAGAATTTACAAGAAGTAACTCACCTTTTTATTTTTCCTGTATCATCATCTTTGTATGGAACAAACTCATAAACTAACTTTGAGATTATATCATCAACAACTTTATACTGTGTGCTTTGTGCAAAATTTTGGTGCCGCTCACTTTCAAGATGCTGCAATAAAGAAAAAACATTAAATAAGTCTAATATTACAGATATGAATACACAAGTCAACAGCACAAGGAGCCAAGTAAATATCATTAATTTACTACCAGCATCACTAAGACATGAATTACTAGTACCTACAGCTGTCAGAGATAGGTTTTAGTTAATTGCTGCTTCTAACATAGGAAAAAATATTACTTTGCTGGTTTTTCAGAAAAATACTTTAAAGCAAAAAAATACAGAGAAACCTCTGGTGATACCGCATTAAAGAGATATGAAGGTATCAAAGCATATATTTGACATTTCACATACTGTTTGGAGATCTTCATATTTCTTCCCACAACATTCACAATATCCTCTCTTTTTTTTGTCCTTCTGAGGAAACTGAGCAGGCATTCCACAATCCTTGTCACTGTTTATTTTGTTTCTGTTAAGAGAATATTAGTAAGTTTTAAACATGGAACTGAGTGCTCAACTTACTCTTCACAGTTATGTTCATTCTTACTCACTTAAAAAAACACCCTCCAAACAAACCTTTATTTCCCCTTAAACTACTTACCTTATTTTAGTCAATGCTCAAAAAAAAAAACAAAAAAAAAAACCCAAAACCTGAAGAGTTATGCATAGATTTAAAATGAAACAACAAAACCCAGAAACATTTATTGCAAGAAGACAGGCAGACCCAGTGGAATTATATTAAGCATAGAACATCCAGGTTAGTATAGACGTACTAGTATCATTGACTAAGATTAAATAATACAAAATTGCTAAACAAATAAAAATCAAAGGACATTTAGAAGTCTCTGTGCACAGCTGATAAAACCCAAACTAGAAACAGCAAAAAAAAAAAAAAAAAATTTAACACCCACCATTGGTTGCACATAATTTTGAATATGCTGACCAAATGCCATTTTGTCCTGTTTTTCTAGGTAAAGGCTAAGCGGGAATGCAAAAAAATGAACCTAAAGTTCTTCCTGGACATTAAAACTTAAAGAGGTTTTCAACAGCTTCTCCACCATCTTCAGAATGCTCATCTGGGAAGAGCAACTGCTTGCTACAATCCACTATTAAACCACCTACAGCTGATATGCCAGCAGTAAAGCAAAATCATCAATCTCTACTTCCTTTTGACTTTGAAGGAATAATTCCATCTCCTCGTTTAGCCAAAAATCACTGACAGATTTTACCAAGTATCTGCACAGACGTAAGGTCAGACTTTACATCTAAAAACCTGTCTTGAAAAATCACTAGCTTACAAAACAATAGCAATGTATTGTTGACACCCTGCCCCAGCATTTCTTGGGTTCCCCAGGACAGGGCACTCTAATGTGTGCTATAACTGTTACACCGGCCTTCACACCTTCCCTCTGGAAAACAGTAAACCTCACAGAGAACCAGTAAAGTGGGATAGAAGCAATAGATGGATCATCTGAAGACTGAGTAAATCTGCAGGCCTTGCCCAATGCAGAAGCAAGCAGAACTAACAACTTCACTTCAACAACTTTTTTTCCCAGTTAAAGACAAAACAAGTGAATATTCCCCTCTCTCTCTGTCCCCCAAAACTGACATTGGTCACGTTCACTTCCTGAGTATGAAACATTTTCCCACCCAAAACATCTCTTAGATATGTGCCCATGTGAAATATTAATTAGGAATTATATATTATATATAATTATATATAATATATATAATTCAGACATAAATCCTGAAATTTTTGATCTATCCTATTCCTTAATCCATCTAAACAAAAACTGCCTTTTTGGCTTTTTAACGCTTTAAAAAGAATGGGCCTTTCCAACATCCTCTGAAGAGACACAATCATAAATTGCCTTATTAATACAGCAGTAACCTCTGCAATATATGTTTTTTACCTTTTCACTGCTGCCTTCCTTGCAATTTAAAAAAAGAAAATAAAAAAGCTTCATGGCAATATCAGCTGAAACCTCCAGCACTGTATTATGGTCAAGACTGTACAGAACTGTGGAGAAGCCATTCATAAAGAAAACAGGTATCACAGCTAAATAAGTCTTCAGCCTCAAAGACAGGAAAGTAGCAACTTACTAAATACAGTAAGTTCCACATATAGCAAAGCTACCCTCCACCTAAATATATTCAGTCTCTCACATTAATTAGTTTTAGTAGTCAATGAAAAAAGCTAGGTAGAAAAAAAAATTTTAAACCCCACTGATTCACAAAAGACAGTTAATTTAGACTCTTAAGTAGTTTCGAATCATGAAACTGATTTGCTGAAGTTCTAACTGCATCTCTAGTGCTCAAATCGAACCCGAATGCCAAAATGTATTACATAAACACTTGCTGTAAAGCCAGCTGCAATTCCGCTGGGCAGCTGGCATCCACTTTTCATCTTTGAAGAGTTGAAGCAGTATTAGCAGTCTAATTTCTATAAATTATTAACAATATACACTCTTTATCAACAATGGTTAGGCACTGTAATTGAGTATCACTGCTTTCAAAAGTTCAACTACTTATTTCAGCACTACATGGACAAATACAAAAGAAGTCTTAAAAAACCCATTTTCTGTGAAATACTTACTGAACAGCATCCAAGATGAGGACAAAGAAGAAACCAGTAGCAGAAAGGAAAAAAATATCTTATGCTGACCCACAGTGAAAGGAGAAGGCCACATTTTTGGATGTATGCATCTGTATGCCCAAAAAAAGGACTAAAGACAGGATAAAGAGGGTACAGATAGACACCAACAGTGCAGTAGATAGATAACATGGATGAGACATGGCTATAGTATTAAATAGCACAGAAAATTAGAAGTTGAGAAATTAATTTAGAATACAGTTAGTCATGGAATAATTCAGAGACCAACCCTCTCCTCTACCCACACCTCAGTAAAATAAAATGTTCAACAAACCTTTCCTTAGACTGAGTTTGCTTTTGACCAGGATACTTCTTATCCACCTCAAATGGACTATATGGCTTTGGAACACAATAGCTCAGAAATGGAAAACTCGGTAACTGCAGATAAAACGGTCGGTACTGGCTGTATTAACATAAAACAAGTGAGTGAGAACCATCAAAAATGGAAAAAGGGCCTAATTGCATACATTACTCCAGGTCCAAAATCTTGAAAAAGTGTTTATCCTTTACACATGACATACACAGAATGCTAGACAGATAAATATCTTAAATCATTCATTTCTTCCTTGATACTTTCCTTCAGTTCCCATAGCTGTCTTACACATTCCTTGTGATATGACTTGTGTGCCTATTAATTGTTGTGAGTTGGGTAACCAATAAACCCAAGAACAATTTGGACAACAGTGCCTTTGTGCTCCTGAGAAGTAGCTACAGCAGTTCCCAACATCCAGTGCTTTTTAAAAGAAATTATTTTATAATTTTCTTTTAAAAAAAATACCCACTACTCATAATATAAAAACTTTTTAATTTTTCAGAAAAACAATATTCCTGTACATCACTGGATTTTCAGAGATACCAGAACTAGCAACCACACCAGTGATCTGAATAGGTTAAGAACTTCCAAAATAGGACACGTCAAAAGTACACATACTGAATAATCAGTTGACTGAAATGCTGATGGCAGAGTACAGTCTGATTTTTTCCCCACATTACTATTATAAGCAACCCAGGCAAAACTACAAGAGCAGTCTCGAAACTATAATACAACAGTGAAGCATCACTTCTGCTTCTGAACTGTTACCTTTGTTGCACAAACATTAAAAAACATTATGTTACATAAATATTTAGAAGTGTTTCAAGTGTTTTCACTACACTGTGAAATTCACATATATTTATATATTAATTTCTTATCCTTACAACTCTGTTGGTCCAGTTCTCCCCACTATCCCCATGTCCCTCATACCTATTGCACCAACTCACAGTGTACAACCAGGTATAGATCTCTTGCTTAAGATCAGGAAAAGTGTCAGAGAAATCATGTCAAAGAGTTTAGTGCTTATAAACAACACCATAACTCAGAAGTTAGTTAGGAATTTAAAGGTGCAAATTATGCCGTGCAGAACCAAACTTTTTTTATGATTCACTGCTCTCTAAACTTCTAGTTAAATGGCATTTTCTTACACAACAAAGACTGACTGATTATAGGACCAGAAATATATGAAATTTTTCAAGGCTGAAAGTATCAAATCTCATGCTACTGTGGATACTGAAACCAGATTATGAGCTTGTAATTTTTCCTTTTAAAAATAAATGATTGAACAGGAAATTAAATCTAGTTTCAATGAATTATTTTAACTAACAACTTCACTTTCCTTACATCTAAAGAGTCACAGCAGGAGATGAATGTAACCGAGTTGTACAGGAGTGGAATTCAGTATGCAAAGTTTTGGACTACAAGACTTGGATTTAAGGAAAGATGTAAGTAAAGGTTCATGATTCCCTTTCATTCCTTGGTAGGAAATAACCCAAAGAACCCATTCTCATGATCTACAAACTGGAGTTACCTGTTAACTTGCCACTTCCTTTACCTACTGCAAACATTCCCTACTATACTACTACTTGTTCAATTTCATTTGGTGGCTAAAGACATTTGTATTTCATTTTAAGAGGGCAGTACACTTGACATCTGAAGTCAGGAAGCTGAAAGGAATTGAGATTTAAGGACACACTTCCTCAAGTAATCCTGATTTACTCAGTTTGAGAACCACATTACTAAATGCATGAAGAGAACACTTACCGACTCCTATCTTCTACCCTGATAAATGGACTTTTCAGTCTACCTGCTCAAAGGGGGAGAAAAGGAAATCAATAGAAAAATACTTTTCATCATTTATCAAGTTGCTCCAGTAGCTTAATAAATAAGCAGCCTTTATTTTAGAACTCATTATGTACAGGTTTTGACAAATTCTTGATTTCCACAAAGTTTCTCTACATGCTTCTCTTGGACATACAAATTGAAGTACAGCACTACATTTGACCACAGGAGAACTGTAGCATATTTTTAAGCATTCAGAAAATAAATCAAGCCAGAAACCTCTACAATTATTGAAGTACTTACTTTTTGACTTTTGAGCAGTAACATGCTTTCCCTATTGAAAAAAGAGAGATGGTATAAAATCCCTGTGAGTATTATTCTGCACTGTACTTGAAGATTTACCTGTACATAATTTAAGTTATGAGAGTCTCCCTATGTTAATCATGACTTCATATATTCATGATGAATTTTCAGGAAAATAAGTTCATTAGTACTTTGAAAAAAGGCAACATGTTTCCTAAAGAACTATTTCTTTCTACACTGAAAGAAGTACTCTCCTTAAGATGCCTCAATTTATTTTTTCTAAAAAACAAAGAAACCCAGAAAGGTAAATTTATACACTTACTTTCACCACCCTGAAAATACCTTGCCATGGTTGAAAGTTCAGTCTTTAACACAGACAACATTTTTACAACATTTTGTAAACCCCAATTAACTGCAAGCTGCAAAATGACACCAAAACCTGTAGAACAGCAAGTATCTCCAACTAAAACAATTATTTTCATTTGAATGGGTTTACACAGGCTGAATCTTTCACAGTTTTTAGCAATGAAGACTAAAATTTAGAGGAATATTTTGTCTTCAGAAAAAAGGGAAGTCTACATTCAAGCATCAGCTGTTAAATGTAATTGATTCTGGTAAAAGTACAAACCCATTTTATACTATTTGCAAAAACACCTCACCTGTTATCCACTAACACAGTGATGATTTGGCAGAGGATTTTATGTGGCCTCAAGAACTAGCCAATACGACATTCCAAAACAACGTAACACACGCTGGATAAGTTTGGTTCCATTTCTTTTATTTATCTAGCCTCATGGCTAAACAAGACAATTGTGCAAATTACAGAGCAACTGCAGATGGAGCACACAAGAGCTACAAGCTTTTAACATCTCACTACATCATAGACTAAAAACTTGAGAAAAGGGGATTTTCACTCGCCAACTCCACAATTTGGCAAATTAGCTTCAAGATACCTTATGCTCATTCTCTATTAAGAGTTGCAGATTCCTTATAGAGACAGCTCCTTCAGGATATATAATTATGATTTTTTTAAATGGCCCATCAAAATGAAAGAATTACTAATCACTGTGTCCTGGGGAAAATTATACAAGGCAAGTTAGCTGCCATCTACATCTTACTAAAACAACAATACATTTTATGAATTACTTTTGAGGCAGCCATAATGGAAATTTCAGACAGTTCTGCACATCTGACCCTTAGATATCCTTTGCAAGAGCACAGCTCGACACACTATGGAATCAATACTACTATTGAATTTATTTTTAAATAATGTTGAAATATACAACATACACAGTATTATCAAAGATGGTTTTTAAATCAATTCACAAGACATACTAGTCTGTGAAAACCTGAAAATGAGCAATCCCTTACTAAAATAAAATCTACAAGCTTCACAGTAGGCACTCCTCAGTACTTTAGTACTCAGCACTTTTAGTACTTAGTGTTTTCTCAGCTAATGAAACAAATGGAATTTTATGTAAATGGCAGAGAGGTACTTACCACATCTTTAGAAGAACTGTCTGCTCTTTTGATTAGATAGAGCTCCCTTTTCTTTTGGTCAATGCAATTCTTCAGATCTGGCAAAAAGTGGGAGAATTATACTCATTTGACTCAATTTTGTATGTTTGACATAACTTGTATTATTTGAAATTCAACAAAAGAACTGTTGAACGAATGCTACACATTAAAGTCAGACTTCATGTAACAAAAATATTTACCATCAATATGAAGTATCTTCACTCCCCAACTCAAAGCATTGGATAGTATACTACCAGAGGGGATTAAGTCCTGCAAGCAATAAATGACATTAATAATCTTAAACAATACACAGTAATCACTTAAAATAATTAAAAATATAACATGTAATATGAAAGCTGAGATTAAAATGCAGGTGCTTTGCTTCTAGCCAAAAGAATACCACTCTCCTAGACCCCTCTTCAGTCTCTCTCTGTATTACAGCACCTCACCATCAAAAGAATGCATTTAACTTTGACAAACCCAAAACTGTTTTTAATTGTCACATTTTATAGTATGATCTGAAGACTGAACATATACATTAACTTCATGAGCACCTCTCAAATGCTAGTTATATTAGCAATCCTAAAAAATGTTACTATTTGTCCGAAGACTCCAGACTCCTAGACTTTCAATTCTTCAGGAAGTACCCAGAAGACACACCTGGCACTTCACTTAGGACAATCCCTCAACTTCTGCCTGAGTATTCCGTGACTGACTTCTCTCTAGAACTACTAAAACCACTTATGCTACTGCTTGTTTTCTAGAAAAACAAACCACCAAGGCTCTGAAGCACAAGTTTGTTGATTATTTGGCTTACCTGTTCTTTGATTGCTTTTTCAACCAAGGACTTTCCTCTGCTCATACGTACCTACATTAAAACAGAAACACATTTGTAGCGAAGAGAGAATTTACATTGCTCTTAGCAAATACACATGTAAGCTACAAGGGTCTCCTTTTTTTCATTCTACTGCTAATTTTTCAGTAATGTGTATCTTTCTCATAGGGTTACAGTTGATACACTTAAAGGGAAAAAACCCCAACAAGTAATCATTTTCAGCCAAAGAAGGCCACTGCAATGATAGTGCTGGAACAAAGCAGATGGTGGGAATAAGCAGCCAATGACACAGACACCAAAAGATGAGGTTACATCAGCTAGGCTTGTGAAAATCATAGTCATGAATATAATCACCGCTTCTGTCTTATTCCCTGCTTTTCAACCACCACTGCAGTTCCTTTTTCTACTTTTTGCTGTTTATTCATAATGAGCTGCCTTTACCTATCCAGGTTGTTTGCAAAATGAGGTGACCTCACCCATGCAATACAACGACCAGCCTGCAGCCTGGTCAAGTTTCTAAATAAGCACCATATATATAGTACAGTTAATGATTTTCAACTGTATTTTGAAAGGACACAAGACTTGCCCATGTAAGAAACTTCACATAAACCTGCAGAAATTCAGATACTAACTGTTGCAATTAATGTGATCCCCTAAGAAATAAATTTAATATTCATAATGCTCAATTTTAATGATCTCCTACTACTATCAGTGTTTCTGCATTAACAACATCAAATCAGCCAGTTTTTAGTAAGCTGTGTTGCTAAAGAGACAGGAATCACTGGATGTCATCACGTGCCTGATCCAGCTGTCAAACATGACATCAATGTTGCAAGTCAGGCATAGTAAATGAGAACATATTTTAGTGTACTCTTTTTATTTGCAAGAACGGATCCTTTCTAAAATAAGGTCCGAAAAATGTGCTGAATTAGTTTGAGTTAGTTAAGTTTAACAAGTTAGCCTGCATAAATTTAAAAGAATGTTTGCAAGAAAAAACCCTTATTCACCCAAGGAACTGCTGCCACCTTTAGGAAACAAAATAGAAGAAAAATTTTTAAGAGCATATCCCATGGATCACACCTGATTTGCAGCATTATTACTAAGAAACTTACTGTATCTACTATCTTAAATGAACTTCCATCATGTCGATCTTTTCGGTTGCTAGGATGAGGTGAACCATTTCCTCCATTAGATGCAGATTCTGGACTAGGAACAGGAGAAATCTGGCCAAGAGTTGGTGCAAATTTTGCCTCCTTTTTATTAGTCACCAGATAGTTGATATCTTTACTAAGAAAACTCTCCACTCTCTAAATATAAAGACAGAAACCAAGTAATTATTTCAGGACAGTAGATCAGTAACTCAATTTTACATGGAATATTTTAATGGAAAGCGATCAAATTTCTAAAACAATTAAGTTCAAACACACTGAGTTAACAAAAAAATATTTTCTAAATATCTGGATGACAATGACAATTAAGTTGTACTATCATCTTACCAGCCACAAATTCTAATTTCAATTTCTTAATTTTGTAATTAAAAGAGCTTTGCTTTGTTATGATTATTAGAATTTTTTACTACCTACCTATACATTCCAATTACAAGAATGCAAACACTGCATTAAGGAATAACATTAACTCAAGGAAATTACTCTAATTTTAGGTAACAAGAATTACACGGAAGTGTTCAGCTAAACATACAGGCAGGTATTTGCAAATGTAATTTACAGTCTGCAAGAAGCTATAAATTTACTGAGTTTAGAACAAGCAGAAAAAATAAAATTTCAGGATAGCTACCATGTTTCACACCTACGGTTTTCATAACATTTCTCCAAAAAGTAAAGTCTTAAGTAGATTCATATTCTTATACTCAGCAATATAAAAATGCCATCATTCTGAGTTCACCCTTCAATTTTGCTCCTTCAGTCTCTTTCATTGCCAACTTCATTTTTGCTATCTGCCTTGTTATTTCATGTCAGATTGTATAGTTTGAGGTATTTTCCTCTTTTCCACTAATCAGTGTGGAAAGCACAAATCACACAACTTGAAACTGTGCCTTTTAATTCTGTTCTGTGCATCTTTTACAGAACCAGGATATACAGAGAGAGGCATTGCTAAGTGCCCTCCACACAAGCATCCTGTACTTGCTTGTATCAGAGTTCCTTCCATATAGAAAGGAGAATTAGGGAAAAAATTAGTAAGATGCTTATAAAACTTATTGTTTAAGTAAGAGTATTCAAAAACACTCACTAAGATACTCTGCGCAAAATGCTTTTAGTGAAGTTGCTGACTTACAGAAAACAGACACAAAACTATTCCTTTAACCTCTTCCAGGTTCAGCTAAACACTGTTAGTTGCAACATGTAAACATATAGTCAGAAGCAGCAGAAGAAAAATCACCTCAAACAATGAAACCTAATAAATTTGGATAAAAATTTAAGCCAGGTGAGTAATCAACTGAAAACAAAACTTACTAATAAGAACTTTTGTTCCTATCAGGAAAGCAGCTTCTCTTTAAAACCCACAGAATAATTTGTTGATAAGCTCATTATATGGACTAAAGTTTAAGACAAACATAGAAAAATAAGACCCTATCTCAGATAACTACAAATAACATTAAAATGCAGTTACAAAGAACACAAAAAAGGCATTCCACATGTGCACATTTCCTTCTAGGATCATACACAACTCTATTATTAACTTACCCCTCCCAGCTCTTTGAGGTCCTTTCCTAACTTTTCAGAGATCACATTTGATGGGATATCGAGGTAAAACACTTTCCCAGTGAGTGGCTTAAATTTGAGTTTCTCTGGTTTTTCTGTGTCTTTTTTCACATTCTTCAGGGAAGATCTTATCTTTTCTGTTTTTGCTTGTATTCCATCTGCTGGGGAAAGCAGAAAAAAAAAACCAAAACAGGCAGTTTAAACAGAATTGGATGTTGGTTTTATTTTTGGAAGGGAAAATTCCTAAATTAAGGAAATGGATGGAGCAAGCTTCCATAGAAAGGCTTGGGCTGGAATGGACCTTAGAGATCATCTAGTTTCAACCTCCCTGCCATAAGCAGGGACACCTTTCACTAGATCACGTTGCTCAAAGCACAATTCCACATATTGGCTTTACATTGGTTGTTCTTCCTCCATGACTTACTCCTAGCTGCTTCTCTTCTGGAGAAGCTCAAGACAATGAGAGCTGCTACAGGAAGTGAGCAGGCCTCTTCTGGAGACAAAATGGCAAAAGGCAAAACAGTCCCTCTGTTCAAAGTATTCCTTCCCTCCCTGATACAGTCCCAGGTAGGAAAGAGAGCAGAACCACTACTCATGCTGCAAAATCCTCTAAGGCATATGAGCACACTAAAAAACGCAGAAACAGCAGTCAGTTTTGTACGGTGTGGAAGACAAAAAAACTAGAGAAATAAGAAAATTAGGAGACATAGGTTGGTGCAACTGATCCAGAATCTGAACAGAAAGGATGGATGATGAGCAAGTGTGCAAGGACAATTCCGTAGATGATCACGGATAAAATACAGTGTTAAACTCACCACACACATGCCAGAGCCGTTTAGAAACTAACTGGAATTAATATTGGAGCATGCAGATTAAACGGCTCAGGGATAATCAGAAGTTCGGAGCGCATTAGCAAAACTGCAACAGCAATGAAGAGTCTCTTCATTGCTATGGGGGGTGCGTTCTCACCCCCTGGGCCTAAGGAGCCCTTCACACAAGTACCAGCGATCCCAGCCCGGGGGGGAGCAGCTCGCCCAGCAGCGGTCCGGCCATTTCCCACACCCCAGGAACACGCTTTTACGTGTAACTCCCCAGGGCACGCTAGGGCCTTTCCAGCCGCCCCCGCTCGCAGCGCCAGCACGAGGCGGCTGCGGCGCCTCACAGCCCCAGCCGGGATGGCGGCCCCGGCTAAGCAAGGCCTGGCCGGCGGCAGCTCCCCGCGCTGCCCGCAGCCCCCCGCCGCTTACGGGGACGCGCTCCTTTGTCGGCGGCCTCGGCAGCGTTCGGCTTCATCTTCCCGCGGAGTCACATCGCGCCCCTCCGGCATCGGCACCTCCGCTCCGCGCCGCCTTCCCGCCTCCGCCGCGGCGGCCCCGGCGCCCTCACCAACCGCCCGCGCGGCCGGCCCGTCCCGCCCAGGGGCGGGCGGATTGCAGGGCGGGCAGGGAGGCGGGGAAGGCGGCTGTGGGGACCGAGCTGGGCGGCCTCGGCTCGGGCGGAGCGGTAGGAGTGGCAGCGTTCTTCCCGCCTCGCCACAGCCGGAGTGGCGGACACCTTTGCCCCCGGCGGGCGCTGCTGATAATCGGGTATGTACTCAGTTCTGGGCAGCGGTCCCCTTCTGAGTTAGAGATACCTGAAAAATAAACAATATCCGCACCTGCCGTTGCAGTGTTAGCACCTGAGAGGACAGAGTTGGTTTGTGTAACTTAATCCTTTCTATCTAACTTGAAGCATAGTGAAAATAACAAAACATTCTTGTGAAGCCCATGAAGAGCTTAGATCAATGGTTCTAACAAAGTTAGGGCTGCACTTAAGCTCAGCGATGCACTTTGACAGACACGCCTCTATTTCAGGATTTTATTTTCTGAAGTATTTTTATTATCTTCTCCTGTCCTGGCTAGTTGCAGATATTGTGAAAGCATTCCTAAATTTCTGGAATTCGAGGAATTAGCATTATGAGTAGTTAGTCCCTGCCTATTACACGAGGAGTGCCAGGGCACACAGTCATCACTAGCGGGCTGTGGGCTCAGCCAGGAGACCTTTCTGGCTTCTCTCAGAACAGATGGGAGCAAGAGAAGGGCTGGGTCAATTATTCTGCCGTGCTTCAGTTTATGGGCTGCAGGCTGGGAGTTTATCTTGGTAAGGATTATTTGCGTGTTTGTCGACACTTTGTTGCAGTTAAAGTCCATACATGTTAAACATTTAATGTGGTTTGCAAGAACATGTAAATGTATTTCATTTAAGAAGGATTTTGAAGATTTATTGTCTTTAGAAAACTGATTTGCAAAATATGGCTCAAATAATCTCAAAAATTACTGAGATGCTTCTATATAAGTAGATAAATAATATTGCTGGTTCTACACAACTTAATAATGAAAATTGAAAATATTTATCCCTTGACTTTTTTTCTGAAAATTTTAAGCGTAGTCTTACAATATGTTTTTCTATTCCTTAACAGGTTTTTCTACTCTGGGGATAAAGCCATGGCTGAAATGAGTGATATCAATGTACAAAAACTAACCATTGTTCAGCAAGCAATAGCCTCTTGTTGTGGAGCTATAATTACATCATTATTTGGTAAGGCAAACTATGAAGCTGGCCACAGAGAGAATCTTACAAAGTGATTACTTTTCAGTTTGACTCAGCATGAGGTCTCCTTATGTATGTTTCCACGAATATGTGGAATCTAATCCTCAGCCGACATAATCAGAGGAAGATGGTCCAGCTGCCCAGCCACTGCAGCGTTCAGCATGTCTCAGCCTGTGGTAGTTATAAGGGCTGCAGTGGAAGCAGTGAAATGTTCACTAAACCTTCACTTTTCAAGAACTCCAATGTTTTACATATTGGCTACATGCAGCAAAAAGAAGAAAAGTATGAATTTAACTTTTGTTTTCTTGAAAGTTGTATTATGGTCAGTTTATTGAAAAAGAACAAACACATGAAGAGTGCTGTGTTATTTTATATGCCGGAGGCCAAAATTTGATTTTGTTTGCCTTATGGTATGCTACTTATAAAAGCGATTACAGACAACATGGCACAGTGGTTTTTGAATGAGCTTTGTGTATCTCTAATGTTGCATGCCTATGCAGCTGTTAGTAAATTAGAAAAGATAGATCTGATATCTTGCAAATGATATAGAGTGTGTAGTTCTCCTTTGTCTCTGATAGCATTGTCTCTGTCTGCCAGCATCCCTTTTCTCTCTGCTTGATAACATTGTAAAATCTGTTAGGTGAGGTTCTCCCCGCATTCACCCCCCCCCCCCCCCAAACAAATAAAAGGTTGTAGAAGCTCATGATAGAGCATCTCTAGACTTCTACATTTTCAGGGCATCCTGAGTGTTTCTAAATGACTTCTGTTTTATTTTAGTAACTCCTCTTGATGTTATCAAAATTCGACTGCAAGCCCAAAGGAATCCATTCCATAAAGGTAAACAAACAAATATGTAGTGCAATGGGGGACACAGTTTGCTTTTTGCTCTTGTATTTAACTGATAGTTGTCATAGTGCTGTGCTGAGGTGCGGAATGTTTGATTTTGTTTCTCTAATATAACTGGGGGGGGGGGGGAAGGTAACAGGCTAATATGTACTAAACAGACACAGTGGGAAAAAATTGCATACATCTATACCATTTTTAACAGGCTTTTTTTCCCTGTCTTAATATTTTCATTATGGCAGAACGTACAACCAATACCAAGTTGAGTCAAACAATAAAAAGCTGTTACTAAATGAATAAATATTTCATCAGAGGGCTTAAGTGGTCAGGATGTTATATCAAAGTTCATCTCCTCCAGAATCCAAAGATTTTTTGAAATGGACAAGTCTTAACAAGTCCCTTGTCTCTTGGGTTCTAAATAGATGAAGATATTGTGCTCTCAGAGATGTGCTAATGGTTCCTACTATTTACTTGTACTTAGTAAATGAGATTTAAAAGGAAAGAAGATGACTGATTTTTCATGTTGAATGTGAAGGTATCTGCAGTCACACTTGCAAATTAAATTAGGAAAAATACTTGTGCCTTCTATCCTGGTTTTGAGTAAGTTCTAAAGCCTTCAGAAATCTGCAAATGTGAAGCTTAAAGTGTGTTTTTGTAATGGCAATAATATTTTATCAAACAGGTTGAAAAGCACATAATGTAGGAGAAATGAAAAACAAATGGAGGGGATGATCTAGTATAAATACGGACCAAGATAAGATATAATAATAACAATAATACCAATAAGATACAATACTGCCACTTGGATGCTGAGGCTACTTAATAAAATATGTTAAAAGTCTGAAAGATGTTCACAGTTACATACAGTAGTGATATTCAGGTCTTCTGTTACTTTTACCTTTCAGCAGATGGTAATACAACCTGAACATGTCTCTTGGAGCCTTGTGAAGGCAGTTCCATTTAGTTGGGCAGTCTGAGTGGTACATTTGTACCCTCTGTCCTTTGACCTAATTTGTCATTTCTGACTTACCAAATTATTTTGCCCCTCTGTAACTAACCAGAGATAAATCTGTGTTGCCGTTATATCCAATTTGAAATTGCTGCTGCATAAAAATAATCTTACAAGCATTAACTATATTCTTATACACCATTTTATTAGGAAAGTGTTTTGTATACTCCAATGGCCTTATGGATCATGTTTATGTTTGTGGAAATGAGGGCAGCAAAGCCTGGTATAAAAAACCTGGGCATTTCAAAGGGACATGGGTAAGAACATTTTGCATGTATATAAAACTGCATTTTTAAGTAGCATACTCTAAAGTTTTCAGGTTTTTTTGGGTTGTACTGGAATCTGTTATCGTTTGACAGGGTCTTAATGTAGTTACACTGCTGATTGATGAGATTGGTTACACTGCTGTTTGATCATACCTTCTACTGTCTGCAAAAATATACATCTTCCTTACTAAAGATGAACAAGGAGGCAGCTGCACAGCTCTCCTCAAAGGTTTCTGGCTTTATGATTTGATTTTCCCCACTTTGGCTGTACTGGCAGTAGTTGCTGATTGCAGGTGATAATTTTCTCTTTCCTGCTTACAGCCCTTGTGCCCACACATCTCCCAATGTGCTCGTGAGCTGAACTAATGGTGCAGGTAGTGTTTAAAGTTAAGTCCATGTGTCAAGTTCTCTATCCAGAGAAGTATCTATCCTGTCAAGTATTTAGACTTGTAGGACTAGCATTTTCCTAAACACTTGAAACAGACTTGCTGGCAGATACTGTCATGCTGGTTCATTAGTCATTTTTTTTTTGACTCTGCCATTAAATTAAACCTAAGATCAAGGATTTTTCAGAATTAAAATCTTGAGGTTAATGCATAAGGTGTCTTCAGCAGTTTAAGAGTTTTTTTTTTTAACTAATAACTTTACAAGTGTGATTTTTTTCAATTGCCTTTTCTATATAATTTTAGAAAGTTTCTTAGTTTTCTATTTGACATGAATTTATGCCTGGTTTTGCCAGAACAAGGTGATTCTCAAAGAAGAATGACTATCGTATAACTTCATCTTCTTTTTTAAAAAAAAATAGTCTTATCTATTACCTTATCTATTAATAGTCTATCTATTATCCTGTTTTGTAAACTTGTTGAAACTGGGTTATAAAGACACTAACCAGCTAGTATAAATGTGTCTTTTTTGTTAAACCATCTTTGGACCTCTAGGGATGCTTGGCTTCCTTTCAAAGCTAGTTATGTTTGTTGTAATAAACCATTTCTTTGTTTTTTCCATTCAACTTTTTACCTCACAGGATTAGTCCATCAAGGCTGTCTCCTCTAAAGCTATTTGCTTTTTCTTTCCTCTAAGTCCTTTCTGTGATCTGCCAGACTCTCTATCTTTTGAGGCTCTGTAATAATGTCTGGTCTTAGGCGTATTCTAATCCATTGAATCCCAACCTCTTTCCTCAGATGTTTTAAGAAAATTAGTATCCTGACATTACAAAGTTTGTGACTTTGCTTGTGATTTCAGATGAATGATCTTCAAGGTTTAGTGTTGTTCTGCTGTCAGTCACCTGGGAATATACAGGACAGCTGTAATAATAATAATTGAAAGCTTGTATATGGTATAGTGTATACACACTGCATGTATGGGGTCATGTTGTCAGAGAAAGTATTGAAGAATCTTCGAGAATTAGTTGCTATTTCATGCCTAGAAACTCTGCTACAGATTGAAAAAAATATTTTAGTGGATTTTTTGGGACGTTTCCACAAATTGCTGCAATGCTATATTAGTTCTGAAAATAGTTATTCACAGGGCTATCAGTCACTGATAAGCACTTAGTACTTTGGCTTTTTAAAGATGGAAGGAAATTCTTAATTTCAGTCACATAAATTATTCTGTTCAGCTCAGTGGAACTGTTTGCATGATTAAGTGTGATAGCTTGTGTAAGCAGTTATAAAATTGGAATCTTACAATTATAAGCCATTTTAGAAACATACTTTTAAAGACATTAGTTTTGTGTTTTGCCAACTAAAATGTGTTACTAACTACAAAAGTTTGTAGATAAATATTGCTCTTTGCCGGTTTATATTTTTAGGATGCATTTATGAAAATTATTCGAATAGAGGGAATTAAGTCATTGTGGAGTGGGCTTCCCCCAACACTGTAAGTTGAATGGGTTTTTGTAGTAACATGCTGTAAGTTATTGTTAAAAAATTACTTAATTATTTTGACAAATTATTATGCTTATTTCTAAGTTATTTTTAAAATTTTGTCAATTCTGAAGTTACAGACGAATCAGTTCAATCAGAAATGTCTATGGACAGTATAATTTTTGTCAGATTTTAGAATTTCCTGATGCATTCTCTGTAGTTTAGCAGGATCAGACTTTTCATGCCTTTTTTTTTTTTTTTCCTACTATAACCATTCCTTTGATAGCATCATCGAATCACAGGATGGGACCTGGTCACTTGAGAGGGTCAGTCTTCGACACATTCCTGTTGTATCTTGTTACTTAATGACTTGCTATCAGCAGCACAGCTATTTCCAGATACTCTGGTGTTTCACCTCATTACCCTTACTCAATTTTTGTAATCATCTTCTTTATTTCAAAGAACTTTGGGGTTTTATGTCTGGATAAACAGATAATTAATTTTCTCTCTACAAGAGCAATTTACATATTTAAACACTGCAATCAGATCTCCTGCTGGTCTTCTCTTTAGGCTTAACAGCCCCAAACTGTTTTATCTCTTTATTCATATTAACCTAGTACAGATAGAAAATAAGACCTCTATAATTATGTTTTCTTTCATAAACCAAGCAAGTTTTCAAATCTAAGATGTGTATTAAACTTGTATCTTGTAAGGCACAAAGTGAGAAGTACCCAGTGGGAAGCACTGGTACACTTTTGATTTGCTGACAGTGCTCATTGTATAGGCACAAAAAAAGCAAAGTATGATGGAGTTCAGCCTTGTTTACTCTCCAGTATGTGGCAATTTCAAAATATAAACCTTAGGACCTGACTGAACTGTTCCAGTCAATACAGTTTTTTACAAAGCATGTGTTCTGTTCTCCAGCAAAGAACTTTCTTTACTGGAGAAAGCCACACAAGTAGAAGAGAAGATATAAACTAAGCCATGTTGTTTTCCAAGCATGATGGTCCTCGGTGGTTTTTGGTAATGGTGGTACATGCTGTATTGGCACAGCCATAACACAGAAGTGTAATTGCCAGATTATAATAAGATGTGGTGCTTTTCCCCTGCACTGAATGATTATTGAATCTAGCTCTTCCTACTACAGTCTGTACTATGCTGGTATGGAAAAAGCATATATTTTTGCATACTACATTGTCTCTTAAGTAGTATCATTGCTGTTGATCAAGAGCATAATATCCAATTGTTACATAAATAAAAATTAAGGTTAATAGTACTTGTGTAATATTTTGTTTGAATTCTTCATTTTCAGATCTTTCACTTCCTATTCTTTATCAAAATAATTCTGTAACTGGTACAAAATAGATTTTGACTGAGATAATCTACCATCGTTTTACTTATGGTTTTCCCTAATGAAATGAAAACCTGGGAAATGTGTGCATTTGAAATTCTGAATTAGAAGCAGTGAATCAAAGCTATGGGATTAATGTTGGCATTTTTACTAATCCATTACATGCAGCTTGAGGTTTAACTTTTTATAAAATGTAAGTAAAGTATCAATACAAGACAGTTGATTTTATTTTCCTGCTTTCCTGGTATTAATTTAGATTTCCTCTCTTATATTTTAGAATAATGGCAGTTCCTACCACAGCAGTCTATTTTACCTGCTATGATCAGCTGTGTGAAGCTTTGAAAAATAGACCAGGAAAGCATGATGAGCACATTCCAGTTATTGCAGGTTCCTTAAGCAGATGTAGGTTGTCCTCTGTTTAAAGAGAAAACTGGAACATTATACTTCTATGTTGTTTTCTTGGGTTTGTTTTCTTGACTTTTGTTTAAAGTAAATATGCTGTGGGTTTAAATGTGGGATAGGAAGGAATACTGTCATTACCCAGTATTTATTGGGCAACAGAACCCTCTAACCTGGTATAATGAGATTTGGTTTTGCTGAAACACTTTCACTACATTTGTAACTGGTTCAAAATTTTATATTTCTGGATTTCTACCAAGGACAATTTACGTCTGTTCTGCATTCAATCTAATAATAAACATCATCATTTGCTCTAATGGAAGGTACATAGGTAATTATAATAAAGATGAAAATTTGACTTGTACTGGTTTTACTGCTGTATGATGTGGATGGAATTTATATACTTTCTTACTTTTGTTTATCCTTTTCTTAATCTATTTTTTGTAGAATTAAGTCAGCTAATTTATTTTAGGGATTTCTTGGAAGGGTCTGATGGTGCAGTTCCATGTTCTACCTGTGACAACCATGGGGGCACTGACAGACTAGTGGAAAAAGAATTGCTATTTTGTGGTACATTGTTCTTATTAAGGCTGTTCCATATTTTAAATTAATGTGTAAAACCATATTCTTGCAACAGAAGAAAAATTCTTAGATCTAGTAAAATTTTTAATGTCTGTTAGATGTGTGATGGTAGCTTGTTGCTGAGTGATGATTCACTGACAATTGTGCAAGATGCAAGAGTTGCTTTATCAGATAATTGTTCTCGATAGTTTGAAATAAGAGTGGCAAAGATGCTTAGAAATCAATAAAAGCTTAAATCTGTAACCACAATTCTGTCCTTAACACAAAAAGAAGCCTTAAACATCAAGATCGCTTTCTTCAAGTTACAGTTTAAAATGGCAACTAATGAAAATAATTGAGTGTAAGTACTTGAAATTTTCAGCCTATTTAGATGTTAAATCTGAAAAATGAGGATTCTCAACATGCTAGCATTGAAAACAAAAAACAAACAAACAAAAAAACTAAACTGGAAATGTAGGTACTGTGAATAGGCACATTTTTCTTAGTTGGAAAGGAAACTTATTTTGGGAATTAGTTCAAGGAAAGTTTGAAAATAATCAAATACATAAAGTTAGGTGAGACATGGCTTGACTGTTCAGGAAATTGTACTATTAAATATTGATTTTTCTAATAAAGCCATGTTTCATTTGCAGTCAGTACTACCACTGTGGTGAGTCCGCTGGAGCTGATCAGAACTCACCTGCAGTATCGCAGGTTGTCCTACAAGCAGCTGTACCGGGCTATCAGCACCAAAGTGGCTGCAGACGGGTGGTTCTCCCTGTGGCAGGGCTGGACTTCTACTATTCTCAGAGATGTTCCTTTCTCAGGTAAGGTTTATTCTCCATGCAGGTTTTTATGGTTTATATTATTTGTTTTGTGTTTTTAGGTAGTTTTAATAGTTGGCTTTAGGAAGGACTGAGAATTACTTTTTGTCTTTTGAGTGTTTTTATTTATAAATTCTCTGAAGATGTGATTTTTTTCCCACTCCCCATTTTGTTTGTGGACACCAGATAGGATTCATTGTTACATTCCCTTTTTCTGTACTTAGACTCTTTCTTCTCATCTTTAGCTTACACAATGGCTGCTTTTTAAGAGTTTCAGCTGGAAATTTTCTCAGTGACAGAAATAGTAGCTATTTTCTGATAACCATGCTGTATCTAAGTGTTCTGCTACATAATTTTGGAAACACGTACAGAGAGTGACACAGTAGTGTCTTCAAGATTTATTTTTTTTTCAAGTCAAGATGAATTTGTTTGTATAACTGCTCCAAAAAACTCTTTAGCAAGACTTGAAAGCTGAAAACCTAGAAGAAGAAGAGTCTGATTCAAAGCATAACTAGTCCTAGGCTATTCCTTAAGGTAACTGGGACAGATGCTACAGGGGAGACTGCCAAAGCACCAGCAAGCCCCTGTCCTTTTAAGGCCTGTTTTTGTCAGAGTACTTTTGGATCATCAGACATCAGTTGTCATTGGAGCATTTTCTATCATTGGGGTAGTACCAGGAAACTTTAAACACTTTATGTTGGCCCAGAAAATTTCTTCAAACCTATTTTTAGAAAGACTGTTATTCAAACCTGATTTTGGAGTCAGAGAACCTTTGAAGTATTTGACCTGCTATCTCTGTTGTCTTACTTCACTCTTAAGATGATCTGATATCTAATTTAATTTGTTTTTTCAAACAATCTGGTGGGCTAGTCATTGGTTTGGGCTGTTACAGGATATGTGTACCCAGAGTAAATTTTAAATTGGCCATGGACCAAACTGAGATGTAAGTGGGGTGTGATGAGGATATTTACTTTAAAATTGCAGTTGGTAGTAAAGTGAGTAAACTGAGCCAACTTATTTCAGCTGTCTTCTTTCCAGAATTTATAATGCTCTCTTTTTCACTTAGCTACTGTTTGAAAATTTAGATTGGAATGTATTTCCCGCTTTAAGATCCAGTTCCTTGATGGGACTTAATTTAATCTTCTGTGATAGGGAAGGCTTATGAACCTATGAAAACACAGTTTCACTAAGGCTAAAGACTTCATCTGAATCTTTTTTCTGAAGTGTTTCCTGTTCAATATTTATTCTTAATTTACTCTATTTTCTTCTCTGCCAAATGCAATTTTCTTGTAAGCTGTTCTCTAAGGTTTGTAAGGGAACTCTCAAATTCTTCATCCGGTTCCTGCTGTCTGACTTCAAGTAGAAACTATCATTCTTTTATTGATTTTTGTCTGTAGCAGTGTGGCTGGAGCAGGTGAGCTTCCTTCCCCCTGCTGCTTTTAACAGAGTGGGAAAATCAGAGGGAGTGCACAAGGAAGAGGGCATTAAGGTGATGTGCATTCTTCTCAGCCCTTTTCAGATTCTTGTGTCCATGCCTGCTGTTCTTCCACTGCTCCAAGCCAGGCTTGTTGATTTTTAGTCAGTTTCCACACTGCTCTGGCATTCCCTGGACAGGCAGTGGCCACCCACTCACCTGTGCCCAGTACTTTGAGGGCATGATGGTAGAGGCACAAGTTAACCTGTAAGGCAGTAGCTGCATGTTGAGAACCACTCAACCAATAGTGAGCAGGCAAGTAGAAGCACGAGTGAAGGGACATGTATTTAAAAAAACCCCAAATACACAACATTCTGCTTATGTAAAGCTATGGTTGTGAAATGCTGCTTAATGCCTTTTCCAACTGTATATCCTGATAATTTTTTCCTTATAACTGCTGTCTATCTGCTATGATGTGCTCCCCTTATTCTTTCAGTCTGAGCTCTTTAGTTTGAATGATGCCCCAACAGCAGCTGAATCTTTGGGGTTTTCAGTTTGCACCTTCGCTGCAGGGAGTTCAAGTCACTATCTCAAGAGTTAAAATCAGTGTAACACAGAGTAGAGAAAGCAGGTCGTGTTGAAAACAAACAGCACAGCATGACTCAAGAAGCACAGCATAATTAGAATTCCACTCTGTTCCTAGCCCAAGTGTTCATCACACGTTTCAAGCATGTTCCTTGGGATGCTAGCTAGTCTGAACAAAACTTAAGTTATGAATGCTTATAAACACAAAAACTGGTTTAAATAATAATATTCAAGTCCTTCTTTAAGCAGTGTCACAGACAATATAAAGGTGAATGGTGTTCAGGGAGATGTGTTCTGTAGGTGCTTAAGAAAATGCTGGATCTAGATAATTTATATGAAACTGGGGTTTTGTACGTTTCAATGGTAGGTTCTCCTCAAATCCTCAAGAATGCTTTCTGAGATACTGCCTACTTTTACTTTTGCAAAATGTTGGAGGCCAGGCATGTGAGCTGGTAGTCTTGATGGCAAGAAAATGCTGTGAAATTTTTCTGCTGGCACAACCTTCAGAACTCGGTGCTGAACGAGGCATTGTTACCTTTCAGGATATGGAGCAGTATTTAGTATTTGCAGTATTTAGTTCACCAACTGCCATGAGGAATTAATCTCTAATTCAGCCCAGTAGTGTATTGTTTGAAGTTTTAGTTAGAAAGCAGAAAAAAGTGCAGTTTAGCTCAGAAGATGTTATTCCTAAAGGTTGTTTGACAGTCCCCACAGAGGTATTTCTCTATTAGTCCAGGGAGCAAAATCATATTTTTTTGTTCTCTCAGAATTAAATTTTATACAGTGCCTCAAAAAAGTATGAGGCAGTCCTGAGCAATTTTCATTTTGTATAGAATTTCATTTTTATAGAATTCCTGAGATGTATGAAACACAAAATATGCCTGAAAATATAGTGAGTAATTAGAAGCCTACATTTTGATTTATTTTAAATTGAGTGTGAGTTTTATAGTGCTGGGTTTCGATTGTATGAAGGTCGGGGTTACCTAAGGGAAAGACAAAATGACTAGGCTAATTTGTATCATGAAGAAATTTGGTATATGGAGAACATGGGGAACACGGCAATCTGTCCATGGGTTATCACATAGGACACTTATTATGCTTTCAGCTCTTGTTTCTGTTTGCTTTTTTTGCCACAGTAGAATTCTTATGTAAGAATTGATGTAAGAATTTTTGTACTTGTTATACAACTCTGTTGTAATGCAAGTTTATTTTTTTTGTAATCATAGCATTGTATTGGTATAATTATGAACGTTTCAAGAAGATGATGTGCAAGAAACTTGGTGCAAATGAACCTACATTTTTTGTTTCTTTTACTTCAGGAGCAGCAGCTGGCTCTGTAAGTATATAATTTCATTTTTAGTACTATTCTTTATTGTTAGCACTAATAAATTATTTTAAAAAGGTATGATTTTAGATTTTTCTCTCAGAAATGTTGTATATTTTGGGGTACTTGTACTTCAAACACATATATGGCATTCAATGTGATTAAATAAATCTGAATAAATTGCAATGTTCTGACACACTAGACTTTAAAATATCATGTGCTTGGAATATCAAATCTAGTGTTAAATTGTGTGTGCACTTTAATTTAAAAATTTAGGGTTAAATTTTAACTTATTGTGCAGTAACATTAAAACTGATTTCCTGATAGATTGCAGCTGTTGTAACTCAGCCATTTGATGTAGTGAAAACACATAGGCAGACTCAACTTTGGGAGAATGAGACCTTAAAAAGTAAGTTGCTGGTAAGACTCAAAAAACCCTATTGTGTTTCAAAAAATAAAACCTAGTATTTGGGTATGGCTTGTGGTAGGAATTTTAAATATTTGCCACTTATAAAGTATATGTAAAGGTTTTATCACTCAGGCATTTTTTCTTCCCCCAGTTGTAGTATATAGATAAGATAAAATTTAGGAGAATAGGAGAATACCATATTTTATTAATGGCATGGAAGAGGGAAAATGTGTGAGTTCAGAACAATATAGCTTAATAAGATGGTATAAAATTGAAACAAAGGGCTCCAAAGTTATTACATTTAGGCAGACTAATTTCAAATTTGAGATGTCCCTGCTTATTGCAGGGATGTTGGACTAGATAACTAATAAAGGTTCTTCGGTTCTTTTGAACCCAAACTATTCTATGATTGAAGCAAGTTATATTTAAATAGGCAAAAAAGTAACTTCATAACAAACATTCAGGTGAACAGTGATCAATTGAAGAAGTCTTCAGAACAACATTCACTACCACTTGCTCCTACATAGCAATATTCTTGTGATAAGTATTAGACTAGAAAGTATTGTGCCTAGGTTGTGTGTTTTTTACCTTCTTTTCATGTGATTTAAAAAAATTATTTTGGAGGACATATTAATGAATGTTCCAACATCTTTAAAGGATGAAAGAGGAAGTTTCTGTTTTGCTTTTGTCAGTAGAGCACTGTTCTGTTTTATCCAAATTGATGTGGTATATAATACCTTTTCTTCTATTGCTTGGGATGTGGACCAGTGAAGAACTTACATTAACCTAAATAAATATTACATCATGACTTTAAGATTACAGACCATTAAAAAGGCTGAGTATCCAAATAGTTTAGAAAATAAAAATAAAATAAAATAGTTTAGAAAATTCAAATGCTTAGAAAATAAGTGCTCACTTTTTGGCATGAGGTTTCATTCTCTCAGGTAAATTTTTATTTCCTGGAGTAATTAATGAAAAAATTTATTATCATTTGATTGCAGAACAAGTATTGAAGAAGTTTTAAATACAAATAGTTACTGTTTTTATTCTTTTCCTATGCTGATAAATATAAGAATTCCTTCCCAACACCACTTTGAAACACGTATCTGCCATATATTTATTAGGTTAATATTAACCATATTAATTTATATTTTTTAAATTCCATTATTGTAATCTTTAATTTGTGCCAGTTTAATTTTTTCCAAATCCAGTTACTATTAGACTTAGGCACTGACTATGCATCTACATTTTGTCTCTCTGTGGCTGCAAAACTATTATTTGGCTTCCCAGGGCTGTGGGATATTCCTAATGAATGTATTCTATGAAACTGCTTTGGCTTTTTTCATCTGTATCAGCAATCCAATAGAGACTGTAGAAGTTGTTCATTTATCTTACTCTAGGTTTTACTACAGGTTTTTTCATGTCTTGCTGTTTCAATTTGTCTATTTGCATACTGTATTAATTTAACATACTGTATAAATAAGATGGATAAAATTAACAACAAAAGGAGTTAAGCTTAACAATTAAATCTGTGACTCTCTGATTTCTAAAAATATATTTCTTTGGCATTGCATGGATTGCCTAATTCACTGTTGTCTTGTGCTATATTGAGTTCCACAGAGGGACAGTAAATCAACCTGGGCAGTTATGAGGAAAATTGCTGCTGGAAATGGGATTACTGGATTATTTGCAGGTAATTTTTTTCCTATCTCTAAAAAAATTCAGACTAGAATGTTCTTAATTATAGATGTTGACATGCATAAATTATATATTTCCATTTCTGTGAACACTGTCAGTTATGCAATAGTTTGCATATATAAAGCAACAGACATGCAACATGGCCCCTCCTGGTAGAGTACCATGGGATAAAATCCTGGAGGGAAGAGAGGCCCAAGAAAGCTGGTTAATATTCAAGAATCACGTTCTCCAGACTCAGGAACAATGTATCCCAGCAAAGAGAAAGTCAGGTGAAAACTCCAGGTTGTCTGTATGGAGGAAGGAGGAGCTCCTGGACAAACTCAGACACAATAAGGAAGCCAGGACAGGTAACCTGCCACAGAGAAATGGTTCAAGTAGACAGAGATTGGGTTAGGGAATGAACCTGGCCAGGGATGTCAAGGGCAAAAGAAAAGCTTCTATAGGTATGTTGGTGACCAGAGGAAGACAAGGGAAAACATTGGCCCTCTCCTGCATGACTCTGGCAGCCTCAGGCAGAAATTACAAGATACTAAGATTAAAATCAGCAGGAGACATTGCAAATCCAGGATATTTACCAGCCTTCAGCACGCTGCACTGGCTCATTGGGGCCCTTGTGTGAAAGGCTGCACAGGTGGTTAGGCCTTGCAAGACTTGTTAGCTGAAAGAGATTAAACTGCTTTCCTCGCTGTATGTACAGTGATGGCATAGCTGGGTAACAGGATTTGCATATTTCAGAGCACTGTATGCCAACAGAATGCAAGACACCACAAAGTATCAATAATATTGATACTGTATTCAGTTAATAGATTAAAACACACTTCAGTCTTGACACATGGGTAGCAGAGTTTAGAGATAGCCTTGATGAGCCACCCCTCCAGTTCAGTTGGTAACACATAGCTGAGATGACTGGGGTTAGTCTGCCTGGCTCCTTGCTGCTGTTCCAAAGCCACACAAGTTCTCTATGGGTCCTGTGTCATCTGTGCTGGCTCTCTGCAGATGTCTTTGCATTTCAAGGGGAAGTAGAGGGACTGGCTGTGTGTGGGCAAGGGGATATTCAGCCTTATTTCCCTTCCTCTAAACTGAATCACTTTCTAACCTCCACTGGCAAGATCACAGTTGACTATAATGGGAAACATTTAACACTTAAATTACATCATTTATTAATGTGACCATAATTCTTTATCTTAGTAGAGGCAACCTCTGGTGTGCTGGAGCACAGGAGCCCTGCAGGTCCAAGTGCTCCAGTTGCACAGTCAGAAGGGGCAGAGACACAATGGACTTGAGGCAGGCAGACCACACAAGACCGCAGAGGGGAGGGGCATAAGCTTATTACTGTGGTAATACCTACAGCCAGTAAATTCAGTATTTTGAGGCATGTGAGCAGGTGGAATCCCAGCTCTAAACTGATATACTATGGTATTGATATATTGTGATCAACACATTGTACTGCAGCACTTGGGTCTGAAAACAATTAATAGTGAATACTTCCCTTTCTCCTCTGGGCAGGTATTACTCCACGGCTGTTTAAAGTTGCTCCTGCTTGTGCCATAATGATCAGCACCTACGAATATGGAAAGTCTTTCTTTTCTCAATTAAATGAAAAAAAGAACCAACATCCATAATTCTTCATCCAATTGTAGAAGGCGAAGTATATGATGGAAGTTGTGCCAAATTTAAATCTATGAAGATGCTTTCTAGAATTCCAAATGAATTTCTACTGTTACATTTGGTAATTAAATAAAGCTTAATTTTTAACTTTCACAAAGGATTAATTCACTTTTTTTATTAAGAATAAGAAAATGCATATCACCCTTAAACTATCATTGAAGATTTTATGACTTCTCTTGCAGCTGGAGAGAAAAAAGAAAGGAAGGAAGAACAAAAGAAAAAAGAAAGGAGAAAGAGAAGAAAAATTGAGGCTGGACATAGCAATGAAGAATGACTTCCACTGTGTTAAATTTTAAGCATTCATGATTAAACATTTTACTTGGGTTTTAAAATTATGTTTAAAAACGTTTTGGGTTTCTAAGTGTAAGATATATTTATTTCTCAGCATGGAGGTTGATACAGAGTGAATTAAAGAAATATTTATTCTTGCTGCTTGTTACGTGTTTCATCCTGTACTTTTATTATTTGCAGCTCTGTATTTTGTATAAGTGCGTATTATAAAAGCTTCTCAGGTTTATTTTAAATGAAAAATTCTGTAAAACTAGAAAAATACTTATGTTCATTAGACACTGAGAGAGCATGGTGCATACACTGATGGGGCAGCAGGGGCTTTTTGTTTAACGTAATACCTGAAGAAATGAAAGCACACCTATGCATTGAAGCCAGAGGCCTGTTCAGGTGCTCTGCAGGAACACTCCTTCACATGTTTCTGGGAGGTGCAAGTGGTCACTGTCACACTGCTCCAGGGCAGGGCCAGGCCATGCACGCTTGCTGTGGGGGCACCTGCCTTGGAAGGCCCAGGTTGCTGGCATAAGGAGAGGTGATTCCATGCCAGCTTGGCTCAGCCCTGCGCCCCTCTGGGGGGAAAAGCGTGTTCAGGTTGCTGCCACAGGCACATCCACCCTCTGCTCCAGTGTGCTGCACTGCCGGCAGGAACAGCTGCAGCACTGCACTCACCATGGTGAAAATTCCTCACACACTGAAAAATGCTCTACTTGAAAGACATCAGGTACCTCATTAGGCAAGAGTGCTGCCAGAGGAGATACTTAACACCGTTCCTCCACTGTGATTTTTCAATGTAAATTTACAAAATAAGGCCTAAGAGAACATAGTAGCAGCAGATATTGGATGACACCGAATGATACAGAGCAAGAAAACCAGTCTCCCCCTTCTGCAAGAAAAGTATTTGCTATAAATTCAGTAACACTGTAATTTACAGAATGGTCTTACTACATCCTGTGTGATAAAAACAGAGACAATAACTTGTAACTAGTGATGATACAAAATTTTTAATTTACATGCAACATTTATGGAACATCAAGGCAACAAAACATACAGTTTTGGTAGTTTAAAATTATTTTTTAAAAAATGGTTTATACCTAGAACTGAGAAAGATGCACATAACTGATTGCCCATGCACAAAATGACACCCAGAAACACGTGTCAGACTACGTAAAAGACTTCAGCTAAACAACACATTTAGCTCTAAGAAAAGAGCCATTAGTGAACATGACTGAAGATCATGATTACTGCCCCCTCCAAAACACTGATGTGACATGAGAAGTGTTTAACAGCAAACAAGACCAAGTAAATCACTGTACATTGATGCAGAATGTTAACTTGTGGAATCTGGATTCCCTCATTTTATTTGCAGTAAAAATGCATCTCTAATTTACAAATTTATATTTAATAATGTTACTCAAGAAACAGGTGCTTAACGTGATAACAAAACAAAAGTTCCATGAAGTAATGGACATTCTGAAGGTGTATGAAAGGATTTAATGGTCAGAGTTTAGTACAGAGAAATTACCTGTGTGGGTACATAAGGGCTTGAAAGACCTGGTGGTTTTGTTAAACTGCTTTAAAATTCTGCATTAAAATAGCATCAGTGGTTGTGCACCCTGCCATGGATGTAGTGTCCTCCAGCAGCATGGACTAGCGAGTTGAGGAGACAGATTCTTATCCTCTAGCTAAATCCAACAGGGCCTCGAGTTCTAGAAATGCATAGCATCCTACTTAAAAAGACTAAATATTTCAGTTAAAGTAAGAATTAATCGTTCTTTCAAGCCCACCATATGATGCAGTTTAAAGTAGTAGTGCCAAGGTATCATCGCAAGAGGCAAATCAACTAAACCTGTACAGTGTAGTAACATACTGTAAACACCTAGGAGTAAGCAATAATTAAAAATCTGTCTTGTATTGCAGCTACTCATGTAAACAATTTATGAAACTTCTTTGGCACAAAAAAGCATTTTCCCTAGCACTTATAAATACAACATACTTACTTGCATTTCACTTTTGTTTAAAAAGTTACTAATCATACTGATAAGCATTACCTTGATTAGCAAAATTCATAGATAAAGGATCCATTGTATCTTACAAAGAATTAAGAATATAGTTTACAATTCAAAAATTATTTTGCAAACTTTGAAACTGCAGGGTAATCTGGAAAGTTAGTTGCATTTAAAAAAATTTCTCCCTTTTTTTCTTCTCCTATCAGTACTTTAAATCAGAGGCAAATAATTTGAGAAAACTGACTCAAAGAATTTCTGCTGTATTACCTAAGCAAGAAAAATACCTACTGCACTACTACAGGGATGAGAAAAGTATTTTAACACACAAATACAGTCATTACATTGTTTCCCCTTTTTCACTCTCCTTGGGATCTTGCCAATAAACACAGAATCCAAACTTCGCAAGATGCTTACCCCCATCATCCATAGCCCCCATCTTATCAGCAAGAAACTTTTTGTATAATGTTAGATTACCTGTAACCCAGGCCACTTAAAAGCATTTAGTGAGCTTGCTCGCCATTTACAAATCTCTATGTATGCTTGATTTATATGATCGAGTTACATTTGTTATTCACATGCAATTTCAAGTGCTTGTGTTTCAGTGTGACTGGGACATCTCCTAAGTGCCATGATATTAACAGGAACGCAAAACCTAACGCTGAGTCAACTTGAGAGAAGCTGTTGATAGGTTAAATACGCTATTTGAGGTTCTATACAACATACACAGATGAAAAGCTGGATTTTTAGGTATTTATTTACCTACAAAGACTGGTGTTCAGGATTCCCTGTCTCTTCCGCAGGAGTTGATAAATATTTGAAGCACTGCAGAGTACAGTGGCTACAGCTGGTCCAGGCTAGTGCAAGGAGAAACAAAGCTGATGGTATTTAAGTACGGGTCTGATTTCCAACTGTTTAGTTTTAAAAATTAGTCATGAAAATCAGATTATACATTCTTTACCTGACCAAGAGATTTAAATAATTCCAGAGGACTGAAAAGTCCTCTGGGGGGAAGAAAAAGCAAATGAAAACTGACCAAATTTGTTAATTATAAAGGTATCCATGACAAGAAAAAATAAAGCAGCTTATTTTTTTAACTCAGAACTAGCAGTCTTCACTGCATGTCATCTTATGGAACATAAACCTAATGCATACAACAGAAAGCTCTTCCTTCTTGTGTGCATCTCAAGATGGTGTTAAGCCTGGACTTGTCATCTCTGTTGTGGGACTTGCAAGATATTCACTTGATTTCAGACTTGTGAGAGACTTGTAGCTTGCTACTGATGTAAGAGAGCCACAAAGACCAAGCAATGATGGAGTGTCTTCCTTTCCTGTGAAGAAAAATAAGAATCAAGGTACTAATTTTTGCAGCACAAGATTAGTTGACCATAAAAAAATGAGAGAACAGAAAAAGCTCTTTAATCTACACTGCTGTGAATTCCATAGTATGCTTCAGCAAAGGCATGTTCCATAAATGTGCCTGGCAAGACAACTTACACCACACTTTCCCTATCCAGGTGGTACAGAGATCCCTACCCATGCCTTACAGGCTGGGCTGAAATCAGTCTTGATTTAAATTAGATTTTAATATTGCTTACAATTAAAAAAAAAAACCAAAAACCACAATTTTTTTATCCTTGCTATTTTAAAAAAAGTAAGTTTAATGGTTACATAACACTAAGGCTTTGTATTGGCAAATCTATTTAAAACTTTGAATTGATGAGATACAAAAAGGATTCTTTTATAACAATTTATATTCTATACCCAAAATACTACTATTTCACAATTCTTCCAACATTTTCCTGCTTTTTCAGAATTGTCCACAAGATGGAGCAGCTAAGCTTTAATAAGCATCCAAGGGTGCTTTTGAAAGGGGTGTGTGCATATAGTACACTTATATAGACAGTTCATATCATGTTCCTCTCTCTATTTTAATGGAAACACCGCATCTCCAAATAAATGTTAAATGCAAGATACAAGAATGACATTGGTAGCTGCAAATCCAGTGCATTTAATCATTCTTTCAAAACCAAAAAGAAGAAACACAAGGAGTTTGCTATAGCAGAAAGATGTCAGCAGATCCTCCTTGCAGTGAAGCCGACTGGCTCTGTGATGGAGAAGGAAGAGACGTACAAGGCATTCTAAGCTTAGCTTTAAATACAGAGGAGAGGGGTGGGTATTTTCATATATCCAAACTTATTTGAAACAGAGTCCTTAGGGAAACTGAAACACTTCATATAACAATGAAAAATATGATTTTCAATGCGTATTTTCTTCACACTGAAAATTTGTCTCACAGGGACTGAAGTTCAGAGCTATGAAGAACAAAATTAAAGGAAGACATTAGACTGGCTCTGTACCTTCATTTAACAAGTTAATTCCATCTTGCTTCCCATCCTGTGAGTGACCTGGATCCAGAGAGGATTGAGAAAGACTAACTTCTGCTGAGAGTTGGTCCAGACTTTGAAAACTTTTCCTGCAAAGCAAGTAATATTTGATAGCAACAAATATAAAGATTTAACTAGGTATCTTCAACTCTCCTTAAAAAGTTTCCAAAAAAAACCCTACACAGTTAATCTTTCTTCTCTTAATCACTATTTTTATTTCTTTCCAAAGCCAGTTCTTTCTTAAAGCAATGATTTATTTTCCTGCCCTTATTAAAAAATTAATCCAAAGGAAGAAAATCTTTATGGAAACCAAGAGAAACTGATTTTAGTTACCAGTGATCTTTCACTCTGCAAATTACTCCAATAGGATATGTTCCAAAGTATGCTGAGGGAAATACTAATTTTCACTTTCCCTGCTCTTCTAAAGAGGAATCAAAATAAATATGAAACTTACTCATCCCATTGTTGATTGTGCTTTCTATAGAGTAGAGTGTCCAAGGCAACAGCATTGACATCCAGAGCTCCTGGGGAAGGCCACTGATTGGTGAGGTGAGTAGTTAATTCTTGTCTTGATCTCAAGTCGTTATTCTTTAGCACAGTTCTGTGAATACAAAATAAAGAGTCTATTAAATGCAATTCCTCAAGATAAAGTAAAACCAGGACATAGATGATCACAGAATCATCATGGTTGGAAAAGACCTTATTTGAAGCAAAGTCCTGGACATCACCCAGCACTGCCACTGTAACCCCTAAACCACATCACCCAGTGCCAGACCCAGATGTCTCAAACACTTCCAGGAATGGTGACTCCACCATCTCCCTGAGCAACCTATTCCAGCCTGACCACCTGAACAGTGAAAAAAAAATTTCTAATATCTAATCTGAATCTTCCCTCTTAAGTCTCATTTTAAAGCCATTTCTTTGGGTCCTGTCACTCCAGCCACAGCAGAAGACACTCCTTTCAGGAACCTGTAGAGAGTGATGAGGTCCACTAGACTAAACACTCTCAGCTCCTCCAGATGTTCCTCACAGGATGTGGTTTCTTCACAAGCCTTGCTGCCCTTCTCTGTACACATTCCAGCATTTTAATGTCCTTTTTGGAGTGAGGGGCTCAAAACTGAATGCAGTACTTGAGGTGCAGCTTCACCAGCGCTGAGTACAGGGCAATCAACACTATCCTTCATACAGGCCAAGATGCCATTGGCCACCTGGGCACACTGTTGGCTCATGTTTAGCCACCTGCCAACCAGCACCCCCAAGCCCCTTTCTGCCAAACAGCCCTCAAGCCTCTCCTTCCCCAGCCTGAAGCACTGCAGGGGTTGTTGTGACCTAAGGGCAGGACCTGGCACTTCACCTTCTTGAACCTCATGCAGTCGTCTTCAGCCCTTGATCAAATTTGTCCGTATCTCTCTGCAGAGCTTTCCTACCCTCCAGCAGATCAACACTTCCACCCAGCTTAGTGTCATCTGCAAATGTACTGAGGGTGATCTCAATTTCCACATCCAGATCATGCATAAATATGTTAAACAAGACTGACCCCAAACCCAAGCCTAGGGGAGCACCACTAGTGACCATCCAGATGTTCTATTTCAAATGACCAACAGACTGTAATTTTCACAAAGCATCTTGAACTGTTCACTTTTCCTAAGGGAAGCAACTTAGAAACATACTGAGACATATTCAGGAACCAAAAAAAAAAAAAAAAAGAAAAAAAGAAAAAAAAAAAAGGTGACATTTGAATGCTTCTACAAAAGCAATAAAGAAAGGCAACTGCATTTTAAAAGTTCTTTCAGCCAGCATAATGGTACTTAACAGGCCAGCTATTTTGCAAGCCTACTATGGGAATGTGATGTGCTTCCCCTTGACACCAATTTTTTTTCTGCAGTTTGAATACCCTTGCATCCCCCCTTAACTTTTCTGGAATGAACTAAAAACCAGACACGTTAATTCCACTGTATGCTTTCAGGCAAAATATAACACATAGTTACTCTGTTTTCCATCACCTTACAATTTCTAGTAACTATGTCTATAACTGATATTAAGAAGTATAAACCGAATACCTTAAATGCTTAAGTTAGTTTTGCCTCATATTCCCAATGAAGTTAATCAGTTCTCTAAAATTCTAGAAATGAAGAAGCTGATATGCCAGTGTTGGAAATCATCTGCCAAAAGTCATACTGAAATAAGAAAAGTACATAGTTTTTTGGGCTCCAAGACAAGACCAGCCTTTTTCCAATAGCACAAGGCAACCTTTGATCTGCCCTTATACTGCTGTAGAATAACTAGAAATAATACCAATAGCATTTTGTAATTGGATTTTTTAAGTCCTCCATTCCACAAAATACTAGACAATAGTAAAATGTTGCTCTACAAGGAGTTTGACAATCTCTGGCCTGAAGCAAAAAGCTAATTTACTCATATCCATACCAAATGTACTCTGAAGTTCAAAGCCAAATGCCATGTTGCTATCCAAAATGCCAAACTGCACAGCAAATTAAATAAATATTCATGGCACACATACATTTACTTGAATTTTCCAGTAACATTGTCAACAAGCCTATTTTTACAATACAGTTTTTATTCTGGTGGTATTTGAGCTGTTTAGACAGTAACTTCTGTAAGGGCAAATAACAGTGCCCAAAGAGCCAAAACAAAGTGAGACTGTAGCAAGCTCAGTAAGGAACTTTTAGCAGCTGAGTTTCACAGAGGAGACAGATTCAGAGTTTTATTGCACAAAAAAGGGATGAAGCACAACTGTGATTAAAACTAGTTTAAAGAAACTTCTCTCAAGATGACAAATTCCCTCAACATTCATACAGGTAAAGAATCAACTTTTCTACCCAGGGATCCACACCCTCACCCTCCTAAAAGGTCTACAGTAATAACCACTTTGCTAACCC
Source organism: Taeniopygia guttata (assembly GCF_048771995.1). Lineage (NCBI taxonomy): Eukaryota > Metazoa > Chordata > Aves > Passeriformes > Estrildidae > Taeniopygia > Taeniopygia guttata. Next base: position 21,738,844 of record NC_133026.1, on the reverse strand, counting down.
AAAGCTCTCAATAATTTCAAATACCTTGCATGGCATTCACTTCCCCATGTAATTACCCTAATCCCCTGGAGAACATCAAGCATTACACAGAGCTGTCACAGGTTTGTTGATGTGAGCAAACTGAAACACTGAGATAGCAGGTTTTTATGAGGTTTGCCAGGTACATTACATCACCTCCTTATTCAGAAGGACATCTTGAATGTTTTCACAGAAGTTTCAAAACAGGACACAGTTCATATGAGCAACTATGCCCACAGTGCCTAAATGCAAATTCACACATGTAACAGGTATACACAAATTTCCATTTGGACAACCCCTGTAAGCTATCACAGACACACATCTACAGACAAGCTGCTAATAGTGGAATTTTTGCATTTGACATAGATTTCTATATTGAATACATCTAATATTTATATATACTATATTCCACAAATCTTTACACAGTAATGTGTGAAAAAAGAAATTCTGAAGCAAACACTCTCCAAACTTTTCCAGTCATTTTAACATAAAATTTAAAGATAGTTTCAGTTAATCATTTCTTAAAACACTCCCCCATGCTCAGGAAGAAAACCAGGAATCAAGTAGGATGCAGAACTAAATATTCTCCTCTTAAAGCTTTTATTTTGAATCTTTAAAAATATGTAAAAAATAGATTTGAAATTATAAAATCAGTTCAAGCACAGTATCAAATATATAGTAGTAAATAAAATAGTAAAAAGTAAAATCAGTAGTATAGACAATAAAAGTTAGACAAAATATTCACACCTGATGCTATTAGTTACCACCTATTTTATCAGCTTTGTGGATAATTTAGCTCCTAGCTCTTTTGCAGACATTTTTCAAGTTTTCAAATTTCAACTGCAGCAGAGAGTCATTATACAGGCATTGCCTGTAGACAGCAATTCTCTTAAGATGCAAAAACCAGCACTGCTTTTGTTTAACCAAACTTCTTTGAAGAGTCAAAGTATTAAACTGCTCCGAAACATAGAACCATTTAGGCTGGAAAGGACCTTTAAGATCATTGAATCCAATGATAAGCCCACCACTCCCAAGTTCACCACTAAACCATGTCCATAAGCACCACGTCAACAGCATACAGAATCACCATGAAGAAAGATGATCCTGCTACAAGTATTCAGAAATAGGAAAAGAGGTGGACGCAAAACCATTTACTACAGAAAAAAGGGTTTAAAAGTATGAAAATATGGTCAAGTTTTAAGGAAAAAACAAATATAAATTTCAAAGCTCAATGTGAAAAATAGTTGTGCAAGACTATTGCTGTCCTGCTCTTGTTCAGACAAGAAAAACATTTTCTAGAGGTTAAGAGCCCTCCAGGGACAACAACTTATTTTATCCAAGGCATATTGAATTTCTACAGTAGTGCTCTTGTTCCCTAGAATGCAAACACAGTAACCAGGCTGGCCAGCTCTGTGCAGAGGTGCTGCAGGGTATCAGGTAGGACTTCTTCCTGCAGCAGGACTGTAACAAGTATGCAGTTCTGTATTTCAGTAAAGTTCAATAAAATATGGTTCTATTGGTTTTGCAGCTGTGAGGATTTAAGGATGATGCAAGATAATGTTTGTAGACAGTATGTTATGCCATTTAATATAGGAATAAAAGCAAGGACACACCAAAAAGAAAAGAAGGTAAGTAAGCGAGCGATAGGATTTACTAAAGGAGAAAGTTAAAAAAACAAGGAAATACAATTAAACCTGAGTGAAAAAAAGCATATAAAAGCTGTTAACTCCTTTTCTTCAGTCTGAAAAAGAAGATTAAAAGAGTGGCTAATCTCAGGAAGGCAGCTGGTACACAGAGAATACAGCAGATCTTAGTAAGAGATTGTACGGCTGTGTTTTGGATGAAAGACAGGCAGTGTGTGAGATAGGCTGAACAGGGTATCCTGGATTAACACAGTGGGACTGTACAGGGCAGAGGTTTTGTGCAGTGCAGGAAGGTTATGTAAAAACTTATGATGAGAGCAAGGGGGTTAAACTCATTTATGGCACATTCTCTAATCTAGGCATGAAAAAAAATCTTGATTGCCTGAGAGCCTGTGAACTTCCCCTCTCTCATCCAACTAAATGGTATCCTTGGTGTCTACAATTATTTCCATCTTTTTACAATCATCTTGGCAAAAAAGTAGCAGTAGCTGTTTCATAATCTGCAGAAAGTTCACAGATGTACCCTTAGCAATCCTTACCCCAAACAACACTTCTGTAAGATAACTTCATATAGGGTTTCAAATTCTGCAAACACTATAAAATAAAGAAATAGTGAAGAGATAGGCAGAGAAAGAACATTCAACAACAACCAAAATATCAGTCTACTACCAACATTAATCTCAAACTGAATCCAAAAAACAGCACTGTATCAGCTACTAGGAAGAATATTAACCCTATCCCTGCTGAAACCAGGGTATTTCTTTTAAAATTACCAAATACCCTTTGTACTACTTCACAGCATAGATTTTTCCATAGTGCATATATACATATATATATATATATATATAAGGGAAGTATAATATACAAAGTCTGGCCATGTTGTCCTAGGATAACATTTAGGCCACTTGAATTGTGGAAATTTTTTTGTATCTGAAAAAAAGAAAAAAACACCACACAAATTGAAAATACTACTGCAAGTAATAATTTTCTTGGCAAAACAATCAGCAAATGAGATGAGAACATCATAGTACTAAATTATATGATTAAAAAAAACAAATATTTGCCTTACATTTGTAATTTTCTTCTCTATACCAAGAACTATTATTAAAATTAGGCTCCTGTTCAAAACCAAAAAAAACAACCTGTTCAGTAAAAACATCCTGCTAAAGAATTCCTGTCTATTACAAAAGATTACTGATGAGACTAATCAATACTAACAAACTCCCAGGGTGAAAATAAGTGTCTGCAGACACATACGCTCCCTCCAGACCTGTAAGTTTACTTACATTTATTCAAGAATAACAGAAGCAGCCAAAGCATTCATCAGGTTTACACAGCTACTCCCAGAAATATCTCTGAATGCTCTCGGCTTTCAGTTCTTTAATTGTGTATTTCAGAAGCTAGGAAATGTGAGATTAGTGAAGTCTTCCAATAAACATCCTCCTCCTCCACTGTTCACTCGCCCTGCATTTGTCAGGTACTCTCCAGAATATTTACTTGCAGATTTCCTCAGCTTTTATTATTCTGAGATGTTTATATAAGTATTTAATATTTTGAGAGTATTAAGCACACAGAGGATATATTTTTGCACAGTACACACAAAAAAATAAAACGCAACTGACAGATTACTGCCCATTTCCATCCGTGCTGCCTTTCAGCTCTGGCACAAGCATGTTAGGAGACACTGTGTAAATGAAGCATCAAAAATAGCTATTTTAATTTTTTTTGACTAAGCTGCTTTTTTTATTGTTTTGTTTGTTTGTGTTTATTTTTTTAAATTTATTTTTTAAGGTGAACACACAAACACTTCTGTTTGAACTAGCATTGCTTTTGGCAGTTCAACTGCCTCCCAAGAGGTTAAGAAATTACTGCTTTGAATTAACACATCTAAGACTTCTGTATCTTGATAGTGTGACCTGAATTAACAGTGAGACAGAGACACAAAAGACAACCTGTATGTTGGATTCCTGCACAACAGAAATTATGTAAGTGACTATAGCTGGTCACTTACTATACTGTAACTATATTACCTCTGGGAATTTAAAAATAAATAAGTTAAATAAAATTTAATCCAAATTTAGCCCAAGCTAATATAGAAAAGCCTTTCCTGCATAACCACATAGAATTTCTGGTGTCATTTCAGCTATACTGGATTTCCAATTTCCCTTGCATCAAATGCAGATTCATTGGAAGCCTATTCCAAAAGTTCCATTTACATAGGGGTTTTTTTTGTTCAACAAAACAAAAGTCAGTTCTGCTTCCACTTATACCTATGAAAAACCAGTAATTTCTTACCTGCAAGTTTAATTTCTCCAAATCCAGAAAATGCCAGTCCAGTTGGCAATTTGCCCTCCTACCAGCAGATGAAGACAGGAAATAAACCAAACAGACTAATTCCCTAAGAAAGGGAATTACATCAGATGAGTGTTCCAGTTCAAGAACTACCTGAGTAGTGAAAAGTAAAAGTGAAAATAAAAGCTTAAAAAAAAATAAAAACATTTGCATAAGAACAAGCTTTAAAAACTTTTATTTAGGACAGGGAATATGGAATGCAAACTCAAATTGATAGCATACATGAATATAACTAAAATCTGTAAAAGCAACTCCAAAATAAAAAGGGAACCTCCAAGCTGTCAGTACTCTAGCACAGCAGTGAGCTGTCTGGACTGGTATGTCATTGGACTTTGAGAAATTAGATCAGCAGGTGTGAAAACTAGTTACTTACCAGTAGATTTTGATGCTGCAATACAGCATCTCCCTCAGATTTCTGCCCTGTACACTGACACACTATTCCCCAAACTAGATGCCAGAACAGATAGATGCCAGCAGACTTTCTAAAGGCAGTTGCTGCAGTGAAAAAAAAACCAGCAATGTCCTACTGCAACACATTTTCTTACTCTGACTGACCAACAGATCTTCATGTGGCACAGCCATGACACTACTTGTGCCACAGAACAGACACCCTTGAAGCTTCTTCAGCATTTTTTTAATCCTCCCTTATTGTCTCTTAGAGAGATCTTGAACTATGTCCTAATGAAATTAGTTATCAATTTTATACAGGCTTCGATTTTCTTGACCTTTGGATAACTTGAGGAAGTTTATACTGTCAGAAATACCAGCAGCTGGACTCCTGAGCTCTAGCCTAACTGCAGTGGAGACTTTGTTTCTGAACAGAGACACACAGAATGGATTAAAACATACCATAATATGTTAGCTTTGCATATGCTCACTAAAACAGCACTGCAGCATGTGACTGACACTCTTCATGTCCATGGACAAATAACCACGCCTGATTCTCTGGAGGAGGATAATAGGCAAAACACAACCAGTTTTCCCAGAAAGTAGGTCTTGACAGAAAGCAAGAATGCTGAACTGGATCAGCAACCAAACTACTGAAAAATAAAGAGCAGATTTCAGTTCTTCAGCTATCAGAATCATCTCTGCTGGGAAAGGAAGGACTGCTAGCAAACAAGCTTTTTTTTGTCAGACTGTCTAATTTACCTTCTGTAAATATCCTCTCAAGCTCAGTTTGTCATTTAAGGATTCTTATTCCCTTATGTCAGTGATGTAAATACAACATATCTGTTTATAGCTGAATTCCTCTTAAAAAACCATTTATACAAGGGTGTGGAAAAAAAAATCAAGATCTTTATTTTTAACTTTTTCATCTTAATATTTTTCCTTATCTTTTAGATGAGGAAAACTGGTATTCTCAAGAACTTTTTTATCATTTTAACTTGATTTCCTTTGATTTCAGTAAAAACAGGAGAAACAAGTGCAAAACGGTTAAATAACTTTGGGTTGACTGAAAGACAATTTTTTCTTCAAAATTCCACTATCATATTAAGACAGCAAGAGTTTCATGAGGGATATCCAACAGGGAAATTGGAAGATTGATCTTCTACATACATAGGCAAGTATTCACCAAAACTAGCATAAATAAGCTCTTTCAGAATGCTAAGTTTTTAATTACAAACAAGAAATTAAATTATTAGCAGTAAGCCTTGAGTAATCTAAGTCCTTCTTGGCAGTTGAATGCAAATTAATAGAGCGAGCTGCCAAACTATGCAAACAGTAAGGCAGAACTTCAAAATTTTAGAAAGTGCAGAATAAAAAAAGAGGAGAGCAAAAGTCTAATCCAAGGGCAAAGGGGTGGAAAAAAAAAAACCCAAACAAAAATCCACAATCAGAGATTACACCAGAAACAGTATCTTTGCCAATGTCATTTGAGTTAAAATTTGGATAACAACATAATGAAAAATTACAATGTTAAGTGGTTGCATAAGAACATCTCAATGGCCAACAGAAAAAATACCTGTCTATATCTCAACCACTTGCTAGCCAAAACAGGACAGCAGCTAATATAAGCTTCTCGCTCAGGAATCAGGGAGCACACTGATTGTATTTTCTTGGTTATAACTTCAGGCATTTCACTTTATCTATTTAAAGTCTTTCTGGAACTCATTTAGACTGTGCTTTATTTTAACAAAATATTGAAGAAACACAAGACACAAATTTAAAACTCGAAAAACAAGTTGTAAACTAAATTTAAAAATACTATCCATAATTTAAAAAAATCTCAAACATTTCTGCAGTCATGTGTATGCACACTGATTTGTAACTCACCTTTCTTCTGAAAAAACTACTTGTATTTTAGAGAAACTTATAATTCTGTTATGAAAGTATAAAAATAATTGGCTAATCTTTTCCTACTGGATGAAATTTAATTCCTGATCTGACTTATTTAAACCAAAAGATCTAGTAAAATAAATCTGAAGTTTAAGATGATTTAAATATCAGTTTCCTTTGTATGACGAATTTTGAGATACTCCTTCAGTATAGCAATGATAAAGTAATGTCTGCAAATACAGAACTAGCCTCTCCCCCCCATTCTAACTTGGCACTGTTCTTCAAAATTTAAAAAATTATTTTTCCACTATTTGTCATTTAAAGTCCATTTCGTTTGGTATTGAACTTCATGTAACTTGCATTAAAATATTAGAAAAAATTAAATTTGCTCAACTTTTCTCATTTATGTATAAGCAATATGAAATACTTGTTTTTCCCACCAGCATGTTCTGGAATACAGAAGCAAATGTACAGTAGATGAGTATGAAGGTTAAGAAATGAAGCATAAAATCCTGTGACTCTCAGAAGCAAATGGTAATACAAGGTTACTTATCTAAACAGATAAAGTGCAAAGAAATCAAATTCAGGTTCTGTGATTGTAATCCAGCAATGATTATGCACCATGATTAACTTAACATAATTTTTAGCTGTTTCTTTCTAATCTCTCCATTTGCAGCATCAAGTTATTCAAATTCTTTTATGACAACAAAGCCTCAAGGTCACCTGAGGTTCCAGACATGAGAGAATTCTCATTGTGAAATGAGAAGAAGACACTGATATCTGCTGTATTGCTATGCCAAAGCAAGTACTCTCCTTCTGCCCAGTTCAGGTATAGTGACAGAGGAAGAAACTCCTAATCACATAATCTGCTTTCCTACCATGAGCGCACATCATTTGCAACTGCATTGCACTGAGGCTTTCAGAGGCTCAATACTTGTCGTTATTATTATTTTGAAAGGCCTTATTTTCCCCTGTTCCCAATCTTTTAATTCTACATTGGACAAATATTCTGGAATTTGGAATGCATAGGTGCTAATGTCCAAGTAACTTATTTAAAGCTTTCTTGTTTGGTACTTCTATGCAATGCCTTTATCCATAAAAGTGAAGCTATGGGAGAAGAGAGAAAAGATAACACTATAAAACCAGAATTTAGTATTGCACATTAGACTCCTAGAAGGGGACACACTACCATGCTAATGTCACTAAGTATGCAAAATGGTGAAAGAAAAGTCCCTGTGGGTCTCTAACACAGCAAGGGAAGTGAAGGGCAGAAGGGAGCAGAAGGCAGACTCCTTACAAAAGTATTTTTCATTCTGGAGTCAGAAAACATTTTCCTGTAAATATTTCAACATTTGGTGTTGAAGACACCAATAGCTTCAAAAGCTTTAAACTTTTTTTAGAATGTTAAGGTTTATTTTAAAATAAACCTTTTAACCCCCCCTTTTTAATAGTTTGGAATAAGATATTAAAATACAAGGGGATAAAAATAAATACCTCCCTATCTACTGCATCTTGTAGAGTAAGCCCTTTCCTTCAGGCTGCTATCAACCCAGAAACTTTTGGCTTCCACTGGCACAACAAACCCACGTGGATTCTAAGAACAGAACAATCATTTTGGAGGCTTGATTGCAAATTGTTTAATTGTGAATAGTTCTGTACCTTGCCCTATGTTCCTCTCTGAATTGCAGGAGTCTCTCTATGTCCTACGCCCAGCTGAACTTTTCCTAGTTATATTTGCAAGAAAGGAAACACCCATGTCTTCTTGAGTTTCCACCTCACTAAAAACAGAACTTCCCTTTTTGCTGTCAACTCACACCCTTGGAAAACAGAATGGGATTACAATAGTACAGCAAACTTGAAAAGAAAAAATTACACCAAAAAAATTCAAAACACTGCCTAAACAGAAGTTTAAACAATATGTAATTTTGTCTATGCTCTAAAAAAAAAAAAAAAAACCCCAAAAAAATCCACCACACACAGACAAGTCTTTAACATCTCTTAGAATACATAATATTTTTTCTATGCTCTAAAAAAAAATACCAAAACAAAACCAAAATAAAACCAAACAAAACCACAAAAAAACAAACAAAAAAAACCTCCACACACAGACAAGTTAAAAAAAAAAGGACCTGAAAATCACCCAAACTGCAATACTAAGGATTTCAAACTGCTGCTCAAACCTGAGGGAGAAGCAGAGGACAGACAGGAAGCATTACAAAAAAAAGCATGGCTAATGTGAATTAGGGTTTGATGGCAGGATCCATTAAAGCTTTAAGAGGAAAGGATTAGCATTCTCAGTTTTCACATTCTAGGAAAGAAACTTGCCAAGATCAAAGATTAAATTTTAATCTTCAACTTCCTTTCAGTGAGGAAATAAAGCAGCTGCAACAAATTGGATTTACTGTACTTAAGCAGTTGAGAAATTCAGTTTCTTTGGAAAAAAGCCTTAAAAGAGGGACTATCTGAAATGAAGGTAAGAGGGCTAAAACAACTTGATCCAGCTTTCCTATTTCTCCAGATGATTTAGGTTTTGAACTAGGATTACAAAGCCAGGCAACCCACATTAAAGTTTTACGCACAAGGAGACACAAAACACAAACTAAATTTCAAAGCTTTGGTCAGACCCTCCTGCTTCCATTTCCTTGGAGAAGCTTTCCTCTGCTTTGTCCCTGACAGCCCAGCCAGAGCATCCCCTGCAGCCTTGTGCCTTCCTCTCCGACCCTCCCCTGCTGCAGTGGCAGCATGCTGCAGACTCCAGAGCATTTACAAACAGCATCCCGACAAAGTGAGAACAAGCAGAGATACTATTTTCATAAGAAAGTTTTTTAACCAAATGGGGCATGGCAATTCATTGAAAAGAAATCATCTTTGCTACAGAGAATACAGTGTATCTTCCTTTACGCAGTCCATAATAGACCTAGTAGCTGGTGGTGTGTTTGAAACACAGAAGCTAATTTTGCCTGGAGTTAATAATATCTGAATTACACGTTACTCTCTTTACAAATATAGCTGTATTATTCAGATAGAAAATGTAGTATTGCTGGATATTAAAATATTAAGTATAATTAATATAATGTTAAGCTATATTAAGACATTAAGAACGGAGGAAAAGCATAGTTTGGACCTTGGAAAATCTAATTCTGAAGGAACAGCCAGACAAATTAAACCTATCTTTAAGATTTGACAACATGTGAAAAAAAAATTCTTAATTACACAGTCAAGCTTAATTCAGTATAAGATTTGAGTACCCCTACAGTTTAATTTGATGCTTATCTATGCATTAACCAGTAACAGAATTCCAAACATGGAAGATTGACTTTTTTCCCCCCTAACTTTTCTTCCCTCCACAGAGAACACCATATCAAGATGGAGATCTAGGAAGAAACATTAGAGGGAGATAAAAAACAGAGTGGTATAAAATATAGCATAGTCATTGAATGTACAAAATACATTTCACATAAATGTGATAAATTGATAAAAAATTACACCAGTGGGGACAAAGGGGCTGTACCATCTTACTCCAGGCACATCAACCTTCAAAGCTGAAGAAATTTTTTACAAGGAAACCTGTGGTGGTAAACCTTACACAAATCACTGTTTTCATTTCAACAAAAATCAAAGCAAAAGAAAAAACTTTTAAAGCCTTCTGAGAGTTTTTCTGCTTTGCATACAATGCTTTCCTTTTTCCTTTCACTTTGTTTAAAAAGATGTTTTATGTTAAAGTGATCAACTTTTATAAGATCAGTGAGATCAATTTTTGTAACATCAGTGAGTCAATATGCAGGAAATGAGCCAATCAGGAAATTGGTAGACTCTCTCTCGTAATCATCATCAATATTTAACATATATAAATATCAAATTTAACCGAAATTAACTGCAGAATTTGAACTTGAAAGTAATAAAAGCAGAGTTTGTCATAACACAGGTAAGTGTGTTAGTCAAAAGAAACACTAAGAATCACCCTAAGAAGGAAAAAAAGTCTGTTTAAGCTGAGCTAAATAGTTTTAATGCAAAGATATTGTGGGCCAATGGTTCCAGATTTTGCCCAGTCACATCTTTGAGTGAGCTAACTGGTCTCACAAAGCAGTGGTCCCATTTTTTTAAAATGTAACATTTTGTTTATCTTATACTCTTCAATTTCTATTTTTGTTTGTTTAAGAATGCAAATAATATATTGGAACAATAGTATATTTATATAATTTATAAATAATTATACATATATTGTGGGGGTTCTTAGAATTTCTTTTTACTGATGGGGTGTACAATCAAATGTCTCTGTGCTTCAAGACATATTCAACATTTCTTTGCAGAAACATAGAGGATGAAGGAATGTCTGAATACCCCAAGATGCAGTTCCTTGATGATTTGGGATCCCTATCCCATCAAATTAAAATTCTGTAATTTGAATGTTACAGAATTCAAACTATTTTCCTCATCTAGACATTCCACTCATCACAGGCTTCTCCTGGCTGTCCTCCTGTGAGCTATTATTTTCAAGCACTTAAGAGCTGTTAATTTTACATACTTTAAGGCCTTTAGAACTGCCTCACTCTCACTGTAAAAATACACTATTCTTAGAGAAGAGTGGAGCCAAAAGCACTGTTCTGCAGTGTTCAATTCAAGTCGTAGGAAAAACACATCACAGTGATGACATCTGAAAAAAAAACTGAAGGCTGTGAGTGGTTCATTATTATTATAATTCGCACAATGGACATTGTGAACACTGATGGACTGGGGGCATCGACCACCTCCAGGAAGTATATTCTAGTGTTTGACCTCCCTCTGGGAAAAGAGATGTTTTCCAATGTCCAGTCTGAACCTTCTCCCTGATGAGCTGTGTATTAGCTTAAATATGCTGAACTGAAGACAAAAAAATGTTACTCTTTTGAGAGTAACTAATTGATAAATTTTCAGCTTCACCATTTTCCAGATACTGGTATTCATGAGATCTGTAGGATGGCTTTTAACTACATTGGAAATTATGTTTTTCATTGTAGTTTGAATATTCAAGTGTGTGAGACAAAGTTAAGAATACTAAAAATTGTAGAACATGAAGCATAGCAGCTGTAAAAGAAAAATTTCTTCCAAATTTATCTGAAGTCCTATCCCCATATTTATTTCATGCTTTGCAGCAAACCCCCTTAGTAAAAGTGCATACAGAAAAGTTTCTCTGTAGGAAATCTAATGTTTAACCTGAAGGTCTTGTTGATCTGTTGATCCTGGATAAACTGATTTCCAAGTTTCAGTAAAAGCCTATACTGTCAACAAAGTCAGACCTCTATTCCTCGCATCACTTTTTTTTTGGTGGGGGAAGGCAGAAATAGATATAGACTCAGATTCTGTCAAGTCCACTGATGAGATACATAAAACATTTTGCTTTGCATGCCTGTGAAATACCATTTTGGAAACCTCAACAAAACCTTACTCAACAGAAGTTTGAAGTCATGGACCTTCCTACCTTAAGAACAGCAACCAGTAGAATAGAAGAGCATCATCAAAAAGAAAGCACAGAATGTTTATTTGTAATAGTTTCAATTATACATCAAACAATCCTAAACCAGATCTCTAAATGTTTTACAAACAGCAATGCAGTATGCCTTGGGCAGAATTACAGTCCCAAACTTGCTCTTATCTGCTGATGTAGAACTCAGATTACAGCATACATTCACTGCTTCAAAATGCTAGTAATGGTAGGGGAGCAAAACACTAAGTTTTGGTATTACTTTAACATCATTCTAAAATGGCTGGACCATAAAAAGCAATTGGCCAAAACTCATGCCTCATTACAGATACATTACTGACAAAACACATTCTGCTGCCAGGTCACCTTTGACTGTAATAAAAAACCCAACATAAATACCAAATATGATTAAAGTAAGTTAATTATGACTGATGTTGACCATTAGAAACCTGCTAGGAATATTTCTTCCCCTCCCTCACCTGACAGGCACACTACACTCACAGCAATAAAAATGTAAAATTGTACCACTCCAAATATCTAGAGTACTTCAGACTGCTAACTGCAGTGTCTCACAAACAGATATACAAGAACACTGTCAAGATACAACAGAGGTTATTCCACAATTTGAGCCTTTACACAATAAAGCCACCAAACAAAATCAAACCTGAAAGACTGAGATTTTCAGAACAGTCTGACTGCATACAACTCAGTTAAAATTTAACAGCGGGTATGAACATTCAAAATTGCCAGTATCAGTGTAGAAATTTAAATAAGTTTACACCTTGCCCCACCTCCCCCAAGTAACCAGGGATGCAAAAGCAGTATAACATGAATCATCAGGCATATCAGCAAGTTCAGAGAAGAATTCAAGAACAGGTATGCCTCAAAACCTTACAGTCAATCAGAGGGAAAAAAAAAGAAGCTTGGAAAAACTCTTTTTCTTACTCAACTCTGCATTTGGCCTAAAAAAAATGCCAATTCTGTATTCCTGAACATTTTCATAAAATCCATTTCAATCACTGGCAATTAAATTATCTATCATGAGAGAGAGCGAGCAGCAGAAAAAAGAAAAGCTTTGCTTACAAGGTTGAAATATTTTACTTTGTACTAAAGACCCTTTTGGATGGTGTCTTCATAGATTCTCCTTATCAAGGATTGTTTCAAAGATCTCAGATGATTGGCATGTTACTCCAGGGCTCAGACATTTACAAATTAATCCAGATTTAAGGCAAAATAGCTCATTTTATATTTGTTATGAACAGAACATTCAACTGCTGCAGGTGCACCCTATGGCAGTTTCATGGCAACCATCCCTGAGTCTTCCACCTGCCTGGGTCTTCAAACACGGAATTACAGAATGCCTTGGGCTGGGAGGGACCGCACAGATCATCTCACTCCAGCACCCTGCCATGGGCAGGGACAGCTTCCACTACACCACGCTGCTCAGAGACTGGGAATATCTCTGCAAAAGGAGAGTGCCTCCCCACCCAACAGACAGGGCCGAGAGGATAAACTGCATAATGATCATAAGATACTCAAATATTTATCACACTAGAAATCACAAATACTATTAATAAAAAATAAGCCTTCTACTGTTTTAGCATTTTGCTTTGCATTGAGTAAAGGGTGATAGTGAACTGTTTTGCCAGTTTGAATAGTTTTAGGACTACCAGACAAACTTCTACATTCTCTGAGTCATCACAAATAAATAAAAATCTAGACAAAGAAAATACAATTTTTCTTACCCCTCTTGCCTAACTTTTAAAAAATGGTCTTCAAAAGGTAGCTGGTTTCAATACTTTTAGGGGTAGCCTTAAAACTGGAAGTAATAAAATATAAAGAACATTTTATAAAAACGTAAAAAATTAAGCAAGTTACTGTAAGCTAGTTCAGATTTTAAAAAATTTAAATATTCAATCTCAGAATTATTCTGTTTTACACTACTACAGTTACCAGGGAACCATTCCCAAATCTAAGACTTGTCAGATAAAAAAAGATCTAAAATACATCACTTTCTTTAAGAAGTTGACTCATTTCCACAGGATTAGGAACATATTGTATAGTTATATAACTTAAATAATTTAAGTAATGCTGCTCTAGCAGTGCTTCTCCATTATACTAACTTACAACTGGTCTTGCAGTTCCACAATGATATATTCCAGCTGCTCCTTCTCCATTTTATGGGCTAGATCCATATCTTCAATTCTTTGTAACAGCAGTTTGTTCTGTGAGACAGATTCAGACAGCTGGTTTTCTCTGAGTCGTACCAATTCTTCAAGATAACCCTGAAAATAAAAGTTATTAGAAAACCTTAAAGAACACACTATCAAAACCACTTTTGATTATACGTGTTCATATTTGTTGGTTTATGATGTACACAATTTTATTTTGGGTTTGTTGTAGGCTTTTAAAATTATTTATTTTTAAACAGACTAGTTTAAATTGACTTTAGATTAGTTTGAGATTTCCTAATAGGTAACACATATTTATTTCTATTCTTGCAGAGGAGTAGAAAAATGGATGAAAAAACAAGACAGGAAAGCCACCAGCATGAAAGACTAATTCATTTTTCAAAAACAACTGTCACAAGAAAAAAAAAAATCAGAATTCTACAACTGGACAGGTACAGGATGTTAGATAATACACAAGGGCAAGAGTAGAATATTATCTACGTGGATCTTTACAGTTAATGAAAGGGATCCAGAATTACTACAAATAAAATATCCAATGTTATTTTAACGTTTCTTTGAACTTTTGAATTGCACATTACAATGACAAAGAAGGTTCTAGCACGTCAGATGTTAGTAACTTAGAAAGAGTCAGTTAAAACTACATACAGTAAGTCTACACTACATAAAATTGTGCACATTCCTTGAAACCTGTGGAAAAATGTGCAATTGTTTTATATGTGCCCACATTTTAAAATAGATATTAAAAAAAAAGGTAGTTCTCAGAGACACAGAATGGGTGTGTCTGTTCTCCTGTTGAGTTAAGAAAACAGGTATTAGCTGGTAACAAAGTGCAATTCATCACCACAAAGACTGTTAAGGGTCTGAAGCATCTCTGGTATGAGAAGAAACAGCAGGAGCTGGGATTGCTCAGGTCAGGGCTGAAAAGAAGAAGGTAAGGAAAAAGAATCATATCAATGTGCATCAGTGTTAATGGGAGGGTGTATCAATGATGGAATCACTCTTCTCACTGACAGTCAGTGAAAAGAGGCAATGAGCACAATCTGAAATACATGGATATATGAAACTATTTCAATATAGGAAAATTTTTCTTTCCTCTTTCCTTTTTTCCCCATAAATAAACACTGGGATGGGTCATCCAAACAGGCTGGAAATATCTCCAAGGTATTTACAGCCTGACTGAAAAAGGCCTTGAGAAACTGGCTGTAGTCTACCTTTTCCTGAGCAGGGGAGATGGACAAGACAATCTCCAGAGGTGCCATGTGACCACAACTATTCTGTGATCTTATAGTTAAATACAGTTCTATCCATTAGATATATTTTTATTTGAAAGGGGCTTTTTTGTTTCAGTACAAGTTTCAAGGACTGTTGAGAACTTTACAGTATGCCTAGTTCTGCCTCATCAACTAATTCTGTTGTCTCGACTCCTAAGATATTCCTTGGAGTTCCAAGTAGCATGTCAAAAGTACTAAATGATGCGTTACAACATAACAGATTTCCTGCCTCTCAGAAACATAAAAAACCCCAAAACAAAACGAAAAAAATCAAATCATTTTACAGAAATATTTTAGACCTGAAGCACCAGTATCAGAAACATAATCATGTGTACAGTAAATACCTCTATATATAACAACACAGAGATGCACATCCCACCAGTACAGGTATATCAACTTCCAGTATAAACAGTACACAAATAATTCAGGAGTTTACTATTCAAAAGTGAACAGTTTAAACCATTCCAGAACAGGGAAGGGATAACTTCTACATAAAAAACAAATGTGTAAAGTATGACTCATTGATCTGGACAAGAGACAACTTGGAAAAGACAAAGTCGTCATATTTCCAGAGTGGCCTGGACAGGGCAGAAAGGAAAAGACAGTTCCTAACTTATTAAAAAACAAGAGCTAGGCACGATCAAATCAAGCTCTTAGGAGCCAGATTCAAAAGACAAAATAGTTTTTCACACAACAGATGGCAGATTCACAGAATGCTGTGCCAAAAAAAAAAAGTTTGGATGGTGAAATTTTACATGGAATCGAGGGGTTATTTGACAAGTATTTGGCAGAAACATCTATCCCAGGTTACTACACAGACAAACCTTTTAGCTTCAGGCAGCCCCTCAGGTGGTATACATTGGCTAAGAGTACATTAGAAGAAAAGCAGTGCATAATCATGTGCTTTGTGTTTATTCTTCCCTCCATTTCTTTGGTTAAGTACCCAAGATGGGATAGCAGCATAACCAAAGAGTCTTGATCTAAATCAGTAGAGTGTAGCTGATTCAATAAAGGAATGCTAGTATTTAGCTTGCTAAAGTAACACCTGACCTGATCCTACCACTCAAATGATCAGAACTGAGACCTTTCTCTTAGCTGCAATCCAATTGCTTGTCACATTGTGACCTGGTGCTATTAACGGCTGCAGCACACATACTTACTTGGGAGGCACAAAAGGAATTTACCACTGTTTGGGCAAAATGAATGACAATTGAGCAAAAGAAGACTCTTTTGTCTTTGATAAATTCTGAATTTATCAGAATTACTGTATCAGCTACTAAAGACATTATTTTTAACTTGGTCTTCTTGTTGCAAACACTCAGTTTTCCAACACATGAATGTCAGAAAGCCCTTTTGTTCAAATAAAAAGTCTCTGAAAAACTGGTACCTACTGCACTGAGTGCAACTCAGTCATTGGTGCAACTTACTGGCATGAAAAAAGGGAAAGAGAGAAACACTTGGGAAAGGAGTTCTATTACATGGTCCATCTTAATGGTCATTTGTTCAAGCTGTAATATATGTTCAAGCTGTAATAGAACAGATGTGGTAGAGTTGAAGTGAATCATATAAAAACTTTCTGACTGTAGGAAAAATAAGTTATTTTGATGGTGCAATTGCAAGTAGGCATTCCAAAGGAGGACAACCAGGAAAGTGTCAACAGGAAAGTGTCAACAGGAAAGTGTCAACAGGAAAGTGTCAACAGGAAAGTGTCAACAGGAAAGTGTCAACAGGAAAGTGTCAACAGGAAAGTGTCAGAGTAGCCACCATTTTGAAAATTGCTTAAATGCACCGAAGTTTCCAAAGATTTATCCCACAACTGAATTAAATTCACCCCTATATTAGTTACCTATAGAAGCTAGCAATTCATTAAGAGAATGTTACCAGAAATAACTTCCATGGAATGGGAATGGTTCTAGATCTTGGACTCATTAATAAATCAAAATCACCATTTGCTATCACAGCCACTGACAACCTTTGTGCTTATGCAAACAAAGGCTCCTAGTGATTCTGACTGTGGCTGTGGGTTACATGTTTCAGTACTTTTTCTACACATGTATGTCACAACTTTGATGGAGTATCTCTGGTAATGAACTACCTGGATATACCAAGGAAAATAAACATCCACCTATTTTGTTCTCTCCAATGCTTCTCCAGACTGACAACACTCTTCTCATCGTGGGGAAAAGTGTGCATTCAAACTATGTTTTTGTCTGGCAAGAATGGGAATTTCTTCTGGAGGTTCAAGATAAAGGTTTCCATTTATGTATTTGAAGAGATTCCTTTTGACCAGCATGCTTTGCTTTATATAAGCAGGGAAAATGCCATCTGTACCAGAGAGGACCCCAGGAACACAAGTTCTTTCCTTATGGAAAGGGGTGCCATACCAGCTGAGAAGATTGGACCAGAGACCTGGATGCAACAATTCAGGTCATATTTCAAAAACAAAGTCTAAGAGACCCAAAACACAAAAGCAGTAATTGTATGCATAATTTAAAATATATATATAAATAAATAAGTATCTATTATCCCATAGTAAATCTGACTCTTTCACTGTTACTTAGAAAAACTCTAGCTATGTTCTTTCAAGTGCATTAAAATAAACCAATTTTGATTCTACCTATTCCGTATTCAGGGAAATAATTACACCTCCAAGCACCCTTGTGTGGTTCCAGCCCTTCATATGATTTACTCTATAGTTTCACAAAAATCAAATTCTTATGCTAGGAAAACATTATACTAAAAATACTACTAGAAGTTATTTTAAAAAATTTAACCAGGTGTATTTAATTTTTTTCCTGTAATTTTTCCTGACCCCTTCTTTCTTTGTGCACTAGTTCTTTGGTGTGTATGAACAGTGTGCCCTCTTCTCTCTCTACTAGCTAATATGCATTGTAATTACTATAGATGTAATAATGCTGTTATGAAAAACTGACAAGTACTTTGCTTGGAAAATGCTAAATTTCTAAAAGGTTTGGACATATATTTCACTTCACCTTTAACTTCAGGTATGTTTGGTGGTAGATGGAAAACCACCTTTGGTTTCTGTAGTTACATTCAATATGATACCTAAATTAAAATCCAACACAAACACATCTTTTCATGCTTTCTTTTCCCATTCTGCTTCAATCAAGTTGTAAAACCACCTATTTTCTAAAAACTCATCTCAGTATCACTGAGAAGATAGTTTTACCTTTCATCTAAATGGATTACTTTGCTGATCCTTTTTGTTTACTTTAAGACTAAGAGTTAAAGTTTAACATCACTATCATAAAAGCCTTCAACTGTCAGTCTACCTACAATAAAAATCTGTGACTCCTAAGGAAGAGAAAATTCATGTGAACTTGAAGCTCACAAACTAACAGCATTTGAGATACAGTGTATGTAACTCCTAAGATTGGAGTTAATCTATTTTCCTGCCTTTACTTAGATGGATGTGTCACCAGTTGGCTGGTGATGAGCTTTGGTCCCATAGCCCCCACACAAAACTAATCTTTTACCTTCTGTTCCAGTGCAAGCCGGTACTTCTGTTCTACCCTTTTGCATTTGTTGTACCAACTGTTTTCATCTGTGATGAAAGGAGGACCAATGTTCTCTGGAGTACTGCCTTCACTGCCACTACTGCCCAGCGTTCTTAGCTCTTCTTCATCACTGCTGATGCTGTCAGAACTGAAGAATCATACTTATTAGCCAAGTCAAAAGCTGTGCTTATAAAAATGCAAATCCTGGTTGAAATTGAAACATTGCATTTCTTAAAAAGCTCTGCAAACAAAAAAAAATTGAAACACTGGGATATGATGGATTACTAAACACAACTTGTATTTCAAGCTTTTGTTTCTAGAGCCACCTAAAAATGGACAAAAATTTGTTTGTGATCATTGCCAAGTTAGACAACTGTACGTGGGCTACTTTCCTTAGTACAAAGGGTAAATGCATTACAATATAGATTTTGTTTTTTTAAAAAAAAAAAGCAGAAACCCAAAAAAGTGGTTGCCATTACGTCAAATCAAGATAAATCAGAATGTATATCAATGTTTATAGCAAAGATCCTGTGCCTGTTACTTCACAGAATGTATCTCCCTACACAGTAAGCAGACTCATTGTTAAAATATCTTCATGTCTTCCAGAATCAATGCATGCTAGAGAATGCAGACATCTGTCTCAAAGACAAGAATATATTTTAGTCTGGAAGAACAGAGGGGATGTCATCAATGCATATAAATATCTCAAAGGGAGGTGTCGAGGAAGCTGCCAAGCTCTTTTCAATGGTGCCCAGCGACAGGAGGAACAGCAATGGCAATAAACTAAACCACAGGAAGTTCCACCTCAACATGAAGCAGAACTTCTTTACATGGAGGGTGGCAAAGCACTGGCGCAGGCTGCCCAGGGAAGTTGTGGAGTCTCTCTCTCTGCTACAGGTGACACTGTCTTGGCAGGGGCTTGGACTGGGTGATTTCCAAACGTGCCTTCCAACACTAACAATTCTGTGATACCGATTTATCCCAGTGCCTGTATGAAAACTGTCCCTTACAACTGTATTTCCCCCTACATTAACAGAATTTGCTAGGTTTTTTTAAGTATTGATTTCCATAACCGCATGATCCTGCCATGATACAAACTGAATCACAATTTGTCACTAACATCATGTCTCTTAAGCTAGTAAGAGCTTTGAGAGAGTAACAATGACATTTCATTTCATTGTTCATTTCATTTCATGTTCAGTTGTACATATTCAAGACTATTCCTAACTGCTTCTACCCTTTTGGTAAACCTAGTAACAGAAAACAAGTCATTAATTTCCATGCTTTTTGGTGATGTCAAATTACTACTTGATTTATTAGACAGAGAGAATTATTTTTATTATTAATCACAAGACTGATCAGAGAAGCAGGATGCAGCTAAAAAGTCAGTTTACACAGCCACTGGTCATGACTTTCTGTTATGTGTTAATGGTTTATATTGCCTATTTCATATCTTATATTTATCAGGGTATGTATTATTTTTATTTATAAATAACTACTTTTTACTAGTTATTGGCTATGCAGAAAAGAGAAAAGACAGCTTAGTCTGGTGATCCTCAAAGTGATCATGCGGAATTTGTTTTCCACTGAACTTTAATTCTGAATCAAGGAAACAAAATTATCATGACTCACATTTTATGAATCATGTAACAATTCCAACAGCGTGAAAGAGAGAGGTAGCCAAGTGTACAGGCTTGTACTTAGAGATAAGTATCATTTTGCATATGAAATTAAAAATAAGAGGCCAAATAAACAGTAAAATTTTGCCAATGAAATATAATTTAAAAAAGCACAGTAAAGCTAAAAAGTACCTTTGAGTGAACTTCAAGTATGGTGTATAATCTATGACAGCTGGATAGCTTCCATCCAATCCCTCACCCTTCAGACAAAAACTGATAAAACAGAGCAAAACCAGTAAGTTTATTACAAGAAAATTAAATTACAGTGACAGTTGAATATTACCAACCTGAAACTTCAGTTTTTCTAATTTTTTGGTACTATAAACCCAAATTTTTAAATATTCACTTTTATTCTTAATAATACAGGGAGATGGCAAGATAATAACCAGAAAGCTAACTGAAGCAGCAGAAACAGAAGAATTATGGACAAGCTTGAAATTCTCCACATTTAACATCATTTAAGGGTTTGCAGAGTGATTATATAACCATTCTACTAAGTAAAAAGTCATTTTCTCAGAAATATTTCAGAGTCTTTCTCCTTTCAGACACTTACAGGTGCTGAGGTGCACCAAGCTGAAGAACATAAATCAACCTAACTTTTGGAAAATATTCTTAAATGGCTGTAGCTTTATAAAGCTCTCATTTACACTGTATGTTTTTTACTGGAAATAAATTATTGCATTTCAACTATGTTTAATTATCACAGAAATAACAAAATTATCATGCTTTCACAAGGGTCATATTCCTCATTCCTCCTATCTATGTTATTGATAAACAGATTCTAGTAAGTCACAGCTATTGCTGACTGAATTGCAAAGTGCCATTTTTGACAATGCAGTAATTTAAGTGCTAATTGGGAAGTACATCTAAAGGGTTGCTGGTTTTTTTTCCCCCAAATTAAAAAGAAAAACAAACTAAGTTAAAAAGCACCCCCCAAGACTACAATTACTTAATTCCATATTGCTGTGAAGGGAGAAAAAAAAAAATCAGATTATGTTCTCACGTAAGCTCGCTCATCTACAGCCCAAACTCGTACCTACAGCTCCACATAGATAAGCTAGTCAACATTTATAAGAGACACTGAACTGAAAACAAATTTCATATATAACATGCAAAGAATGGATACAGCTTCTCAGCCATTCAAATCACAATACTATGAAGGCTCTTCTCAGTGGTTCCAAGCAATAGGACAAGAGGCACAGGGCAGAAACTGATGCACAGAAAATTACATCTGAACATGAGGAAGAGATTCTTTCCAGTGCAGCTGACCATGCACTGGAACAGACTGTCCAGAGAGGTTGTGGAGTCCCTCATTGGAGACATTCAAGAACCATCTGGACACAATCCTGTGCCATGTGCCCTAGGATAACCCTGCCTGAGCAGAGAAGTTGGATCAGACAACCCACTGTGGTCCCTCCCCACCTGAACCATTCTGTGATACGTGGCACAATAAAAATGCCCCTGTAGTACTAAGCTCCCATTTTACACAGAAAATTCATAGACTCTTAAAAGCTGCACTGACAAAATGCAAATATCTTCAAGAGCCAATCAGCAGTTTGAATATCATTAACAGGCTCCTTTATATTAGAAATCAGAGGACAGAGAAAGAGCAAGTAGTCATGCAACTACGCACTCATAATTTAGTATGTACCACCGAGGCTTTTGAGAGACAAACACAGCCAATTGATGATTATTTATGAGAGGATTTACATAATGCAGACCTAATCTTGTAATGCTTATTCACATATGGCTGTAGTCCTCCCAAGTACAGGGTTAATACAGAAGCAGTTTAATTTCAGATTATGTAAAGTTTAAACTAATAAAATCTGGTAAGATGTGAATTTTGCTGTAGACAAAGCTAGCACTCTTATCATCCTGCAGCACACTTCGATTCTTCCAGAACATATGTTGAGGATGTAGTTAAGTCATTCTAATGAAACAATGCTGGAAAAAGAAGCTATCCTGTGTTTTCACCTTCTCCCTCCCTATTTTTTTCCCTTTTTTTTTAAATGCAAACATGACATTCCCCTCCTTACACTGGTATTAGCACTTATCTGACTCCATGTTGGTTCAGCAGCCATCAAGACTTCATTTATAGGTTGTTTCAATTTATTTTCCTTTCCCCACCAGTTGCAGTTCCACGCCAGCTGAACTAAATGCTCTTTACCACCAGAAAGGGAAAACACTGCTCATTCCTTATTTGTTCCTTTTCTTCTCTAAGCATTATTCTCCCATAATTTCTGCCACTAATAGGCTTCTGTGAAGCTTCTGTGAATCAAACTAGCTAACAAAAAAAGAACTATCCCGTCCTATTACTGGGGATGCTTTTTTCATTTTTCAACAATTTGGCTGGCTCATAGAAGGGTCCAAGAAGCCTGGCACAGAGGTACATAAATAGCAGTAAATCTCTGAAGAGCCTTTTGGCAATGGTCAATCACTCAACGCATTCTGTTTTCTGGCAGTTTACCTCCAATATTGGTTTGTGACAAGCATTAATGCTACTGCAAGGTAAATACTAACAGTGAACTGGCAGAAGAATGAAAAACAGTATTATCAGTCTTCTTTCCCTTGTGCTGGGTTATGAAACTCTCTACAAGTGGCTCTGCCCGAGGCTAAATTGGCCCAACCAGGCATATTAACAAGGTCTTGCACCAGCCAGGTTCTATCTTTTTACAGGCACTGTAATCTTTAGATATTGCTGATGGGTTTTTTAATATATGTATATATATACACATGCCGTGTTGGTTTTTTTTATTATCTAGGGTGTGTTTGCACTTTTGTTACCTCAAAACCACAGAATTAATCATATAGGAAAGCCCACAAAAGCCTGGCTAGAAATTGCAAAGGTCAATTAATTTAAGCACCTTAGCTGCAGGTAATTTTAACACAAATTGATATTAAATGGTCATTTTAGATTACATTTTTCAAATTTAGAAGTGATAAAGTTAAAGATTACCTTCTACACATGCAGTTCCGATGCTGTCCTCGAGTACCAGGACAAACCAAGTACTTAATCACACAGTTTTCCTTACAGTTTAAAAATAACTTTAAAAGATGTCATGCCTATAAACTTCATTTAATAGGTTTGAAATACCTTCTGCAATTATACTTCTTTCCTCTTAGGATTTTGATACCTGAAGAAACTACCCCATACTCATGCAGTTACATAAAAGCATGACTTGGTTCTTATCTAGAAGAGCCATTCAAGATCTCTGTCTTGCCCTCTTCTTTGCCTCAACCTAAGTTTTGTCTCTCAAATTACCATGGGAATTTAAGAATGTTTTCCATAATACATTGATTTGTAAGTACTTTTCCTGAGCATTTTGTTATGAAGCACACAAATACAGTACCTGAAATCAATGGCATTGAGTCCCAACAGCATACCAGCAAGCATATTTGCTTCTTCACCAAGAACAATTGCTCCATCTTCATAAAACCTCCTTCAACAAAAAAGAAATTAATTCAGCTATTTTTCATATTTAGCAAAAAACTGAAGAATTCCAGTTTAAATTAAAACAATTAATGAACCCCAGAAGCATTCATATTTAGTTTCAATTAAAGCAAACTAATAGACTATATAGCACAAAACGTCTCAATCTTAAAACACAGAAGAATTTAGACATAAGCAAAAAGAATTTTCAATATTAGTCCTATGAACTAGTAGAACAGGATGGCTAAAATGCAAAAAAATTATGAAGGTATGTTATTTTTTACCTCTAAAAGGAAGAATTTGTGTCATGTACATAAAGAAGTAATGATTCCATCACATGAAAAGCAGCTCTCTCTCACAATTGTACTTGCAGGTTCTTTTAAAGTTTAACATTCAATTTTCATTCCTAGTAGCTGATATTTTTTAAAAAAATATTTTCACAAATCAGCTGTTTTTCATGTAGTTTACCTTTTCTTAAAATATTGCATGCTGGGAAGATGCATGCTGGAAGGTCATCAGAATTCAGCTGAGAATTACATGTGGTAAGAGGGAAACCAAGATGTTCAGTACCAAAGCCAAGGCTGAAATGTCACTAAGTGAGAACTGAGATGCACAGTTCACCTTTACGTCCTACCAGTGGATTAGTGCAAGAATGTGCCAGATTACTGACTACAACCAGACAAGTACCAGCAATACTGCCCTACCAAAACTCCATCTGCTTTAAGAATTGCATGAAAGCTTCTGGATAGTTCAGAGAGCTCCAGTTGGCTGCATGGTGAACATCCAGAAAAGACATGTTTTGAGGCCCAGCTCCAGAAATTGAACTGTGTTATAATGCATGCTGTGAGAAGTCCCACTTTTGCAGCTTTGTAACAGACATCCATTCACTACAGAGAAATGAGTCGTCCAAGACCTCAGATGCTCTCAGCAGAAGGAAGAAATCTGTAAGACTTCTCTTAGAAGACAGAGATTGTCATTCTGACAGTGAGGCTAGGAAGTACCAACTCAGCTCTGTACTGACTTCAGGAAGGGCACTAGGAGGCTAAACTGGCTGAGTCAGAGCACTGAGCTAGAGGAACTCCAGTCTGATTCAGCACAGTGACTCTTATTTGTGAACAAACAGCAGTGCTTCCAGCACATGCAGATTACCAGCTATTTCACTGGCATTTGTAAAATCACTGCCAGGTAGCAATCTGCACTGAGTTCTTGTAAAACAGTGCCTAGGGAGAAATCACACAAAAAGGACAAGGCACACCTTCAATGGTGAGATGTAGAAGTTAGATTGACAGTGCCAGGGTTAAAGACAGCTGCAGCAATCCAGCCAAATCAACAGTCCCCTTGGAAAACCCACAAATCTTCATTCAGTGCTATATACTTGACATCTCACAACACAACAGTCCGCTATAATTTAAGAGTCTGACCAATTAGTTAGAAAAATAATTCTGTGTCCATGCTTAATCCAACCCCTCTTCCAAGTATAATATGCACATCCAGCACTAAGAATGTGCCGCTTCATTCAAGTACTACCTTCAGGCCCCTAAACACAACAGTGAGGTTTAAAGAGCTACCAGCATGATAGATAATCTTGTGTTCTACATACACATGGTAAATGCAAGCAAATCTGGGTAAGACAACAGGTTTTGAAACTGCAATGAAATGGGATGTTTACCTAGTTGTGTTTCAAAATCAGCTTAATACTGGCAAAATATATGGAAATCTCTGGACAAACAACATTAAACAAATATTATGCTAAATTAATGGAAGTCCTTACAGAGAAAATTCTTTTTGTTTTAACATGTCTAAACTTTTAGAGTTCAACACAAAGTACATGTTACAGATCAACTTGTATTCAGATGACTTCATGAAAAATCTCTGAGACATACTCGTTAGGAAATAAAATAGCATCTAATAATCACATTATCTAGAACCAGTCCAAAACTGACAGAGTATTCTCCATCACATATTCTCATCCCTGATTTTATCATTAGAAGTTAAAACAAGAATCTGTTATACATTTTTCTTATTATATCAAGAAACCCAGCTATGCCTGATTACTAATTTTGCTACTCTACAGCTCTCAAGAGGTTCCTGGAGTTCTCTTCTTTTTTTCTTCAGAAGAAGTTCTACAAAAATTATTTTTATTGAGTCATTATACTTTCTATCAATTTTGAAATGAATACTACATCTATCCTTACTACACCACAATTTCAGATTTAGTTCCTACTTCAGAGAGGATTTCTTTGCTTCTGACTTTTCAAGAATTCCAGGCTTATTTCCACATTTTTTAAATCACAAAAAGATTTTCAATTTTGCAGTTTTACCCATACTAAAACCACATCCACACCAGCTCTAGATGCCTTTCACTAGGTGACAGGTCTTTCATTAATGACATCCTTTACTGTACAAATCAAGTGCCCATTCACTTTCAAGTCCCTCATTTAAACAACATTTACTAAAATATTGCAAAAATAAAATTCTTGTAGACCTGGTTGTTTTGAAGTCTCTCAGAGCTGTGGAAATGTATTCAGACAAATGTTTTTCCATAAGTGCTACTCTTATCCATGCTCGACCCTGCAAGACAAAACAGGTATCAAATATTTAAGCATTACAGAAAGAAACAGTTTTACAATCTGAAAACTAATACCACTGGTTTACCCAAGTAAATGACTGATTAAAAAAACTACCATTGAACAAAAACAGTTGCTAGGATGTACTTCTTTACAGCAATAATGAAAATAAAAAATGTATTCTTACAAGGACACAAAGTTTATTGTGAAATAAAGTTATCCAAAATTTAAAAGAGAGAGTGGAGGGTTTTTTCTTTAATTATATGCTCCAGCCTTTTGAAAAGCTCATGTATGTGGGAGGCAGTAGATCAGGGCAGAAAGGTTTAAATTTTAAAATCAATGGTATTGAAAGCATCCAGTTGTTTCCCCAGTAAAGTGGCAGAAACTTGTCCTCAAAGTGATTCTCTGTGTTCATTCAAATTCTTGAGGGATTTACATAAAAAAACGAGCTGTGCAATATTTTTTCCCCTCAGTAACAACATTATTATAGAACGTGCACATAAAATACAGGCGGGAAATCAAATCCAAGAGGCCTAAATCTTTTAGAGTCCAAAAGCAAAACTTCACTCAAACAGTTCCATAACCAACAGCAATAACTTGAAAAAATAGCCCTTAGGAAACTACATTGTGCTGTGTTTGCAGGTCTGGTGCATAGGATTGTGGCTTACAAGAGGGAGACATTTCAATGGCTGCCACAGTTATGACTGTGTTTCTGTGAACACCAGGAACATTTCTTGTAAGCCATATAAACCTACAAACACTTAGGTAAGTACGATGACTTTATGCTTAATATATTTGGTGCTTACTGGCATCTAGCTGAATATCACTACAGACATTCTACCAGAACCAAGAGCAGATTATAATTCTACTTCAGGGTGACCTAACTGTGGTCTTCTAGGGAGCCTACAAGAAAGATGGAGATAGACTTTTTACAAGAGCATGTCGCGACAGGACAACAGGTAGTAGCTTCAAGCTAAAAGAGAGTAAGAAGATGTCTCTGCCCACAGCAGGGGGATTGGAACTAGATGGTCTTCAATATCTCACCCAAACCATTCTAAGATTCTATGAAATGCTAAAAAAAATAGCTTTCATAAATACCAACAGCACAGCAAAAAATTTAATATAGAAACTAAATTAAATCCCACTGAAATTGAAAGGACTTTTACTTGGATAGCTGCCTTTATGTTGCATTTATTTAGAATGTGACTGAAACCATGAAACTGATGATGCTGCTTAGCTAAGGACTAAAGCCTTCATACCTCCAGTGACACTGCAGAGCCAACCAGCACTGGCAAACCCTTGCTGACAGATTCCAGGCTGAGGAATTATAATTTGGACCACTAGTCAATGTGATGCACATGATGGGTATTTGTGTCAACGTGCTTGCTGTCTTTTCATATCCAGACACTCAAAATACTCCCCTAAACTGGACACCGTTTTCCACACTCACTGCACAAATAACTCACTGCACACATTAGGTTGTCTACTGTTTGGCATGAAGCATTCCACAGAGTAATAGGAAGTTTTTATTTATTTATAAAAGTATTTCAGAAAGTAGACTTGCATCAACTTATCTACTGAATTTAAATATTCATATCTATTAAAAATCTCAGAATTCAGAAAGACCTATAAAAAAAATCTTAAGAGCTGATCACACCTATTCTATCCGTGCATAAATTCAACATGAATTAAAATGACTAGAAGGGGAAAGAAAAAAAATCACCCAATTTCTACAATTTTAATATTTCTTAGGCATGTCCACAAGAACTAAACTTCCCTTAAAAAACTGTGTTTTCAAAAAATTACATAAAGTAAAAAACCTGAGGACAATCCTTTCATAACATAACACAATCACTGAATTGAGAATTTTTCATATCGAGTAAGCAATCTTAAAGGAAACATATTTTGATTTAAAAGTGGGGGCTTTTAAAAGCAAATACTTACCAGGCACATTTAAAAAAATATTTCAAACAATGAAAAAATGTGCAGAGCAAGCTAAGTACTATGGTTTTTTTACGGGCACAGAAATGTCATAGCAATGTAATAAAAGAGTCACTTTAGCCTTTCTCTTCCCTACCTTAGCTCTAGAAGAACCGACATTCTCCATGTTCTCAATGCTGCAGATGCAATTGTGAGAGACCTTTCGGCACGCTACGCGAATGTAGTCCCAGAAACTGCGAGGGCTTTCATAGCCGAACCAGGTGATCTGACCTTAAATCAAAATACAAGATACATCAAGGCTTATGAACCTCCCTCTCTGCTAATTGGAGATAAATGTAATTAAGTACTCCCCGATATGCTGCCTTTACTGAAAGGATTTTCTACAAACAAGTCCATGAATTCCTACTGAAAACTGACTCGTAGATGTAAAAGAAGTTGCATTATACAGCTCTCCCTGCTTTGAAAGTGATGCACAAAGAGAAGTTTAGGGCAGGCTTTGTGTATGTATGTATGTGTACTTTCTTGGGCTTTTTCTTGTTACTATGCTAAAATAATACTCAAGAGTCCTTCACAGAATTCTTCTGTCACAACAGAGCACAAACTTGTGACTTAAAAATATGAGGCAAGAAGTATTTATGCTATTTCTATAGGCAGCATATACACTTCACTAATACAATCAAGTAGAGAGATTGTTATTCTTAAAAATATTATATAATTAAAATATAAAATACCACTTGCTGTGGTAGTGTTATCTTTATTTCAGGAACAGATTGTATTCTTTCAAAATGTACTTTGATTTGAAGAGAAACTGATGCATAAGCAAAAAAATTTTGCAATCAAAATTTCTTTTGCATATACAGAGAACATTCCCTCAGAAACTGAGAGAAAATAATAGAGGAGATCATTACCTCTTCTGGAACTACAACCAAAATCCCTCACATTTTTTTCCAGTTTGCAATGTATTGCACTTAGAAAACGAAAGGCAAAACTACATAGCACTTGCAACATCTCCATGTAAATTTCAGCAGCAGCACAACAGCTCAATCCGTTTTTCAGAGCAAGCAGCAAGCACACTGTCCTCACTTTGGACATACCTGCAAACAGGTATGGAACAAGTAAGGTTAATATTACCCTCTGGTGACTGCCAGCACTGCTGTGTGCAAAACCTTGTCCCCATACAAAATGAGCTCTTTTGAAGCTAATTTTCTCTTATTTCAAGTCTTGAATCGCACTTATGAAGCTTTACTAATGTATGTGATAGACTTCTAACTCTTTTTCTGTAGCAAGCTCAGATTTTAAGAAAAATATATTAAAGTGATACTGCACATCATACATACTGCAAATAAAATTCAAAATATGCATTTTTATCTGACATGACTAGACTTAGCTTCAAGCATAGCCAAAGTAGTGTCAAAGATCTATCCCCTATGAGCTAAAGAAATTCAAGTGGCAGGTTCTTCTTCCCCTAGAGGTACACGATTTTGTGGTCCATCTGCTTCCTTCAAAGATACATTTATTAAATTCAAAGCATGATAAAGGACTTTAAAACATACCCAAAAAAAGACATAAGCAGGAAGAATTAATATATAATATCCAATATTCCACAGTTACTGTAGTTTTAGATCTGCTCAGCTCTAAGGACTAAAATAAAAGAAATTCCACAAGGTATGTGCTCTTACAAATTTACTATTTTTGTTGAAATGCCAAGTTTAGTGGACAGCAACAAAAATTCAATAGCATTTTAACAACACAAAAAGCTACAGATATTTTTTCATATTCTTCACCAAATCAAAAACATTTCTGCCCTAGGAATTGTACCTACAAAATTAAATGCAGCTATGCTGTAAAGATGACTTCCAGTTCCAACAATAAAGGCAAGCATATGACATATTAACTTTTGTAGTCTTTTTCAAACTATCTTAAGGGCAGAATATATTCAGCAAAAAATAGTTTCACTCCAGTTTTCTGAAGCTTCTAATGCAAGGCAATTCCTTTTACAATTGAACACCTGAAAAAGACATGTTCATTTAAAACAAGAGATAACTTTACAACAGAAATCCATACCAGCATACAGCACTTACTTGGCTTACACTGATCAAGAAAGCCAGCTGGACATAATTCAACCTACTCTGACATTACAGTGGGCTCCCATCTCATTCCAGCTCTCTAAGAGGCTGCAATGGGTTTCAGACTTCAGCAGGAATTTTCTTCACTTGAAACTCACAGCCAGCTTAGCTGTGAGTGAACCAAGGTCTCCTATATTTCACTATTCTGTTCCTGCCACTTTAAAACTTGCCCATAGTGTCATAATTAATATAATATGAAAAAAACTTTCTCAACCTATCTATACACAAAAAAATGCTGGAAAAGACTGACTGAGAATAGTGAGAATGTATTTTAAGAAATACCAAATAAGATTTTAAACTATAAATTTACTAAAATTTTAAAAGCTTTCAGCATGTGAAATTTATTTGGCCCTTAAAGCACTCAATGCACACAGCCACGAGAAGTCTCAAGAATGAGAAATGAAATAGCTCCCACTACTCAGCACCTGTCAGGCTTTGCCTGCAGTACCGTGTCCAGTTCTGGTCTCTACAATTCAAGTGCAGGATCAGATTGGAGAGGGTCCAAAGGAAGGTCACAAAGATGTTCAAAGAGCTGTTAAACCTGTCCCATGAGGAAATACTGAAGGCATTAGGTTTTTCCTCTCCAGGGAAGAGAAGGCTCAATGGGGGAACTCATCACAGTTTTCCAGTACTTAAAGAGGGTAAAAGCTCCCTCTTGACAAGGAGTCACACAGAAGACAAAAGGCAACATATACAAGTTGTACTAGGGGAGGTTGCATCTCAAGAAATAAATTTTTTTACAATAAGAACCAAAATTCACTGTGGCAACATCCAGTGATGTGGTAGAGTTTCCATCACTGGACGTTTCCAAGACATGATTGGACAGGGTGTCAGATATTCTCATCTAGACTCCCATCCCCAAATGATTGGGCCAGATGATTCTCCAAGGACCCTTCTAACCTGATCTGTTCTCTGATTTCAAAATCATACGTAAATTTTTAAAGATCTTGAAAAAACTAAAAGCTAGTTTTAGTATAGAACTTACATTCTGTCAAAATGCGTCATGAGGAAAAGGAAGTTTCTCAAGAGATGCACAGGACAATAAGCATGTGGTCTTTGCTGTGAAGTTCATATGTCATCTGAAGATGTAGAAGCTGACAGCTATTCCAACAGAAATGATGCTGGTTTTGTCAGCCAAACAAAATTGTTAGGTAAACATGAAAGCTGCATGTGTAATATTAAACATTGTTCAAATAAATTCCATTCCTGTCTACAGAACTGCAAAGCAAATATAAACAAATAGTGATTTTTTTTTTTTTGCTTTCACCACATCTTTGCAAACTGCTGCACACCTACTTGTATCAACCCATTTCTGTGCCAACAACTAGATACAAACATCCTCATTACAATCTTAGGTCGACTCCACGTTCTCAACACATCCAGCACTTGTAGGAAGTACCAGGTACACTGCACATGTAGTGTTACACAGTACAGAGAAATAGCTCTCCACTTTCTACAGCTCAAGGCAGTCCCTTAAAAACAGATAATACAGCTTGCTCAAATTCTCGTCCTTAGGGTAATTCAGATTGCTTTTAATGTCAACAGGGGCTTATTCCTGACTGATACTTGTTGGCAGTATCATACCTTACAGTATGCAGCTGTAAGGTAGTGCCATAGCTTATTATGTTACCTTTTTGGAACTATTTTCGTGTCATATGTGCCAAGTCTTCTGTATCACATGAACAGATACATTCAAGCAGCATTTACAGACCTCTGTTGTGTGAGCTGATTTGCTTTTGCCAATCTCATTTTACTACTAATCAAATACCCATATGTAAAATATTCTTAAGAATATGAGCAGCTATGAGCTGGTTTGCTTCTGCCAATCTCATTTTACTACTAAGCAAATACTCATACGTAAAATAGTCTTAAAAATATGAGCAGCTGGGCTAAAAAAAGTGCATTCATGGGGAAAGCCATCAGTTTTCTGCCTGTGCAACTTCTCGGTCTGGCTCACTACCCCGTGAACACCACATAGTCACAAAAGGTTAAGTGCAAGGTCAAAGTTGGGCAGTAAAGGGGGAAATAAAACTGCAAACTGCACTGAGTTTAAGAAACATCATGGATACTTTCACTACAACTGGACAATGTCATGAGTAATCTGTGACAGCCCTACTTTGAGCAAGAGGTTGGACTGGATGACATTCTAAAAACTTTCAAAAATTTAATTATTCAATAAGAGTGAATATAAAAAAAATCCAATCAACAAAACCACTCATGGTGGTTAAATAAAAAAATGCTATTTAATGACCCTTTTGCTACCAGGAGCATCAGATTGGGTACCTACCAAAAATCCATTTTACATAGTCCTTGTGTTTCTACAACAGCCATTTTTTCCAGAACACCTAAGAAGATAAGGCTTGGACAACTACTACTACAGAATTTTTTATTGCAATGGTTTTAGAAAAAGTGCAAAATTCTAATCCCTGTAGCTGAATTCTTTTCCCTTTAAAATAATCATCCTTCTTCCTGCCATTTTGGGTTTAGGTTTTTGTTGTCTGGATCCTAATCAAGTATGAAACCAATAAACAGAAACAGTCACTATATTCCATCAAGACTATGCTTTGCTCCTTAAAAATACATTAAATTTAATGTCAGAAGAGTTACCAGTAAAAGTTTTCTAATAAAAGCAAACTTCATACTTTATAACATAAAGTAAGTGGGTTTTTTTTCTTTTTTTCTTCCTTCCTCAGCCAGTGCTTCCAAAGGAAGCTAAAGATTAAGAACTGTGGTTTGTCATGGCCTTAAAGTAATATACTTAAACTCTCAAATCTGGATCATCCGTTTAACTACATTGCCATGAGATTATCCTGACAGCTTCAATACAACAAAGCTATTTATCTAAGTATACATTCAGAATATATTAGTCAATTCCATCAATAAAATACAATTTCTTTCAAGACCCGAGTTGTAGAATACATATCCTCTTAAAATTTGAAGTGCTATAGTACATTCCTTATCTCAAATTTCGGTTTATTATTTTAAAATCTTTAAAAATTACAAGCAGTCAACTAGCTTATTATCAAAACATTCTCAGTTTGCAACACAATCCACAAGTTCCTGCCTTTTTCTGTAATTTTAACTCTGCAAACTTAGAAAACTATACTAGCAATTACAAGGGGAAGACTGAAACAAAAATTTAGCTATTTGAATTTCTCAGTTTCTTACTTGAAATTATTTTTTACTTGCAAATTCCATTTGCCAGCTTGTCAAGGCTTCTTCTCTGTACTGCCTGTCCTGAATAAAAAACTGCAAAGCAAAAGAACGCTGACAAAAAAAACCCCAAAATTTACAATTTCTTTTGTACAAATATTGCTGAAACTGGAGGAGGAGGAGAAGGAGAAAAGAGAGCAATTTCCCTGCAGAGTCAAGCTGCTAAGTACCCATAATCACTCCAAAAATTTTTGTCACAATGTGACAAACCCTGTGTTTCTACCATACTGTGCACCATTTTTTCCCTCCTCTGACAGAACCACAGCAGGTAGTAATTGTGCTATTCAAATGTCAGCCTACACACAGTATTGTTCGCAAAGCTTGGTTATGAATATTAAAAAGTATGAAAATGAGTAGATTGTCATATTACACATCTATATTTAGATGATTATGATGTTTTTCATAATCCTGAAATCATTTCATAAACTGTATACAGAACTGAGAAAAGAGAAGACTTTTCCAAGGTCCTCTGCTAGTGGCTGCTACTGCTAAAGCACACTCTGTTCTCTGAGCAAAACAGCTTCCTCTAGAATGGTTGGAAAATGCAAACAGACATTATCTGGAACTAGAACACCTGACTTGATACAAGAAGAAATCAACAAGTGACCTTTCTCAAAAGCAATCTATTTCAGCACATTCTCCAGCAGAAAAAACAGCTTCACTAAAGGGGTGGGGCAATAGAATGGAAGGACCTAAATACAGTATATGGGAAAGAAGGCAACAAAAGGAAGGAAGGGAGGAAGAGATGGGAGCAGCACCAGATACGCTCTGTAGCTCCTACTGAAGCAGATAATATAATTGTCTTTTAGACTCTTAGGACATAGCCTTATCATAAAGCAGAAAAGCAGACAGAGCTTAGCACCATGGCAACATTCGCTTGCCTAATTACCAGCCCAGAAGGCTTCCAACAAGATCATTGGAAACATGTCTCACAGAAATACTTGCTTTCACTTTTCCATAGTAATGCACAGAATCAGGAAGGTAACAGCAACAGGACAAAGAAAGAAAGCCATTGCTTTCATTCAGCATTGAGGGGTTTGTACAGATGCACATTGCTTTTGTATAAACAAATTCTCATGCCAAAATCATCACCAATAAGGAAGTTAATTAACATACCTTTCAGTCGATGACTTAGAATTTGTTCCAGAATGGCTGCAAAATTATTAAATTCAGGGGAAGTATCATCGATAGTTTCAAAACAGGAACGGTCAATCAGAGTCTTGACTGAAAACCTAGAGCAAAAAATATGGGACAATCATAAATTGTATGAATAATTAGTGGTCCTCTATAGCAGCTTGTATAGACCAAAACAGCAAGGAACCAGAATCCACCTTGATGCTATCAAGTTCAGTCACATCAACATGACACACAGAATGTTCAGATACAGCATGTAAGTGCAATTGGTATTGCTGGTCTTAGGCATAAATCCTTAAAAACAGAGAGAAAACAAAAATCCCCACCCTTTCCACACAGAAATGAGTCGATTATTTTTCTCTTTTCTAAACTATTTTAATGCACTTGAAGAAAAACAAGCACTCAAAAGCATCCAACATCAGTTTCTCTTTGTAATCCTAAACATAAACATTTTTTGCTTGACATTTTATCAGTGCTCCTTTTATTCACAAAATCCATGTCCAATAATCAGAAATACAAACTTTATCCTATTATGAGAACACTTTAATCTCATCTTAATGCAAAAATAATCTAGACATGTTATAAAACAATTAATTTTTATGCATTATTAACTCTGCATTCACTTAGGCTGATTTCCCTGTGAATGGGGGTAATCCTTATTCAGCA
Source organism: Taeniopygia guttata (assembly GCF_048771995.1). Lineage (NCBI taxonomy): Eukaryota > Metazoa > Chordata > Aves > Passeriformes > Estrildidae > Taeniopygia > Taeniopygia guttata. The sequence goes on along the minus strand of NC_133026.1, from coordinate 21,703,356 downwards.
CTATATTATTTCATTATTATACTAGAAAAGCTTTCAATTTCAATGATCCAACATTGGAAAATTGAAAAACTGGAAAGGCTGAATCAAGTCACTGTAAAATGCAGACAAGATGCAATTAGTCAGCTGGCCAGCTTGCTGTGTTTAGTTACTCCTACATTTATACAAACTTTTATTCTTATTCAGAGGATAGCTTAAACCTCAACAAATGTGACAAAAAACTTATTTTTCTTCTACCTTCATAATTTTTATCATTATCCATTATTTTCCTTTCTTCAACTTGTTCTTCCAGTTTCGTGTTTCAAGACAAATTTCTTAAACTTAAAAGTAGTAAATGCTTCAGATTTATTATGGTTTTTTGCAACAATCTTATTTGTATTAACAGAGCCATACTGCAGCCTGAGGAGATAGTTTTCACAACACCCAAATGTCAACAGTACCAACTCAAGATGTTCTCACTCTGCCTGCTCCTCCCAGATCCTACACCTGAGAAAGTGCTGGCTTCCTCAGTTTTGCCAGTTCTACTTTTTATGGTGCTCATTATGAACCGTTCTAGATTTTCAGTCCTGGAAAGAAGGGGAGAAGTGACTCTTAAATATGGATACATTCATAAAAAATATCCTTTACAGCATCTCAACAAAAGCACTTCTGTGGCACAGCTGCAGAAGCAACACAGCATTATAGGCATGGGCAGGAATGAAGCTCCTTACACTGGTACTATTTTGAAATGCTCTGTACTACAGATGTAACTGCCTCCTTAGTGGAGTCAGCACAGCCTTCTGATGCACAAAACTAATGTGCTCAAACTGAACTGGCACATAGCTCAAGAGTTTCCATTCAATTATATGTTTTACTCAGTAAACTTCTGAATAAAGACTCCGTATTTTACCTTTCCTGCAGGCTTCTATTGCTGTAGTGTTTTTTGCAGAACAAGAATTAGGAGTGAATTGGGGTGGAGAAGGAAGCTTCTCCTGCAGTGCCAAATTATGACTCAAGTTTTGAACTCCTCTATATTTTAAACCAATTTTGAGTAAGTGAGAGACATATATGCCCACCAGTCAACTGCTATTAACTCTTCTAATGGCAGAACTTATCGCTTCCTCAAAGCTATATCAGAGTTGAGAAAATTTTGATTAAGAAAAAACCCTTCATTTTGAAAAACAAATGCCTATAGCAATGCCATGACTAAGCTAATATTAACTGTAACAGGATGAGTCCTCCCACACCATGCAGGTCTGAAAAAGATACAGTGCAGCACATCACTCACAGATCCATACACAAGATAGACAGTGAGTTAGCAGTGTGATGTAATGCCCTGTATACAGGAATATCATCATAAAACTCAAGAGATAGGATCATCCATAAAATGCAAAATCAAGTAGAATACAATATAAAGCTACATCTATTTTTCCTGTATTCAATGTCATACTTGAAAGTTCACTACTTAATACTGTATAGAGTACCTATTCAGAAATAGAGATATATTCAAGAAGAAACACTTAAGAGCAATTTCACAACACTTCTAAAAATCAGAGATAAGCTTTATTTTCTTTTTATTTTTAAAGCATTCTGCAACACAATTGAAGAAAAAAATATCTAGCATTTAAGGAAACAAAAATGTTTTATATACCTAGGGTCTGATTATAAAATACAGTCTAAGAGCTCGTCATCAAAATAGCGTTCTTTTTAAGTGCTCATATTACTGCCATAATGTCAGAAATGTTAATTTTCACACGTCTACCCTTTCACCAAAAACCTAAACCTTTATAGTCAAGTTGGGTTAGATTTCCTTTTAGGAGAACTTACAGGGAGTGCAAGTATGTACTTACTTCTATAATCCAGGAAGATAACAGCACTACCAAGCAAAATTTGTTTCACTAGAAATATTCTTTTGATATTTAAAAAAATACTCTTAGGCAAATACTCGTGTGTTACCTTTTTTTCTCCAAATACTACAAAGAGGCAAACATATATTTAAGCGCAAGTTAAAAGTCATGAGTGTGTTCTGCATATTAGATATTCACACTTTACCATGTTTACCATGTATATTGGAAAAAGGATTAAGGGTATATAGCAGTTATGCCTTTGTAAAAAAGTTACACTGTAACTAAGTTACACTGTACACTAAGTAAGCAATTCTCCTCTGTCATTGAAGTTGTTTCCAGTGTAGGGGGCCCCAGACCAGAAATTCTACGCTCTTGCACAATTATGTGGAGCCGCACGGAAACTGAAAATCAAGAAACAAAAGGTCAGGTCTGAAGAACACAAGAGCTATGAAGAAAAAAGGTCCAAATAGCTGGAGCTGTTCCCTTGGCTCCCTGCATTGCTCCCATCTTCACAGAATCTCTAAGGCGGGAAAAGACCTCTATGAGTATGGAGTCCAATCGTTTACCGTGCCAAGTCCATACTAAACCATGTCCCCAAGTGCCACATCCACACTTTTTTGGAACGCTTCCAGGCATGGTGATTCTACCACTTCCCTGGGCACTCTGTTCTAATGGCTGACCACTCCTTCCGCCAAGAAATTTCACTGAATACCCAATCTAAACCTCCCTTGTGCAACTTGAGGCTTTTTCCTCTCAGCCTCTCACTTGCTACCTGGGCAAAGAGCCCAAGCACCGCCTCACTCCATCTCTTCTCCACTGCGCTGCCACAGCAGTGCTGCACCCCAGAGCAGCAGTCTGCTCACACACCAGAGGTTAACTTCCAAGTGGACTGTAAGAGCAGATGAGTAATGTAGTTTCTGTTGCTATTATACCAGTTGCTTCAAGACTTTTTTTTTTTATTTAAGTATTTTATCCAACATTTCCCATTGTGTTACTGCAACAACTTTTACTCCCTGACTTCTGTGGTTTTTTTTTTTTTTTTTACTACAATAACTGCCATTGGAGAGATTCCAATATCAATGTTGCTAAATGACCTTCATGAACTCTGGTGATTTGGATTATTACACATTTTTCTCTGTCACAAATCTACTCTTGCTTGAGCCAAAAAGAAGATGTAGAAAGAGTAGCATTCTCCCAACCTTAAGAAGACCTTATGAATTATGTAAGACGGAGACATTCTTGAATAAGAAAGACTTAAACCGATTTTTTTAGGGTAGGTTGTTCCACTGTTTTGCAACATGTGCAAGAAGTCTCCCAAATTGCTTGAATAACTCCAAACCAAAGCCAAACATTTTGAGGATGCATCCCAATTCCATAGGTTTATTTCCAAAACAGCAACAAGTCTCTCACCAAAAAGCAAAACAGTGGGAAATCAGACTGATGTATTAATCTGTCCCTTTTCCTCGTCAGATTCTGCGGCTCCTTTTAAGTTTTCAAATGACTGAAAGGATTTTCTCATTATTATTTAGCTTGCAATTTGGGAAGTGTCATTAAAACACTATTTTAAAGAACTCAAATGATTACTACAGAATAATCCCTAAGATTATAAAACAATATGCCTTATGCTAAACATGGCAATCATGAAACCAGACAGTTAGGTTAGGAGTTAATGTCACTGCAACGGATCTTACCTGTATTAGCAAAATCACTGTTTTAAAAGCATATTTCCTAATAGTTGTTCAAGTCTGTGTTAACAGAGATTCTGGGTTTCAGCTATGAACATCACTTCTGACACCCATCTCAGTTGTTCTGTATCTATACAGATCTTTGTTCAACAAGTAAGGAGAGAGACACAGCTTAGAACATGCATTTCATACTCAAAAAAGCCCTGAGAATTATTCCAATTTAAATCATGGGTGTGCAGCTACAAAAACACAGCCATGCATTTTCACATGCAATTGTTTTATGGAACTTAAGTATTTATGTCACTTTCCATGGCTACAGCGACACTCAACATTTTAGTGGAAAAATAAAACCTGCTCCTTCCAAAACTGTAAATACAAGAAACTACCCACATCTGCAGGAGGAGTCAGACATCATCACTGTAAGATGAGATTAACCTTAACACCTGGTAAAGCTATTAAGTAAAAATATGCTAAATTGAAGCTTTGACAAAAACAATTCATTAAATTATCAGAGACTGTTAACAGATGGTAACTCAGATGAGTATTTTCCTTGTGATCTTTCCCCTTCACTGGGGAACAGCCCATACCATCCAAATTTGAATGAATTGACTGGAGCTATTTTTTACCAGAACAATTTCTTATTTTCATAGAATTCTGATTGGAAAGGACTATTATTTTACTCTTTTCAATACCAACTTGGTTATTCCTAACAAGTAACATTTTTCTATAAGAGAAAATGTGTAATAACTACAGTAAAGCACAGAGATATTTTTAAAATTTACTCTTACACTGGCAAAACAAAAATATAAATAAATGTACATACATCATAATAATGCAAATCCTTCCTCCTCAACATCCACTCCAAATTTTAATGTGTATTCACAAACTAAGAACTTTAGGTTTTGTGAAGAAAAGCAAAATTAAGTTGCTTTACTGAAAATAATACACCTCAAGCAGTTCCTGCAGCAGCTCTTTGTTTTATATGTGTTTAAGTGAATTCCCTCAGATTTCTAAGCATTTTAAAATATATTACACCATCACTTCAACTTCAGGACAAGGACATCAAATAAACCAAAAAAACCCACGATGTAACAGCACAGAGCACAGAAGAGTTCTTCTCAAGTGGGAGGCAGAAAAAAAAACCAAGTTCTGTACAATACAATATACTCCTTTAAAAAGGACTGTTTATATCCTGTACAATTGTGTGATTACTTGATGAAACCGGTGTTTTCCAGAGCACATGGACTGGCAATATCTGCATCTTTGTAACAACAGTGAAAATGAAAACTTCTATTTCTATTTTTTAAGCTACTTCAGCAGGTTTGATAAAAAACTTTGTTTAAATTTTTTTTGTTGCATATCTTTTTCACAGGTAGGAGCAGAGATAAGCATACAAGCCCAGGAAAAGACAGAATAGTACTGATGCTACTCAAACACAGATACTATGATTTGAAGGAATACTGAAGCAAATTCATGACATGAATGATAAAGTCACACTTTGTAAAACCTGCTAACAGTACACCATAAAAGAAAAAAAAAATTAGGAAATACGACCGTGTATGGGTTTTTAAAAATCCTGCTGCAGCATTAAGTGATGATGGTACAAAATCATCTAATAGTTGTACTGTCACTTTAGTAAAGATTTGCAGGAACTAAAACTATATAACCCTCACGAATCTGTCGAGATATTATTCTAATTACTTTAATAACTTCAAAATTGAGCAATTGAAACAAACGACCGAATGGAGCCATTGCTACCAGCACATCCACGTATTAAAAGTTTGCCATGACGTTACTGCTGCACACCTGGAAATACTGCATGAATTCCACACTGACAGCAGTGGAAACGCTTAAATGGAACGTCAGAGATCTGCTACTAAGCTTGCATAAGCTCAGCACTAAGATCCTTTAAAAAAAAAAAAAAAAAAAAAGAAAAGAAAAGAAAGAAAGAAAGAAATTTGGAGACAGTAGCTCTAGTACTGCAGATTTCCTGATCTAGATTTCGTAGATAAAAATATCCCGGAGCGCAGCCTCTCCGGGATGGTCCTGCGGCACCGGCGCGCTCGCAGGAGGAGCACACGGGCAGCGGCCCGAACCTCCTCCCGCCGGTCCCATGCCATTAACTCCAAAGCTCACCACACTAACTGCGGACCGGGCCCGCGGCCGGACCGCGGCAGTGGAAGGGCAGCTACAGAGCCGTGCCCGCACGAGTCCAGCGCCGCTGTGCGCTCATCCTGCCCTGCCCGGCTCCCGCACCGCCGAGAATGCAAGCATGGTGCCGAGAGCAAACCTGTCAGTCCCCCGCTTCCAAAGAGGCCATTCGACGCCCCGCAGCAGCGGCATGCCCGGTGAGCCCCTGCCCCCCGCCGCCCGGACACCCTCCCGCGAGTGCTCCCAGGAGCTGAGTCAGGATGGATGGAGGAGGCTGCTCTACCCCCCGGGAGCCGGCACCGGCCCCCTCCCCGGACAGGGCTGCGGCGGGGCCGACCCCCGCGCTGCTGCCCCCGACCCACCTGTGCGGAGCGGGGCCGGGACGGGCCGGCGGCGGCAGCGAGGGGGGACGGTCCCCGCGGGCAGGGCAGGGCCCCGGCCCGGGGCTCACCTGCACACCGTGATCAAGTTCCGCCTCTCCACCGCGGCGTTGCGGGACGGGACGCTCTTCCTGCGGGCGGAGACGTTGAGCCCCCCTAAGCCGAGGGACGCCATCTCCGCTGGGCAGGGCAGGTGGAGCCGCCGGGGCTGGCGCGGAGCCTTTGTTCCCGGCCTCCCGCTCTCCAGGATGCTGCTCCTGCCGCCGCCGCACGTGGACAAGAAGGAAGCGGATGAGGAGGCCCCCGTGCTCCTCCTCCCGCTGCCCGGTCCCGGCGCGCCCGAGGCAGCGGCGGGTCGGGCGGGGATGCGCGGGGTGCCCGCGGCGGGGGCGGCTCGGCCCCCCCGCTCCCGGCAGCCGGGCGGCCACAGCACCGCAGAGCGCCGGCGCCGCCAGCCAATCAGCGCGCGGGGCCGCGCCCCCTGGCGGCGCTCCTGGGGGCGGCGGGCGCTCCCCAGCGGCGCGCGCCTGCCGCGGGAGCCGCGCCTGAGGGGCGGCGGGGGCGGCGGGGGCGGCCTTGGGTCGGAGCCCCGAAGGACCCTGCGGCTCTCCAAGCGTCCGTAAAATTGCGGTCTTCCTTTAATTGTTACCAGTTCTGCCCCTTCTTAGCCCGTTGGCGTCTAGAATGTGAGAACTTCCCTGGTTGTAGCTTTCAGAGTTTGAAATGCTGTCAGCCGTTCATTTGGATCACAGAATCACAAGGTTAGAAAAAACCTCTGAGATCGACGAGTCCGACCTTTCACTGAACACCACTATGTCAGCCTGATGCCGCTAAGTGCCACATCGGTTCTTGAACTCCTCCAGGTCATGACTCCATCACCTCCCTGGGCACTCTGTTGCAGTGCTGGACGATGCTTCATTAAACAGATCAGCTTTACAGGCCAGCTTGTGGGAATACGGGAGTGAAGTGGGAATACACTTCGCCACCAAACTGCAGCTGACCCAGCTCTCAACTAAGGCGTGCTTGGAAGAACCCTGGCTGTAGGGCTTTGCCTTGGCATCAAGATGCAGAATTGCATGATGTTCATGTCACTGGAAGACGGGAAGACAAAGCACTGCAGAAGAAAGCCTAGCAGTAAACTAATTGTGGTGTGTGGCTGTGAAAGAGTAGATTTGGCTGGTTAGTTGGGGAGGTGTGAAACGGTATGGATTAATTTGATTTGCTTCCTTTATGGGAGGAAGTTCCCTTTCAGCCTAAGAGAATAATTTTGTTTGATTTACAAACTTTATTTGTTTACAATGAGGGTGAATGGTGAAATAAATTTTGGCATAACTCTTCCTTTTAATGAGTTATGCGCATAATACTCCTAAATGTTTCTGTTAAACTCCAACCTACCCATTTCTATTAATGAAACATTAAAATTTCTGTTTACTGACATGCAAATCCCCATTGGATTATGGTTTCTTTGGAGAATATCACATGTAGATATGAAGCTATTTCTGACAGTTCCTGTCAAACTAGAAGTGTGTCCAGCACAATTGTGTTACATGAAGAGGAATTATGTTGACATAAGAAGTTTGAAAAGTAGATTACCATATAGATGGCTGTTTTTTCAAATGTAGTAGCATGTAAACGTTTTTTTCATCAGAAGATATCTCATAAATTGATTCAAGTATTACCACTTAGCAAAACTTCCAAGATCAACATATATTACTGTATATGTATATTGTATATGTACATATGCTGTATTCTCACCTCAGTCAATATGTAACTGAGTAAATTTGATCTAGTCTTTATCTTCATTGAATTTGATATGAAACGGTAAGGAAACTCTTTTGCCTTCTCTAAAGTAAAGCTGCTTCTTTGATTGAGTGTTTTTCTTCCCCAAGGATATTAGCATTCAAATTCACTATAAGATAGTTCATTATTTTGTTTCTGCCTCTCTTCCTCTCTGCTCCAGAAACAAAATAAAGATGTAGAGGCACAGGTAAATCTGAAGGAAGATATCCTTTCTACATTGGAATCAAGAATAAAACTTTTAAAAATTCATTTTAGGTGGCTTTACTAGTACAAGATTGAAACAAGCTGTTGTTCTTTACTTTTTCTTTCAAACTATCGAAGGGAAATGCTGCACATATTACTTGTTGCCTCTCAGAGATTAAAAGCCTGTCTTCAGGTTTCCTTCTCTTCTCAGAGTTTTTTTTAAGGCCTGTTGTTTCTGTAGCTTCTGTTAAGACATTTGTGCAGATTGAGTAAACTTTCAATTAAATTCAAGCTAAGGCTGAAGTAGATTTAATCTCTGCAGATGAGCAATTTCAGCTGCCAGGTTTGCTGTTCTTGAACTGATGATAAACATACTGGATAATTACTAATATTTAACCAAATAAACCCAGGAGAAGTTTTCTACATATATAAAAAACAGAAGTATCTTCTCTCTTCACCTTTTCCCCAGAAACTGCAAGTTTTTGGTTTTTATACTTGAAAGAGATTTAAGATTAAATCAGACTTATCTGCTTGGACCAAGCCTTAGGTTTTAATATTTATAAGTTTTAGTCCTCAAGTAAATGGACTTCCTTAAAAATTGTTGCTTTCTTCCAAATATAGTTTATCTTCCACTACTGTCTTATCAAAGTAGAAAATGTAAAAAGGTTCTAGAAGACTTCAAAAGAATAAAAAATATTAATTTGAATATCATCAGTTGCTTTGGAAAGCTCAATAAGTTTATCAGAAAATATACTGTGGTAAGTCTTGAATTTTTAAAGCCTTTCTGTAAGAAAAATAGACTAAGGGAAAATCTTACTGCCTTCAGTTAGCCAGTGGGAGGATAGAGGAAGAGGTTTTCTGAGGAGTGCAGAGCAAACGGACAAGGAACAATTGCCAAAAGCTGCAACAAATGACAGATATTGGGGAAAATTCTTGATGCAAAGTTGTTTAAGCACTGGGGATGTGCACAAAGCTGTTAGGGGACACATCCAGGATAATAGATTCCAGCTGATAAAAGGAACCATACCATATGGCATTGTGTCCAGTGCTAAAAGCTCAGGGAGAGAAGGAAGAAGCAGGGACATTTGAGTTACACCATTTGTCTTCCCAAGTACCTGTTCTCTGCTTTCCTGGAAATGGCTAAAGATCTGCCTGTTGATGCAGTAAATGTATTCCTTATTTTGCTTTGCTTGCATATACTGCTTTGCTTCACTTATTAAACTGTCTTTAACTCAGCCCACAAGTTTTGCTCCTTTTCCAGTTCAATTCTCTCTCTCTCCCATCCCACTGAGCAGAAGGCTGTGTGGGACTTAGCTGCTGACCAGGGCTAATCCACAAATTGGCACTGTATTGCCATTTATAGTAGGAGAAAATGATCTCAAGCTATCACATAAGACTCCCTCAGTTAGGAGCAAAACACAAATTGGTGTGAGATGTGATATATTTTACTATTGCACTTTAGGGTAATTTTGAGTGTACTGATAGTACAGAACACATCTCATGGATTCCAGTCAGCTGCCTAGCTTTGTATATGAACCACAACTAAACCACAAGATGCTTCACCTCAACATACAGGAAGAAAGACCCTTCTCTATGTTGAAGGCAGCAGAGCACTGCCACAGGCTGTCCAGGGGGTCAAGGAGTGTCCCTCTCCAGGGACATTCAAAACTCACCTGGACATGTTCTGGTGTCTCTTGCTCCAGGTGACCTTGCCTTGGTAGAGGTCTGGACAAGATGATCTCCAGAGGCCCTTTCCAACATGAACAGTTCTGTGATTCTGTATATGTAGGAGGCATACACACTTACTCTTTACTTGCTCTTTTTAATGTCATGGTTTGAAATAGTTTGGGCTTATTTTTTGCTTTGCTGGGCTTTTTTTTTTTTTTTTTGGCATCATATCTGGGTATCTACAAATATCTGATTTACCAACATCTTTGTACATGATTGGTATAATTTGAAGTTGTAGTTGCACTTTTCCAAATTGCTCTATCCTACAAGAATTCTCAGAATGGGTCCATTTTTCAGATTATTTGTAGATCTTGCACTTCGGCATTATTGCTTATCCTTATGTCTTAGAAAATCTGTACAGGAGCCTTTAAAAGAAAGACTTGAGGGCATGTTAGAACATGGAATTCTACTCACCTTCTTTTTTTGGCATACTGCTGATACTTAGTTCTGTGGAAGGAGTGAAAGGAACTGAGGAAAGCAGAGTACCATATGCTGTTTTAGAGCTTACTTGGTGACAGTCATGAACAGAAGGAGAATAAGAACAAAACCTGAATTTTACAAAATTATATCATAGTAGAGTTGGCCAAGGAAAGTAATATGAAACACTGAAATACGAATTATGTGTGTGATTTAGAATTGGAAGGATGTAAATTTCAATCTATGGGTTTTAAAACTTGTTGCAAGTTGGTTTAAGATTGCTTGCCTGAAATGAGTAAAAAAGCAACATTTGAAGACATCATGACTTAAACATGATAGCTTTTCAAAGTTATGCTTGTGAGATTACTTGTGAGATAAATGAGATTATTGCTTTATGCCATGGCACATAAAATGTGATCCGTGTTAATTTCTCTTGATTATTCTTTTTACATATTCTAAAGTTACGTTATTAAATGTTACTATACTTTTCCTTTGTGACTTGGAATATTTACATTGCCACTTGGTGGCCTCATTTGATCAGTAATAGAAGATAAAAAATGTAATTTAAGATCCTTTTTCTTCATTGGTGTGCAAGTCAAACATTGACTTGATTTTTCTACATATCCAGGAGCAATATATCCCTTTTTGCAATGAATATGTGGATGCTGTGGTGATTGCCGTGTAGTTCTCAAGGGTCTGAATCACTGATGTTGGGGTGGTCAGATTTGAGAACTCTTCAGTAAGGGTAGAACTTAAGTGAGTGATTTTACTCCCCATTCTTCCTCTCCCATCCTTGAAGTTTTAATGTTCCGCACTCCTCGATCAAAACAAGTAGAGGATCTTGTCTGCTACCAGTAATTTAACTTCTCTTTTTCTTTTTAGGACTAGAGTTTGTTCTGATTTTGCCAGGCTTCTTTCCTGCTTGTTCTGCATCCTTTGTTCTTATTTTTCAGATTTTATTACTTGAAAATGTTTTTCTGTATCACTTTTGTGAAACTATACCCAAGTCTCTGTTCCTCTGTGGTTCCATATTATTTGTATGTTTAGCTGTGTTACAAAATGCTAGTTTGTTGTTGCCGGGTCTGCTGGTTTAGTGTATTTATTTCTGTCTGGGTTCAAGGCAAACAAATATTTATTATATCATGCTTAGGACATTTACTGATAGAAACCTTCTGCCTTGGCAAGCTTCTTGTCAATTCCCCATGCCTTGCAAGCTCAGGAAGAGCGGGTTGGATGAGCGGATGGTGAGGATTGAGAACTGGCTAAATGGCAAGTCTCAGAGGGTTTTGAGTAGTGGCACAGAGTCTAGCTGGACAGTCACTAGTGATGTCCCCAAAGTTCAATACTGAAATTGTTTAACTTCTTCAGCAGTTACTTGGATGAAGGGGCAGATGTCTCCTCAGCAAGTTCATTGGTGCCATGAAGCTGAGAGGAGTGGCTGAGGTTCTGGAGTGCTGTGCAGCCCTTCAGAGGGACGTTGACAGGCTGGAGGGATTGGCAGAGCAAAACCTTTTGAAATTCAGTGACAAATGCAGGGTCCTGTATGTGGGGAAGAATAACCCCCCACATCAGTACAGGCCAGGAACTGACCTGCTGGGAGGTAGCTCTGAGGAGAAGGACCTGGGGATCCTGGTGGACAACGAGCTGTCCATGATCAAGCAGTGCCCTTGTGGCCTTGCAGGCCAATGGAATCCTGAGGCATTAGGAAGAGAATTGCCAACAGGACAAGGGAAGTGATCCTGCGTCTCTACTCAGCCCTGGTGAAGCCACATCTGGAGTACAGTGTCCAGTTTTGAGATTATCAGTACATGGGAGACATGGAGCTCTTGGGGTGGGTCCAGCAGAGGAGAACAAAGATGACTGGGGGACAGGAACATCTCTCTTACAAGGAAAGGCTGGGAGAGCTGGGCCTGTTCAGCCTTGAAAGGAGGCAGCTGAGAGGGGACCTCACCAGTGTTTGAGTGTCTGCAGGGAGGGGGTCAAAAGGATGGACCAGGCTCATTTCAGTGGTTCCAAGCAATAGGACAAGAGGCAACAGGGAGAAACTGATGCACAGGAAATTGCACCTTAAATATGAGGAAGAACTTCTTTACTGTGATGATAACTGAGCATTGGAACAGCTTTCCCGGAATGATTGTGGATTCTCCTTCTCTGGAAGGGAAACCAACTATTCAGAAGCCACTTGGATGCAATACTTGGTAATAGGCTGTAGGGGACCCTCTGTAAGCACAAAGATTGGACCAAATGGCCTTCTGGCCTCAACCATTCTGTGATTCTGTGATTCTGAATCCACAGTCTCACACTGCTGGCTTAAGGCTATGTAGTGCCTCAGAGCAAGTAAGCGCACTGCCACCCTGCTTGTGATTTTCTTGCAAAATCTATGCACATCTTTCTGCAATTGCATAACTCCAGATAGCCCCAGATCTTCTGTCACACACTGAAAGACATACTGCAAGCTGTAACAAAAAGACATCTAGTTAATACACAGGTAATGATTTATGGCTAAAATATTGTAACTTGTAACAGTGCTTGACTGTCTTCTAAAATTACCATAGTAGGTTCAAGGTTTCTTCATGCTTTCCTGATCTTAGTGGTTGTTGATCCTCTGAAGCAATATGTCCTTTCACTGCTTGGTGCTTACTCGTGACTTTTTTTTAGCTATTTGCTCAGTTTTCTATGATTCCTTAATGTTTTTATTATAAAGATTCCAGTTACCCCCAGGGTGCCGATGTTCTGGGTATTATAATTCTGGTGGTGTAGGTGAACATTGCAAATGTTTACCCAAAATTATATAGATGTATTTCTCTACACAGAGCACAACCTTCTGACAATTTCTACTGAAATACAAAGAAGCAATTACGTGTATCTGTATCGGGTATCATAGATCCTAGAATCATTAACTATTTGGGTTCACACTCAAGTAGCTACTGCTACTGTAGGAGCAATACTCTGTTTCCATTGTGGAGCCTTCTTCAGACTGCATTTCTGTGGGACAGGAGCAGTGACTATAACCCTGTTTTTTACATGCCTTTCTGAATCTGTTAATAGCCCGTCAGTAATGCCCCTTGCCTTCCACAAGGTAACATCTCTTCAGGCAATAGCAATGCAGTTCGTGTGTGTGCTGTTTTATAATCATCTCTATGCCTTCTTCAGTATAGGATCTTGGCTTTCATTTCTCCTAAAATTACAGCTCTATTCCATTTCAATAGCTGGCACTTTGGTCATCCTACACTCTGATTGGCCCATAATGTGTATGTTGGTGATTACTGCTTAAAGAGTCTACTGATATTAGTAGTTTAACAATGTTAATAGCACTTTCTACTTCCAGTGCCTTTTTTTCTCTAAACTTTTCTTTTTGCTATTTCTATCCATATGTCTATTCCCTTGTGAAATTGTTACATCTCAGGTAAATAATATTAAATTATTTATTTATATGTATTTTAATTAGTTTTGATAACTCACAAGTCAAAGTTTCTATAAAATTGTGTTCAAAATTCCAGTTACCATTTCTACTCCCTCTAAAATGGTACCCATGAAAACTCTTGGTTTGTTATACTCAGTTATACAAAATCCATTTCTGGGTCAGTGTTGGTCAGCAATGACCCTATAATAAAAGCAGTATATCTGTTCTGCTTTCGGAGAGTCAGAGTAAGTGCTTTGTTTACAGTAGCATGCACTCTAATTAATTTGTTGCTACTATATAGTATTTGTATACATAAAATTTTGAATTTTCTCTCAACTGCAATCTTTAGTCAAAAAAGTTAACCATACCAAGAACAAAGTGCTGTGAAGTTAACGTTTGACCTCCTTTTTTAGTTTTTAAATTTTGATTTCTATTTTACTTCTGGTTTTCACACTTTGTTTACTTCACTTCTGTTTTTTTTAATCTAACTGTCTCTGGTGTTTTCTACTTGTGTTTCAGTTACTGAAGTTGTCCAGGTTCCATCACTATTGTTGTGCATTACTTTGATTTTTATCCAAGTAAATAGAAATAAAATATGCAAGTTAAATTTGTATGCTGCTTCAAGCGCCCATTATGCATTCTCTTAAAATCAGAGACATTAATTAAAATCACAAGATTATTTTTGGCATCATGGAACATAGATGCTTGTGTTTAGCCCTCACATTTGTTTCCCACAATTTTAAAGTAGTGGAGACATGTAGCTAATGTTTTCATTGTCTTTGGTACCAAAGAGTTTTCCACTGTCACTACATATAAGGTCTATTATGAATAAAGAGCAGGGTGCTTACTACTTCCCTTGTTATGCAAGCAAATATTCACAAATTTGAACCTAACATAGTTAATAATAAAAATAAAAACAGACAAACTTCACTCAGACAAAACTTAATAATTAATTTATGCTGCTTCTTTTAAAAGCCTTTCTGTTGGCTGTAATTCTGGTGAGACTTCCCTTATGTACTCTTAAAATTTAATAGCAACACTTATAACATAACATTCTTCTTTTGTTAGCTTATTTACCTTGCCATAATTAAAATTGAAACTGGAACTATTTAGGCTATTTTCTATTTATGAGTTTAACTTGATAAACATAAAATTATGCTTTGTTTATAATTGGAGCTAGTTCATCCCATTTACAGTTTAGACTGTAAACTTGTGTGGAAAATATACAACATTACTTACCATCCTCCTTGCCATTCTGCAAAGTAGTGGTTCATTCTTGCTTGTTTATTATTGCATTGAACATTCCTTCCCATCTGAGTTACTATAGCAACATTAATCTCTTTCCATGTGTTTAGATAGATAGGGTCAGTAGCTATTCTTCAGTTAAAACATTGGGCAGACTTTTTTTCTCCCAGGCATAGCTCTAAATCACATGAAACTGGGAGAAGCTGTGGCTCACAGGTCATTACAATGACAAGATGATGCAATATCCCAAACCTTTCTGTAATTTTTCACTTTTTGCCTTAGTGCTATTTTTATAGTCCCATTGGACTGTTCAGTTTACCTTGAACTGGAAGTTCACAGCAACACAGAGCCTTCCTTTTCCTCACAGGCTTCCATATAATTCCTTGAGGATTTTCCCTGGAATGTATGTTCCTTGTCTCAAATAAATTTATTGGTTTAAATTGCATCTGAAAAATACAATTATAAATGCCTGCATGGTGGTACACTTGGCTATAGCTTTCTTTACTGAACTACCTCAACCCACTTTGTCAGTGAGTCTAGAATTAGGAAACCGTGCTTACTCCCACTTTGCATGATACGTGGGACTAAGGTACGACTGCACTAGTTCTGGTGTAGTTTGTTTATATCCTAGCCTGTTGTCTTGAGTTTGGCTAGGATAGAGTTTATTTTCTTCTGATGTTTCTCACTGATGTTTTGGCTGTTGCTAAGTAATGCTTACCCTAAGTCAAGGACTTCTTAGTGTCTCATGTTCTGCCAGTGAAGAGCTGCACAAGAAGCTGGGAGCAGGGGGAGCACAGTCAGAACAGCTGACCCGAGATGGCCAAAGGAATATTTCCTACCACAGAACGTCCTGTAAGGTGGGGGAGTTGTCTGGGAGGAGCCGATCGCAATTCAGGGACAGGCTGAGTAACGGTTAGTGAGTGGTGAGCAACTGTCTTGTGCATCACTAATTTCTCCTGGGTTTTATCTCCCCATCTCTCTCTCTTTCATTATTATTGCTACTATTATTATTGTTATTGTTGTATTTTACTTTGCTTCAGTTATTAAACTTTTCCTACATTAACCCATCAGTTTTTACTTTTTTCCAGTTCTGCTCCCCATCAAATTTGGCAGAGAGTGAGCAAGTGAGTGGCTGTGTGGCATTTAGTTGCCATCTGGAATTAAACCATGGCAAAAATAGTTCATGAATTCTCTAATGTTTTAATTTTATTTTTCTCCTAGTGAGGGTATTCACCACAGCACAAATGAAGCAATTATGTACCCATTCGTCTTCATGTTTGGGCAACTAGCTGCCTTCTAATATTCCCTTTTGCATTCAAGCACCCCCTACATGATCTTGCTCATGCATCTATTGAAACAAATCTATTTAAAGTGTACATAGTGCTTGTTATGTACAAGTGTTTTTTACCTGGCCACACTACACTCTCTATGCTTCATGTGACTACCAGCTTCTATAGTAATCAACCCTCAATTTCCTCATTTCCATGTTGGAAAGTCGATCTATCTTTTTATACCTTGCTTTGTATGATTTTCTTAGGCTTGTTTGCAAGCTGGGTGTTTCTTCCAATGTTAAATCTACTGGGACTACCACAACCTTGGCAAGGGTGTGTGCTTGGCTGTTATTCCAAGATTGGTACCTCTGTAAGTTTCTTTTTGGTAGGCTTTTATATGACTTGCATTTTTTTTCTCTCAGCTTTTATTAACCTATGTTCAGGATTTCCTTTCCATGATGGAGGGGCTACCGGATTTCCATTCTGTGTTTGTAGATAATTTTTATTCTACTTTGGTAGCCAAATAGTTAAAGCTTGATGTATCCAGTCTGAAACTAAGTATGAAGGTAGGTCATTTCCTTAGAGTTTCTCTTTTAACATCGTTAGCAGAGGTTGTGTCTCTGTTGCTTGTGCAGAGTGAAAGCAGACAGCTATTTTTTAGTTTCCCAACATATCTAATAGAGGATTTTCTATACTTTTGATAAAAACTGGAGCCATTTGTGAACCACACAGAATAACCTGTGTCACGAAGACAATAACAGAGCTTTTATCCA
Source organism: Taeniopygia guttata (assembly GCF_048771995.1). Lineage (NCBI taxonomy): Eukaryota > Metazoa > Chordata > Aves > Passeriformes > Estrildidae > Taeniopygia > Taeniopygia guttata. The sequence goes on along the minus strand of NC_133026.1, from coordinate 21,686,497 downwards.
GTGAGAGACACATAAAAAGGTAAAGTGCACTTCTATTCTTTCCAGTGGTTAAAAACCCTATAGAGCTAGTGATAAAGTCTTGCCTTATTCTACAGAAAGCTCTTATTTATAAAAGCCAGTGTGTATCCAGCTAGCCTAGATTTGATATATATCCAATTTTTATCTTTCCACTGGTTATGTATTTTAGTGGAGTATGCATGATATGTTCTTTAGTGGAGCATGTGTGATATGGACTGTTGCAAAGCAGCCTTTAGTGATGTCTACCCAAAGCTAATTGCCTATACTAATGCTAAACCTGTTTTTTTAATAAGGAATACAGGTTTTCCCCCACAAATCTTAAGAATCTCAAAGCAAAAGCATTTTATTTCTGTGTTCTTTAAACTGCACCATGTAGATCAGTAGTGACCAGCTGAACATGAAACAGCTTACAGTAATGTTCATCCGAAGGCCAGCACTTGAACTAGTGCAATTTTAATTTTTTTTTTTTAACTTCCATTCTTTTTTGTGAGATTTCTTCACTATTTTGATTAGTGGCTTACTCATTTCTGCAAATATGAGTTGCTTACAAAAATGTAAGGAACTGCAAAAGTGAAACAAATACAATTTTTACATGCATGGACTCTCATAGTCAGTTCTACCCTTTGCTGATTCCAGCATGACCATTCCTTTGACCTAGAACTATTACTGAATATTTCACTTAAGATTGTACCTGAGTTTTGTCATGATAAGCTTTGAAGCCTATATACTTGAGTTTTGTCGTGATTAGCTTTGAAGCCTATGTTTTGAGTAATGCTGGCTACTTCTTGAGTATATTCCCAAACATTCAGTTTTTCCATGTACTGGCATATCATTCATGTGTGGTATGACATAACACATTCTGACGATAATTTCATGCATCTGTATTATATTTGATCTGAAAGTCTGGAGGAATGTGGGTAAAACAACATTACTTTCTCTCACATCTAAATGTTTGTTGTTACCAGCTCTGCTCTGTTAGTGGAATTGCAAAGAAAACCTTGGTTAAATCAGTAACAAAATAACAGTCAAATAATCTCCTTAGTGTTACACAGATTTCAGGCATGCAAAAAAACTGAGAGATGGCTATGTTATTTAAGTGTTAAAATCTAACTTTTAGCTTTTTTATTTGCTTTTAACCCTGGACAAATAGGATGTTAAAATAATAGGTCTCTGTACTAAGATCTTGCTTACCAGTAAATTTGTTGATAGTGGATTAGAGTCCTTCCTCTGCCATTAAATCACAATTTCTATTTTTTCACATTTTAAATTACCAACACACAAAACTTGAGGAAATTCTGTTACCCAAATATCCACTGTTTTTGCTTCCTCCGGATTCTTAGTAACAAAACATCAATGACTTGCAGGAATCACTCCACCCTCACCTCCTGCTGGTCAGGCCGAATTTCACGAACATCCGTAGCAAAATCTGTAGCTAATCCATTTTGTTTCAACAAGTCTGTGCCAATAATTCCCTGGTGTTCCTAAAAGGGATCCTCCCATTCCTGAAGGAACAGGAGAAGGAGACTCCTGAACTTGGCAGCTTTTTAACTGCAGGTAGAGATCTTAATACAGGTACTTGAACATGCATACAATGCAGTAAGTTTTATCATTTTCCCTCTTTCTTGGGCTATAGCTGGAACAAATATTTGTTAAGGAGAATGCTTATTGATGCTACAGCATCAATTAACATCATGGCACTAGTGGTAGTTAATGCTCCTCCCTTGACCATCCAGTACTGATATGGTTATTGTCTATTTCCACTGGTTATACTGTAATTTTACCACTAGACCAGGGGCAAATAGACAGCAGAGTCTCCCTAGTCTTTGTTACTGAGGAGATGATGTCTGAGGGCTTTGCTGAGAGGGACCTATTATTTTCTGTAGTTCTTATTCCTCGTGATTTTTTATTTGCTTGACAAAATGAGCCAGCAAGGAATTTATGTATTCTATTCCATTTTCTGAAATATTTACCTCTTTTTTTCTCATATTTTACCACGTTTTCTTCCTGCAGTTTCATTGGTGTCTGCTAAAGGAAGTTTTTTCATATCATCCAAGGATATTTTGCGGTTACCATTACCACCCCTTTTTACATAAAGAGCTTAACCCACACTGAACACTGTTTTTCCTTTTCTGTTCCTTTTTATTGTTATTTTAAATGGAGACTGTGGGTCGTTTAAGGCTGTATTTCTGAAAATTACAGTCTGTAGACCTTTATGAAGATCCACAGGACTGGGATTTCCTTATATTATTTCTTACCTCCATTACCTTGTCCATTTTCCTTGTCCATACCTGCTGCAGCCAAATTTGCAGCTCTTTCCATTGTAGCTCTGCTTGATTCACAGGTCTGATAATTACTCTTGCTAACTTAAGTCTTGTACCACTGCTACATGAAAGACAGTGGTTCTATTTGATCAGATACATTCCCTGATGCCAATACCAACAATTATTCCAGGATTCACAGTATTTTACATTCTCATAGCATTCTAGGTGGAATAGAAGGTGACAGCCAAGTCTTCTGTCATTGATTGCTCAGATAACTGTTCTGAGACATCTGCCGACTAAATTTCTTATAGGAAATTGTTCCTGCAGTTGAGCTGATAATCATACTCCATTCTGAGGCTGTGCAATCTTTACTAGCTAAGGAAAGCTAATCCTTTAACCCCAAAACCCCCATTTTAAAAGTTTCTGAATTCAGTGGCCTCAAGTTTTAAGAAAAAACTCTTGTTTGCTCTGCAGTCAGGTCAGCTGCTATTGTTATAATAATCTCCCACATTTTAGAAGCAGCACAACCCAAAAAGGAATAACCAGCAGGGTGCATTTTTTTTTTTACCACTGTTTTGGTTTTAACATCGTAACTAGATCATAAAAACCTATTTTGTTGTCACTTTAACCTGAATTTTCAGTATAGTTGTGGTCTGAGTTTCCCTTATATCCTTGTATGTATAGTTGACAGTTGTGTTCTGGGCGACTGGTAATGAAGTAAAATGGCTTTCTGAGCATGCAGAAATCCATCTGTGCAGTAGAGGTTTCAGCGTGTGTCTTCAAGTAAGTAAATGGTTCACTGCAGAATCTGTAAGGTAAACCTAGCAATCAGAAACTGAGGATCTACTTTTAAACACCATTAGACCAGTATTATACACCCACATCCAAAGAGAGACAAAAGCCTGAATGTTGTTATTATCAGCTAGATCAAAACTGATGCAAAACAAAGGTAACATTTTTTGGTAAGATTTGCCATTATTTCCACTCATATTTTGCTGATATAGAAGATATACATATATATTTTTCCTTTTCTGTTCACTCCTCTTTTTCCATGTATTCATCTAAATATATATGAAGAAAAAGGGGATTTTCAGAGTTGTTACAAAGTAATTATTCTTTTCCTCTATTTCCTATCATGGTTCAACACTGATGTATGTATGAGTCATCTGATATAGCACGACAATCAGGTCCTTATCTGTATCCATGTGATCCACTGGGAGGAGATCAGTTTGCTTAGTGTACCATTATCAGAATAGTCACTACTATGAATATTGTGGTAACACAAAGGATGCTTTAATGACTGCTATAGTGGTGGCACATAAAAAGGAGCAAGATAAGTTTTACTGTTCTTGGGGTTAAAATGTTTATGGGGTACATTTTACAATGAAATCTTGGGGTAAGCATTATTCTGCCTGCCCAACTTCACCCTTTTGTGAAACAGAGGAAATGGTCAGTTCTAGTCCTAGATTTAATGGAGCAAGGTGAGCTCTGCAATAAATTAAATGCAATAGCACAAACCAACCCCCAGTGCATGAAAAGACCATGATGACTTAGACTTCGTTTTTAGGCCTTAAGGAAACATGTACACTTGCTTTCCCTGAGAGACCTACCATTCTTGAATAGTTCTGTTTACTTGGTATATGAATACAGTTGGAAATCTAGGAAAGCAGGAAAGTAGGTTGTAAATCTACTCTGTGAAACAATGCACCACACCAGTATCCAGAAAGAGATTTTGTCACATATATGTTTGGAACAAAATGAAGTACTGTATTTCAATAATATTTGTTCTTGTAAACATACAATTTCATATACACATTAGATGATGCCATTAGTGTGTGAGAAATTTTTCTGGTCCTGTCACATACAATAATAAACATCTTTCTTTGCTAATGTGTTGCTAGGGTGTTCCACGAATAACCTAGGCAGATACCTTCTCCTCCCTCTTGTGCACCATACCATGGAATCAGTTTCATTATAGGATTTGGCCTGGTTCTGCTCACACCTGCTTATTACTTCCAGCTCAGTGGATGTCTTCATGAACTGATTGTCAGCCATGCGTGATCACTGCAGAAATCATCTGTCTTCTCTAGTATGTGGCACAATTTAACATATATCCATCCTCAGACACTATGAAAAACCCTATAATGTCTTTTGCAAATAGCCCATGAAATGGAGTCACTGTCAGGTTTTTTCCTCTATTGGTTAGATAAAAGGTTAGATTAAAGGCTTTTAGCTAACCCTAACCCTAACCCTTAGATACTCACCAGAATTAGTTTTAAAAAATATTGATTTTCTAAATTTGGTTCTGCTTCATAGTACTGATTATTCAAAGAACCCCAGAGGGTACTCCCATTGAGGAATCTCAGTAACATTTAATAATCATACTTTGCACACAGGGAATCTCTCAATCCTTAGGATATTTGCCTTAGGTTCTCTAATTTCTACTAGAACAGCATTCCTTGTGTGCCAGCTGCAGACAATGAATGCAAGGAGAGTAGATTTCTTCTTACAGTAGGAGGTATCTTGGTTTGACTAAGTGCTTGAATAAGATGCTGAGAGCATCATGCTGAGATTCCTTGAACGTTTCCCATACTAACAAACTCATTTGCTCTCAGTGAATGGTGTTATGGAAACAGGACTGCTCTGAACACCTTATTCAGTCTGGATGAGCTGTTAATCATTCATGATTTATTGTTGACTATAAAAAGAAATGAAGGAATTACATTTGCTATCATGGTACTCACACAGGGTCACGTGTCATTGCATGCAAGCAGAATGTAAACTGCACAGAGGTCATGACACAGGGCTGAGTCACAAAGGAGGATCTCTAGAGTGCAAAGAGTGAGGAAGTTGGAATATGAGCAGTGATCACTTTGTTCCTTCAATTATCATTTTGTGGTGCTGCAACACTCACTGTCCAAAGCCTTGTGATTCAAGGGTCTCCATGAATATCAACATCTGGGGAGGCACCTACCTGTCCTTCTGGCTCTGCCTTCTACCTGAAGCTTTATTTCTCATTCTGTCTGGGAAGAAAGAAATCATATTATGATTTCACTGTTCGCACAGGGAAGGGGAGGAACATATAGGAGGCTTGCTGATTAGTTAAATATCTTATATGGGTGCTTTCTTCTGTTTCTTGGCAGGAAGATCTGAATTTACTAATATTACTCATATCAGTTTGGCCATGATTAGTACTGCCTAAGTTTCATTGATTGCATTACTATTTAACTTTTACAAAAGTTTATAATTCGATATCAGTAAGAAATAAATAAGAAAAACACCCTGAAATCTGGATTTGCAATGCAAAGTCTAATACATTCCCATACACTTCCCACTGAAACTGGAATGTATTTGTTTTTGTTTTTGGTTTTTTTTTGTTGAGAGATGGCAAGCAACACTTGTGAAAGCAGCACTAATATTTTGAAAGTACTGTAAAGTGAAGTGGAAAAAGAAGTTCTTCCTATTTGTTGTGGACAGGGAAGGGGTAACAGGTCTAACTTGTCTCAAGAACAATTCATTTTAGACATCCAAAAAAACTCCGAGTAGTTCACGTAGTCTGAAGTTCTCCATCTTTGCTTTTGGAAACTAACAGGGGAGGTACAGATTTCAAACACCTGTTAAGAAGTTAATATGTAATATTTGATGTGATCTGAGGGAAGGAGGAGGAACAGGATGGCATTTTGACATTATATGTCTTCCATACATAATGAACTGTAGCTATAAAAATAAACAAAAACTTGAAATTCAGTATTACTGGGAAGAAGCTGAATGAGAGGTTTTTCAGTCTCATAATTTCCTGTGTGATCTAAACATTTCACAGATATTATGGAATAGAATGCAAGCATTTAGAAAATATGGCTGAATATTATTGTACAAGGGAATAAGTCAATAGCTTTGATTTCTGTATAAAATATAATATCAATGCTGTTATATATTTCATATGCAGTGGGTTTGTAAACTACTTTTTTCTCAAGTGTTCAGCTGTCTGTGATCCAAGACAGAAGAGTAACCATCTTTCAGACTTCTGAGGAAATTGCTTAATTTGGAGCAAGAACTGCAAAGAAGTTGATAAAACTGGGGTCCTGCAAGGTAAGAAAGATTGCAGACAGAGGTAAGTCTCTTAAAATTGAGTTAAACAGCATTTTAGGGATTCAAGACAAAAAAAAAGATCATCATGAAAAGAAACAAAATCCTAATGGAAAAGCAGGGCTCTGGAAGGCAGCAATTCAGACCCAATGAGGATCAATTTCAGGGGCACTAGAAACCATCTCTACCCTACCTCACTGAGGACTTGGCCAGCAAAGATTTTCCCTGTTTCTTGCTCAGTATTTCATTAGTTCAACTTATCAAAAACTGGTAATGTATGGTAACTAATCAGTAACTGCGGAATACTTTTGAGCTGTGGGTATTCAGTTCACAAAGGGCTCTTTGTGCGTGGCGAAAGGTGCCTGTCCAATCAAAGCCACTCGGTGAGGGAAAGATTATTTGTACTGTTACAGTGTTACCAGGCATATCCTTGTCCAGAAAAGTTGTATGGAGAAAAATTTGACATGTCATAGAACTACATATTTTATTCAGATTTAAGTGGGAAAAATGTTTTCCACCTGCACAAAAAGTATTTTTTTATATTTTCCCATCAGTTTTCATTTAAAACACTGAAAATTTTTAAAGCCTCATGTTCTGTATTATATTTATTTAAGTTAATTTTTCTAACTGTAGTAATAATATGACTTCAAATGCAACTATCCAGCAAATAATGGATATGTTTTCAGAAACAAGACTGAGTTTGTAAAGCTGAAAATTGGCACATTAATAGTAGGAATCCAGTGACATTCGTTTGTGGCAGTCCTCCTTATGAAATTAAAAAATTAACTCCAAGTCAAATTACAGAAAATAAGAGTGGAGTTTTGTAATTTTAAAACATGCTTTTCAGAATAAATTTTCCTTTTAAACACAAATAGAAGCTTGATGTTTACATTAACTTGATTTGTCCCCACACTTCGTCCAGGAAAAATAAAACATCCAGCAACTACAATAGGCATTATTCTGTAGCTGAGCATACAGCACAGTTAAAGGAACACAAAACTGTCAGTTTCTAACAGTATAATCAGTGTCTTCACATAGGACAATTCTCATTGCTAGAATGGTATTCAAGGTGTCAAAATTCCTTTACAAATTATTATTCTTTTCCAGCCCTGATTAACAGGCTGCTAAAATAGAGCAGGAGTTCTAGTACCATAAATCAGAGGTTCTTCACAGATGTTCTGTTCTATGCTAGGGTTGAATGTTATTGCAGAACCATTTCAGAATTCCTGCAACCCTTTCCAGAATTTTGCCTACCTTGTTCTTATTAGAAAATCTAACTTTCCATCTTTAAAGTAAATAGAATTAAAAAATTGTTTGTATGGTTTTCTCTGCTCACAGTATATGCAGACATTGAAATATTTGCTTCCGTTTCTTGTCTTGTTTGCTAGTTTTGTTAATAAGTATATTAAAAAAGGTTAACTTTTCTTGATATTGTTGAGAAAATTTTGAAGGCATAGTGCCATCATTTCACAACAGTTTGTCTTTGATATCAAAGTTAAATTAATTTCTCTGTGTCAGTAGTTCAAATATCATCTGTCAATTTGTGATGTGCTGGGCTGAATCAAATAAAAAAAATGCATAGGTCCAATGTGTGATTTGTGGGATGAGATTTTCTCAACATAAATTATTTTTTAGAAGCATATGTAGTTGAAACTTCACCACAAAACCTGAGAACCCTATTTTTCAAATTCATTTTTCTGCAGTTCCAGGAACTCATATCTCATAATCAGTTTGTTAATAAAATATCAAGACATTTTTACACAGGAAGGGAGTTGGATAAGTAAATTTAGATAGTTAAACACATTGAAACAACCTGAAATAATTAAGAGCGGCTATGGTACAGGATGATCTGTATATAGCTAATTTAACTGCAGTCCAAAAATTATGTTATGATCATGTGAACTACAACTTAAATCACAAAGTCATACTGAAAAGTTTGGTGAATGATCTGTAAGAGCACTGGCTCAAAGAATGATCTAAGGTTCAGTTTATTGTGCCAATACAATCTCTCATTGTACTGGGGCGCCCATAAAACCATGCATTTATAACATAGAAGAGAAGGGAATTAACTGTGCTTCAGTCTACAAAATCAATGTTGACAGAACATTTCAGGGGGTCTATGATCACACTCCAAACACATGAAAAGTACTTATGCTTAAAATTCTAAAAAAGATGTGTGAATATAATGCAGAAACAATAAAAGTATGTTAGGCAAAGGGAAATTGGCTACAATCTTAATAAAGAGGGGACTGAGTAAATCTTATGAGTATATATAAGTATTTTCACATAAAAAATATATCTGATGATGCAGAGCTTCACAGAAATTGTAATATCCAAGAAGTATTGTTCTATCTTCAACTAAACAATATGTGTAACAGGAAACGGAGCATAGAAACTTATGACCACTTGCAATTTTTAGCATAAAATTAGAAGTTTTCCACTTGTATAGGTATTGCTTTAGACAAAGCCAACTTACCTGACCTCATGAATCACTTAAGTGAACTTTCAACTGGCTAAAATCTCTTAAAAAATTTACTCTGTAACACAATAAAGGTAGCTCTTTGAGCTGTAGTTGTCATTATCTTCATAAAATCCCACTGATCCACTCTTGGATAGGGCTGAAATGGACATGTAGCAGAGCTTCAGACAGTTCCAGGTGGATGAAAATTATCAGCCATTCTTTACTTGCTTCTGCAACAAGGGATTTGAATTGTCCAACACTTCCCATATTACCACATCTCTGTTTCTTCTAATCATAGTATAACAAACTTGGTTGAGAAGGAATTTTAAGTTGTTTATGAGCCTTAAATAGCTCAAAGGTCATAGATTGGTCATCTCTGTTTAAATCCCTTTTCTGTGAGAAATTTTGTGACTAGTAAGTAGAAGTTGAAAAAAACCCATTTTCTTTCATCTTGAACTATTAAATGATCAGGACACCCTGCTTTCAAGTCATCCTTACTTAGCTTCCTGTCAATGTCTACTTGAAACACATAATGTCTATACCAGATTTCATGCTTCAAGTCTTTGGGCTATAGAATTAAAAATTCCCCCTTGATGATATCAAAGATTGGTTAAAGCTGTGGGTAAGCTGTTGAGATAACTAAATAACTGATGTGGGGGAAGACAGTGTTTTTCAAAAACTGGCTTTATGAATCCTGCTAATGTATTTAGGGCAAAACCAGACTTTGGATGAGAAAGTATTTCTCCTTGGATAAGGTTGGCTGGCACCCATGTTGTTTCTAGGTGTTTTTGTACATTTTGGTTGTAAAGCAGCTACTATATTCACCCACACGATTTTTATGTACTCAGGTAATGTGCAGTGGTGATGCCTCAGATTCTGCTGTTGTTGGCTTATTTTACAGGTTTAATCTCTCCAAGGATGAAATTGTATATTCTCACCCAAATGATAGGTTTTAAACAAGATATAAGAGATTAGAAGAAAGATTTAATGATCTCTGATTTCAAATTCTCTGCAATTGTGTAGTTATGTGACTGAACAAGCTACAGAAGCTATAGAGAGTTATAGAATTTTGCATCTAAATAAGTAGATGTAAAATCCTGTATGTCCCAAATTTTCCCACTTTTTAATATCAATTTAGTTTAGCTCCTAGTGTGATAAAACCAGATGACTTTCATTTTCTTTGAATTACTGTATGCAGGCAAGAGAAACTCTGGTAAAAATTGCTCTTGTGTTTTATTTCTATTTCCGTTTCTTATCATGATTGCACTGCAATAGCATTGAGACATTGCAATGAGATAACAGAACATTCTGACTGATCTAGTAGCTCTCTCTATTTTCTATTTAAGGCAAAACAGTTGTGGAAGAACTGCATATACTATTCATTTTCTGTTTGTTTTTTTTTTTTTTTTAATCAATTGACTTTTCTTTAACGATTTTTACTTTAGTTTTTTTTGTTCCCACTGAAATAATTGGATCAGTCCATTAAGATGAAGTCCAGGAAAGCATTTAGGCACAGAAGTTAAAAACCAGTATTCCCAGTGACTGCTGTGGATGGACTTCTATATAAATATATCATAATGACTTTTGATAAATATGAAATACTTACTAACTCTTTATAGTCTGCTTGACTGACAATGATAAACTATCCTTTCTAAAGTATTCCTCAGTCTTATAAGACTATTCCAAAATGTTATAAAAACACTGGTTCACTAACATTTTGAGTTTACAGGTGTGCATGACAAAAAACAAAAATAATTTCTTCTGTGTAATTATCAGATTAAGTAAATCTTGTGTAAGTAAAATGATAGAAGACCTACCAAAAAATTAGTATAAACCTACTTGTCTTCTAAAACAAGTATTTTTATTTAATTTTTTGTAAATTTTACTTCTGTAAAAGTGTTGAACACATCTACTTAATACATGCATTGAAATAAGGGTTATGAATGCAAATAATTTCTTTAAGTGTTTAAAATATTTGTTACTTTCATTAAAGTAATGCCTACAGATACTGATAAAAACAATACATTCCACAAAAAAAAAAGAAAAAAATCAACAAATGGCGCATTTCAAACAGTTTAGAATATAAACATACATTCAAAAATCAGAATACTAGTTAAGCACATTTCTGCTGACCAGAGCTATTTCCAAAACACTTCTAAACTGAGTCTGAAACTCATCTCGCTGTTCTGCAGTTTCTCAAATGAGGAACTATATGCACTGTAGTAAAACCCTGTTTTCTTTCATGCTAGATGGGTGATGTTCTCCTGCATTAGATTTAGAAGATGGGAAAGGAAGCAAAAGATTAAAACAATATTTTGGTGTTACCTGGTTTCATTCTCACTGTTTATTCAAGAATGGATTCATCCTTAAGTGCAACAGTTACTTCGAGCATTCAGCAACATCTCTAATAAGGTAAAGAAGAATTCCTTTCAGTTTTAGGGGCATAATTAAAACAACAATACCTATAACAGGGAACTATTTCTGGTGGAAAAATAAAGTATTCAGGTTGTTTTCCCAGGGGACAATGAAATATGCATGCATTCAAGGACTAGTATTATTCCCTTTAGGAAAAGGGAAGTACAGGCCAAAGTGCATACACTTTACTATCCAAGATAAACGAGGCTATTGGAGTGGGAAAAAATCCAAGAGAAAGCTATTTGTTATGTTAGTCTTACATAAAAGGAGCAAAGTCCAACCATGCTGCATGTCCTTAACCATATTAATTCTGCTCAGGTTTGAATAATTTTTCAGAAGAGTAGAAACAAACCGGGAACAACCTTTCACGGTATGTCAGTAGGTTTTTTTAGATCAAATTTATTTTATAAATTCACAGATAACTAAAACATATCTAATTAACTGCATAGTCTTTTAAAGACACATTTAACTTTTCATTTATTTTGTATACCTGTGCTGCATTGCAGAAAATATTGTCAGAAATTGCAGGAATTACTACTACTACTATTATTATTATTATCATCATCATCATCATCATCATTAAAATTAAATTAAATTAATGATGGAGTTACCAAATGAATAAATACAGAATATAAATGTTTGTAAGGAAACTAACTTTAAACTTCTGGACTTCTTTCAATATGCTTATACTTGTGAATTATGAATATTCACTTTGCAATATATGATATTAATAACTTTACTGATAGTAATAAGTATCCATATTTTTCTTTCAAACAAATGATTGTTGAGATTACTGTCTTCAGCTTAAGAATGTGTATTTCTCAGTCAAATATTATTTTACAGGAAATTATCTTCACTAAATTCAAAATGCATTCTGAAGATGAGAAGAAGTATACCGAAGATGGAAATAGTCATGGAATCGCTGCTTCCAGCCAGGGTCATGAATTAGAAGACAAAGAGTAAGATTCTTAAATATAGTAAACATTATGTATTGAAGCTTATTAGACTCCATTACCTTGGTTTATATCTTATTTTAACTTATTTTGCTAGGAAAACTTAGTAAGAGAAAGCTTTGTATCAACATAAGAGTAGCATTGATTGGCACATTCATTTCATACAAAGGGACTATTTATTTTTTCCTTTAAAGGACTAAGTGTCCACAGTATTGACTAGAAAAACAATTCTAAAATATGACAGAAGTTATGTTGGAATGGATATATTGGATACATTTATGTCATCTGCTAAAAATTATCTTCATATTTTTAGTACAGCAGTCAATCAACATTTTACTTACCTTGAACATGTTACCTATTCCCTATCCACTATGTACAAAAGTTTTCCTCTCTTTTGTTTTGAAATCTATACAGTGCTTTAGTTCACAACTTCCCTGACCAGAGTGGAACCACCAGCCCACTGGTGTTGTTTCATCCTTGAAGGGGTGAACTGGGAAGAACACGACTTAAATTTACGGAAGTTAGGAGGTGATGCTACTTATATTGCTGAAGATTTAAATAGAAACATCCCAAAAATGATCAATAAATCATGTTCATTTCACACAATTGTTTAATGTAAAATTATTTCAATATTATAATCGAATGGAACTGCATTAATATGTTGAATTAGTATTTCTGCAAAGTGTGATCTGTTTTCAAATTCACTAAAACTACCACACTTTTTTTAGCAAGGCAAAGAAGAAGCAGAAGAAAGGTGAAAAACCTAAGGTGGTCAGCCCTTTCACACTGGTAAGGTTTATTCTCTCTATATGTGTGTACATATATGTACACACAGGCACATTTAAAAGTGTAACAAAAATGGTTACAGTTATGTTAGTATCCTGCATATATGCCAAATATGTTCATATTACAGAATATTGGCTATAGTAATAGAAATCAAGCAGTTCTTTTTGTGGATGTAGTTATACTAAAGAAGCTGCCTTTTACAGATAAGTATTCTTAGGAGTGTTCCCTTAGTAAATCATCATCTTAAACACACCCATACCAGATATTTGTTTGTGAAAGATAAGAATTTCCACGTTCACAGTGAGAAACGTGACCACATACCTGCACCGAGTCTGGTCTTGTCCCCCAAATTACCAGAGTCAGGTATTAAGCACATTAATTATCCCCATGAGTCATAATTCAATCACCTGAGCCAGCAGTAAAGGGAAATTCCATGCCACTGATTAAAATTAAAATTAAGAATTGTATGCTAAAAGGTTCCAGATTCTTTAAAAATCTCTGTAGGTTTTTTTTCAAAGACAACCTTTTAATATTTAATCAAGTACATCCTAGATCCTCTTTTAGTCTTACTGAAATATCATAGATTTTGTAGCTTTAGTGTGTGTAATACACAGCAATGACACTGCAAATAACAAATATAAAACTACAGTACATGATGGTGGACAGTGCCCAATGTCTTTGCTTTGCTATATCTGTTTACACTAGTACAATTACAATTACATCATACAACTATAATTTACATCAGTAAACTTAGTATTTTACCATACAGAATAAAACCAATGATTTTGTAATAGATGAGCTCAAACTTTATCAAGTTCAATGGCAAGAGGATTTAAGATTTCAATACCTTTTTATAATGTCTATTGTACATTAGGAATAGTTTTTCTGGCTGCATAATAATGAGTTTACAGTAAAAGCAATTATTGCCTTAGTTATCATAATGCCATTAAAATTTCCAATAATTTGAACTTTAAATGGCATATTTTAAAAGCATAATTTTTTTTATGCCTTGTTTTCCTATGGTCTTTCTTACCCAGGTGTAGATACTAGTGTATTAAAATGCTACATCTCTCTGGTTTTGAGAGTTTATAGCATAAAAGTGCTTATATAGAAAGGATTTATTCCTGTACATTAAAACTGTTTTTAAACTGTATTTCTAAAGAGATAAAGTTGTAGGTTTGGGACAGCAGGTGCACAGTGGATGGCTTTTCCTTTGCCTTCTTGACTTTGTACACAAAACTTTGTGTTAGCTTTCTAATACAACAGTTACAATGAATTTCTCTTCTCACTCACAGTTTCGATACTCCAGCTGGTCAGATAAATTATTAATGATACTAGGCACTCTGCTGGCAATAGCCCATGGAAGCAGTCTCCCTTTTGCGATGATAATTTTTGGTGATATGACTGATAGCTTTGTTTCATCTGGAGACAAAAATCCTACAGGTAAGAATATATGTGCTATGGCAAGAACAATGGCTCCTATTTAAAAAAGAAATGGGAAGAATCACGCATCTTGACAGGAGATACAGATGTCAGAAACCACAATGCAATGCTATGATGCTCATGTTCATTGTATTAGAGATACACTATTGGGGTGACATGTAGTGGGAGTCTCCTATAGGCTGCCTGAGCAGGAAGACCGAGCATATGAGCAGATGAGGTCCTCTATAGATAGATTGGAGCAGCCTTGCATTCACAAGCCCTGGTCTTCATGGGGGTCTGCAACCACCCCAATAACTGCTGGAGGAACAACACCAGTGGGCACAAGCAATGCAGGAGGCTCCTGAACTGTGTTGATGATAACTCTTCAAATGATAGAGGAGCCAGTGTGGAGAGGTGCTATGCTGGACTTGTTCTTGCAAAAAAGGTGTGGAATGTGAACCTGAAAGGCAGCCTGGGCTGCAGTGACCATGAAATGGTGGAGTTTCAGGGCAGCGAGGAGGTAGGACAGCAAGCTCTTTATCTAGAACCTCAGTAGACCTGGACCTCTTCATGGACCTGCTTGGTAGAGTACCATGGGATAAAGCCTTGGAGGGAAGAGGCGCCCAAGAAAGCTGGTTGATATTCAAGGATGACCTCCTCCAAGATCAAGAGTGATGCATTCCAACAAAGAAGTCAGGCAGAAACACCAGGAGGCCTGCATGGATGAACAAGGCAGCAAACTCAAACACAAAAAAAGAGCTTTGAGAGGTTAGAAGCAAGGACAGGGAGCTTGAGAGGAATACAGAATACCTGTCCAAGCAGACAGGGATTAGGTTAGGAAAGCTAAAGCCCTGATAGAATTAAATCTGGCCAGGGTTTTCAAGAGCAACAAGAAAAGCTTCCATGAGTAGGTCAGTGATCAAAGGGAGAGGAGATAAAATGTGGGTCCTGTCCAGAAGGAAACAGGAGACCTGGTTACTTGAGATACAGAAAAAGCTGAGGGACTCAATGATCTTTTGCCTCAGTCTTTACTGGCAAATGTTCCAGGCACACTGCCCAAATCACAAAAGGGAAAGGCAGAGACTGGGAGAATGAAGAACTGCCTGCTGTAGGAGGTCAGATTTGAGAATATTTAAGGCATCTGGAGGTGCACAAGTCCATGAAACCTGATAATATGAATCTGTGGGGCCTGAGGGAACTGGTGGAGGAAGTTGCTAATCCCCTGTCCATTATATTTGAGATGTTATGGCAGTCTGATGAAGTTCCCACTGACTGAAAAAGGCAGAAACATAACCTTCATTTTTAAAAAGGGAAAAAGGAAGATCCAGGGAACTCCAGGCTCACCTCTGTGCTCAGCAAGATCATGAAGCAGATCCTCCTGGAAACTGTGCTAAGGCACATGGAATACAAGGAGACAAGTGATGATGACCAACATTATTTTTTTAAAGGCAAATAATGCCTGACAAATTTGATGGCATTTTACAACCAGGTTACAGATTTTGTGTGTAGGGAAGAGCTTGGACATCACCTACCTGAACTATCTGCAAAGCATTTGACACTGTCCCAATCAATATAGTTTTCACTAAATTGGAGAGGCTTGAATTTGATGGATGGATCACTTGGTGGATAAGAAATTGGCTGGAGGGTCACACTTAAAGAGTTTTCCAAGTGGAGACCAGTGATGAGTGGGTTCTTTAGAGGTCAGTATTGGGACTGACACTGTTCAGCAGCTTTGTCAATGACATGGACAATGGGATCAAGTGCACCCTCAGCAAGTTTGCCGACAACACCAAGCTGTGCAGTGCAGTTGATGTGCTCGAGGGAAGGAGTGCATCCAGAGGGAACTTGATAGGTTGGAGAGCTGGGTCTCTGGAAATTTCATGAAGTTCAACAAGGCCAAGTGCAAAGTCCTGCATGCGAGTTGGGGCAATCCCAAGCACAAATACAGGCCGGGAGAAAAATGGTTTGAAAGCAGCCCTGAGGAGAATGATTTGAAGGTGTTTGTTGACAAGAAGCTCAACATGAGCCAGCACTGTAGGCTTGCACTCCAGGAAGCAATATCATGGGCTACATCAAAAGAATTGTGACCAGCACATGGAGGGAGGTGATTATACCCTCTCTACAGCTCTCTGGAGTGCTGCATCCAGCTCTGGGACCCTTATGGGTCCTATCCTTATGGAAGGATAGTTGTTGGAGTAAGTCCAAAGGAGGACCATGAACACAATCAGAGGCTGAAGCAACTCCCTTATGAGGACAGGATGAGCAACTTGAGGATGTTCACCCTGGAGAAGATTCCTGGGAGACCTTGTATCAGCCTTTCAGTACCTGAAATAGGGCTACAGAGAGCTGGAGAGCTACTTTTTACAACAACCTGTAGGATGAGGGGTAATGGCTTTTTAAGTGAAAGAGGGACAATTTAGATGAGTATCAGGAAGAATTGCCTCACTATGAGTGTGATGAGAGACTGGAACAAGTTTACCAGAGATGTGGATGCCTGATCTCTGGAAGTGTTCAAGGCCAGCTTGGATGGGGCCCTGAGAAACGCAGTCTAGTGGAAGGTGTCCCTGTTCATGGTAGGGGGTTTAGAACTGGGTGGACCCCTTAAGGTCCTTTCCAACCCCAAACATTCTGTTCTTCTATGTGTGTATGCTCAGGAAGACTTCTTAATCTCAAATTACTGTGATGTAGTTTTGTAGTCAGTGGAGTTATGACTAACCCTGTATTAGTAATATTCGTTCATATGCATTAAAATTTCCTCCTTTCTCCCAAATCATCTTGATTCAAAAGGAGTTGTAGCAACTCCAGATATACTAAACAGCATGTCGGAAAACTAATTTGTTAAATCTTCCTCTATTAAAAGTATTTACTCTTCTCTTCCTTTCCAAGGAGATTTTTCACAGAATTTCACTTCAGATATGCTTCACAAGCTGGAAGAAGATATGACAAGGTAATTAAAAATTGGTATTTCCTCTTCTTTTTTTAATGTAGCCACACATTTCTAGTCAAGCCATTCTTCTTCCAAGGATTTTTTGCACATTTTAAACAACACAAAATCAATGACCTTATAATATATGTAACTAAAGATTGGCACAAGGGATTATCTGAGGCACTGGTAAGATTCTTGAACATTCCCAGTTATTCCCAAGAATTTCTCTGTAATCTCTTGCTCTGACCCATCCTGACACATTTCAGGGGTGCTCTGTATCCCAGTGAAATCTGCATTGCCTTCCTTCTTTCTTCTCTTCCTCTGAATTTATGAAGGGCAATTGTTATGATAAGAAAATTATATGGATTATCATGTGTTGATACATTGAGCTATGGTGAGTCACTTGCAAAAAAAAAGTTGAGTTGTCAGATAGTACCTACTTTGCTGCCAAAGCTTCAAGTTCAGCTAAATCACTCTCTACAAGTACCTGAGAAGAGATTATAGCAAGATGGGGTTCAGTCTCTTCTCTCAGCTAATAAGCAACATGGCAAAAGAAAATGGCCTCAAATTGTGCCTGAGGGGGTTGGATGTTAGAAAAAATATCTTTGTGGAAAGGGTTATCAAACACTGGAACAGGATGTCCAAGGAGGCAATTGAGTGACCATCCCTGGACATATTTAAAAGACCAAGGGACATGTTTTAGTGATGGACTTGGCAGTGCTGGGTTAATGGTTGGATTCAAATATCTTAAAGGTCTCTACCAACCTAACAATTCTATAATTCTGTAATTATCTAGACTGTAGAAAATGCAGATTTAGATTATATGCTAGCTTAAATCTAGCATTCTAGAGGTGGAAACAGCAGAAGACAATAGCCAGTAGGTGCTTCTGCTACAAAACTCTATAAAGAAAAGATCTAATAAGAAGAAACATAAGCTGCTAATAGATGTGTTCTGTCAAGATGCTTTATTAACCATTGTACATACACTTGGTTTATACAGGATGTCTGAAGTTTGTGTGTTTCTTGTAGCACTTCAGGTTCTTTTCTTCAGGTTGGACTCTGTTCCTCATCAGATATTGAAAAATATCTGAGATACTCTTCAAGGCAATTGTCTCTTTTGAAGAGAAGGAAGAGATAAGGCATTTTCTGTAGTAACTTTTGCTGTTTTATATCAAAGTGCTTTATAATTTTGGGTAACAGCGGACTGTAAACTTATGTAGCTTCAGTCATTAATTTTTGCAATTAAAAACCTAAAACTATTTACACCAAAAAAACCCAAATCAAAATATACTCAAACAACTCCTTTACTGTAAAATAAATGAACAAGTCAGGAGAAGGCTGTTTCTTAGAAATGAAGAACCTGAATGTAATGAAAATGAATCAAGAGGGAATTGGCAATTATGCTTTATAGGAGAGTTTCTTGCTCCTGCAATATTTCTGTCATTCTCTGACATAAATGTAATGCCCACAAATATTCAGTGGAATATACTTGTTCCCAGTGATTTGAAAACAAATTTGAAGGCAGAATTGCAAATTAAATAATGTGTGCATGATTGAAGTTACCCTAACTGTTCTGTGTTTAGTAAATACCTGATGCCTAGCTGCACAACATTTTCAAAGTGTGTCTCATGTTTATTCCAAAAGAACTTTAAAAATAATTACTAAAAAATTGCTACATATGAAATTGTAGAATTTGTTTTGCCCATTATTTAATAGGTGAGTGATCTCTCCCTGCCCTTATCTTGAGCTACGAGCTGTGAATTATACTTTTCTCTTCTGAGTCTAGCTGAGGAAGGAAAGTAGTAGTGTCCTCAGTGAGCACCTGGAATCCAACCAGGGTCAAACCACCACAAATTAGCTCTGAAAGTACAAGCAAGAATAAAAAGCAGCCCTAGTTTCCCTTTAAAACAAATTTTTTACTGATAAATAGCAGCACAAGAATAGGTGTTCTTTTCCAAAGTTTCTGGATAGAGCCTTGAGTTGGCACTTTCACTGGTGTGACAAAGCTCTTTGCACCAACTCCTTGTTTTTTCTAGGAATGTTTGCCAGCAGGTCAAATAATGATTGAAACTGTTTGCAAGAACAGAGTTCTCACACAGGTGTGTTCAAGCACTTAACTTTACACGTGGACTTAGTCAAGTTTGTTACTCAAACAGGTTGCCTAAACTACAACTATTTCTCAAAGGAAAAAGAACTATTCTTTTTCAATGCAATGTGATTTACTCTCTGATAATTTGCAATAGTGAATTTACAGAATATATTTCATGAGCATGGGATTTGGCAAAGATAATAATCCCTTTGGATATGATTTGTCAGTAAACAAAGTCCAAGCATAAATCAATTCATTGAAGTGATGTAGCGTCATAAAGTAATTGTCTAAAGTAATTACTGCTGACTTTAGAATTGGTGTTCTTGAGTTTAGTTTGAGAGGCTTTTTTTGTTTGTGGAGTTTTGATGGAGCCAAATGTGATTGAGGTCAATATTCAACTAACCAGATTTCTGTTAGGCATTAACCTGATTTTATTAAGCAGTTTTGATTAACTGAATTTCATAATAAGTATAGTTTCAAGGTCCCTAACTGACCTGTATTATATTATAGCCACAAGAGATATTGGAATAAAATTTGAGAAGTTTAATTTGTAAAGCCATTCTCTCTTAGAGCAGAGCATTTGCACACAGATTACTGCAGTTGCTCCTGCCAAATTTCATGTTAAAATTCTATAAAATCAATAAAAGAGTGAAAGTCACAAGAGTTCACAAAAGGTCACGAGTCAAGCTTTTTGCTAATGGTTTACTTTTATGTAGATACATTATTCTAATAATTGCAGGTAATATACATTTTAAATATTTAAGCATTGATTTTGGTTGTGTTTTGCAAATGAAATCCACTAAGTTATATTTTTTTTTCTTCACTTCTGGTGTAAGTTCAATTATAACTGATTCTTTATGTAATTCTTTATCAAATCAAGATAAATTTTATTCTTTTTAAATAGTTTAAAGCTGTGACTCAGATTTACTTCCAATTTGAGAAATATCGTGGTTCATATACTCCTGGTTTGGATTTGACACCCTGCTCATAGCACGGGGCTGAATTAATATAAAAATAAAATACGAGTTATGAATAAGAGATTCAAAGAATTTTTGATCTAATCGCATTTGTTTTCAGTAGCTGTAAATATAGTAATGCTGTATTCTCAAATGAGGAAATATTTACTGCATCCATGCACTATTTATTTATTTATTTATTTATTTATTTACATAGACAGGCATGTTTATGATTTAAATGTGTGTATAATATACATATATGTGATTTGGTCTGTCTATGTGTGTTAAAAATGCTAGGCTTTGTTTGGACATGACAAATTTAGGTGAAAAGAATATTGTATCAGAAATACAGTTCTAAAAGAATCTAATGAGAAAATACCTACTAATTTTAAAAAAAGGTTATTCTCACGTTAAATGGTATTCATGGAAAACTCAGCAAATTTTGCAGTGAAGTGTAAGTTTTAGTATAAGCATATAAACCCTAATTCAAGTCAAACAGAAAATATAAGCATTATGCTAAATTCACACTAAGAAGGTAATTAAAACAATTTAAACCTGATTTCAGAGAATTTTGCCTTTTTATTTTCTTACAGATATGCATACTACTATTCTGGAATAGCAGCTGGTGTTCTTCTTGCTGCTTATATTCAGACTTCATTCTGGACCTTAGCAGCAGGTCGGCAAATAAAGAAAATTAGAGAAAATTTTTTTCATGCAATTATGAGACAGGAAATTGGATGGTTTGATGTAAATGATGTGGGAGAACTTAACACTCGTCTTCTAGAGTAAGTACACCATACCTTTCCCAGTGTTATTTTATCTTGTTAAACATGCAGGACTCAGAAATTTTTATTTTTATTTTAAATTACTTCACTGTGAAACAAAGTTTTCAAATTTCCTCATGGAGAGTCTCAGGGACTGAATTTCTAATACTTCTGATGCAGGACTGTCACAAAGATGTCAGAAAAGCATTTTGTTAAGTTTCCTTGAACTCCGAGGATGACTAAGGCCCAGCCTATGTTATTACCCCATGAAGAGAAAACAGTTCATTTCTAGGCACGCTGAGGTGTGAAAAAGGTGCTGTCTCAGGCCAGCAATGTGAACAGCTTTAACTGCATAACATTTCCTACATGAAACCCTTTATCTTTTATTTCCAAATAGCCCACAAGTACCAAACTGATCAAAACTTTGGAATTAAGAAAGTGAGAGTAGTTTTGCACTACAGAAAGAATTTCAAATTTTTCAGACAAAAGCAGGTTTATAGCATTATGGTTTCACAAGAATTGTGAAATTTTCCTTAGCCACACTACATGATGCTTTATCTTGAAGAAAACTGTTATTGGAAGCAGTAAGTGAATAATAAAGATTGTCTTCCACACGTAACAAAACTGGACACATTCCTTGTGCTTTCTGCATTTTTTTTCTTCTCTGTATGTAATTTGTTTTTCAGTGATGTCTCCAAGATTAATGAAGGAATAGGTGACAAGATTGGATTGCTTGTTCAATCACTAACAACATTTGTGACAGGATTTATTGTTGGTCTCATAAGAGGATGGAAATTAACCCTTGTAATACTAGCAGTTAGCCCTGTCCTGGGACTTTCAGCAGCCCTCTGGGCAAAGGTAAGTTAATATATGTACAGTGTCAGGTTTTATATGAATGACAGATAATGAAATAAATCTACATATCTGTAAGTCTTAGAATGTGTTGCTTAGAGCAATTATAGCATTTGATAATACGTAGGTACATTAGCTCTTAGATGAACTGTGTATCAGTTAATCTCTCATTCAAGGTCAGGTCAGATGGAGCTCTGAGCAACCTGGTCTAGTGGAAGGTCTCGCTGCCCATGGCAGAGCAGCTGGAACTAGCTATCTTTAAGATCTCTTCCAAGGTCATTCAACAATTCAATAATTCTATGTAATTTGAATATTATAATTCCTATAGATTGGGCAGACTTGTTTGATTTGAAGCTGTTTCTCCTAATATAGCACATACAGAGAAGGAAGCAAGATATATGTGTAGAATCCACACCTGTAACACTTTAACTGTATAAGTACTTTTTCTTTTGAAAGAAATAATTGCACCTCCTGGAAAGTAAGAGAAGAGAAAAAAACTTTGTCTCAGACATAGAGTTTTTTTCATAGTTGTTAAGAGATTTGGTAAGAAATTCTATACAGACCTAGATAAGAGAAGGTCCAAATTTCCATGGGACTAGAGTGACTTACACTTTTAAAATCTTCAGATTTTTATTGTATTTTATTTCCCTTATATTTCAAAGATCATGAAAACTTTCACTGTCTTGAGTGCTTTGCAGAAAATGTAGGATTAGAGATGTATGTGCCACGTATCTCAGCTGGCTGAGTCTTCACAGACTGTGGCCACTTCTTCACAGTCTAAGCTACAGGGTCCTGTGGCTAAGGCAGCCAGAGATGAGAATGAGCTAAGGAGGTCTGCCTGGGGAGAACCACACCAGCTCACTATGAGTACTCTTCTTATCTCTTGCACTGGGTGAAATCAGAAGGGAAAGTCCAGGCCTTAGTTGTTTACAACATGTAATGTGGAATTACTTGATTGAATTCACAGCATACTTAGGAATTTGGATATAGAACATTCTGCACCCATGCCTAATATAGTCAAAAGGATGTTCATTTTGGAACATACTAATCATGATAAAAGCCATTTTGTGTGCTTGAGCTTATTCTGGTTTTCATATGTCAAAATACTTGATTCTGTATTAGGTTCTCTCTGCATTCACTGACAAAGAACAGGCTGCGTATGCAAAAGCAGGTGCTGTTGCAGAAGAAGTTCTGGCAGCAATCCGTACTGTAATAGCTTTTGGAGGACAGGAAAAAGAAATTAAAAGGTAAGAGCAAAAAAGCAAAGGTAATTTGCTTTCATCAGTGGATTTTAAAATACTCACTTCAAATGGTTTGAGATTTTCTTGTATATTTTCTGTCTACAGTCTTGTGCTTTCTGCATTTTTAGTTAATGGCAGATTGTTAGAGGCTGTCACAAGGTTTGACCATGTTGAAAGACAATTAGTTATTTTTCTAGAGTTGATATGTTGTCTCTGCATTAAAAGGTATGCAAACTACTTCAAATATCTTACCGTGAGAGCTTTAGACAAAGGAAGACCCTGTTCTGTGAAGAGATGATGAGATCCTTGGTAATCTAATCTGATTACTCAGTAGTTGAGAAGGTGCTAACGAAGAGTATCTCTATTTACACTGTACTGTAAAATATAGATCTGGTGATATGTTTTAACCTTTAATCTAGAGTGGTTCACAATCAAAGTTCACTGATCTGCAGAAGCAACTTAAATGCCAGTCTCTAACCAGCGATGCCCTTTATTTCTATATACCAAGTTGACTAATGTTGGCATTTTCGAGGGTTACCTTAGAAAGCCCATGCCTGACAAGCAGGCTTACCTTTATACAGTCTTAGGGTTAGAT
This sequence comes from Taeniopygia guttata, assembly GCF_048771995.1. Taxonomy (NCBI): domain Eukaryota; kingdom Metazoa; phylum Chordata; class Aves; order Passeriformes; family Estrildidae; genus Taeniopygia; species Taeniopygia guttata. Next base: position 21,662,672 of record NC_133026.1, on the reverse strand, counting down.
ATTTTATGTACCTAACTGCTGTACTTTGTAAACATTCTTTTTCTAATCCATCCACAGAGCTTTTGTGGTGTCTTCCGTGGTACAAGTGTGAGTCTGTTTTGAACATCCATCTTTCTTCCAGATACCATAAAAATTTAGAAGATGCTAAACGGATTGGAATAAGAAAGTCTATTACAGCAAATATTTCTATGGGTGCTGCTTTCTTACTGATATATGCATCATATGCACTGGCATTCTGGTATGGAACTACTTTGATCTTAACTGATGATTACACTATTGGCAAAGTTCTTACAGTAAGTATTAATGAGTAAATTCTCAGTAACTGTGAGAAATAATAAAGAACAAACGTTAAAGTGTGTATTTGACTGTAATGAGAATTATGCCCCACAATTGGCAAAGAAGCATCCCTTCTTAACAAAAAGATTCTCGCCACAAAAGACTATATGTTATTTCTATAGGATCTCAAAATTTATATGAACTCAAATAAAATATATATGATTTTCAACTGTTCCTATATATTTTCTGATTTTCATAAGATCAGACTGATATAGAAGCAGTTCAATCAAAAACTGAAGTACAATACCCTTTCTAGTTGCTATTTGCTTTCTGAAGGCTGAATATATTTTCAGGATGCAGAAACAAATACTTCTTTCTTAGCGATTGTTTAGTCTAAGTAGATAATTTTCTCAATGTTTTGATTGAGTTTTGCACCATGAGAGGTTGGAATCACTTCTCAGTATTTTTAGAAATTGAGGGGGATAAAAACATACTTGTGACTAGGAAATATGTTGCCATCTAATTGAAGGAAGAAAACCATAACACTTAAGTCATAACTTAAATTCTTCTCTTGACGTGGGAACCATTCAAATTTTGTATGAAATATGAAATAATCAGGATAAAAAGAATAATTTTGTTAACCATAATGAAACCCTGCTAGTTGACCATTTGCATATATTGTATATATTTTTAAACTACCTGTTTCATTTATGAATCAGTGAAGTTTGTGAAAAAAGTCTCTGATATGTGTTTTGGCTCTTTTGAACCTTTTGTACAGGTTGGCATATGGAACCTCTCAGTGAAGTTCATAACCTTATGTGTAATTTATTTGTTCAAAGTATTTGTAAATTCTATTGCAAACTGTAGTTCACCTAAGGATGTTTTTACAACATGGATGATGCATTATCATGTGTAAAATCTGTGAATAACCCCTATTCAAGAGGATGAGTGTGACAGACTTTGCTCTGACTACTATGGCTATTATGTTCTCTGAGCAGGGCGGTTTAATTGCTTTTGTTTTGATACTAACTGAAAGCAATAAACTGCTATTCTGAGAAAATTATTAATTTTTCTCTTCTGCTGCTGTTCCTTATTTGCTTGCACTTCACTCTTTCATTGAAGCAGAGGATCCTTTATTACTTTTTGATGAAGAACTTGTGCTTCTCAACTTATATTTCACTGTCTCTTTGAAAGCAGAATGATAGTGTTTTGCATTTCTGTTGTTCTGTTGGAAGATACATAATACACTTTACAGTCTTTGGCCAAAGAATGCATTAGTACAATAAATCCTGAGACACCAAGAGCAATTCTAAATTTTTGTAATAAGTTTTACAAGTCTGAGTCACTTTTTCCCTTTTTCTTCTAAGTATTTTCAAAATTAATGTTGTACAGCTTCTCAGTTCTGATATGAACCTTAAAAAGCCCTTTTCTTAAGGTTTTTCTCTGCTTAAGAGAGACCTTTTCAGTTTTGCTTTAATTCTAGATTCCTTAAACTTCCCTTAATAGACATAGAACCTCCTTAACCAAAAACACATAACATAAGTAAATAAATAAATAAATAAATAAAATTTTCTGCATAAATAAGAATGAATACATGCCTCTGTAAACATTTCTTTCAGGTCTTTTTCTCTGTATTGATTGGAGCTTTCAGTATTGGACAGACTGCTCCAAGCATAGAGGCATTTGCAAGTGCAAGAGGAGCTGCCTACACCATCTTTAATATAATAGACAATGTGAGTATCATTGCCCTCACTAGCATTTCAAAACTTCTTTTGAAGGTAAGAGACCCTTCTTTTCAAAGACAGGAACTAAATTCACACAGAAGCTCAATAGAAAAATTTTATAAGTATTCTTGCATGAGCATATCATCAACGTAGCAGTGAGGGAGCAAAACATAGTGCAATTTAGATATTTCAGAAATCTCACCTAAATTACTTAAAACACATGTTTAATGTTTCTGCAGAAAAATGGTGCACTCAAGGACTTCCTTATGAAAAAAATATTGGGTTTTGTATTTTATTTTGCACAGGAACCTCAAATTGACAGCTATTCAGAGACAGGTTACAAACCAGACCACATAAAAGGGAACTTGGAATTAAAAAATGTTTACTTCAATTATCCATCCAGACCAGATGTTGAGGTACTGTAATTAAAACTTTATATATATATATTACAGTTGAACATATGGATCACATGTTGGGAAAAAAATCATTAAAATGTCACATAAATTAATTTTTGTTGAAAATCTAACAATTTCAGATTGATTCTCTAATGTGTATAAAACTACCTTGTCATCACAGTGATTTTGGCTAGATTTATTTCCACCTCAGGTAAACATGTTAAGTTTCTTGAATCATTTTTTTGTCTAATGCCCTAGTTAGTGTGGCTATGCAAAAAACTATAAATATATATTTCTATCAGAATCTAAATTTACAATCCTAACTCAAGTGTTTGTGTATAGTAATAATAATGAGCTAATAAGTTTTAAAATAATTGCAATGCAGCTCTGTTATGACTGTGTCTGAACCAGGAAAAAAAGAAAGCAGCTCCAGCAAGGACTTGGTCTATATGGGATAGAGATCAGAATCTATATTTGTCAATACAGAGAATAAGTTTCCTTTTTAAAGCATTGTCATATATTCAGAATCTCAATGCAGTGATGATAGACAGCATATGAATGATTCCTGAAAATATTTCCATGGAGAGTGTCTTTGCATTACATAACTGTTTCCTTCCTTACCTTGAAGGAAAATCACTGACCTTGATAAAATGACCTTTCTTACTTTTGATAGGCAGAAAGGAAATACACCCAGCTTTTAACCATGTCTTTTATATAGCTTCCCTGTAGTCAGCATGATGAATTAAAGAAAGAGGTGAGGCAACATAATACAGAAATTTTGCATTTTATTGTTTCTATATTATATTTTAGTTATGAATAGTAGTGTTGTTATTATTTTGTCATATGAACTGGTTCATGAGACAGGTAATCGAGAAGTGTGTTGTATAATGCATTGCTTATGAACCAGTTGTGATGTAATTATAAGGAAAATTAAGCTGAAGTCATCAGTAATTGAAAATTTTGATCCACATATTTATAAACTTTATTTTTACCAAATTCTGCTAGAAATATAAAGATTATTTTATTCTAGCCTTTCAAATTTACCTTGACATTTCTAAATACTGTTATGTTTTTGGCCAACCTTCTTATATGGACAGATACTGAAGGGCTTGAATCTCAAGATTAATTCTGGCCAGACAGTGGCCCTGGTTGGTGGCAGTGGCTGTGGGAAAAGCACAACTGTTCAGCTCATCCAGAGATTTTATGATCCCAAGGAAGGCACGGTAAGACACCTCAAGTGAGATGACTGCTCTGCATGTCACACGTGCTGAAAGCCTAGTTCCAGCCTCACTGCTCTTGTCAATTTTCCAGTGACATGGTGAAGTCTCCCCTAAAATGGCACATGCTGGCATGGAGAGAGAGGTTCCTTGGTCAAAACAGGTAGTAAACAGTTTTTGTCTGCTCTCTTTTGTTTAGATTACCATTGATGGGCAGGATATTAAGACCTTAAACGTAAGGTATCTGCGGGAAGTTATTGGTGTGGTGAATCAGGAGCCCGTGCTCTTTGCCACTACTATTGCAGAAAATATCCGTTATGGCCGTGAGGATGTCACCATGGAGGAGATTGAAAAAGCCACCAAGGAGGCAAATGCTTATGACTTCATCATGAAGCTACCCAATGTAAGCAGATAAGCTCTCCTGCTGAAATAATTTCTTCTAAAACTTCTTGTGCCAAACAGTTCCTCAGAAGGAATGCTTGTTAAGACTCAGCTATCCCTGGACCTGGGAATATGCAGAGCTATGCAGAGCTTCCTCATAACTTTTGAGAATAATGTTAATTTTATATCTTCAGGCAATGATTTGGCTGTCAGTTGAAGAACTATTAGTATTCCAGGAACACAAATGATTAGTCAGGTGTATCCAAGTAGGTGTTTATTCCTGTAGAGAAAGGAGAAGATGTTACCGGCATTTCTGGCATTACTGATATCTTTAGTGAAAGGATTGTGCCACTGAGTGTTTTCAATACATGTGTTTGTCTTGTAGAAGTTTGAAACTGTGGTTGGAGAAAGAGGGGCACAGCTCAGTGGAGGCCAGAAGCAAAGAATAGCAATTGCCAGAGCTCTGGTTCGCAATCCTAAAATTCTTCTGCTTGATGAGGCAACATCAGCTTTGGATACTGAGAGTGAAGCAGTTGTGCAGGCAGCACTGGACAAGGTCAGTAGTATTTTAAAATAAAGCATGTAAGTAGGAGCCTAATATTCCCTTCTTTCTTGGACTTTTGTTGAAAATAGAGACATATAAAAACACAAAATGTAAACTTTGATCTGCCAAATATTCTTTGTACAGAGAATTTTTGAGTTCCTGCAGGTATTACAGAGAGAAATCTTATTTCAAATTAGAAGGTAGAATCATATTTTGTGCATTATTAAGACTAAATCAACATTTTCTTGGTGTAAATACCCTCCTCGTCCATTATCTGTCTTACTGCCCTTCGTATTGTTGTCAGTCACCTGTCCTTGTTGAGCCTCATGAGGCTCTCCTGGGTCTGCTCCTCAGGCCTGTCAGAGACCTCCTGAATGCCATCCCTTCCCTCAAGTGAATAAACTGCATGGCTCAGTGAGATGTCACCCCTAAACTTGCTGAGTGTGCTCTCAGTCCCATTTATCAGTATCAGTGATGAAGACATTGAGTAAGTATGGGTCCCAGTATAGACCTCTTGAGGGACATCACTGAAGATGAACTCCATCCAGCTTCCAACAGAATTCCCCTGCTTGGGATCATTACTTTCATTATTTAAACTAAAATTTGCTTGATCACTTTGAAATAGCCTCGTAGTTAAAATGACAAGCTTTAATGTTTGAAACATTAAGTGTATTATGCTTATAAATAGCCAAAGCAAGGTACTTAGTTGAAATAAAATTCATATGAAATTGTAGAGAATTTTATTTTTATTGTAGTCACTTGAGTTAGCAATGACTTAGAGCTTAAAACTATGATATCTTTAAAAGTGAGTGTAAAATATTTTTAAATGTTTCTAAGTTTAATGTTTCTAATATTTCTAAGTATAAATTCTCCATGGATTTTAAAGTTTAAGTGGGCAACTATGGGTCTAAAAATAAAAAAATTATAGCATTTAACAATTTTATGGCTTGTAACATTCTAAAACTTTATATATTGAGATTTTTATGGCTTGTAACATTTTAACCTTTATATATTGAGATTTTTATTTAGATATTTTTTATAAAATTTGATGTATTTATGTGCCGCAGTGAAAGATGATCTTTAATATTAAATTTCAAACTTTAAATTATATTTCTGTTTTAAGGAACTCATTCAAATATCTTTAAAAATTTTTTTAAAGTTATATTTTCCTGTGAACCATTTTAATGTTTCTTTTAGGTTCTATTCAACTCTACTATGAACAGGTTTTACATTTACTTATAAATACTCACACATATTGCTGTTTTCAGGCAAGGGAAGGACGCACCACAGTTGTGGTAGCTCATCGACTGTCAACAGTCCGAAATGCAGATGTGATAGCTGTGTTTGAAGGTGGAGTAATCACAGAGCTAGGCAATCATGCTAAATTGCTCGAGAAAAAGGGAATCTACTACAAACTCGTTAACATGCAGGTACTTCTCTCTCTAGCTGTTGCCTCATTTCCTTTTTTTTCCCCCCGCACACATAGTCATTTTTGCAGAAGTATGAGAAGTTCTGCAGCATATTTTGATAATAGCAAAATACTCATGTACTTTTAAAGGAGAGTAATAATTTGAGAGAGACCACTAGTTTGGCTACGAGACCTGTTTAAAACCAGGATAGTACATTTTTAATCCTCTAGGTATTTAAACTTAAAAGATTATTTTTTATTTTCCTTTTAGAGCAGATAACTACAGGAGTTTGGTATTCCATTTCTTTTTCTCAGTCTGATAAAAGGTAAAATACGGTAGCTGACTCTGAAGGAATACAACATACATATTTTAAGCTGTTTAGTTATCATCCTTCATGCTGAATTGCTTTCTAAAGAAAAAAAAAGTGTTGGAATAGAATAAAAGAAATAAAATTCAGCTATGCCAAGAGCAAAAATGTGTTCTTAACCTATATAGATAGAAACAAATAATTGCAAATTATGATAAATTTCTGAAATGTGTTAGTTATTAAATGAAGACTAAGATACTTTGATACTTACATCCCAATGTCCCATGTGACCATTAGGTTATAGCAGATTTTCATTGTAGCCTTTGTTTTACTGCATAACCTCTGTGTCCATTAAAGAAACTGAAACTGCCATCTCAGTATGTGACACTGAAGAGGTTAACCAGACCAATTAAAATATTTCTTCATAGGAGAATGCATTTGGTTACCTTAGATTCAAAGTAACTTTGTATCCAAGCAAAAGCAAATATGGGCAAAATGAGGAAATATAAAATGGAAAGAAAATTTTAAAACTATTTAAAACAATTGAAAGCAAGCAAAATGAGATATTGTTATTAGTATTTTTAAAAGTAGTAAGAAATTTAAAAATTCTGGAAAAAACAGAACTCAAATTGAAGGCAACTTTGAATCCTGTTGCTATCAAATACCTCAGGGTGGGTAGACATCTATTTATTCTCTCAAAGAACTAGCAAAAGTACCACCAAGGGTAAGGCTCTTTTCCAGTCTGCTCTAATTTTTCAGTCAAAATCTTTTTGACTTGTTTCATGATGAACTTCTTTATTCCATTTAAAGTCAAGAATTGCTCAGTGTGTTTTCCAGTAAAGGAAAGTTTTATCACTTCATATATAAACTGTATATCCTCCCAAGAACTCATTCTATAAGATCCCAAGAGGAGTGCAAAAGGTTTACTCTCAATTTAAAACTTTTTGTTTAATTCATTAAAAAAGAGAGCAGCTACTCTCAGTCCTCATCTTCCACTTAAGGATTTTCATAAGAGATGCAAAACTCATATATGACTAAAGCTCTGAAGATAGAGCTCTAATAAATATTATACAGATTTTCATACCTCCTTAAGGCATTATATGTTGTTCCCCCATAGCTCTTTCAGCTGAAACAAAGTTACTTTTACTTTTTTACCTCATAGTTTTGAAAGTTTGAAGTAATATATGCATGTTTAATCTTAGCATAATGTTCTCCCCACTGTTAGGCAGTAGAAGCTGAAGTTCCATCATCAGAAAATTATGAGAATGTACTTCCACCATCAGAAAATTATGAGAATGTATATAGTGTCAAAAACAGTGAATTTGAACCAGAATCTGAAGAATCCTTAACTAGGGGATTGAGAAGACGATCAACTCGGAGAAGCATGAAAAAGCCAGGAGAGCAAAATTATAGTCCTGATGAGGAAAAAACTTCACCTGTAAGTATCTTTGCAGAGATGTTAGTGAACTTAATTACTTTTAAAAAGTTTGTCAAATTCATTCTCCTGCTGAAAAAAGGTACAAGAAGGCATGAGAATTTTTAAATACTAAATAGTCTTTGACTGATAATATTCATAACTTGCTTTTTTAGTCTCAACATAAACGATAATCAAAATAAAATGGTAATTTAAAAATCTATAACAAAGATGAAGCATTTATTATCAAAAATAAATTTCCTTTAAAAGAAATATACTTACATATATTTACATATGATACCAACATAGTCTATATGGGTTAAACAATAATTTTTGTATAAGAAACAAAATATTTAGCTCAATATTAGCAACAACTTACAACAAAACCTGCAAGCCCCCCCCCCCAAATATGATTACATTCCTGTTTACAGTAATTATTTTACTGTTATAAATTGCTTTGTGAAGAATTACTTGAATTAATCAAGCCATGGATTACACACAGCAGTATGCCCAGAATGAGTAGTTCAGTTAGCACTGACCAAAGTATTCACTAACTAAAATTACATGGATAAACTAATATAAAAGGACAAGAGCTATAATAGAGTGTACAGATCTCCCTTGTGTTAGAATAACAAAACAAAAAAAAAAAGTACAATCATTTATTCATGTTATTAAAAACTATACAGTTCTTCTTCCCCTGAATAGATTTTGGAAATAGGAAATTGATTATTAATCTCTCCTTTTCTCTGCATTTCTCCAAATACATTCATGTTTGTCCTAATGCAGTTCACGTTTTCTAGGCTGAAGAACTACCTCCAGCTTCATTTCTGAAAATTATGAAGTTGAACAAAACTGAGTGGCCATACTTTGTAGCTGGAACCTTGTGTGCAATTATCAATGGAGGTTTGCAACCTGCATTTGCAGTCATATTTTCTGAAATTATAGGGGTAAGTTGGAATAAAATAAGCAAAAAACTATAAGCCCACAATATTTATTTCTAATAAAATTAGGTTAAAAACTATCATGGCACAGTGAAGCTGAAGAGTGGATGAAGTATTCTTGCAAAAATCAGAAAAATTGTATGACACAAAGTGCTAAAAATCTTGCTGCAACCTGAAATACGCTTGTTATACATTAAATGTTTTGTAGTATATGATCAGATTTCATATTAATGCAATTGATTACCAAAAAAGCTACTGAGAAAAATGAAAGTATTTTAGATTGTTAGTTAATTTTTTAAAAACTTTGTTTCAAATTTTATATTATAGATTTTTTCAGAGACTGACAAGGATGTCTTAAGAAAACAGAGCAACTTATATTCACTGCTGTTTTTAGCACTTGGGATAATTTCCTTTTTTACTTTCTTTTTTCAGGTATGTTTTAATATTTTAACCTTATTTTAATTGTTCATCATGTTTTAGAAACCAGAACTGAAATATACTAAAAATTTGTATCTTCATAATACGTCTCCAACTCAAACCAGAACCTGTATTTATGATTCTAGATATGTCTTGTGCTGAAACTTTTTTGACCTAGAGCTGCTTGTGTTTAAAGGATCTTTTGAATCTATTCAGACCTCTTAACTTTAGAAATTCCCATCTTGTTCATCTGTCAGACACTTCTCAGCACAAAACTCTGAATTTTCTCACTCATTTTCCATTGTCAGCTAACAGGCAACCTCTCCAGTCCTGACATTTTACCACCTGCCTCTCACCTCAAGCCTTCCTATTTAAATCTCTTAAGTAATTGGAAATCTATCAATCTCCTGCCTTTGTTCTCCAATTTTTTTACTTCCCTAGCCCTTTCCTTCTCCAAGGGAACATCCCATATTTCTCCTGTGGGAATCCCCAAAGACTCCCAGACCCAGTTTGTCATGTAAAACACTCTTCACTCTGATATTCATTTCCTCCTGCTGAAATACTAAGGGTTATACCTGCTACAACAGTGCCACTTGAAAAAAAAAGTAGTAATTATATTAAATATTTTCATATATAGTCCAGTTTATAATTTAGGAACATGTTGGTATAGTTTTATCTATTAAAAGAGTCCACAGAGTGAAATAACGTGCTTGGGACAGCAGCATAAACAGCCTCTTGCAGAAATCTGGTTTGTTTATGGAATTGTCTTGTTGCAAAAGTGAAAAGGGCCTTGAGTATGGAAGGCTGATTAGCACAGGGCTGTGATAGGTTTGCTCAGTTTATAAATGTTCAGGTAATTTTTAAAATATGACTGATGCATTTGGCTGAACCCAGGTTGCCTTACAAAGCCTTTAATCTAAAATGAATGACCTAAATGTTTAAATCTGTAAATGCACTTGTTTAAATCTGATTTACGTTGACTCAGACAAATGAAATCAAAGTGTTGATTAGCAACCTTCTCCTTAAAGCATGCTGGTAAAGCAGTGCTAGGAAATGTTGCTATGCTCCCAAATTTTTTTTTTTTTCATTAATAGTATTTGAATGTCAGTACTGTGAACCTACTAGGATTTACGTATATTAAACCTGGTTTTACATTTGGTTTCTGCAAACAGGACCAAAATATTTTTACTTTGACATTGTAGAGGCAATTTATCTAAAATATTTATCTAAAATATTTTTTGAATAAACAAACAATATAGTATTACAAACAGTGTAATACTATACTAAGCATTGTACTTCTTCTCACACAGGGTTTCACATTTGGCAAAGCTGGAGAAATTCTTACAATGAGGCTTCGATTCATGGCATTTAAAGCAATGCTTAGACAGGTAAAGATAATAAATATTTTGATTTCCAGGGTTTTAAAAATAATTGATGGTATTGGTATAAAATAATTGTATTCTACATCACTCTATCATACAGAGAAGATTGAATCAGACTAGAAACCAATTTGATTAATTATATGTGGTTATGCAAAGTGTCCTTACAGGGAGAATCTTAATACAAGAGTTTTTTATGTACTCCTTGCAAAGATTTAGTTTTACAGCCAAGTTACAAGGGCCTGACAAGTTGATTTGCACCAGCAGTATTCCATTATCTGTTCATTTGCCTGCTTTGCTTTCTCTGGGCCCTTTCTCCCCTAAAGAAATGCAACACAACTTACACTGTCAGTCTTACTTCAAATGTCTGATTTAAATTGTGATATGTACAGATATGTGTGTTTTTTTAATTTATTGGAAGTCTTCATACAAGCCCTCAAATCTATAATTGTTGTTTGTTAATGCAACAATAAAATTGTGTACTGGAAAGTAAAACCACTTTCAGAGAGTTAAAATATAAATAGAATGTAATGTTGTGGAGTAATTCTAAATTTGCCTTAATTTTGCATTATTTCAGGATCAGTATTTTAGATTTTGAAATACAAAATATGATAGATATGGGGTTTTAAGTCTTGCACATAAAGCTACATGTAGATACAGAATTTAATTGATCTGAACATGACTATTTTAAATGTGACAGAAAACTGTTGTAGTCTGAAAAATCATGATTTGTAGATCAGCCATAATAAAAATCTAATGAAAAGGCAATCTTACAATTGAGTCTTGAGGTTACAAATGCCTGCAATACATTACCAGGACCTCATTAAATGCATACAACACATTACAGTTTAAATCAGATATTTGGTCACATGGTGAATAAATCATAAACTGTGTACCTGATCCCAACAATTAGCTTTGGTCAGGTAGAACAGTTTGATTTTTCGTTTGGTTGGGTTTGGGGATTTTTTGTTGTTGTTGTTGTTGATTTGTTGGTGTCTCATAGCTTCCAAATAAGCCTCCTCAACATGGGAAGAAACAAAGCAAGGAATATTTTGTTTTTTAACCTGAAAATGCTTTACACTTAACCCGTCCCCAAATAGCTTTGCAGCCATGAGGGAGTGTGACCAATGAGTCCTCTCCTCCAGGCAGATTCGGTGAAGGAGCAGCAGTGAGGGAGGGTAAAGGGTAAATTTTGTTTTTGGGACACTCTCAGCTGCTCCCCTTCCTTCTCAGCAGTGACAATGAATACAGCAATGATTCACAAGATTACACTTCTTTCTAAATATATGCAATGTGCAATGATGGAATCAAACTTATTTAAATATGTAGAACTGAGGCACTGGCACATACCAGATTTACTTAGCAGTTTATTTGAAATGACCAAAATCTGGTCTTAAAAATAACTTTTCTTATTGTAGGATATGGCCTGGTTTGATAATCCTAAAAATAGCACTGGAGCATTAACTACAAGACTTGCTAATGATGCCTCTAATGTGAAAGGAGTAAGTACAATTTTGGGTTGAAAGTTTTCCTATTTGGTTTAGCATGTAATGAAGTTGCAGATTAGGTTTGACTAGCTTGATTTTGAAATCTAAAATATACTATAAAATAGTATATTTTATGAATTAAAAAAATTATATAAAAATTCTTATTCCAGCTATTGGTGCTATTGGTATATATACAATAATTATATATATACCAATAGCTGGTAGAGAATGCACTGATGCACTTTATGAAAATTATACTAAATATGTATTTACAGACTAATTTCCAAATACATTTTTCTAAAAAAAATATTGTGCTGTGTTGTGATCTTTATTTTTAAAAAATTTATTTGGAATATCCTACCTAAGAAGTCTTTTTAAAGCGGTCTTATTCACCTAAAGACATGCAACTAAGTTTATTCAGTTTACAATCTTCTGCTATTTTTTTGGTTGTTCAGATTTCCTAATTAAGAAAAAAGGAACTGTCAGCAATTAACTTCCTTTTCTCTGTTACCTTATGGAGATTCTTTGTAAGTCAATTATGTACTTTCAGGGGTCTGAAATATCAAGCTAAAGCACACTAAATGTAATCATTTTTGTATGCTTAAGCAAATTTTTACTGCTACATGAAGTTATATGCTTGGTTTTTTTCCTAAACTGAAGGATTCTGAAGTATCTTTGGCTTTATTTCCATAGGAAAAGTTAAATATTTACTCTTCTTCTTAATTGGGCTCTGTGTGATGATGTGTAAAGTTAGCTCTGTGATCTAGAAAATATGACAGATTTTAATGTTTAGATGTAAATGTGAGTATGTAATGAGGGCAAAGCTTGTTCAGTGTCAAGAGCAGAATTTAGAAATTGAAGTAATCAGGATATGGGGAAAGAAGAAATAAAAATTATCTAGATAATTTTTTACAAAAGCATTTAAGAAATTACCATTTTGTAAAATAGTGAAACTGAGTTAAGACTTTCTAAGTAATGCTTTGAGAATCAGGAATTTTGTGGTTGAAAATGCTTTTCTTATTTAAATTGCAGTTATGTTGGTAAGAAATGCCTATTTTCCTTTGTCCAGGCAACTGGTGTCAGACTAGCATTAATTGCCCAAAACATAGCCAACCTGGGGACTGGAATTATTATATCATTAATTTATGTCTGGAAGCTGACCCTGCTACTTTTAGCTGTTGTGCCCATCATTGCAGTGGCAGGAATGATTGAAATGAAGATGTTGGCTGGGCATGCTAAGAAAGATAAACGAGAGCTGGAAGCTGCAGGAAAGGTGGGTCTAGAGAAATTAATCTATTTCTGTATAATGTATACAGTCATATTTACCAAAGCATTGTTAATGGACGAATGACTTCTGAGTACAGAAAATTTCACAATATACAAGTTCCAAAGACAGCCAGGTACACTAGTAGACCTACAGAGCATCACACCTCTTCAAAAACAATTGAAGACTTATGGTATTAACCAATTAATATTATTGTTGTTAAATGTTGGAATGTGCTAAAGACAATTCAGGCATATTCTCTTCTCGTTCCTTTTCCAGACATCTTTGTTTTCCTTATTTTGCAACCACTCTCATTTTGACATTCTTTTTTTTTTTCCTGTCATCCCTTTTTGGCATGCCATCTATCTTACATTTATTACACTGCTTTTTTTTTTTTTTCTTTCTGTCTCCTTCTTTATCTTATTAATGTTTGCAGTGATTATATGTATATATCCACTGGTTTCTGTTTGCCATTCCTTTGTTTCTTGAGTGGAAGAGAAAGATGAGAACAGAAACGCAAGAAGGCTAGACTCTTGTTTAACAAATTAAATGAAGGCATTTAATGTCACTTCATTCCAAAAATCCTTTTGGAACAGAACAACTATTTCATCACTTCCCAGACACTGCTTTCTTCAAGGTAAAACTTTTCTAAAATCTTTTCCTCTAAAATGTCTTACTCTATTTAAAAGTTGCTGAAAAGAAAATCCTTTATCTACGGTCATGCAGCTCCATTCTCTTCCCTTCAACTGGGTACATTTCTTCTCCTTCTCTCTGAGGGAGGAACATTTATTTTATGTTGTTTGGTTGTAAGATGTGATAGAAAATAGATGGCAATTCTTGGAATAAACACTAAAGACTTTCTTAATGCAGCATATTTTGAAGAATTAGCCCAGGTGTTACAAATATTTATGATTTTTTTTTTAAACTTAAAAAAATATTTTCTTTTCATAGTAATGTAAGTTTCCCTTCTCAAGGCCATCTAAGCATGCACTGGACTACAGGCATTTTATTAAATTCTCATTTTTTAAAAAATACGGGATTCTTTTTCAGTAAAAATAATGTTTCACCTAGAAAATTTGCTTTCTGCAAAGATTTGCTGAACTTAGGTTACTAAAAATCCTAACTTTATGGTCTGAAACTAAAATTACATGAAATGTGTACGATAGCAAAATGCATTAAAGCCTTGAGAGTATTTTGAGAGAATCATCAATGTTGGAAGAGACCTTCAAGGTCATCAAGTCCAACCATCAAGGCAGCACCACCGTAATGACCCCTAAACCATAGTGCCACATCCATCTCTTGAGCACTGCAGAGACAGTGACTCCACCACATACCTGATCAATCTATTTGAATGCCTGACCACCCTAACAGTGAATTTTTAAAAAATATCTAATCTGAATATCCCCTGGAACATTTATGCATACAAATGACACAAGTCTAAAGAATCTGCAAGCTAAAAGAAGGTACCAGAGTAAATATTTACTGCTGAGATCTCAGGCTCAAAGGCACCTAAATAACCTGGACATTTTGATTATAGCCCAAACTCTGCAGACTGGAAGTTGAATGCTAATATGCCATTTTGCATGTTGAGCATCTTTTCTATATTTGTTATTGCTGTCTAATGGTTTTTCACCATTTCTTTGTAGAATATTAAAGAGGTCTTGTCAGAAGATTCTGAGCATTGTAAGAAAATCTCATTGTCCTAAAAACAAAAATGTAAAATTCTTATTTTTATATCAACAGTCTATGATTTTAATAACCAGTATAAAATATAAAATTATATTCCCACAGAATCTTCTATTAATTTAGAATTAGGAATTGCAGCATACTTTTGATTAAAACATTTGCTTTTCTATTGCAGATTGCCACAGAAGCAATAGAAAATATTAGAACTGTTGTTAGCTTGACACTAGAAAGAAAATTTGAGTTGATGTATGGAGAACATCTGATTCTACCCTACAGGTATAATAAAAATAACTAAGCTAAAAAAACCCCTATAATAAATTGCAAATATTTACTTCAACAATAATATTTTTAATAGTGTGTATGATTTAATGTATAATTTCATTATCTCAGAATTGATGTCAATGTTCTGCATATTTGTATTGACAAACGCAACCACTACAACTCAACATTTTTAAAAATTTGCTTTACTTAATTTTTTGTTATAATGTTGGTATCTTCTATTACAATGTTACCTGGTTTGGTAAAATGTTGATTTAAGTGAGCTTTTGAAGTGTTCCAATCTAAATTTCCACCTGATTTGTTGGATAATTATTTTAAACTATTTAAATGTAAATTTACTATTACATTAAGGCACTATTTAAAGTGATAGTAAAATGGAAAACATTTGAATAATTATTTTTTGTGTACTAGGATTTCAGTATGACTGCAGACTTTGATGAAAATATGCATTCTTTCTGTACAGAAATTCTGTGAAGAAGGCACATATATTTGGCTTTTGTTTTGCCCTTTCACAAGCAATGATGTTCTTTACCTATGCCGGCTGTTTCCGGTTTGGTGCCTATCTAGTGGTAAATGATCACACGGAGTATAAAAGAGTATTTTTGTAAGTATCTCTTTTGCAATCCCTTTTCTGTCTGTTGAGGAAAATTATTTATAATTTAGGAGCAACAGTTCAATACAGGGCTATGGAAACAAGTATGATAGACTGAGATCCTACCAGTGTGGATATCAGTGACCTGAATACCTAAGAAGGTCAACCACACTGATTTTTTGTTGCCAACCCAATTAAAGATAGTTAACACAGCTCATTTTGACCAGAAGATGTTAAAAAGTGACTGCATTCCATCTGCTAGCTGAACATCTCTAGCCAGCTAACAGAATTTTGTTAGATTTGAAAGGGAGGGATTGAGCAAAAGCTGTGTGAGCCCTTGTTCACTGCTCAAACACAGAATAAAACAGATCACTTTATGTAGCTCTGAAGAAAAAAGACAAAGTTAATAAAAATGAATCTATTTTACCTTGCCTTAAAACAGGCTAAGAGGTGTCATATATCAATAGCTGTTCTTGGTGATGATATTGTTTCTATGGTGTGTGGCAGTAAGTAATAGCTGAAGACAACAGGGTCTTAAATTATTCTAACGTAGCCTATAAATTACATAGAATTCCATAAAATGCCGTGAAAGTCATCAAAACCCAATAAAAGCACAGTTTTCAATCTTTGTCAGTAATTGTAAATTCAAATTTTCCAGCAGAGATGTGGTAGAAAATTAAATATTTATTGTCACCTTGTTACAAGCTTGATTTCTTATTTTCATTGATGCCTTAAAAAGTGATCATTAATTCCCAAAGGTCATTGAACCCTACAGAGGAAACCACAGTGAGGATGGAACAGCATTAGAGTAACAATGATTCCATCCATTGACCCCTTTCCTCATAGCCCCAGCAGAGACTTAATATACTAACTAGAATTAACTAAAGAAATTACTGCTAATAAGTAAAGAAAAGACTTAATTTGGAATGCAGGCATGTTTATCTCATGTCATTAAATGGGAGTAAAAAGAAATTTCTGGAGCTAAGTGAATAATTAAAGCATTAATATTTGGTTACTTCTTTATTCTTTCTAAATTTAGCCCTCTTTTTTCTCTGACTGAAAGTTGAGTCCAGCCACATTTCCACTGTTCTTCTGTTCATTGTCTGTTGATGTTTTTTTCTGATTTCTTTATAGAGTGTTTTCAGCTGTTGTATTTGGTGCAATGGCACTAGGACAAACCAGTTCTTTTGCTCCAGACTATGCCAAAGCCAAGATATCAGCAGCCCACTTGTTTCTGCTGTTTGAAAGAGTGCCCTCAATAGACAGTTACAGTGAGGAAGGAGACAAGCCTGTGAGTAAGCCATGTCTGATGGGTGATACTATTTATTGGTGACATGGACAGCACTCTCCTCTCTCTCTTCAAACTGATTCTGCCTCTCCTTCTGATTACATCCTTATCACAATGCATCTTTGACACTATCTGAACACAACATGGACCAGGTTCTCTCTTGTGAGTCCAGCTTTTGCACATAGAGTCAAAAGGGTATTTGTTTTGAAAATCTCTATTGATTTCTGGGGGGCTGGGGATACTTCTGCAATTCTATGCTAATCATCGGTGAAATTGTCTTAAAGAGGTAACAGTGATAATATTTTCATTATAGGAAACATTTGAGGGAAACATAACAATGAAAGATGTGGCATTTAACTACCCAAACCGACCAGAAGTCAAAATCCTGCAAGGGTTGAATCTAAAAGTAGAAAAGGGACAAACTCTGGCTCTTGTTGGCAGCAGTGGCTGTGGAAAGAGCACTGTTGTTCAGCTGCTGGAGAGATTTTATGACCCACTTGATGGAGAAATGGTAAGTATTTTTGCAAGAACAGTTCAACAGCTTAAGGGAGGGCGTTCTTCATTGGTTTTCTGTGATGTTATAAGTACAATAGGTGTTTCTAGTTTTATTTTTTAAGTATTTTTAATGTAAAGATCAGCAGAGACTCATTGGGTCTCCTTAATTAAACTAGATGTATGTAAGTCCCAGTTTCCCACATTACAATTATTGAGGTTTTTGTAATAAGAACAGTTTAAAAACTAATAAATATATGTATCTACTTCTGTTTGATCTAGTAATAGAATTTTCTATCTACGTTCTATCAAAAAAAAAAAGGTGAACATTGACAAAAGTATTTTTTTCATAATTTTTACTTGTCAGAAACATCTTTAAGAGTATGCCTGCTTATTAAGTGATAGATTGTAAATATTTTTAGTAATTTTGGTTTAAAATATAGGGGTTCCTTTACTACTCATTCAGCAACTTTACAATTTTTTTTTCACTAGTGGTACTGTTAATTGCTGATAATTGTTCTTTGATGTAAATGTGCTCAGAGGTTTTGTCTGAAACAGAATAACACATTTTGACCTTCATGAGGCGAGAATAAGAAGGATTTTAGAGCTTGTCTCTGCAGAAATACTCACAAAACATAAAACTATACTTAAATAAAGCCTAGATACAATTTTAATTTTTTGGGGGGTTTAAAGTGCCCAAAAAGGTTCAGTTTAGCAAAGTGATGTGTAGAAAGAAGCAGCATAGTTGCTCCAAAAGTGTGTTTAACAAAGTGCAACTTTCTTATCAGGGTTTCTGACCTTGTGTACATAAATAACAACAGTTTACTGAAGGGTAAAGAACAGACCTGTGCCATAGAAACCACAAAAATGTTGGACTAATTTTTAAGCTGAGCTGCACTGTGAACTGAGTGAAAGGGGTTTAGCTTAAAGCAGAAACTGTCAGAACAGCTGTTCACAAAAGTTCCCTCATTTCATTGGATTTTGAATCAGGTTCATGACACCTTTTCCATTGAAGAAAAAGTTATATTGGCTGAAAAATGACTGTAGAGCACCAGCTGTAGAGTTAGTAGAATAATCTCCTCCAACAGCCATGCTACGAATGGGGCAATTCTTCAGCTACCCAGCTGATCTTGTCACCCAACACGAAGGCTAAGTGCTGCACTGGGTCACTCTAGTGGAGATTTAACAGCCCTTTTAATGTCCTGGTTTATTTGTGTCCAAGTTAAGGTGACTTGTGTAATTATGAAGCTGATACATAAAAAATAAAAATAAAATTATGTTTTTATCTATCTAACAAAAAATTATAGCAATTCAACAGGCATATTTAGCAGAAGTATGAGAGTTGCCAATGAAGAGAACTGGCTGCAAATGATATCTTAATTTCTTCTTTATGGATGCAAAATAGAATTTTGGAACATAGACAAGAAGGAGGGGAAGGGATTATGTGGGCTTGCAATAGGTAAGAAAGAGCTAAGGAAAAAGCTGCAATTGCACAACTTCTGTGTATGGATTTACAGTAAGTCTCAAGTTCATATATAACCATGTGACTAAAACTTAAAATGTTTGCTTTCTCAGATTTTTGATGGCAAAAATGCAAAGGCACTGAATATCCAGTGGTTGAGAGCTCAGATTGGTATTGTCTCACAAGAACCAATCCTGTTTGACTGCACTATTGCCGAAAACATCGCCTATGGAGATAACAGCCGGGAGGTGTCCTTTGAGGAAATTGTTAGTGCAGCAAAACAAGCCAATATTCATTCCTTCATTGACTCACTGCCAGATGTAAGTTACTCCCTTTTTTTCCTTCTCAGAACTGGATGTGAACTTAAGTGGCAGGGAAAAACTCTCTGCTTACTTTACCTGGGGTACAATAATTCTCTGAGATGAAAATAAATCTGAAACATTTTTTTAAATGTTTTCCTTACATAATTGTATTTACCATACTTATTTTCATTCTGGGAGATTCCTTTGTCAGGTGGAGAGTGGAATTTTAAGAGCTCAAGGAAGAAGACACACAACTATAACTAACTGAGAGCTGCTACTAAGGGGTGGGGTTTTAAAGTTGACCATTTTTTTTTAAGCTCCTGTCTGTCTCAAGCATATGTAAAAGATTCTGCTAGACTGATGAGTTTACACTTTCTTACAGTTATACCTAGCCAGAAGTTGAATTTCAAGTATTCCTGTGGTCTAATAATTACTAAGAAATTTTCACCTATGTGCATGAGACAAACACATAATAATATAAGACTGAGCATCTTGGGTCAGATGAAAGGTCTGCCATGCACAAAATCTTGTCCTTATGCAGTGACCAGGAAGATGTAATTACAAGTATTCAGAAAGGCTAAAAATTTATTCAGATTTCCCCTGAATGCTCATCTCACTTTGCATGATTTTTCAGAGTCTGAACCCCAGTATTGTCACAGACTTTCACTCACCTTTGGTGTTGTGTTGTCTGATTAAGAATAACATTGTCATTTCAACCTTAGAGTAGCTTGTTTCTTTGAATTTATTAAACACTGGATGTTATAAAGAAGTCTACTAGTAAATGATCTACAGATCTATGGCAGATAGAAATTCTGGTCAGCTGTTTCCAGAAAGCTACCGGTGTGGAATATGCAGATGATGGGAGGCTGGTGTCAGAATTTACATGCTTCAATATACATCCAAACTGATTTTCATTCGCAGCCTGAATTTATTACATTTTTTCCAGAAATACAACACCCGTGTAGGAGACAAGGGAACCCAGCTTTCTGGTGGCCAGAAACAACGCATCGCGATTGCCCGAGCTCTTGTACGCAAGCCCCAAATTCTGCTTCTGGATGAAGCTACTTCTGCCTTAGACACAGAAAGTGAAAAGGTAACTTAAGTCTGAGCCAGGAATCTGGAATCTAAACTTCTTTTTTGATTATGATTACTGTTTTTATTCCCACAGTTTAAAGCCAAAAGCTGGAAATATGGTGTCTTATGCAAATTACATATTTAGGTAAATAATAGACAAATATAAATGTCTTAGCCCTCCTTGGGGGGAAAAAAAGTATTTTTACATCTGTATGGCAGTAGGCAGATGGAAGTTGCTATGAAGTTGCTTTTCCTTAGCCTAGAAGTCTTCAGGCTTCAACTGAGGAAATGATATCAAACTTGAAACAGGACACACAAACTACAGAAGACAAAAATATTGAGGATGCTGCTAGAGAACATAGGTTGTTTTTCTTTCCCTGTGAAACTGTGATATGTGGCTTACTTAAGTTTTCTTCCTTCTCCCATTGCTTTCTGATCCTTGCTACATGTTCATGGCTAAAATTAAAATTGTAGGTAATAATTGGTAAAACTTTTACTTATTTTTCAAGGCCAAAACTGTAATCTTGATATTACAAAAGTACAATCCAGCTGTAGAAAATTAACAGAGAGTCTACAAAATACTTACAAATACTTACTATTAATGAGCAAATATTATATCACATATTATAATCTGGAAAGTTAAGATTTCTGCTGAGTTTTGATCAATTGTAGGCATGAAAAAATGAGGTTTAATGGCAATAAGGGGAAAATGCCATTAAATAATACCATGATTTATTGTTTTCTTGATTATATGCCAGTTAGGTATTTAAATTTAACCTCTTATTTTATTCTGCATTAATAAGCATAAGGAATAAATACAAGAAAGCAGAGATTGTTTTTAATATCTTTCTGCCAGTGATAGCTTTAAGAAAATGTGATTCATGAGACTCCACGTGAAATCATGAGAACTAGTATGATACTAGTTGGCTCAAGAATATTGACTTCAATATATAATTAATCAGTCATGAAAGAAAGCTGTGGAGGTCCCCAATTAAACCTCCTCTTCACACAAAGGCCAATACTGAACTGAAATTTAGATTATTTTATGCCATGTCTGGTAGGGTACTTGAAAATCTCAAGGAGATTCAGTAGATATGTTTTTGTCCCTGTTCCAATGCCTAATTATCCTTGCAGCGAATCCTTTTTATATCCAGTCAGAACATATTCTACAATTTAAAATAATTTTCTCTTTTTTCTTTTTTTTCCTGCCATGCATCTCAGTAATGAGCTTGGTTCCTTCTAATTCACTTAACTATCACAGCATTATCCACTCTAACAGTCTAGACTCTGCCAAGATATAGGCTAATTCTAAAGCAAGATGCTTGAGCAACAGATATTCCCTTTCCTTCACTGCCATATTGGAGTTTACAGATGGCAATTGAGGTGTATGTCATGGCAGCTGCCAGAATAGCTCACCTTTTGGTTTTTTCATTGTGCAGATTGTCCAGGAAGCGCTGGATAAAGCTCGAGAAGGTCGCACGTGCATCGTGATAGCTCACCGTCTCTCCACCATCCAAAATGCTGACAAGATCAGCGTCGTCCAGAATGGCAGGGTCGTAGAGCAGGGCACCCACCAGCAGCTTCTGGCTGAAAAAGGCATCTACTATTCCCTGGTCAATGTTCAAAGTGGCTAATGCAACATCTCAATTCAAGGCAGTACTTATCTCTGCATTGTCACTGTGGCTATTATTGTCTTTGTAATTATTTCAATATCAACAGTCAAGTCTTGATACTTTTGGTTTTCTTCATTCCTTTCATAAGTTATACAAGCCCAAGAAATACTAAGTAAATGTGTACCAGTTTCTCACTACTAGTTTTCATTATTTGAACCGCTTTTCTATGTGGCCGAAGCAGATGCCCATGGCACTCATGAAAGTAGAAGCATGCTAAGCCAAATATAATTAATATTAGCTTGCTTTGAACTCTTTCAAAAATCACAGTAATTAGGTGTAAGCAATTTGGAAATATTTTAATGCTCATTAAAAACAGTTTTGTTCTTGTCAGAAATAAACCTCAAGCCTTATCCTCACTATGCCTGTGTAAGGCAGTCAGTCCTGGCCTATTAGGCTTGTTACCATATGTTATGAGAACTTGCAGGTCAGCTGAAGCTTTATGCCAGGTGTCTCTTGTTATGATGTGGAGTTTTAGCCGGGATGTCAGTAAAGGCCTTGAAAATACAGGCACAGACTGAAAACGAAGGTCCCAGAACTGTAAGTACCTTACTGATCATTGAAGAGTTGCAACCTTAAGAGATGGACAAAGACTATCTGAAATGAAACAGAAATTAAACAACAGATAAGGAAAAAACCCAGGATTATAACTGATGAGCAAGACACGGCATCTGCTGCAGCCTGGGAAAGTATTCCCTTCAAGTCTCTCGAAGTCCTAGGAGTCAGAAGTCAAGGACTAAGAGCTCTCTGAAGACTGCAATATTTTATACAAGGTGAAAATCCTGGATTTGGACTTGGAGGAGGGGGAAGGAAGACATCCTTTTTATATTGACATCCTTGATTGAAGAGCTCTTGAGTCTGAGCACTGCCATGACTGAGACTCTCAAGGACTGTAACCATCGGTGCTGAATCCCTGGCATCGGCTATGGGATATTGGATATTGTTTGCTAGTACAGGATGGCTGTTAAGAGCTAACTGCTTCGAACATGGAGTAATATTGACTAATAATTATTAATGACTAAACAGTAGAAATGTATTTTGTTAGTGAGTATTTATGCAGTAAAGTTTTGGTTTTAAGTTTAAAACTGTCCTGATTAATCAATCGTCCGCACTTCCGTCATAGCAATTTCTCATTCCCTGAGATTTATACATATGGTCTGTCGTACCTACACCTAGATATTTACTCACAAAGAACCAGTCTGTAGGCAGATAGGCATTACCAATTAGGCTCAACCATGTACTAATTACATTCTACAGAATGCTGATTGATGCAGTCTCATTGTATTCTTCGTGAATCACATACCTATTTTCTTTTGCTTCTGTCTTAGATGGAAAACCAGTTTCACTGGAAAATTTGTTTGTTTCCTATTTATGCATTACTTGATACAATAAGGTTATTGTCCATCAATAAGGATATTACTCTGCATAATACTATAAATAAGTAATACTTGAGACTGTAAAAATGAAATAGGTACTCTTCAACATTATAGTCTGACAATTCAAGTAAGAACACACTTAAAGTGATTTTTTAAATTAAATTCTGGATGTTAGTATTTAGTTTTTAAACTATTTTTAATAGTTGATGACACATTTTCTAATGATTGGATTAGGAATGATTGAGTTATTTCCCTAACTCATTTCAAACATGCTTGATTTACCAGAACAATTTAGCTCTTAATGAAAATCAAGATAACACTGTAAATACTTCACCAGAAGCATCTGAAAACCATTTTTTTTTAAATTTTGGCCATATAGTTTAAAATATATTTCAGAAATTCACATCAAATGCAGAAACTTTCCAAAGCAATCTATTTTCCTCCATTCTTTTATTTTACATTTTAAAAGAAGTATTTGTTGAGATTTGTGCAAAAATTTGTATAATAATTCCAATTCCACTATAAATGCTTGAACAGCTATGCTGTTGCTCACAATCAAATCCTTTTCAGAATTTTTTACAGAAGACCATGACAGTCATATTGCTACAATTGAACTACCATTCAATACCTCATCATGTAGTTTATAGGCAAAAAGCCAAAAGGACAGACAAAGACACCTCCAAAAATGAGGTCATATTCTATTTGTACACCTTTAAATTGCAGTGGTTTACCCAAAGGAAAGACTGACTGAACTAGGACAATTCTGCTTTAAGGGCCATTATTCTACCACATCTTTCCAAGGGGCTTAACTGAGGTCTTACTCCTCAGCTCTGCCTTTTCAGTTAGGCTGTAACCATTCTGGTTCCCCTTGACGTCACCAGACACTTGTCTGAGCTCTAAGTACTCCTTGTTGGAGCAGTCAGCTCTTGTCTTTGCCCATGAGCACAATATGTAAATGCTGTTATTCTGAAATACTAGGTCTTTTTTCCTCTGTCTTTGAGAGCCTGCAGCAGTTTCAAGCAGTACACACTGTTTTGAGGGGTGATAATTTAATGTTTTCCCACACATTTCTTGTGCCTCTAGACCCATTATCTTTGGAGCAAGTCTTTAGAGAGGTGTCAGCATTGACACCACCTTGGCAATCCTAACCTCTTTGCAAGCAAATGCCACTGACTATGGGGAAACAGAAAATAAGGACTTATGTTCAACAGCCTGATAGCCATTCTGCTGAAACAATTAATCAAAATAGAGTTCTCAGAGGAAAAAGATTATTTAGGTCTAGAAAGTCATTCTTACTGCAGATTCTTATCTGGCTGTTAAATACCAGTGTCCTATTGCCCAGCTTTCTTCAGCCTATTGCCTCCTGCAAGGACAATTGATCTTTACGCAACAAGTATCTCGTTTCTAAACCCTTCTATAATTTGTGACATAGAGTGAGAGCGTGAGTAAACTCCATCATTCTCTGTCACCTCAAGAATTTCTGAAAGCCTATTTCTCACCAGCACCATAGACCATGTACCATGTCCAAAAAAAGACTATACATCAGTTCTGGATCCCCACTAGTCTCTTCTTCAGGTATTCCTTCAATGTTCTTCCTGAACTATCCCACATGTTGGGAGAAGTTCAATAGTCTTCCTCACTAAAATTGACCCCCCCATCAATCAAGATTTAGTGGAACCAGTTCTCCTTTCTTGCAAGTAAATCCTTTGAATCTGGTGTCTCTTTCCTGTTGCTATACTTGTCTATAAAATCAACCTTCCTGGTACCTTAATTTCTGTAAGACACTAAATATCTCCATTAAGCATTTGTTAATGAGTAATACTTGTAATTATTCATAGCACAAATAGACATAAACATGATATCTTCCTCAAGGTGTATAGTCTATTTATAACTTTATAACTATTTGTCATACTCCTCTCCCTCAAAATCCAGTCTAATTTGTAGATTTGGTCATTGAAAGGAAACAAGACAGCTTGGGGAAAAGAAGAAACTAGATACATTGCTTATGAATATAGGGCAAAACCATTCAATTCTTGTGCAGAAAAAGCTACATTGTAACTGTATCTATGGACAGCCTAAATAACTGTTATTGTCAAGTACTCAGTCTTGCAGACAAATTGTCTAGAACAATGTAGCTTAATTATAAATTCATTCTGTATTTCCAGGAGAGGATGGTATCATTATTCTATCATTATCATTATTACCTTAAAGCAGTTACTTGAAAGCTGAAAGTAAGAAATAGGAGTGGAAGCAACTTCAAATTAATTGCTGTGAATTTCATGGACTCTAGAGCTATCAAAAGTAGAGAACAGGAAGGAAAAGAGTAGAACACACAAGGGCAAATATCTTTAGCAATAGCTATTGAAAGGTGAGTACATTTCATTTTGTCTTTGTGTGCTTATTTCAGTATGCATTTCATTCCATTAAAGATGGTTATCAGTATCCAGGTGCTGCTGTAGAGATCTAGCACAGGACTGCACATAACTCACAGTGAGCATTCAAACCTAATTTCTCTAAGCAAGTCTATCTTCTGCAGGGTTAACAAAGGTCTGGCCAATGAAGACTAGGGCACATTTCACGTGTTCTAGAGCTGCTGTCACTAGCAGGTCAGATTAGCAACAACTGTGTATTCTAGCTCTTCATAAGATGGTGCAAGATGATTATCATCAGTACCTACATTGTTAACGCCTTGGCACAGAGTAAATGAATCACATCTTGAATGAGAGCTCTACTAAAATTAGCATCTTAGATCCTGCATTATGTAATGTTTTATAAAAGTAGATCCATAAACTATGGCTGCAGCCTTACATTCACCAAGCCAGAAACATTTTAGTCGAAATACTAGAAATTGTATGGGCTGTTTTAAAATATCCTGACATTTAAAGTCACTGAGGCTTTAGGTAACTTCAATATAAATATTGTACTTATGTATATAATCTCTCAGTAGAAATGGTATAATTCATTTGCTTATTAAGGGAGCTAAATACATTAAGAATCTTTTTTGAATACACAAACACTTGTTCTAAGATAAAAAAGTGTGGTCCATATATGATCTAACAAACAGAAATTCTTTTATTTCCACGTTAATTCTGATTTGGTTCTTGGAAAAAAAATTCAGTTCATCATATACAAGATGTTAAAAACGAAGCAATGTTGAGGGGAGAATGAATATATATCTATATGACACAGGAATCCACTTACACTTCAAATGTCCATAATTAGGACAGCTTTCACTACAGCAATATATTAAAAAGTCAGGACAGAACTTAGAAAGAATGATGCTACTATAGAATCATAGAATGACTTGAGTTGGAGGGGACTTTAAAGAACATCTGGTTCCAACTCGTCTGTTGTTGACAGGGACACCTTCTACTCAACCAGGTTCTTTAGAGCCCCCTCCAAGCTGGCTTTGAACACTTCCAGGGATGGGGCATCCACAACTTTTTTGGGCAACCTGCTCCAGTGCCTCACCACACTCAGAGTAAGGGATTTTTTTCCTGGTACCTAATCTAAGCCTTCTCTCTTTCCGTTTGAAACTGTTTTCCCTTGTGCTGTCCCTACATGCCCCTGTAAGCAGTGTAGGTGCACCATGACCAGCACTATTTACTCTCTTTACTGCTGGGGCTGTGACAAGCTGTTTGGTTAACACTGACACCACACTTTTTTTCTTTCTTGGCACTCTTGTCTTTTCCCGTGATTAACAACTTCTTACCTTCCCTT